>NC_084497.1:620000-1220000 GCF_030035675.1 Rhineura floridana | reverse complement strand
AGAAAGGGAGAAGCTCTGTTTCATTTCTCTCTGTTGCTAGTTTTTCCATCCTTAAGTTCAGCTCTCCACTTTCCCACAAGTTCGCAGTTTTTAAAGAAATTGTATAGTAATCAAGTTTAGTGTGGCAGCACCTAACCTTTGGAACTCCCTGCCTCTTGGCATCCAGCAGGCGACTCCGTGGTATTCTTTTCAGTGCCTGCTTAAAGCTTTTTTGTTTAGGCAAGCCTACCCAGACACATGATGTGTTTTAATCTCTTTAGCCTGTTTTCTTAATTGTTTTAAAACTTTTTAATTACTTGTTTTTAATTGTTTTAGCGATTAATTTTTTTGTAAACCACTTAAGAATTTTTTTTACAATCAAGCGGTATATAAGTTTTGTTAAATAAAATAATTACACAGTAAAACACAGACATAGGCAGATACTAATGTCACCGCTGAAACCGTAAAAGGGCTCAGCTAAGAATGTAGCTAATTGAGTACGTATATTTTTTATAATCGGTTTTATGTTTATTTTTTGGTCGTTGGCTCTTGTTTGTGAGCCGTTTTGGGTCTTTCTTATCAAAAGGAAAGGCGGTTTATAAACTCTTTTAATAATAATGCCTGCTTAGCAGCACTGATTTCAAATGCCCCGTGCAGACATTTGATGGTTTGGGGAAGGATGCTCTGAACCCCAGGATCACAACCTGAGGTTAAATCTAAGAGTTATGTAAGAGTTTGGATAAAATTCGGCAAATCAGGTCTAATTGTTAAAGACAAAGGGCAGTATTCAACGCTAGTCCTGTGCAGAGTAGACCCATTGACGTGAATGGACGTGACTAACTTCGGTGCATTAATTACAGTGGCTCTGCTCTGAGTAGGACTCAGCTGAATACAACCCAAAGTGGCTTCAGAAAACTCCCAAGACTGATTACAACTTGCTTCGTTGGGAAGGGACTCCAATCCCTCTCTGTTCTGTCAAAATTGAGAGGCAAAAGAAAGTAACTATTTAGACACTCACCTGTACAGCGGAGTGGGGAAATCAGTCTCCAGGGTACTCTGAGGGACATACGGACGATTCAGCACCAAATCCCGATAGTTTAGACACCGGAAATCCATGGCGGGGCTCTGCTGCCTTCACACCCCACCTCAGCTCCTGCTGAGGCCAGCTCCTGAGAGAGAAAGCTTACCTTCCTCTGCCAGGTAAAGGGTTGCCATCATTGTTTGCTAGGCCCAGCCTTCATGGCAACCATCCCCTTAGCAACAAAAGGCAGGCAACCAGGAAGAATATGGCGCAGGTAACAAAAGAGGGAGGCCCTCAAGACCCTTGGGACGCGGGAGATGATGGCTGGGAGGCGAAGGGCCATGGATCCCTAGGTAAACCGGCTCTTTATCCAGAACCATGAGGACTTGAATCTTTAAGGACTGCAGCTCAGTAGTGGAGCCCGATTTGTGGGTTCAATCCCAGGCATCTTCAGGTGGGGTGGGAGAGACTCTTGCCTGACACCCCAGAGAGCCGCTACCAGCCAGTGTAGGCAGTATTGACCAGGATGGACCAATGGTCTCATTCGGCTAAGGCAGCTCCTGTGCGCATTCATGCTTTGGACCGCTGGCACTTAAACCCCTCCCTCCCCCAAACAGGGTGACTTGCTAACTGGTCTATATTCCAGGTTCGCAGTGGGGAGAAGAAACCTCAGGCCTGGGAGCCAAACGTGACCCTCCAGTTCTCTCTATCCGGCCCTTGGGACTCCCCCCCGGACACACCCCTCACAGGCCTTGCTTCACAACCTCGAGTTGTTTTTACCCATCTAGAACATGCCCTCGAACGCGTCGTTTGTCCAGGTGGAGGACACAGAGGGGTGCGTTGAGTGTGTAGAAACTAGCCTGTTGTACAAAGGGTTGTTATACTCATTGCTCTGCCCACTGTGGCATCTGGCCATGCCTACCGTTGCCATGGGGCCTCCAGGCGCTTGCCCAGAGGGAATGCGGCCCTTGGCCTGGAGAAATGGCTCCCCCCACCCCAGCTTACAGGCGCATCTCTTTTGAGCACTGTAGCCCAGGAATGACACCCCACACACCTCAGAATCCCATTTCCACCCCCACTGGCGAAGCTTTCAAAAACATCACACGCTTGGCAAGGTCAGTTTTGAAATCCACACGTCCTTTTAATGCCAGAAACATTTTAACACTTTTCTTATTAATGTATCGTTACAAGGGTTTCTTCTTCCGCATTATCTCCTCTGCTCCTGGCTCTTACGAACACACCACGTATATAAGAAACGCCGACATCCTCCAGACATGCACACAAAAAGAAAAAGGAATGCCCAGCCCAAATATTACTCAAAGAATTTTCATGAACTCCTGGCCAGAAAGTTAACACGTATGGAAATACAAAGGTTGCAAGGTTTCCCCTGCCTGCCCACCACCCCCTCGCTCGTTTGTAGCTAGTCAACACGCTGCATTATACTCACTTCTTGCCATCCAAACTGAGAAACACACACACGTACATATACACACACTCACACACACAAGCACAGAGGGGTATTTATTAGGAGGCAGCCAAACGCCTCTTTGTGACATACACACCCCTTCCACGCCACTGCTTCACAGAGAATGAATGAGAGAGAAGGAACGTTGTGAGGATGCTGGCCTGGAGTGCAGGCCCTCTATGGCTCCTGACGTTCCAAGTGCTGGATTGTTCATGCTCCCTCTCCACGAGATGTAAGGGCGGGAGGGCGGAGAAAAGCTCGGGCGGGCTTCTTTTAAGAGCTTGCAGCCAAGGCGGTGCCCTCCAGATGTTCCTGGCCTCCCCAACTCCATCCCTAACGGCTGGCCAACATTGGCTGCTGGAGCATCTGGAGGGGCGGCAGGTTTCTCCCCTCCCTGATCTAAGAAGAGGCATTCCCTGCTCTCAGGAGGGAATGCCTCTTCCAAATACAGGCATTCCTCAACCTCCTGCAGGAAGCAGGGAATGTCCTCTCAGCGCTGCTGGACTACAACCCCATCCCTGGCCGCTGGCAATGCTGGCTGCAGCTGCTGAGAACTGGACTCCATTAGCATCCGGAGGGATGCACCTTTCCCCATCAATGGTCTAACAATAGGCATTCCTCTCTCATAAATATCTTGCCTGATCTACTTCTTAGGTCAGGAATGGGGAACATCTGTGCCCCTCCAGATGTTGCTGGACCACAGTTCCCATCATCTCTGACCACCGGTGCTGCTGGGAGCAAGGAGTCCCCCGCCCTCTGGAGGGCTGACCCTGGCAGGGCCTTCGACAGGTGGCATGGCTGCTGCTTGTGAAGGGCATTCCAGTCATTGGACCAACACAAACACACACTGCCACCTGAACAAATCTAACAGCCCCAGGAAAAGCATCCCTCCCCTCACACAATGCAGGGCAGGGCAAAAGCGTACTCTCACACACAGACGTTTCCCCCAAAACAACAGCAAGGAACAAAAACAAGCCACAATGTACCGCTGGTTGAGCGCTGCCCACACAACAATGACGCCGGGGCTGCTGAACACGGGAGATTCATCCTTAAAGCAACACGCAGAACATTTAAGTGCTTCAGTCTCTCTCTCTCTCCCCACCACTCAAAAAAAGGCTCCAAGAGACAAAGAGCATCTCATCTCCACAAAATAAAAAGGAACATTTTTTAAAAAGAGTCCACTTCAGATCTAATGACAGCTCTGCAAAGGACCAAAGAAATGTCTTTTCTGCAAAGGCCTCGTTGGTCTTTTCCAAGACCTAAATGCTGGAGTACAGTTTGGCTACCAGTTTGGCCTTGCGCTCCCTCCTTGCCCAGCCAATTCCTTCCCTCCCCACCTCCGGTTTGGGCAAAACACAGATTGCCAAGACTCCTGAATCCCAGAGGCTGCAAGGAGAGCCCGTCTGTGTGTTTGTGTAGGGAGAACACATACCTGACATACCATGGTTACATTTTTGCAATTAAAAAAAAATTCTTGTGTTCTCCGACACCCACAGAAAGAAGCCACCAGCCTTTAGCTTTCAAGGACAAGGACAGACAACGCAGTGCCCTCCAGACGCTGCTGGATTCCCAGCAGCCCGCAGGGCCAGTAGCCAGGGATGATGGGAGGTGTAGTCCAGAAGCATCCGGAGGAGCAGCTCCGTACAAGGGTCTCGAACACCAGGATCTCCCATCTCCCTTCCATTTCAGCCGTGATTTCGAAGCGTATTTTAAAACATCCCAATACTTCTTTTCTATACAAGTTTTTTTTAAAAAATACCAATTTCTGGCTGTGATCCTGCCCACTTAGTTCCAAGGCAGGTATAAAGTGGAATAAACAGGGGCTTCATCCTGCCCACACAAAGATGCTCCAGAAAATGGGAGAGAGAGAAAAAGTCCTGCCATTTTGGGACGGCTGCCTTCAACACCCTTTCCGTTTTCCCCACCCCAAGAGCTGAGGGGCTTTACTTGAGAGGCTCCTCTTTGTCTCGGCTGGGACAAGCTAACCCAATCTCCTCGCGGCTCTCCAGAAGACCTGCTTTTGGGAGTCCAGGGAGGGAACCCAGAAACTAAAGATGGAGGGAATTCTGCCGTTTGGAATGTCTAACCCCGAAGGGTCTCGCCTCCTCCCTGCGACTGCAAAAGTCCCAATCAGATCTCACCTATTCTCTGCCAAGTCCAGGCAACCACCCACACCCTGCCAACATGCGGGCAATCTTTTCTTCTTCTCCCCACCAGGGATTGAAACAATCTCATTCCTGTCTTTTTTTTTTTAATTGGTCCAGCACACTTGCATGCACACACTCTCTCTCTCTCTCTCTCACACACACACACCAATACACATAATATTATACACTCTCCTCTCCCTGGCTCTGAAGAGGGTAGACTCGTCCAACAGCATTCCCATTCCACCCACGCCTAAATAACATCCAATGGCATTCACACTCACAGATTTAATAAAGGATCTTCCGAGGCCCCCTCTGAACATGTTTCTGACACATCGCCCCTCCCCCTCCCCCCGGCGCATTCCCATTTCCCCCCAGATGACGGCCTGGAGGGCGGTTCCATGCAGCCGGTCAGTGGTTCTCCACCCCCAAAAGTCAATCTCTTCCTCAGTGGGCTTTTACCGTATCCTGGTGAAGAGGTTAAGGACTGAGACAGACTCCTAGGGGTAAAAGAGGGAGGAGAAGGGATGGTTAGCCCCTGCAGCGCTCCCACCAGCTGGTCCCCAGGGGCTTTGCGGCTCCCCTGTGGACACCAGGCAAGGTACAGACGCCCAAGGCAAAAGCCGCAGGGAAAACAGACCAAGTGTTGGAGAAACACTTGCAAGGACAGGGACAGACAGGGCCTTCGCTCAGTGGCAGAACACCTGCTTGGGATGCAGAAGGTCCCAGGTTCAATCCCTGACACCTGCAAGAAGGGCTGGAAAAGATTCCCGGTCTGAAACTGCCAGTCAGGGCAGACAGCAGATGGAGCAATGGTCTGAGCCAGTATAAGGCAGCTCCTGCCTTGGTGTTTAGTCAGCCCTCTACCACAATCATGAGGACTGGAATCTTGCTCTTTCTGTAGGGAAAGGGTGATAGCTCAGAGGCAAAGCATCTGCCTTTGCAGGCACAAGGCCCCAGGTTCACCCCCTGTCATCCGCAGGTGGGGCTCGGAACGCCTGGAAACAAGGAGAGCTGCTGCCAGACAGTGTGGTCCCCTGGCCTTCGACTGGTGGGTCGGGACTCTCTAATAGGGTCACAGCCTGATCTAAAGGTGCACCACAGAAGCATCACACAAACATACGGTAAACATTACAAAAAAGCGGGTCTTCAAATGCATGTTTGGGTTTAGAGGTGGCTCCCAGGACTAAGGTCAAAGACTATTTTTATATAACACATATTGATTTTTTGTTGAGATGTAAACTGCTCTGAGATTTCTTGAAACAGGAAGCGATACACAAGTTAAATAAACAAACAAGTAAGACTATTGGTGTAGAGAAGACTAAGCTAGACTCTGGGGTAAGGCAGCCTTCTCTGTTCCCCTATGCGGCCTAAACCACAGTTAAAAACAAAGCATGGCTTTGTCCACTGCGTGTGAACACCGAGAAATCAAAACAGGGGTACATTTCTTGTAGACACCACAGCACCCCAGTGGGATCTGCTTGCGTAGTCTGGGTGCGACTACTCAAAACGCGGAACTGTTTTGCTTGTTTTTACCTTGGTGGAACGGGTTTTGCTGAAGACGTTCCAAAACCTCAGCGTTTCATCCCCTGCTCCCGTTACGATGGCCTCTCCGTCAGGTGACATCGCCTGCAGGAGGGACAGGGCCGTGCTCAGTGGCGGAGGCAGCAGGTTTACTCCCCAACGGCATCTCCAGGAGGTAGGACCGGGAGGCAGGCCCGCCTGAAACCTCCGAGGGCTGCTGCCGGACAATACGGAGCTCTGACTCTGTATAAGGCCACTTCCTAGGCCCCTGTCTACATCAGCCCTTTATTCAGGACCATGAGGACTAGAATCTTACTTTGGGCATAGAGGAAGGACTACAGCTGAGCGGCAGAGCACCTGCTTTTTCATGGAGAAGGTCCCAGGCTCACTCCTTGGCATCTCCTGGTAGGGCTGGGAGAGAGCCCTGCCAGCCAGTGTAGGCAATACTGAGCTAGACGGTGCAATGAACTAACTCAGTCTAAGGCATCTTCCTACATTCCTGCCAGGGAATGTTCCTGCTCAGGAGGGAGTGCTGTTGCCAGGGAACGGAAGTCCCCTCCCCACAGTTTGCAGTTGCATTCATACATAAAGCAAAAATTAATAAATAAAAGTAAAAGCATAACAGGGCAAAAGGCAGGCTGCAGAGCTTTTGGGGTGTGATGGGGGAAAACACTCACCAGGTAGAGGACTCTGTAGGAATGCCCGGTCAGCTTTGCCACCTGAGTCAAGGACGGGTACTTCCACACGAGGATCTGGTTCTGCGAGTATCCGTGAGTGCTCACCTGTGGAGAGGCGGGAGAGAGCACCTTTGGGGTCAGAAAGAAAAGGTGAAGAGATGGAACAGCAAACAGAGGGAGAGACAGACCGGGGGGGGGGGGTGCCCCCTCCATTATCCCCTCCTCAAAATGCCCCCTGTGAAGGATGCTGTTAAAAGCCACAAGCGACGTGGCCAAAAACTGATGCTACAGAGAGAAGGGAGGGAAAGAAGCACAGGCCCACCTTACAGGGTCGTTGTGCAGTTTACTGAACAAGTACATAACTTTGGACACTTGAAATACACTATACAGACGCTCACCACGAGGAAAAGAAGGGAGGAAATGCAGCTTTACTCAGAGGCACAAAGGACATAAGTACTCTTGAGGTCTGGGACCCTGACTTGGAGCTGTTTGCATGACAGTCTGCTGGAGCCTATTCCCTCCCACCCCTTCCCCATCTGGCCCCTGCAGCTCCCCGATCCGTTTAGTTGTCCGTAGTCCATTTTTCCCTTTTCTCCGTGTCACTCGTTAAAAGCACGTGTCCAATTTTCTTAACGGTATTCTGACTCGACACGTCTCGCTGCTCTGTCCCTCCCTGTTCATTGTTCGTGCTTGCCACTTTCATTATTACAGAAAGATTTGAAAAACTCTGCATTTAAAAAGAGGAGAAAGGGGCTTGATGATAGCAATCGCCGCCTTCTGCCCGCTCCCACTGCGAGGCTCTCACCAGCTCGTTGGCGTGCTTGGACCAGGCGAGGTTACACACTTGCGACCCGGTGTCGATGCACTGGAGGGGCTGCCCCGTCAGCGTGTTCCAGAAGCGGATGCAGCGGTCGGCCGTCCCGCCCCCCGAGGCCAGCAGCCCGTGCTGGTGGGGGGACCACGCGATGGCCTTGACGGCTGCCAGGTGCTCCGTGTACTGCTGGACGGGGCTGAGGCTGGAGTGGTTCCAGACGAGGAGCTGCGGGGGGGGGGGGGGGAATGCGTCAGCATGAGCCATTGGCCACAAAACATGCAAAAGGGCTTCATTTGCCATAGCAAAATGCTACGTGAGAAGAACAGAGTTAAGAGGAAACAGTCCAAAGTAAGTTACAAACAACCATAAAGTAAACTAAACACAACTACTAAGCACTGCTATGCCTGTTCCAATGAGCGCATCCAGAGTAAGCTAGCCAGCCATTTCCCCACCTTTGGGTCATCTTCAGTGGCCAAATAAATAAAATCCAACGGCTCCTAGTACAGAAATGCTTAACAGGAGCATTAGTTGGGCTTGTTCAGATACAGGATTCTATCAGTCAACATTAGTGAATAGTCACAGTATGACGATTCAAATTATTTTCAAACAGCACAAAGCCTTAAGTTGTGTTTATGGTTATTAAACGTTTATTTTTCTATTTATTTTGCAGAGCTGAGGGGGCTGCAAGGGGTTTGTGAAGGAGCAGAAAGATTTGCTCCCCTTAAAGCTTCATCTGCCTTTTTTCAATATTAGGTGTTGTGACGTCACAAGTCAAAGAGGGTGGACCTTTTTCAGGCCAATGGCCACCTTCCCTTCTGAGCAACTTTCCAGGGCGGGGCCAGAGTAAAAAATGGGCGGAGCAATTAATTATTTAATGCAAATTTTAACCTTTGTCCAGTAGCCTAATTTCTACGCCCACCCGCACACCCCTCTCTATCCAGGAAAATGCAAATGTACTGCCTTCAAGTCGATTCCGACTTATGGCAACCCTATGAAGAGGGTTTTCATGAGGCTGAGAGGCAGTGACTGGCCCACGGTCACCCAGTGCGCTTCATGGCTGTGTGGGGATTGGAACCCTGGTCTCCCAGGTCCTAGTCCAACACCTTAACCACTACACCACAACACCCTATCCAGGAAAGCACGAAGCAAAAACACTTGGGGTGTGAAGTGGGGGACCTTTACTTATTTATTATTTGATTTATATCCCGCCCTTCCTCCCGGCAGGAGCCCAGGGCAGCAAACATCATAAAAACAAACATCATAAAAACAAACTTTAAAACACATTAAAAGAAAACATCTTTAAAAACATTTCTTAAAAAAAGTTTTCAAAACATCATCTAAGATTAGACCACATGGCCTGGGGGGAGAGCTAAGGGCCAAATAGGAAGGCCTGGAGGGCCACATTTGATCCCCACCCCACCCGTCATATATTATGAACTGGGGGTAAATAGGTAGCCCTTCTGGATGGACCCAAACTCCCATAATCCCCAACGACAGCTGGAGCCCACCAACCTCTGGAGGAGTGCAGGGTCCCCACCCGTTCCAAGCAAGCAAACGGAAGGAGATGCCCCCCCCCCATAGGCTGGTCTCTGGGGGAAGCTGGCCAGGCAACCTCGTGCGATGTCTGTGCGGACGCCAGCTGAAGGACTTTTTAAAAAAAAAATTCAGCCAGGACTTTTGAAAAATATTGCTTAGGTTGGCTTCAGCTCCGATGAAATGTATTTGCTGTCACTGTCCTGCTATCTTTAAGGAGCTACTTCTCAGACTGGGAATAGGGGGGCTCACTGGAGGGTCCAAGCTCCCATCCTCATCATGCCTGACTGTTGGCCTTGCCGGATCCCGGGCTGATGGGAACTGGGAATCCAGCAACATCTGGAGAGACACAGGTATTCCCCAAGAGGGCATGCTGCTCCTTAGATCATGGATGGGGAACCTACGGGGATCCCTCCAGATGCTACTGGACTCCAACTCCCATAGTTCCGTTTTGTCCATTGCTAGGGCTGCTGGAAGCTGCAATCCAACGGCGTTCCTCCACCTCGCGCACATAGAGGAGGGCTGGGGAATGTGCAGCTCTCCCACAAGAGGCACCCATCTGGTGTGCCTGGGTAGCACCTGCTCGGACACGGGCCGTGCAGAGGGAGCCAAGTCTTCAGCCCTGGCTACTGTACCTTGTTGTCGTTCCCGCCAGACGCCAGGAGCTGGTGGTCAGTGGACCACTTCAGCCCACACACCTCCTGCCGGTGGCCTTGGAGACGCCGCTCAGACTGCATGGGAGGCGTCCGGATGTCGCGCTGGAGGATCATCCGGTCCCGACTGCCGGAAGAGAGCTGGTCTGCGTTCCACGCCAGAGCACCTAGAGCAACGAGTACAGGGAGGGAGGAGGCACACAGATGAGCAAACACTCTCCAGCACCACTGGAGTGAACAACTGTGTGTGTGTGTGTGTGTCCCTGTTAGCAGAAACAACTGCCCATTGATTGCAGAGCCTCCCTCACCACCATTGGCTGAGCTGCTGTGAGGTCACAGGCATGCTTGTGAACATTCCAACTGCCGAGAGTTAAGCCACCAGCAGCAGAGTGTTTTTGCAAAGCTGCCAGTTCTGCGAGCAAAGCGATGTCAGTTTGGGTCTGCTCTGAGTAGGAGTCAGTTGAATACAACCCACTGAAATCAATGGGCTTCACCTAGTCATTTCCACTGATTTCAATGGGTGGCATTCACAATGCTAGTCCTACTCAGAGTAGACCCATTAATGGACATGGCCACCTTAGGTTCATTAATTTCAATGAGTCTACTCGGACTTAAGTTGAATGCAGCCCATTATCTCTTCCAGTATCTGGTTCCAGCATACATACATGCAATATATCTGGACACAGGCTAAAACGTCCGCATTCAAGGGATTTCATCTCCTCGGGTGCAATTTTCTGTGGCTGTTTTACAAGTCACTGGCTACACTCACAGAGAAGGCTAGGCCTGTGGCTTGTTTGAACATCTGAACCTGCCCTGGCAGACTAACCTCGTAGTATTGCATTGGCCATAGACATTAGCCATCCCCCCAGGCCCCATTTTGCTCACCTACTCTGGCCGTGTGCCCCTCCAGCATCGACAGCTTCTTGCCAGCTGCGGCATCCCAGATCTGTACAAAGCCTTTGTGGGTCCCAACAGCTACCAAGTTGCCCTAAGTGTAGAGAGGGACGCGAAGCCAAGAGATCACAGGTAAGACCAAGTCAGAGTCATAGAGCAGGGCTAGGGAGCCTTTGAGGGCCACATGACAGCGGTGGGTGCAGTGGGCGGAGCAGTAAATGTCAGTTTCACTTTTGTATAGTATTTATTCATTTATTTATTAAAAGTATTTATATACCACCCCCTCGCAAAACATCATAAACATAAAGACATTTAAAAACAAACAAAACAATTATTAAAATGACTGGCTGTTCAAAAATAAAAAAATTAAACTGCTGCATAGGCCTGTCAGCACAAAAAAAGTCTTGAACAGATGCCTGAAAGTCACAAGTGAGGAGGGTGCCCGTGGAATCGCTGCCAGAAGAGTGTTCCACAGCATGGGGCCGGCAACACTAAACGCCTGACTTCTGGATGAGGCCAGATGGGCCTCTGTAACACGCTGTGGGACGAGTAAGTTTCTACACCCCTCTCTGTTTCCCATCCAGACAAGCAAGAGGCATTATGGGAATTCAAGGACACAGTTCAGCCAGGCAAAAACACTCAAGGCGGTGTGAGGCAGGGCCAGCGAGGAGCGCAGCCTCGGAGGTGAGGCGCGGCTGAGGAGACTTCTGAGGGCCAGACAGAAGGCTTGGAGGGCTG
Source organism: Rhineura floridana (assembly GCF_030035675.1). Taxonomy (NCBI): domain Eukaryota; kingdom Metazoa; phylum Chordata; class Lepidosauria; order Squamata; family Rhineuridae; genus Rhineura; species Rhineura floridana. The sequence goes on along the minus strand of NC_084497.1, from coordinate 1,208,558 downwards.
AGATTCCTCAACCTTGTGGTCCAGCTTAGCCCATGACTCTCAACACTGTGCCTCAAAGAAATGACGGTGACGGCAATGTACTGACCCGCTCTGACCACCCAACGGAGGTGACGGAATCGCCTTCCACAGACAGGTCGCACAGCCGGGTTACCTTGAAAGAGAAGGGGGATGGGGGGAAGCAGACAGTTCAGAGAAGCAAAGAATCAGAAAAGAAGCCCTACAGTGGCAGTAGACAGGCAACTAATTTTTGTTCAGACCTCGTGCGCAGCAAGAATCAAACAGCATTTCTCAAACGCCCAGCAGCGGAGACGTACTTTTACTTATTTTGAGGTTTAACAGAGAAAAAAAGACTCCTTCCTATTAGGAGGAACCCTACATTTAGATCAGAGTCACTGTTTGGGGGCATGCTCTGAACGAGTCTTTGGAGCTGCAACTCATGCAGAGAGCCAAAAGGCAGACTCCATCGAGGGTGGAAAATTTCATTGGGCCTCCATTGGAGGGGAATTAAAGAGGTGGAGGAAATGTTAAGTTGTCTTGTACCTCAAGCCCTCAAAATAATTTTGCTTGTATATTTAAAAAATACAGTTCCAGAAAAAATACAGTAGCGAGAAATTTATTTACAGCACCAAAAATAATCATAGCTAAAAACTTGGGGAGGGGAATCTAACTGCTCCTTCCTTTACAGAACGAATTGAGAAAATATGGTCTATTGTGGTAATCATTAAATCAACATATTATAAGAAACCCCAAGTTAAACAAACCAAACAAATCTATTGAAAAATGAGCTTTATTTCTGACACATCAACCCAATGTACAAGCATACGCTCCTTTTAATCTATTGTAATTATAGGGATCTAGTATATGTATTATCAAAATGTACAAGTTATCAATTATAAAAACAAAAAGGAAGTAAAGAGCTTAGGAAACCAAAGAGGAAGTACTGAACCGCCACCCGCCCCTTCGACTTTACCTGGCTGGTGCAGGCGCTCCAGAGGTAGACACATGTCCCGAGGCCAACGCTGAGGACATTGAGGGAGGACCAATCCACCAGGTTCAAGTAGAAGTCATCCTGCAGCTCCGGAGCATCCAGAACTTTGAACGGGATCTTGGAGATTTTCCTCGTTGGCTTTCGAGGGGACCTTAGCAACTTCTGGCTGTTAACCGGGTGGGAAGGGAGGTTGGAGGGTGGGAGAGGAAGAGGAGGAGGATGTGAAGAGGGAGGAAGCTTGCTTCCCTTAAAACACACCCCAGAGCCTGGCGATTTAAACACTTCCTATAAAGAAAAACTTACTTTAAAAACTTTGAAAACAGCCTAGAGTGTGGCAATGTTTTTTTTTTTTCTAAATCTGTGTTAAGTGGCCTCTCTCAGAACCAGGGGTGGGGTGCCCTTTTCAGGCCAAGGGCCGCATTCCCTTCTGTGCAACCTTCCAGGGGGCCACATGCCACTGGTGGGCGCAGCCAGACGCAAAAACGGGTGGGAGGAGCAAGGATGGTGAATTTTACCTTTGTACAGTAGGCAAGCTTCTACCCACAATGAGTGGCATTCAACTATGTCCTGGTCAGAGTAGACCCACTGAAATTAATAACCTAAGTGAATTGTGTCCATTAACTTCAATGGGTCTACTCTAAATCGCACTAGCGTTGAATACCACCTGCTCATCCACCCCTCTCTAACCTCCACCCAGACAGCAGTCAGGCTTCGTTAAGAGTTCAACGGCCAGGCAAAGGCACCTCAGCTGCACAGCAGGGCCGGGGGGGGTAGCCTGGGGAGTTTTCAGAGACATGGAATGGCACCCTCTCCCCACCACCCTCCGCCCTGTATTGGAATCCCCAGCAAGACCCCGAGACCCTAACCAAGGGGGGTTAAAAACAGCTCCCCAGACCCTTCCCTCCGCATTAAGCTATTTCCACTGTCATCACCACCCGCTGTCGAGAAGGAGAGCCAACCTTTTGTTGCTGACGGGGGAGAGGGAATACAGAGAGACCTCGTTGCCATCGTCCGGGCTGGAGCGCTTCGTGGTGAGGGAATACTGGACGGGTGAGGAGGAAGCAAGCCAGAAGGAAGCACACCGACATTAAAAGCGGAGCGTTGAGCCATGCGCCCCTCTGCCTGAGGAGCGGCTCAGCAAATGCCTGCAATCCCGCCCCACAACAACCCAACCATCCTCTTCGGAAGACGATCCAGGCAGCCTGTCTTCCCGCCCACTGAACCCCTGGCCCCAAGGCAGCACACGTGGACTACACCTCCCGGCAGCTGTAGCCAGCATGGCAGACGGCCCGAGATGGCGGGAGTTGGGACAGTCCAAAGTTAAGAACAGATTGTGTGTCTGGCAGGAGCTGCCGAAACAAAAAGCTGTTTTCAGCAGCCATCCAAAAGAGTGTAATGATGGCACTTGCCTAAGGCCAATAGGCAGGGAATTCCAAAATACAGGTTTGGAAATATTGGTTTTCATTAAAAACAACCAAAAATCAACCCGTCACTGGGCTGGTGCCAGCATGCTCAAGAGTCATCTTCTTCCATATGAGACTGCCTGACAGGTTCATTCCTCCAAAGCCTTTAAAGGAGAAACTCTCCTGCAGAACGCTGTGACCCTCCCGGGGCATAAAAGCTCCGGAGCTGTAAATGTTAGTGCCAAAAACGTTTAGTTGGACAGCTTAAGTTGTCGTGTGCTGTTCCTGTTGTTGCTCAGTATCTTTCATAGATTATCTTTATGGCTCAACTGTTATTGTTCCTTCTTGTTATTGTGCATTGTATTTATTTATTTTTTAAGGGAAGGCGCCCTGGATATTTTATTGAAATGCATAACACAAATCTCCGCTGGGCCCTGCTCTCTCCTCTCCACCGTCACTGGGAAGCAGCTGTTCCAGCAGGTGGCAACAGTGGGAAAGAGGGGTACCAAGACCCATCCCACCAACTCTGCTGAAAGGCAACCTGCGTCGGGCTCCTCCTGCCCCTGAACCATTTCCGTGACAGTGGGTCATTACATAAGAGCTACTATTTAGACTTTGTTTAAGAGTTGGTGCCTGAGTTTGCTTCCCCTCTTCCCTCCTCACCCCTTTTTCCTTGTGTTGCACTTTTATTTTAATTCCTCATCCCTCCTCAACTTTTCCTTGTGTTGCAGTTTTATTTCAATTCCTCATCCCTCCTCAACCCTTTTTCCTTTCATGTCGTGTTTTTTAGTCTGCAATCTGGGGGAGGGGGGGAGGCGCTCTGTCTTGTTTTAAATCGATTGCCTGTGAAGCCGCTCCTGGGGGCCTTTTCAGCTGAAGAGAAGGGTAAGTAAATAAGCAAGGTGAAAAATAATACCGTGAAAAGGCTCTTTTTTTCAGGGGTGGAGGGCTGCAGCCTCCTGTCCTCTGTCTGGGGGTCTTGTACCTTCTCAATTCCAGCTCCCAAGAGCTCATTCTTTAGCAAGGCCGAATACGCCAGGCCATCTGCTCAGTGGAGAAAGAGAATCATGAAGACACCTTATTTTTCTTTTCTCTTTTTTAAAAAAATCAGTATTAAAGTAATAACTTACAAAATAGAAAACGTAGACACAGAATATGCATTTAAGTGACAAAAATGTTAATATTCACAAAGGAGTTAAGAGCCAGAATTTCACAGAAAGTTAGTAAGACAGAATTAGCGAGGTTCAAAAACAGGCAGCACACGCAGGCCAGAAGAACAAGAGCCACAAACAGGCAGCCCCTCTGAGGAACAGCATCATGGCCAGGAGGAGACCGGCCTGGTCCCACCAGTCAGAAAAGGGCCAAGAAGCTTGCTCCCCTATTTCCCCTGACCAGGAAGAACACTTTTATTCAGAGAACTCAAGCCTGAGTTTGCTTTTTTTCTTTCTCCTTCCCCCTCTATCCCTTTTCCTTTTGTGTCGTGTCTTTTTAAAATGGAAGCGTGAGAACAGGGATAGTCTCAGTCATCATAAGCTGTTCCAGGAGCCTTTTTCAGCTGATAAGTGAAGTTAGGAAAAAACCCTAAATACAAATAAATAAAATCTAGGCACATAGGAAGCGGTTTTACACCGAGTCCGATCCTCAGTCCACCTAGCTCAAAACCCGACAGTGTCTGTAGGGATGGTAGTAATCTTGTAGATATTTAGGGCCCAAGAACTGGGCCCGGAAACAAACTGTCAGCCAGTGAAGCTGTTTTAAAACATGGGTGTTTACGAGCTCTAAATGGAGCCCTGGGCATCAATGTGGCCGCTGCCCTTTGAACCAACTGAAGGTTCCAAAAAGGAACAGCCTTCACCCATGCAGAGTGCACTGCAATCGTCAAACGTGGAGGTTACCAGAGCATGAAATACAGATGGAGCAATCTCCTGGGTAGGTGGACAAAATCGTCCACTTTCCAGAGGGGCCGTCTTTTGCAGAAAACCCGCAAGAGTCTTGTGGCACCTTAGTGGCTAATAAATTTATCACGGCATAAGCTTTCTTGATGAAGTGATCCACAGGTCACAAAAGCTTATGCCAGAATAACGTGACAGTTAAGCTATTCTGCCTGGTGGGGCCCACCTCTCTTTCCATACCCCAGCGTGGACTCTGAGCACTTTGAACACGCAGGTCAAGGGATTACAGACACGCAAAGAGACAGGCCTTGATTTCTACCTTTGCCGTTGTCTGAAGTCGCATCTTTTGCTTTTCTGTTTTGACTTGGAGACTTTTCGTTTTCCTGGAAAGCAAAGGAAAGAGGAGTGTTGGGTTTTTTAAGCACGCAGCCTGTTTTCAGAATCCCCCCACCTTCACAGGCCTTTTTTCTGCCCCAGTTCATCTGCCAAAAGGACCCCTCATCAGATGGGTACATGGTTATCAACTGCTCAGTATACTAATATTTCTACAGAATTTCTAAAAACTGTTTTAGGATGAATGCTTACTGAAGGGCCGAGGGTACTTTTTCATCTGGTTGGCCACTGTGAGAAGAGGCTGCTGGACTAGGTGGGCCACTGGCCTGATCCAGCAGGGCTCTCTTTATGTTCATTCATTCACAAGCCAGCCTGCTAGAGAAGCCCCCACCCTCCTCAGGCCTTGAGTCAGGAGCAGTGAGGACTGCCTTCCAGGCATCTAGCTTTGGGAGATGAAACAGAGGCGTTAAAATGGTGGCAGGGAACCTTTTTCAGCAGGAGGGCCACATGCCAGTGGGGGGGGGGGGGAGAAATAAAAAAGGGGCAACAGGTGCGACTCTTGCCTCTGTACAACAGACAACATTCCAGCCACAAAATCCCAGAGGCTTCCACACACACTCATGTCCAGAGAAGCAGCAGGAGGCATCACAGTTCAAGGACACATCCCAGGCAGGCAGGGCCACTCAGTGACGGTGCAAAGCAGGACCAGTGAGGGGCATGGCCTGGGAACACTCCCAAGGGCCAGACAGAAATCCCTACAGGGACGCATTCAGCCCACCCTTGATGTAGGGCGGAAAGTGCTGTTTTGGGTCTCTTGTATTAAACCTTCCCTTCCTTATATCAGTGATGACGAAACAAAAAGCCTTCTTATTTTTAGCATAAACTGTATTATTTTCTTTCCCCAAAAAAGATTATAGCATAGAAGAAAACAGTAAATGGCTGTATCTAACGAAGACCACGTTCACACCAGACAGTTATTCCACTATTATTACGCTTTAAATAGACGTGGCTTCCCCTAAAGAATCCTGGGAATTGCAGCTTGTGAAGGCGGCTGAGAGTTGTTAGGAGACCCTCCCCATCCCCTCACAGAGCGGCAGTTCCCTGAGGGGTTTAACAGTCCCAGAGACCTCTGAGTCTCCTCACAACGGTCAGCCCCCTTCAAATACGGCACTTCCCAAGAGGGCCATTCCTCGCTCCCAGCCTGAGGTTCTCCACTGCAGGTTTATTTTAAGCCACTTTGTACGCCTAAACAGAAAAGTGGTATATGTTAGAACCAACACACACGCATATAAAACCAGGGAATTCCCTCGGCACAAGCCCAATGCTCACGTTTATCCTGTGGAAACTGATGCTCCAATTGGCTCCCGCTCGGGAAGGAATAAACCGGTCGCCGTGTTTGCTGGGGGAGGAGACGGGGGAGTTTGAAGGCGTCAGCGTCCTCCTCATGTCTGCAACCTGTAATTTGGGGGTGGGGAATCAGACAATGCAAACCCACCATGCTTTATTTCCCTTTGGAACAGTATTTTTTTATTTACATTTCTTCGTTATATTTCTCTCCCCACCCTCCTTCCAAGGAGCTCAAGCTGGCGTAGTTGGGTCTTCCCCTTCCTTGTTTAGCCTCCTAACAACCCTGTGAGGTAGGTGAAGCTAAACAGAGACGGTGACCCAATGAAGCATGTTTATGTGACTTGTAAACAAAGCTAAAAACTTTTAGAACTGCCAAGCTTGCATGATTCATTTCTGCCCCACATCACCATAACTATCACACATTTTAAAAAATGTACTCATCATTGGCATCACTGATGGACACGAGTTTTTACAGAGAAAGAGCCGAGAAAGCCTCCTTATACAGAGCGAGTCAGACCACTGTGGACCATTTAGCTCAGAACTACCTACGCTGACTGGCAGTGGCTGTCCCAAACGTTCCCAGCCCTACCCGGAGATGCTGGGGATGGACCCTAGGACCTTTTGCATGCAGAACTGGTACTCGACTGCTCGGCCCTTAAAAATGGAGCAAGAGTACAGTCCTCATCATTCTGAATAAAGGGCTAATTTAAATAGAATATTGGCACCTATTCAGAGTCAGAGCATTAATCTCTCTAGCCCAGTACTGTGTACACTGCCTGACTGCAACCCTTGTATGGAAGGCCACAATTCAGCCACATAGAAATCAGAGGTGCCTTCATATACCTCCCTCCCTCTAGGCAAGCAAGAGAAGTTCTTACAGTTCAAGGACACCCTCCACCTGGGCAAACGAGCTGGAGGAGAGTGTGGAGGAGAGCGCCGAGGGCCACACTTGGCCCCCTGGGACGGAGGTTTCCCACCTGCCCCCAACTGGGGTTTTGTCCAAGACTTACACAAGGCATCGTGTTTTCATTCTGGATGTTGATTTGGCGGAGAAGGCGCCTTTCATAGTCTTGATCCATGGCGGATGGGGAGGGAGGGGCAGGGGAAAGGTAATGCCAAAGTGCCTTGTAACAGCCTCAAGACCTTGCGCTCATGGAGACGAGGGTGTGAACACTGTTCGCTACAAGAGAGAGAGAGAGAGAGATGAACCAACACATTACAGAGAGGATTGTAAGTGCCGTGGGAAATTACTGGGCACCCTCCATTAAATTCCTCTTCAGGGGTTGGGCAGGGACCCTTCTCCTTGCCGCTCAATGACAAGGCACTGGAATGCGCAAACTGTGATTTTAAATAAATAGTTAGCCCTGGAGGCCTAGTCATGCTTATGCCCAGCAATTAGAAATATCCCCTCCTCACCCGCCCGCCATAGCCCCTGCAAATACAAGCAGGCCTGTTGGGCAGGTCACAATCTTACACTCGTTAGAGCCCATATAACAGGGAGCTGCCTTGTACAGAGTCAGACCATCGGTCCATCCTACTGATTTTTAAACACGTTTTTTATAGCTTTTTACTTTTGTATTTTATTGTATTTCAATCTGAATTTTACAGAATTCTGCGGTCCATGGAGAGCGGGAGCGGAACAGTGGCTTCCCCAACCTTTCCCCCCCACCACAGATCACTGGAAAATTGCTGAGGGTCCGGGATGAGGTTTCTGCCTGTTGCAGCCATTGCAACTCCATACAATCCAAACTGTAATTCAATAAAATACATCACACAAACGAAAAGAAGCAATAAACATCCAATTAAAAATCAATATGAACACTGAAGGCAAAGGGTGTGTGGTCTCTTGCCTCCAACCACAAATCCACAGACTTGCCACAGACCACCTGGATACAGCTCACGGGTCGCTGGTGGTCCGTGCAGCAGTTTGGGAACCCCTGGTCTGCACTGGCCGGCAGCAGCTCTTTAGGGTTTCAGGCAAGGCGCCTTTCCCAGGTCTACCTGGAGATGCTTGCTGCCAGGAACTGAACGTGGAACTCTTTGCCACTGCGCTACGATCCTTCCTCTCTCACCCACCCAGTTCAAAGGAAACAGAGGATTCTCCCCACTGAAAAAAACCCCAGTCTCTGCTTAAGCTCAACCCTCGCATTTGCCTGGTCAGGAGAGGGGGACGTGGGGTCACTGCCTGCCTTCCGTTTCAATCACCCTCTTAGGTTCCCCAAGGGACACCCTGGTTTGTATTCAACTAAGTCCTACTCAAGAGTAGATCTACTGAAATTAATGGCCCCTATGTTAGTCATGTTTATTAACTTCAGTGGGTCTACTCTGAGTAGGGCTAGCGTTGAATACCACCCCTTCCAACTAATACGTACCCCCCAAGTCCCCTCCTTCCATTGAGCACCTCAATGACATAACACCTCCCTGCTGCTTTAGAGCAAGGCGCTCTCTGCCTCTCCACTTGTCAGTGTCAGGAAGGGGGGTCTTTAAAGCACCCCCTTCCTCACCCACTAACTGGGTCCCTCACCCGTCTATCCACCCTCCAATGGACACCCCCATGACATTGAAGCACAGACTCCCCCTCCCCAGTTGTGCAGGGGGGGATGAAATAAACAGGGGGGGAGGACAGAGCTGCTTAACTGAAGTCTAGGAAAGAAAATACATGTGGAGTAGATTCCTAATAAGGTGCACCCCCCTTCCAATGAAGACCCCAATAATACAATCCTGCCCCATTGCATTAACACCCACAGCCCCTCAAGCTCCGTTACAGGAAGCCTCTTCCTTGTCTAGTCACCCATTTGGGACCCCCACCACCCCCTCCTCCCTCCAACAAGCACCCCCATAAAACCCCTCCCATTCCCTTAAAACATGGCACACAGCTCCTCTGTTACAGGAAAGGGGGGAAGCCCCCCAATTCCTCCCCCCGATTAGCCTTATCCTTCTTTTCCACTCACCCAGCTAGCCTCCCACCAGCCCCCCATAACGCCCCTTCCCATTGCCTGAAAGCAAGTCCCCCCCCAACACACAGCCCGTCTGTCACAGGAAAAAGGGCTGGGGGGCTCCTCCAATTGCTCCCCCTCCCCGACTGACCTCCCCTTTCCCAACCACTCCATAGTTAGCTCTGCCCCATCAAGGGGGCACCCCACAATACAGCCCCCACAGGGGCACCCCCAACAGAGCCCCCCGACCTCCTCCTTCCTCATCCAGAACGGCCCCCATAGCCCCCTCGGCAGCAAGGCTCGCTCCCCACAACCCCGTTCAGGAAAACGGGTGGGGCGGGGTGGTCCCAGAATCCCTCCCCAAGAGGCTCCTTCTCACCCCCTCAGTAGCTGCCCTCCAAGTGGGGGCGCATCCCATAATATTGAAGCACAGGCGCTTCCCGCCCCCTCCTCCCTCGGTGGTAGGCAACTGGGGAGGGGCCTTCCAAACCCGCCCCCCCTCCAGCTTCACCTGGGGCTGCCAGAGGGAAAAGGGGCGAGGAAGAGAAGCGCCCCCTCACCTGCCCTTAGCCAGAGCCGTCCAATATGGCGTCGGTCTTGCTCTCTTCTGCCCGCCCCTCCGCCCCGCCCACCCCGGCCCGCGCGGCCCCGCCCACTCCCCCTCCTCCTCCCTCGCGCTCGCGGGGCATCACGGGAGGAGGCGCTGACGCCATAGCCTCTGCAGACGCCAGTCACTCCTCCCCCTCCTTTCTGGCTCGCTGATTCGCCCCGTTCGAATCAATACAACTACTCGAAGAGGGCTGGGCAAGCGAGGCCGTTCCCTAGCAACCACTCCGAGGCCTAGCAGCAGCCCGTGCAGCCTGCCTTGAGTGCAACAACCCACACACAATAATAATAATAAATAAGCAACACGCATGTAAACGGGGGATGGTGGAAGGGAAGAAGGTGGTGCGATTTTCCTTTTTATCCCTCCTCCTCCTGCCAGCAATCCAAGCCCCATACATAGAAATGAATCAATGGGAAATGGAGAGATATATACAAATACATATTATGTGTGTGTACGAGCATGTACGTATATTACATAAGACGGCGCCCTTTCTTTGCCATGTTCTTTCAGTATTGCATATATTACTAATATATGCAATACTGAAAGAACATGGCAAAGAAAGGAAAGGGCGCCGTCTTGTGGCAACTTTTATAATGCTTTTTGAGGGACAAAAAACATACCAAAGCAGAGAAAGGCCGCCCTCTTGTGGCGAAAACATTTAATACACCTTGCGAGGGATAAGAAAAATGATGAGGCAGGGAATGGACCCGTGCATCGTAGTCCTTGAACAGCAGACCTGTGTGCTTGCTTAGTCCGGATGCTTAACGGTTGACGCGCAGCTTGAAGCTTCTTTGGATGCGGACAGCCACTCAAACCGAGATCATGTCCAAGCCGAGCAGACGTCGGCAGGGCAGGGCTGTGGGTGGCAAATGCATCCCTCCAAATGGAGCCTTCCCTTTCAGACACAGTCTGCCGCAGAATTGCCAAACTCTGGGGGCAAGAACGCAGGCAGAGCCGCTTTTGCAGATCCGGGCCGCTCTCTCTGGCGCTTTTGACTCTCCCCGGGCTGCACACTCCCTGACCCTTCCTGACAACCTCCTTGGCCCCCTTTCCCTCCTCCTCCCTCGTGCACGCGGGGCATCACCGCAGCCTCTGCAGACGCCAACGTGCAAAAGCGGCCACTGAGTCCTGCAACCCTCCGAATCAATACAACTACTCGAGGAGGGCGGGGTGAGCGTGGCCGTTGCCTGGCAACCACTCCGAGGCCTAGCAGCGGCCCGTGGAGCCTGCCTTGAGTGCAAAACCCCACTCACACTCACACAAATAATCAGAATAAATAAGCCACACGCATGTAAAAGGGGGATGGTGGAAGGGAAGAAGGTGGTGCGATTTTCCTTTTTATCCCTCCTCCTCCTGCCAGCAATCCAAGCCCCATATATAGAAATGAATCAATGGGAAATGGAGAGATATATATTATGTGTATGTGTACGAGCATGTACATATATTAAACACACCATGTATGTAATATATACGCTAAAAACAAGGCAAGGAAAGGGCGCCATCGTGTGGCGGCAACTTTTAATACACTTTGTGGGGGATAAAAAACATAGCAAGATAGCGAAAGGTCGCCCTCTTGTGGAGACGGCAGGAAATGCCCCCCTGTGTCGCACTCGTTGAACAGCAGAGGCTGTGCGCTTGCTTAGTCCGGATGCTTACGGTTGACGCGCAGGCTGAAGCTTCTTTGGATGTGGACAGCCGCTGAAATTGAGATCATGTTCAAGCCGAGCAGACGTCTGCAGGGCAGGGCTGTGGGTAGCAAATGCATCCCTCCAAATGTAACAGGGGGTGGTGGTGGCTGGCAGGCAGGCAGCACCATTTGTGCGTATGTGTGTGCGTGCGCGCGCAAGTCCCATTGATTGCAATGACTCTACCCTTAAGCATATGTCTGGATCCAGCCTGCAATTTTTATTGGTAGCAGAAAAAAGAAAAACAACAACACTGATATGTAACAGAAGCACAGCAATTGAAAGCAAAGGGAAAATAACATAGAAAATGCATTATATTAGGAGGCGCTGCTTGCAAAAATGACATTAGTCAGAACTGCACAAAAAGAATATGCTCATCAGGAGAAATTCTCACTAAAATGCTGAGGGATTCCCATGGGGATTTCTTTAAAAGTGGCAAATTGCTGCAGAAATGTGGAGAATTGAGTTTAAGACTGTTCCATCCCTACTTCCGAGTAAACTCACGTAGGATCTTATGGCCAGTCAACTCAACCACCTCCTCCCACAATTTTCATCCCAAACCAGGTCAAACTCTTCCACACGAAGGGGGACAAAACAGCCCATTGCTCAGGTTTGTTTGTTCTTAAAAGTATTTATTTTATTTCTTTTAAAATAAACCCAGCACCCACAGAAAAAACATAACCACTTCCCTAAAATAACATTTTATTGTTGTCATTCAGTATGCAACACTAAGAAAATACAAGATTCAAAAAGTCTGTATGAGCATCAGAGATAATTCACCACAAGGCAAGAGCCAGACAGTCAGACTGGATTTTTTCTCTTTCTCTTTCATGAGAAAGAGGACTAACGCGTCCTAAAACTAAAATAGATTAATCCAAAATTTATGCCAAGATCCTCCATTGACAAATTGGCCCATTTGTGCAGCACAGAATACCATGGCCAATCCACAGAGGAGAGAAACCATGATGTCCAGCTGAATGTTCTGTCCGAACAAGGGATAATGGTAAGCCAAAAATAACATGATTTGGAGCAATGCTAAACCAGGGATTATGGCTTGCTTCTCCCTAACAAGGAAGAGCAGTTGGCCTGATCTGCTCAGGCATGTTAAGCCATGGTTTACGGCTTACTGCAATGTGCAAAAGTGGCCACTGAGTCCTGCAACCCGATATCTTTCTGCAAATTAAGCAAAATTAAGTATATGCCTTTCTCCATACGTTATTCTGCCCCTTCTTCCCCTACGAAAGGGTGCAAGGGACCCCTTGCACATGGTCCCTGGAAACCCTCTTCAACTTCCTGCTCTGGCTTCAGAGGTGTCTTCAATTACGAATCACGACAGCTAGAAACTTGAATTTTTCAAAAAAAGTGCACAGCCTGGATTCTCAAGTCTCAGGGCCCAGTTGTCATTTTTTTTTACCATACCCTGTGCAACTGTGGACACATTTATATAGGGAGAGAAGTGGGGCAGGGGAGCAAAGGGAACTAACCCTAAAAATGTCACGGTGGAAATGTAGGTCGGTGGTTGCATAGATGAGCCAGCGGCCTCAACCCAGCACAAACAAGCTCCATGCAAAAAACTCTATATAGCTCAGGAGCTTTGCATGCAGAAGGTCCCAGGTTCAATTTCTGGCATCTCCAGGTTACAAAGAATTAAAAAAGAGATCTCTGTTTCCTTTAGGTCCCTCTGTAAAAACAATTATCTTTATTTTCAGTGTAGTGCACCCTGTTGGTATAAAATTTTAATCGGCCAGTGACCATAATACATTTATTTATCCATTCATTCATACAATTGCCCTGCAAATTTGAGGACTTGCAACCAGCTCTTGGCTGGCAGGCAAGCGCATGAAGGTGACCCAGTGTTAAAAACAGCTCCTTTAAATTCTTGAGCATTCCAGTTGCTTTAAAAGTTGTGCTCTTACCTGTTGTTGTTTTGTAAAGCAAGCAGGCCCATACCCAGGTGACAGCAATAAACATGGGGGGGGGTGGAGAAGAAGAAAGCATCATCTCTGGACAAGGAGGCTAGGTTTGGCAACCACGGTTAAAAGCCACTGGCATAACCAATGGATATTTGTTGTTATGTGCAAACTCATGCTCTCATTACCAAAAAACAGGGCAAAATCGGATCCTCTCCGTTCCCCCCAAAAGCACAGAATTCCAGAGCTTTGACGACATGAGTTGACTTGCTATAGTTCTATGTCGACTACCCTGCTAGCCATCTTGGACAATAAGGGGAAGGGGTGGGTGGGAGAAAATTGCTCCAAGACGTCACAGGAGCACGGAAGAGGCACAGCGACAGAAGACCTGGAAAGGTGAAGGCAGCTACGTGCGGAAAAGCATCCGTCAATGCTACAGATGGCAGTCCTAAAGTTTTCAAGTTGCGCTGGGACATCTGTGGCGGCTCACAAGTGCTCACTGGTTATATGAAAGAGAGAGAGAGAGAGATCAACAATCCCTTGCGTGCTTAATTTGCCCACACTAAGATTTCTAGAGCACATTTGAATCACATGACTTCCCCCAAAGAATCCTGGGAACTCTGGTTCCCCCCTCACAGCACTACACATTCCCAGCACCCTTAACAAACTACAGTTCCCAGCGTTGGCTGTGCTTTAAGAGTACAGTGTGGACCTGCCCATATTCTAAAGCAGGGGTGGGGAACCATTTTCAGCCCGGGGACTGGGCTTCGGGGCAGCTTTCCAGGGGCCACATGTCACAGGCAAAAGTGGGCAGGGCAACAGATGTAAATTTTAGTGTGGCTTAGTGGTTACAGTGTTGGACTAGGACCTGGGAGACCTGGGTTCGAAGCCATGAAATTCACTGGGTGACCTTGGGCCAGTCACTGCCTCTCGACCTCAGATGGTGAACCCCTCTGAATACCGCTTACCATGAAGCCCTATTCATGAGGTCGCCATAAGTCGGAATCGACTGGAAGGCCATCCATTTCCATTTTACTGAAGGCTGCATACACTCATACACACCCCTCTCTATCTTCCATCGAGGCAAGCCAGAGGCATGATCCGAGTTCAAGGACACGCTCCAGCTATACAAAAACACCCAAGGAAGGTGCACAGCTAGGCTAGTAGGGGGTGTGGCCTGGGGAGAGTTTCCAAGGGCCAGACTGAGAGGCTTGGAGGGCCTGAGTTGCTCCGTTCCTCTTATAAAGAGACAGCCGCTTCCCATAATCCTCCGTCCCTCCCTCTGCATTTCCGCCGGGCACAGGGACCTTGCAGCCCTCTGGATGAGGCTGCACTCCAGTTCCCATCAGCCTCAGCCAACACGGCCAACGGTCAGGAATGATGGGAAATGGAGTTTGGCCACACCCAGAGAGGTCCACAGGTTCCACCCACATCCATGCTCTATGCGCTTTGGAGAAGCAGTGAAATGACATGCCTTGCACGGCCTTGTCTTGGCCATGCAGGAAATATTGCTCCCCACCCCTAAACACAATAGGTTGCTGGTTCCTAAGCTTCACACATACACATGGACCACTTGAAAATCATTGAGGGTCTCGGCAGACCACTTCATGATTCTCTCTGCCTGTGGGGGCAATTGTAATGCGCCGTGCTAGGTGCTGCATGACCTTTAACTGCATTTTCATGCCCTCTTATTTCTTATATGTGATCCATGCCACAAAATCCAAATTGTAACCCAGTAAAGTACAACAGTAGAAATAAAAGACGCTATTAAAAATCAATATCCACATCTGAAGCGGTGAATGTGCTCCCTCTCATCTTCAAGCAGAGATCCACAGACACAACACGGACCATCTGAGTGAAGTCCACGGACTATAGTTTGGGAACCCCCGCAACAGGTGCTATTTGTAAAAGACCACCACCACCTTCTGTTGTCATTGATATAACACATGCATATTCACCTGGCAATGCGGGACAGAATCTCCTTGACCCGAACCACCAGCCTCTCATGTTGCACAGGGTTGCCTTCAATGGCACTGTGTAGTTTCGCCATGTAGAAATCCAGAGTGCCCAAAGTGGGGGTCTCGCCTGTACCTGTCGGGGAGAAACTTATAACCTCACTGCCAGCCTCCTTCACGGTCTGCAAACTAATATTTCTTGCTTATCTCACATCCCTTATTCCACTCCCAGAATAAAATCTAATCACACCTGTAATTTCACGCCTGTCTTAAAAGCTAGAAACTTAATTGTTTTATTTATTTTTAAAAAAATGAAAACTCAAGGTCCTCAGTTCAGTCCCCTTCCTGGAAATCCATTGATGGATGTATGAAACTGTCTCTTTTAGAATTTCAGTTTTGCAGTTTTACAACCTGCTCTTCAACTGCAGGACTGTTTTTATTCCGTTATGTGCTCTGCTACGTGCTCTAGGGTTTTCCATTGCTTCTTTTATCTCCTATAGATTATATTTGATGTATGTCATAGTATTCAAAAGGTAATACGATAAAGTACAATCTTAGAAACAAAAAGCAACTACAACAGTATTAAAAATCAATATGCACATTTAATGCGGTAGATATGCCATCTCCTGTCTTCAAGGGCAAATAAGTAATTTGGCTGCAGGACTGTTCCTGGCAACCTCAAGATCAATTTTAAGCTGTGTTTTGCAATATTTTTAACTGTGATTTGCAATGTTTTTAATTGTGATTGTGTTTTGCAATATTTTTAACTGTGATTTACAATGTTTTTAATTGTGTTTTGCAATATTTTTAACTGTGATTTGCAATGTTTTTAATTGTGTTTTGCAATATTTTTAACTGTGATTTGCAATGTTTTTAATTGTGATTGTGTTTTGCAATGTTTTCCCATTGTTTCTAGTATGTCTTTCTTCTTCATGTTAAATTGTTTTGTTATATTTCCCACCTTGCGCTCCTTCAGGAAGAAGGATGGATATAAATTCAAATAATACTACTAATAATAATATCCACAAACACAGCACAGCCCACCTTGGAGAAGCTCAGTTTGGGATTTGTATTTTGTTCTGTTACACTGTGGAATGCAAACTGTAAATACGGTGACTTGCAAGAGAAGAAATAAAGAAGCGATGAAAAATCAAGATGACTATTTCATGCGGGAATGCCACGGACCGCCTGGATGATGCCCGCAGGCCCCTGGGGACCCAGGGACCACAGTCTGGGACCCTTTGGCTTGGAGCCCCGCCCAGCTGAGGCGCTCCAGAATCAGATACTCCCCTGGGGGGAGAGGAGGGGAGTCCCCCACCACACCTGGGATGGGGAGGCTGGCAAAGCTGACGGTCAGGGCTTGGCGGACGGCCTGGAGCTGCTGCTGCAGCGCCATCGTCTGCCTCTCCTCCAGCGCCAGCTCCTGCTCAAGGCGCTCCTTCGCACAGCTCATGCTCTCTGTGTGCTTCTGCAAGATGGCGTTCTGCTCCTCAAAGTCCGTGTTCATCTTGCGCAGGTGGCGCAGCTCGGCCTCCCGCACTGCGCCCATAAAAGGAAGAAAAAGAAAGGAAAGAGGCCGGGCATTAAAACAAAGATGTGGGGTGCACCCCTGTCCCCTTGCCCTCTCAACTCCAGGTTCAAGGGCAATCCTTTGCCATCAAGGATTTTTTTTTTTAGAGCAGGTGGGCCCTGGAAGGTTGCCTGTAAAGGAATTTGTCCTCCCTTCACAATTATCTGCCCTCAAGATACCACTGGACACCAGCTTCCATCAGCCCCAGTCATCTTGGCAACCATCAAGGATGATGGAAGCTCCCAGCCAGTAACATCTGGAGCATCACAGCTCCCCCAATGAGGCATTCCCTGTTGCATGAAAGAAATAGAATGCCTCTATTTAGAAGAGGCATTCCCTCCTGGGAGAGGAGAATGCCTCTTCTTAAGTCAGCACTAAGGAAACCTGGTGTTAAAATCTGGCTCCCAGCAGCCCACATGACCAATTGGCAAGGATGTTGGGAGTTGTCATCCAGCAACAGCCATGGGCTACCTGCGATATGGGCAGCTGAACCTTTTCCTTCCTAACCTTTATTCTGGTCCAAGAATTCCTCTGTGAATATGGGGACATCAAATGTCGAAAAGCCGTCACTGCCGCTCTCTCCAGCCTGGCAGAGAAGAACAGAAGAGAAGGTGAAGGCTAAAGAAATAATATGGAGCAGATAGAAAACCACATATTTCCCCCCAGTAGAAAAAATTCAAGATCTGAGGAGAAATCTTGAGGGTTTGGGGGGAGCGGATGAGTGGAGGAAGTCTTCGTAAGTCATTTCACTTTCAGAATCACCATGTAATTCTACTTCCTGCAATACGGAAAATTTCATTGTAGCGCATTTTCTCTCAAAAGACACATTTGACAATAAAACACACTTTCAAGCCTCCAGGTGGATAAACAAGGAATAAAACATTAACTATAATTTGTTTTAAAAGTTTTACAATGTCTTTGCCCATAACAAAGAATCTCCAAAAGGGAAATACTTTTATTAGGCTGCCCCAAATGTCACAAAGTAGCAAAATATTTGTATGTTTTACTTATTTATTACATTTATATCCTTCCCTTCCTCCCAGAATATGTCTTGAGTTGTTATGTTATGGCCTGTGGTTGCAACATTAAACTAAACTTGACTTGACACAAAGTATCATGCAAACTTTTGAGTGCCCCAGAGCATTTCTTCAGGCTGGAGAAGCTGAAAACTTGCACACTAGAAAATGTAAATCTCTTAAAATTTCCCATTTCTGTGCAATCAGTCAAAGTCTGAGGCCCTTCCCTAAACTCTGACAAGCTGCTTTACCTTGTATCCATTCAGCAGCATGTTCACAGCTCCCGGGCCAGCATCCTCTAAAGGGCATGGGGAAAAAAGTCAACAAAGTAAGGTGATGATGACTCGACTGAAGGCACACAATGAGTCTGATAACACAGGCAGGACCCAAGCCCAGATTCTCCAAATATGAGCATAAGGGTGGTTGATTTCAACAGTCCCACATCACTCTCTGTCCCAAACATCTGACTCCTACAGCACACTTTTTACTGTGCTTACCTTCTAAAAGACATAACAGAAAAGGAAAAAGGGATGAGGAGGACAGAGGAAAACAAGCAAACTCAGGCAAACCTTCACTCTTAATCTGCCCCTCCCCAAAAAAGTTTCATTTTGGAGCATATAAGGGCAAAAATGAGCTGATCTCCCCTAAAAGGAGGCCACCCATTATGTTTCTAGACAAGTCACTGTTCTTGGACACACAAGCAATCCCAGAGCAGGGACTTGCACAGGGACTTACTAGCCAGCCTCCTGTAATTCTTGCTGTGTCTGTGTGAGGAAAACATGTGGGGTTCATTCCACCATACCCAACAGAAAAAGGCTATCCCAGAACAGGGATTTGCACAGAGACACAACAGCCAGCCTCTTTTTAATGCTTGCTGCATCTGTGCATGAGCAGCATTTAGCTCATTCTGCCACAACCAATTAAGCAGAAGTGTAAAACTGTAGAGAAGGCTGATTAGCAGCGGGGCAGCGGGAGGCCATAGCAGAGAGAATCATCCAGAGATGCAGTGGGCAGCCTCCTCTGTAGGTGCTGTTCTGAGGGATTACTGCTTAGCTATGGAACCAAGGTGGATTCTCAGCTGTGCCTCAGCCCCCAGCCAGCCAGCCAGCCTGCCTGCCTGCCAGCCACCACCACCCCCAGTTACATTTGAGGGTTCCTTTGCTCTCATCCCAAAGACAAAACCTGAGATGCCCGGAACGGGCTCAGAGGCAAAGCACCTTTCTTGATCTTCTTCTCCTGCATCTTCTCGGCACACATCTTGTAGGCTTCCGACTGCTGGTACTCCCTCAGCTCCTTCATGTACTGCTGCTTCTCACGTTCGGCCTCGTCGAGATAGCGCTGAAACCAAGGCAGGAAGGGTCACCACCGTCTCCAGCCCACAACACTTTTGGTTCTTATTGTGCAACGTGGAACAGGCTGGTGACACGAGACTCTCACTCAGGGGTGGGGGAATTGGATCCAGCTGAAGGGGCGGGCCCAGAACTGGCCCACTCCCTGCAGGTCTGCTCTGAGCAGAATTTAGTCAGACACAACCCAATGTTGATCCTTTTTTTCAGCATTTAACAAAACTTAAAATAACAAAAATAAGGCCACATTCACACATGTTTAGTCCCAGAGTGGTTTAACAATCCATCCCTCTTCCCAGGGAGCTCTGGGAATTGTAGCTCTGTGAGGGCAATTGGGGGTCTCCTGACAATTCTCAGCACCTTAAACTATAGATCCCAGGATACTTTGGGGGAAGCCGTGACTGTTCCAGGTGGAATAATTGTATGGTGCAAATGTGGTTTGACTCAGGAGTTCTTAAGCTGTGATCCATGGACCCCCAGGGGGTCTGTGAACTGGGGAAAAAATCAATTTCCAATGCAATAAAATTAATTGCATTTATTTATTTATTTATTTTGTGGGTCCATCCCTCTTTCACTGTATTCTCAAAGGGGACTGTGACCCCCCAAAAAGACGAAGAGCGGCTGCTCTAAGCGCTTTTACATCCACCGTCACCTGCTTATCCACGGGTTGCAGTTTGCTCCACTCCGCGCCCAACATCTTTGTGATCTCCGGAAAGGGCAGGTCCGGGTGTTGCATCCGGATCAGCTCCCGCCGTTCGTTCAGGAAGCGCACGTAGCCAGTCACTGGGGCCTTTGGTCCATTGGGGAGGATCTTCTTCCTCTTCTTGCCTTTCGGCCAGCCTCTCTTCTTCACAGGCTTCTCGTTCCACAACAGAGAGAGAGAGAGAGAGAGAAGGACTGAACACCCTAGACAGAAACTCATCCCATTTCTGATTATTATATGTGGATGCGACAAGTCCACATGAGCACATAACAAACGGTCTTGGGCAGAGCATTCAGCTCCTTAAGAATCTCCACTTGCCTTTAAAAGCAAAATAAAGTTCCTAGTCCTCATGAATATTGGCAGCCTCATTTAGCATGGCAGGGCTCTGCAAGGCCTGTCTTTTATCTGTACAGATGTGTTTTTAGGATTTTTTTTAATTGGTTTTGTTGGTTGCAATTGGTTTTAGTGTCTTATTGGATCAGTTTTGTGAGGAAAGCGAAATAACAGCAGCAGCACCAGCTGTGGAGAGATGTTTGAAAGGATGTGCGCAATGCCTGGCATGCTCTCCCAATGGAATAAAATATAAGGAAAAAATAAACCATAAAAATACCGTTAAAAATCATACAGCCTCAATGCAATCAGTACAAAAGGCAGAAAAACCATGAAGGCCCTCAGCAGTCTTCAGCTGGTCCGTGGGGAAAAGGACCACGACTTAAAAAGGACCACTGACAAGCACGGGATGCAGGAAGGCTTTAATGCCCCAAAATAACTCTCGGCCCCATTCCATGACACACAAACCCAGAATTATGCAAAATAGATAGATTTTTCTTTAAAAAATTCAGTATTTATATAATGGTGCAGATTTGGTGCAATTTATACAGATCACACTGAACTGAGCCTTGCATGGTGTTTGATTGGGATTGCTTGAACACAGAATTTGGACAGTGCTATTTGATTGATTTCTTTGCTGAGCACACAGGACACTCCAATTATACCAACTGATGCACCAGTTTCACATTGCCATATTTCCTGAAGCCCTTCCCTCCTTCGGTTGCTACACTTCCCGGCAGGGATAATCAGATCCGGCAGGGATAATCAGATCGTTGCAACAAAACCAGGAGAGGAGGAAGAAGATGCCACTTTGAACTGCCAAGGATAACTCTCTTCCCTTGGGCTCGAGGTTGGCATGTTTTGGGCATCTGCTAAAGGCCCATGCCCCAGAGGGGGAGGTCCTGCTTCCTGTCTTCAATACTGCAACCTGATCAGGCAGAGGAGCAGCAGCAGATGGCAAAAATGGCAGCAAGGGGATAGACTCAGCGAAGGAATCCATGGCAGGACCCCCCCCAAATAATAATCTGCAATCTGCACTGCATTGGGGCTAAGATTCAAACCCCTGTGTCCCCCCATGTGGGTCAGGGATGGAAGGCTTATACCCCAGCCACATGAACACACCAGGGGGCTCACCTCCTCTTCGCCATGGGGCTTCTCCCCAATCAGCCGAGGGACCTCGCCTTTCTCCTGTTTAATAGACACCAAGAAGCTCCCGGGTTGCATTTTACCGGCAGCATTTCTGAAACCACAGCAGAAGCACAGAGAGCGAAATTACTGTGAACTTCCATCAATACAAGCATTTGTTGCTGTTGTTTTAAAAAGCTGAGAGCCAGTGTG
This sequence comes from Rhineura floridana, assembly GCF_030035675.1. Lineage (NCBI taxonomy): Eukaryota > Metazoa > Chordata > Lepidosauria > Squamata > Rhineuridae > Rhineura > Rhineura floridana. The sequence goes on along the minus strand of NC_084497.1, from coordinate 1,187,199 downwards.
GGGCAGTGATTAGAGTATTGGGATAGGCCTTTGGAGACCAAGGTGCAAATCCTCACTCAGCTGTGGAGCTCACTGGGTGACCTTGGCCCAGCCACTGCCTCTCAGCCTAACCTACCTCACAAGGTAGTTGTGGAAATTAAATGAGGGGGAAGAGAATCATGTACGTCACCTTGAGCTTCTTGGAGAAAAAAGTGGGCTATAAATGCAATAAATAAATAAAGTAGCTAACACTGACCCATTTACATACAAAGGAGAGGAAAAATTGAGGAAAGGGGCACGTCGATTTCAACGCCATGCAAATAAGCCCATGGAAATTTACTAGCCTGCACCACAAATGTACAGATCTGCTGGGATGGGGGTGAGGGGACTGGCAGAGGAGAGATCCTTCCCCACTAGCCTGCTGGCTCTCCTGGATGGCACCCCTTGCCCCTTACCAGGCTGGTGCTTGAGGGGGAGCCACATGCGGACCCCCAGGCACCTACGTTTGGCCCTGGGACCCTCCCTGGGCCATGCCCTCACTGGCCTCGCTTCACACCCTCCGTGGGTGTTTCTGCCTGGCCTCTTGCCTGCCTGGATGAAGGCTGGAGATGTGTGGGTGGCATGTGTAGATGGAGAGAGAGATGTACACCTCCAAGGGCCAGACAGAAAGGCGTGGAGGGCCAGATTCAGCCCCAGGGTCGGAGGGTCCCAACTGGTGCTTTATTCCCAACAGAGGTGTTCAACACTCACAGAAGCCCGGTGGATTGCTGTTTGGTACTGTGCGACATTTTCTGTTACTTGGCAATAAGGCGTGCACACAATTGCTCATCCCAGGGAACCTGGAAAGGAAAATTTGGGACTTGTTACAAACCACACAGGAGAAAAGCAGGGGGTTGGACAGTTTCACTGAACTTTTTTTTTCTTTTAAATTCTTGTTTGAACTCTTCTCACGCACAGGAAGCCACCAGCAGGGCAACAAGTCCATCCACCCCAGCATCCGGCTTCCAACAGTGCCGAGACAAGATCCCTCCTCTGGGAACCTCCGAGAAATAAAGCACAAAGGCAACACCCCTCGCCCCTTAGCTCATTCCCCAGTTATCTCGCCTTCAGAGGTAGACTGCCCCTGAACAGGGAGGGTCCGTTCAGCCAGCATAAGGCCAGAGTGGGATAAGAGGATACGGAAAGCCCTTGCTGAGATCCAACTGCTCCAGTGTGCTGCATCCCCAGTGGCCAATCAGGTGCCTCCAAAAAGCACCCAGATCTTGCCGCAGTGAATTCCATCAGTTGTTGTTAGAAAAATAACCGTTCTTTAAAAATCTTGATAGGAACAATTTCCTTAGCCAGACAAAGAGAACAATCCTTAAAAGGCTCCTTAACATATAGCATTTTGTGGAGAGAGACCTTTTCCCTTTCTCTCATTATATTTGGCTCAGCCCCTTTGTATTATTTTAGACAATCGCCATAAATTAAAAATTACACTGCCGTAAACACTAAAGCCATGAACAGGAGAACATCAGGAGAGTCTGGCTGCTGGACCAGGCCAGTTATAGTCCAACATCCTGTTCTCACAGTGGCCAGCCACATGCCCCCAAGAGAAGCCCAAAGCAGTTCAGAAGCATCACTGCCTCCGACAGCGGAGGGGGAACGGAGCCATCATAGCTAGTAGCCATCGATAGCCTTACTCTCCTCCATGAATCTATCTAGTCCTCTCTTAAACCCTTCCAAATATGGATGGCATAGGTAGTCATAAATTCAATGCTGCAAATATCAGTGAAACAGACTGGGCTGCAGATCCCCACAATTCTAAATTCATTCACAACTAGTGATGCAGCGACATGGCACCTGGCTAGATTGCTTCACAGGGGGAGTGAAGTGGAGACCCATGCTAGGAAGAGACATCTACCAACACAGCTGTTAAACAGGCTGGCAAAATGGAACCTCCGTGTTCGGAGGCAGTCTACCCGCCACTGGGCAGGGGTGCTCTTGCTTTCCCGTCCTGCTTGTGGGCTTCCAGGAGGCAGCTTGCCTGGCCTCTGTTGCAGACAGGAGTGCTCGAGGAGATGGAAGAGCCACCTTTGTCTCATCCAGAACTCGCCTGCGACATTCTTATGTCTGCAAATTAAAGGCGGATCAGGAACAGACATGCCCGTAGGAGTTGGGAAATTGAAACATGGGGTGTGGGGGGAGAAAGAGAAAGACGGGGGGGGCGCAGATAGACATATTAACACTAATCCTCTTGAATAAAGGTGGAGATCTCCCTCCCTCCATTATCTTTCCCTCCCAGGCTCTCCTGCCAAAACACTGGAATCCCCCCCCTTCTTGCAGATCCCTGCTCTCTGTCTCTCCAGATCTCCCCTTCCTCAACATCACGGCCCCAAATAATTAACAATAATAAAAATAAACCTCTTCAAAACTTTCTTGATCCTTTCCCCTTTCATCAGCAGAAGCGCCTCCCTCTTTCCGGCGGCCCCCCCAGCTGTATTATTATGCTAATAACATCTCTCTCTCCCTTTCTCTCTCTCCTAAGACGCTGATTGGATAAGGGCCATCTTCGCCACCCTCTGATTGGCAGGTTTCCCCACCCTCCCCACATCCATCATCACCAACCAAGCGCGCGTAATAGGACGCATCACGCTCGGGGGCGCCACGGATTGGTTGCAACCGTAACCAATCGGAGAGACTGTTGGAGTTAAAAATAATAATAGTGTTCCATTGGAGGGGGGGCCGCCAATGGGCTTGAAAAGGGCCAAGGACAACCCCCCTCCCCACTCCCGGTGTTCGTCAATTTCATGTTGATTGGCTCGTCTGTTCTTTTAGTCAGAAAGTGTGAAAGTTGTGCAGGGTTTAAGCCAAGGAGATGCCCAAGAGGACAAGCCACAGGCCTCGTTGGTCCCCTCTCCCAAAGCATTTAGTGGGGTTTCGCGGCCATTAGAGGGTCGTGGGTGTTACACTTCAGCTGTGAAATTCACTACAATTGACATTTCTCTCTTCTCTTCTCTCTCCCCCAAAAGCTCTCTAGCTCTTTATTTATCATACATCCCTGCTACAATGGAGCAAAAAAGAAAGAAACAAAGGAGAGTTTGCCTGCCCTGTTTTTTTTTTTTTAAAAATACTCTGAACATATGCACTTGCACAGTTTCATTAATTTTTTTCTTTATTTCATTTATGAATCGCTTCCCATGAAAACATCCCAAAGCGATTAACAATAAGAACGTCAGTAAAAGCATATATAAATACAATTTCCAATCCAACACAGATATTAGATTGGGATTTTCTCTCTCATCACGTGGACATCCAGTGAAGCTGAATGTCAGAAGATTCAGGACAGACAAAAGGGAGTCCTTCCTCAGGCAGTGCAGAGTTAAGCTCTGGAATTCTCTCCCACAACAGGCAGATACAGCCACCAACTTGGAGGGCTTTCAAAGAGGACTAGACAAATTCATGGGGAAGGATAAGGCTACCAATGGCTACTAGCCACGATGGCTACACTCTTCCTCCATGGTCAGAGGCAATAAATGCCTCTGGATACCAGTTGCTGGGAATCACAAATGGGAAGCGTTGCTGTGCTCAGGTCCTGGTTGTGGGTTTCCTGTTGGGGCATCTGGTTGGCCACTGTGAGAATGGGATGCTGGACTAGATGGGCCCCCTTTGCCTGGTCCAGCACTGCAAGGCTCTTCTTACGAACTGCCAGTTAAAAGGGCTTGTATGAAGCACCTTGAAGCAATTTAACAATAAAAGCATCAGCAAAAAAGAAAAAAAGGGAAATAATTCCGTATATCAACACAATTTTAAATCCAAATACAGATAATCTCCACTTAAATGGCTAAAACAAGGCCTTCAAAACAGATGCTGCCTGTCTGGTCTGCAAAGGGAGGGAGCTCCAAAGGGTAGGGGCTGCCACACGGAAGGCCTGATTCATATGTTGTACGGAACGGATCTCCTACTGAGATGGTAACGTGGGAACATAGAAAGCTGCCTTATATTGAGTCATCTAGCTCACTAATGTCTGCACTGACTGGCAGCATCTCTCCATGGTTTCAGGCAGGGGACACGCCCAGTTCTACCTAGAAGTGTTGAACCTGGGGCCTTCTGCGTGCAAAAGACAAGTGCTACGGCTATGCTATGTCTCTTTGCACTTTTGTGTTTGGCCCTGACCACCGCTAGCACATGGCCCCAGAAGGTAATGCGGCCCTTAAGACTGAAAAAGATTCCCCGCCTCTGTTTTAAAGCAGAGTTCATATAAATAAAATCCTGACAATGTGAGCAAATGAGATGGAGGAGGAAATTTTTCTGAAATGGAAATGAGGAGGAACCGAGTCACATGCGTTCCTCCCAGGTATATCAGCAAAACATCTGTAATCCCGAGAGATGCTCACGGCAGCTGGGGAAGGAAAAACAGAGTCAGACATTATTTGCGGGATCATATGCTCACGGATGCCGTGGGTGACTGCCAGCCCTTCCACTCTGCCATCCTGCAGTGGTGACCCCTTCAGCTAAGCAGTGGCACCCTTGGCAGAGGGTGTGTGGGATGAAGTTGGCCTGACTTAATTCTCCACTGGAAGGTGGGGGATTGGGTTTCTGGGCACTGGGCCAAAGTCGGATCGCCTTGCCGCCCTACTGTTCCTGCCTGGAAGCCGAGGGCATCAATAATTTATCTGGGGTGATCGTCTCCCATTGTCGGGGGGGAAAGTGGGGGTGGCTTAATGTTTTGCAGGGCCAGAAAGGAGGTACAGAGTGTCGAGAAGGGAGGCTGATGGAGAACGGAGTGTCCCAGGAGGCCGGGGTCTCCCAGGCCGCCTCCTCTTTGGAAGGAAGCAGGAGCGCCCCAGGACAGAGTGGGGCTGCTGCACCCCAAGCCCCCCACCAGCCTCGCGTGCGGCCCCGGCTCATATTCCACACCCAGCTGGCCCACGGCAGTCCCACTGGGAAGATTGAGGGGTTCACCAACGTCAAGGAGCTGTACGCCAAAATCGCAGAGGTCTTTGACATCTCTCCAACAGAGGTGAGGCCCTTAGAGAAGGGGGGGGAGAAATGCAATCCTGTTTGCATTTACAGGGAAACCTGCCAGATTCGCATTTTTCCGAAACAATACGTGACCCAAAAACGCAGCCATCCTTCAAAATTTGTGTTTCTACAGATTTTGCCCTGCAGTTCTCTAGGCAAGGAATGTGTTAAAAAATGCACATACTAGAGTGTGTGTATAAATGCATAGAATTCGTGAAAAGAGAGCAGGGAATGCCTCTTTTTAGATCAGGGATGGGGGAAACCTGGACTGAAACCCCCATCAGACCCAGCCAGCGTGGCCAATGGTCAGGGATGATGGGAGGTGGGTGTCCCAACAATATCTGGAGTGGACCACTGCTGGCCATCCCTGATCTAAGAGCAGAGAGAGAGAGAGAGAGAGAGAGAGAGAGGAGATGGGGGCATGGCTATTGAGAGCCTTCAAAGGCAGGATCTTTTCCCGGCTCCAAGAGATGGCAGGGAGCTGGTGTAGGGCTGGCATAAGGATTTAAGGAGGGGGCAGGGGTCATGCGCTTTGCAGGTCGAGGGGGAAGAGAAGTCAAAGGAGACATTTAGGACTGATGGAAGTTGGTTGAAGCAAACCCAAGAAAGAAGAGGTACCTTGAAAGATGTGGTCTCACAGAGAGAACGCCAGGGATATCCAGAGAACGTTGAAAGCAGAAAAAGACAGATCTCTGTCCTCAAGGAGCTTACAGTCTAAATCAGAGGTTCCCAAACTCTGGTCCGTGGACCAACAGTGATCTGCAGCCTTCATTCAAATGACCCACAGCAAGTCCACATTGAATATTCATATTGATTTTGAATTGCATTTTGATTGCGTCTTTTATTCCTTATATTGCATGTTATTGTTTTGCCATTTGAATTCTAGAGAATGCAAATTCTAATACTGTAAAATACAACAGAAGAAATCAAAGAAGCAATCAAAGTTCACCTGAAAAAAAATCATACAGCACCTAGCACGTTACAGTTGCTACAACAGGCAGACAGATCGTGCCATCAACAGTTTTCATGTGGTCCATGGGGGAAATAAAGTTTGGGAAAACCACTGGTCTATATTTCAACTGAGTGGGGAGGCAATTTGGGGGGGGGAGTGGGGAGAGCTGGAAGCAAATCTACCTGAGGAGGAATAAACTCAAATGCAACTGCATTCTTTAGGGAAGGTCTCTAGGATGTGTGTGCTTGTGAGGAAACAGATCATTGGTCAATCTAGCTAAAAGGGAGGTGCTGCACGCAGGGCAGGGCTGTAGTCTGTGGTGGGTGGATCCGGACCCCGGGATGGGTTTGACCTGAGCTAAAAGTGTTCGGGTGCCCCTTTCTCCTCATTCTGCCCCCCCTTCTTGCCAAACACATGAGGTTGGGCTGATGAGGGCCGCACGCAGTCCAAGGGCCACAGGCTCCCCTCTTCACCCCCGGGATAAAAATGCATCCACTCTCTCTCCCCCAGATTATGTTCTGCACCCTGAACACCCACAGAGTGGACATGCAGAAGCTGCTTGGGGGGCAGATTGGTCTGGAGGACTTCATCTTTGCTCACATCCGTGGCGAGACGAAGGAAGTGGAGGTGACGAAGACAGAGGATGCTCTGGGGCTGACCATTACAGATAACGGGGCTGGCTGTGCCTTCATCAAGGTGGGGATGGGGGCACCATGGGGCTAAGGTGGGGGCTGCCACAGAGAGAGAGAGAGAAAGTTGGGTGGTTTTCTCTTCTGCACGCAAGAGACTAGCAAACCCATGGAACTCACAGATACATGATGGTCCCTGGGCAATAACCACTTGTTTAGCTATTTTCTGAAAGGGGTGGGGGGAAAATTAAGCCTGCAGATGGAGAGAGAGCAGTTCAAGGTATGATGATCAACCATGATGGCTAAGAGAGGAGCCTCCATGCCTAGAGGAAGTCTACCTCAGAACACCAGGCAAACGGCAAGTCTCGGTAGCCGACATGGTGCCCTCCAGATGTTGTTGGACTCCAAATCTGCCCCCTGGTTTTGTCTTATGCACCCCTGACGTTCTGCCCCCTCCCCCTGCAATCCCCTCCACCTTACAGCGCATCAAGGAAGGTAGCATTATCAACCGCATCCCAATCGTGTGCGTCGGCGACACCATCGAGGCCATCAACGACCAGACCATCGTCGGGTGCCGCCACTACGAAGTTGCCAAGATGTTGCGCGAGATGCCGAAAGCGCAGCCCTTCACCATGCGCCTGGTGCAGCCGAAACGAGCCTTTGGTGAGTGGGTGAGCACAGGGCGAGGGCCAGGGGGGGAGGGAAAGTGCTGGGTGGGGCCACTGGTCCACCCAGCTCCTGCATGGCCTACACTGACTGGCAGCGGCTCTCCAGGGGCTCAGGCAGGGGTCTCTCTCTCCTAGCCCTTGGGGTCTAAACCTGCAAAGCAGATGCCGCTGAGCAATGGCCTTTCCCCTGTACACACACCCAGGGGTTGGCCAGTGTAGAGATGCCACTAGCGGCGACGTCAGCTCTGTTTCCTCCCTCCAGACCATGCTGGGTGGATTGGGGCCACGGAGGGGCAGGGCAAGGGCCCCACTGTGGGCTGCCTGCCCAGGGGGAGCCAAAGAGAGAAGGCAGTCCTGCCCAGTGGGCGCCCTCAACAGACAGCTGGCTGGAACTAGGGCTTACTAGCAGGTGGTGGAATGGGATTGGCTCACGGTAGTCACCTGATTCCTAGGAATAGGCAGATCCTGGGCAGTGGTGCTAGTGCCCCAGCAGGAACATAGAGCTTAAAAAAAAAAAGGATAGAATGACACAGCCTTTGCAGTTTTATTTTATGCATTCTTGGTGGGGGTTAAGTTGCTACATGTACATCAGTGCAGAATGAACCAGCAGCTTGGCATGTCTTGGAAATTCTGAGTTGGATTAATTCCCAGGGGATCAGCCAAGCTACGGCAGCTGACGAATGTCGCTCGTCTCCTGGAGGAAGTGATGAGATGCAGGCAGGTTCCTGGAGCAGATATTCTGGACTAATGCAACTGGGGGCATTTCTCTAAAAGTCAACAATTCCCAAATTATGTGCTGGGCGAGAAGCACATGGCAAAACTGCAGATGTGCTGCGAGAAATGGAAGTGGTTAATTTGGAGTCGAAACTGTACTTTAGAATATCTTAAACTGCATTTTTTAAAAATTTTAAACTGTGCTTTAAAATGTTTTTAACTGTTTCTAGGATGCTTCCCTTTTTCTTGTTAAATTGTTTTGTTTATGTTTGCTGCCTTGGGCTCCTTCAGGAGGGAGAGCAGGATATAAATTTAACAAATAAATAAATAACCCAATTACAGCAAAGTATGTTATTTTCACTAATATATGCATTTTCATGCACACTTGCATGGAGAACCACATTTCAAAATTTGGAGGATGCAAATTTTGAAAGATGGCTGCGTTACGGTTCATGTGTTGTTTCGGAAAGTGCGAATTCGGTCGCTTCGCCTTTAAATGCGAAATGCATCCAGTTTCTCCACTGTCCCTAGTCATATGTCTGAGCCCGCTTGGCTTGCCCCACATCTGATGACCCCTGTCTTTGTCTGCCCTCCTCCCTAGACATGATTAGCCAGCGGACGCGAAACAGTAAGATCCCCAGCGAGGGGAAAGTGGCGAGCGGAAAGGAAACACTGCGGCTGCGCTCCAAGGGCAGCGCCACCATGGAGGAGGCGGTGAGTCAGGCCTGGAGAGGCTCAAAGGGGGAGACGATGTGATTGCATTGGCTGAGATGCTGCTTTCTCACGGGCAAGGTCTGCGCCAAGGGTTGGCATGGTCGGGCGTTTGCTGAGAGCCCCCTTGGGGCTGGTGGGGCAGAAGGCAGGGAGCCGAACGATCGATGGAGCCAGAGGCAATGACAGGCAGAGCCGACAGATTCTACTTTGGCCACCCGTCCTCTTCCCTGCTGAGTTCTGAGTCTTAGTTCACTGAGTTTGAACCCAGGTCTCGTAGGTTCTGCTGCATCAGATCAGTTCTAGCACAGCCTCCCCAGCCCTCACCCAGAAGGCCAGCTTCTTAAAATGTGGAGCTGGGGACCCTAGAGGGATGTCCCTGTCAATCACACCGAGGAACCTTTGCCCTGTTGAGGACCCTGTTTCTTTGGGGCAATCTGACTGGGGCAGGAGTGGGCAGGGGGCGGGTCTGGAGTCAGCGGTGGGCAAGGCCAGAGCCAGAAGTGGTGAGGCACCCCCTTCCTCCCACCCCTTTTTCTTCATTTCTCCCCTCAGTGCCACCTACATAAAATTGAGGGGGAGGCGTGCGGTTGCCCACCCCTGCTCTAAAGAGAGCCACATATCAGTCGTGGTGTCCTGGCACCAGCAGGTCTGCTTCTGTTCCGTTGTTTACAGCCCAGCGAGTTTGAGGAGGAAGCTGCGGCAAAAGTCGACGACCTCCTGGAGAGCTACATGGGCATTCGTGACGTGGAACTGGGTGAGCAGAAAGTGAAGAGAGAAGGACGCTTGCTTTGTTCCCTCTGAATCCCTGGAGGACCACAGCTGGTCAGTGTAGATAACTTAGAGCTACAGGGGCCAATGCTCTGATGTGGTACAAGGCCGCTTACTATATTCCTATTTAAATCAGCCTTTTATTCAGAACCATGAGGACTAGTGGAATCTTGCTTTCTTTTTAAGGAAAGGGCCATAGCTCAGGGGCAGAGCATCGGCCTTGAATACAGCAGGCCCCAAGTTCAATTCTCGGCATCTCCAGATAGGATTGCAAGAGACACCCCACTGAAACCCCGGACAGCCACTGCCAGTCAAAGTAGACAACACCGAAGTAGATGGACCAATGGTGTCTTCCTATATTCCTTTCCCTGACCAATAGCCAAGCACAGGACTTCCCCCAAACAAATACTGGGAACGTAGTTTGTTAAGGGTGCTGAGAATTGAAACGGCGTGAGAGGTAAACTATAGTTCTCAGGATTCCTGGGGGGGCAGGAACCCCTGTGCTTTAAATGTATGGCGTGGATGTGGCCCTTATTGAAGGAAAATCTATCCACTAAAACTATCTAAGAATAGGATGTCCCAGCGCAGGGCGGGTGAAGGCAGGGGAGGCTGGTTGTGGGGCAAGCCTTGCCAAATTCAGAGTTCTAACGGCAGACCAACTCCCTGCAGCATCGAGCATGGTCGAGATGGCCAAGGAGTGCCAGGACCCCGAAGACTTTGCTCGTGGCCTGGATTTGCTGCTGGGCGAATTCGCCTTCCCGGAGGAGTTTGTGGCAGAGGTCTGGACAGCCATCTGCGAGGCAAAGGGCCTCCCCAAGTAGTGGGAAAGAGCTGGGTTGGGAAGGGTAGGCCACTCCCCTTTTTTTAAATCGCCCCCTTCTCTCTCTGCTCCTTGAATCCCCCAGCCTCCCACCCCAACAGCCCTGGTTTCCTTGCCTGCGGTTTCTATCCAGAGTCATATGTACATATACACACAAACACTCATGGTTAGAGTGTTGGACTGGGACCTGGGACACCAGGGTTCGAATCCCCACTCAGCCATGAAACTCACTGGGTGACCTTGGACAACTCACTGCCTCTGAGCCTAACCTACCTCACAGGGTTGTTGTGGGGATTAAATGAGGAGAAGGAGAACTAGGTAAGCCACCTTGAGCTCCTTGGAGAAAAGGTGGGACAGAAATGCAATAAACAAACATTCATGTCTATGAACTTTAGTGGGCCTAGTTTGGCCAGGACAAGCATTTGAATACCACCCCCTGTCTTTCAGCCCAGCTTACCTCACAGGGTTGTTGTGAGGATGAAATGGAGAAGGGGGAGAGCCAGGTATGCCACCTTGAGTTCCTTGGAGGAGGAAAGCTGGAATATAAATAGAATTAAAAAACACGCACACAGAGTCAATTTCATAACGGTAAAACGGAATCCTGAAAATGTAGCTGTTCTCACATTTGGGCAGGATATCATTTCCCCTTCTAGCCCACTTGCTCCCTTCCAAGCGTCCTAGGGGCCCCCAGCTGCTCATGGGGTGCCTGTGTGTTTGAAGCAAAGCCTAGAAGGCAAGATCTTGGATGGAAGTAGTCCAGCAGCAGGCAGGGAGGATGGACCTGTCTTTTCAGCACCAAGGACATCTCCCCGGGGAAGACAGATATGGGCCCACCTAAAGCCTAAGCCGACCACCCAGCTAGCCAAGCAGCACAAGCGTGTGCCGAAAGGTGATTTTTTTGCCCTAGTCTTCTGCCGAAAAAAGAACTCCCAGGGAGGCTTAAAACGATTGGTAATAAGATAGCTGCTACCTTCAGCTTGTAATCTAAAAGACATGACACAAAAGGAAAAGAACTGGGACAGAGGAGGAAAGACACAACTAGTTCTTAAATACTGACCTCTTGTAACAACCAGCTGGCATGGGGAACAGTCTGAGGTGAGGCGGAGCCGAAATCTGTTGGGTCTGTCAGCAGAGTCGACGGACTGGCGCTGTTCCCTCTGTTCCCTCTCTTGGTCTAGCCGGATGTTTTGGATGCTGTTGTGCAAAGACGGGGTGGGGACCTTTTCCAGCCCAAGGGCCACCTTCCCTTCTACATAACCTTCCAGGGGGCCACATGCCAGAAGCAAAAGTGGGTGGAGCAACACCTGTAAACGTTACCTTTGTACAGTAGACTACTTTCTACACATGCTCACACGCACCCTTTTCTACCGTCCCTCCAGGCAAGCAACAGGAGTTGAAGGACGCCAAGTGAAAGCACTCAATGAGAATGCAAAGGAGGGCCAGTGAGGAGTGTGGCCTGGGTAGACTTTTGAGAGCCAGATAGAGAGATATGGAGGGCCGCATTCAGCCTCTGGGTCTGAAGTGGGGGATACCGGCGTCTTTATTTCTTTGGCTCAGCCAACAGCTGCGGCCAAATATGGTAGACGCCCTGCTCTGCTCAGAGGTGCAGACAGCCATCAAGTACTCCCTATTTGGCTGGTTTCCAGAGCTCTCTCCATCTGTGGCCCTCTAGATGTGGCTGAACTACAACTCCCATCAGCCGTAGGAGCCAGGCTGACCAAAGGTCAGGGGTGATGGTTGGAGTTGTAGTCCAAGGGCACCTGGAGGGCTTCAGGTGAGCCACCTGGACTCTGTGGAATCTCGGAGATCACTCGTAATTCTCACTGGATTTCGGAGTTGCAAATTGCCCAGCGTTGTTCCTAAGAAGTGGAACCTAATGCAAGCTGCCTTTTCAATCGGTTTTGCACAGAGGGCTACACGCACATAGCCTGATGCAGCTTTTGTTGACCGGTGCATCCTCACCTCCTCTACGTTATCGACGCAAATGTGCACACGAATGAAACGAAAAAAGGAACCTCAGTGTGATTGTGCAGACAGCTGTCACCATTTGTTTTCTGTGCAACGTTTTACCAGCCCACGCAAAAAGGGATCTCAACACAATCTCACCCGCAATCACACCACGAGTCCTTTTTCTGGCAATGAAGCTGTACATTCATGAAAAACTGGCATTCAATGTATATATATTCTATGCCACCCTTTTGGAAATAAATACTCATGCCTCTGACTTTGTTCTGATGTATATAAAGATTTCTTTATGTCTGTTGGTCTGTTTTTGAAATAATCAAAAGATACTTAAAACATATTGCTTTTTTTAAGGAGCAGTGTTTCTACAAAGTGTGTGTGCTTCAGTGGTTAGAGCATCTGCTTCTGCATGCGGAAGGTGCACGGTTCAATCCCTGGCATCTCTAGGTAGGGCTGGGAGAGGCCCCTTCCTGAAATCCTGGACAGCCTCTGTCAGTCAGTGTTGACAGCGCTGAGCTAGATAGATTAACGTTCTAACTTGATATAAGGCAGCCTCCTTGTTTCCATGTTATGTTTTAATTCTTCTCCATGGCTGGCAGTGCCACTGATTCCACCTCAAAAAGACAGCAAGATGGCATAGGATTTGTCAGTGCTTCATTCCATTTGCTTTACACAGCCCCGGCCACCCAGCACTTCCTCTTCCTATCTGTAATTTCCACCTCAAGGTTCATGGCTGGCAGTGCCACTCATTCCACCTCAAACAAAAGACAATAATCACAGGCATAAGATGCCACAGGATTTATTACTACAACAATCATGCATGCTTCATTCCATGCACTTTGCATTGCCCCGGCCACCCAGCTCTTCTTCTTCCCATTGAAAGTCCAGGAATCCCGTTTCTGGCTGATCAATCAGCCGAAGGATAGAGGGTCCCTCAAAATTATCTTTAATGCCTGTTAAAAAGACAACAGATGTCCAACCACCTCCCCCTAAGTTGTCGTTGGCGAACACCTTGGGGGAGCAAGCCATTGTGGGGCAGGGACTGGCTAGACTTGTCGAGATGCCTGTTTCAAGCAGGATTATCAGTGCAGCCAACGCTTGGGGAGGCGCCTCTGGGGATGAGGAGCTGGTCTCGGGGGGGGGGATAGAACGAGGCATGAAGAGCAGTGGTGAATGGTGTCCACTGGGACTAGTGGGGCGTAAGACAGGGAGCCCAACAGGAGGTGTAGCCAGAGTCAATGGTGGGCGGAGCCAACTCAATCTAGTTGTGCCCTCCTCCTCCTCCTCCTCTTCCCTGGCTGAGTTCTACAAGGGACAACACTGGCTGCTGAGGAGGAAGAGGAAGCTGAAAGGGCGGGGCCACCCCCTTGGCTGAAAGTAAGCAAGAAGGCAGGCAAGTGAGGCCAGTGGGGCAGTGCCCCATTTGCCTTCATGGACCAGCCTCCACTGGGGAGAGCAGCTTTTCACTGGGGTTACTCTCTGGCTGGGTAGGTTGTGGCATCCAATTTAAAGAGCCCATACTACATGAGGGTTCACCGGTTTGAATCAGGCCTTGGGGATGGGCACAGAATTCAGCACAGCGGGCATGGGGTGGAGGAGGGGAGTCTGGGGGTACACTCCCAGCACCTCCACCTCGTTGCAAAGGCCCGGCTAAAGCAGGGGATGGTACATATCAAAGCAGAGCTGCTCCTTTGTTCCTTGCTGTTATCAGGTGGGCACGGTATCATCTGCACATCACGCCCTCCCTCCCACCGGCCTGGGCGATTTCTACTGGAGCACCGACTCTTGGGTGAATTTCCGCCGCAGGGACGGGTTGAGCACCGGGTATAGGGAGACGATGGAGGGTCGTGCCTTGAAGCTGGGGTAGATCCGCTTCAGCACTGCCCGGCGGAAGAGGATGTAGGCCCATGGGTCGAGGATCTGGTTCCATGTCGCGAAGCGCACATACATGAGCAGAAGGTTCTCTGTCTCCTGGGGAATCTGGTTGGCGGCCACGTTGGAGGGGGGCTCCTGGATGGCTGTCTGTACGATGAAGATCTGAGGCAGAGAGCAGATGGGGAGTGTCAAAGAGAAGACATAACTCTTCACGGTTTCCTTTATCAGCTAATCATTTTAAGATGGGGTGGGCATACTTGTGTTTTTTTTCCCTTGGATGTCTTTATTTATTTATAAAAGTATTTAAACACCCACCTCTCTCAAAATCCCAGGAAGGTGCACAGCTATATGAAAATATTTTTTAAAAAACAAAACCTTTAAAAGCAGTACATCACAACCATTAAGACTGACTATCTACTAGGCATGGAAGGGCCTGTCAATTTTGATTGTTGGAATAATCTGTCAGTTCCAGTTCTCTCTCATTTTTCCAATTTTAAATCCAGTTCTCCGCATTTCTGAAGCAAGCTATTTTTTAAAAATGAAAATTCTTCAGCATTTTAGTGAAAATTTATCCCCATAAACACATTTTTGCAAGCAGTTTCTCCTAGTTTAATGCATTATTGTCACTAATATATTCATTTTTTATGCACCCTTTGCCCTAATATGTGCATTTTTGTAAGCATTGTTTGGTTGAAGAACTGAAGTGCAAAATTTGGATAAGCACAATTTTGGAAGGATGGCTGAGTTATGGTTCTCATATTATTTCAGAAAGTGTGAATTTAATAGGTTTGCCATTAAGTGCAAACTGAGTCAAATTTCTCCCTATCCCTACTGGCTACTCAAGAAAATTTTAAATGACTGCATAGTTGCCAATGTTGGCAGAAAAAAGTCTTCGAGAGATGCCTGAAAGTCCAAAGTGAGGGTGCCTGCCGGATCTCTGCTGGAAGGGTGTTCCACAGCAGGGGACCGGGGACACTCTATGCCTGACTGACAGCACTCCTCTGGATGAGCTCCGCAAAGGGGCATGGTGTTCTCTGAAGTACAACGGGGTGTGCTTCTCTCATACACATAGCAGAAAAGTGTTTCTTTGAGAGACTCAGAGATGATGGGATTGCAAAATGGGAACTGCCCCCACCCACACAGAGTCTCACATACACAGAGTCATACCCATAATACTCAATGCCCAATATACACAGACACATGCATATATACACCACCTTTTCTCACACGTACATGTACACATAGTGTTCTCTCACGCAGTTTCTGACAGTGTGCAGCCCAGAGATCCAGTGAGCTGCATGGGGAGGAGGAAACTGCCCTCTCCCTCGGGGGCAGGTCACTCTGTTTTGCTGGAAACCCAGAGAGGTGCCCTTTGAGGACGAGGCTGACCTCTCCTACTATGGGCAGTTCATATCTTTTAGTGCTGCACGTTGAAAGGAAGAGGTCTGTTTCTCTGAAGAAATGAGAGGGGGAGAGTATGGCTGTGGGTCTCTGCAGCCATGCTTGGGGAGAGGAGGCGTGATGTGGAAAGACCCCCTGAAGTCCAGATTCTGAAGACTGGGGGTCTGCATTTGGACCATGATCTGAAGGTTCTCCATCCCTGCCACAGAGGAGTCTGTCATCCCCCTGTGATGGAGTTCTCTGCAGGAGTGGCTGGTCCCTGTATGCCTCCCAGTGAGTACAGGGTCTCATGCAGAGATGCAATAGGAAACCTCTGAGGGAAGAGCATGCTTCCGCATTGAATTTCCCAACCATACCTGATGCAGAGATGCAGGAGAAAAGGCTCCTTGATGTGTCTCTGTATGAGTCTCTGCAATTCTCCTGAAGTGGAAGGAGTTAGTGCAGTGACTCATCCAGGGTCAGGTGGGCATGCAGAGACATGGTAAAATAATCCACTGTCAGAAAAGGTTCCTTGTTGTGACACTGTCTGAGTCTCTGCAATTCTTCTGGAGGCAGAAAGGGAGGAGGCAGAGCAGTGACTCATGCAGGCTCAGGTGGACATGCAGAATGACCCACCATCAGAAAAGGTTCTTTGTAGGCCCTCCCCCCTCAGTTAATAACTGAGCTAAAACTTTATATTGATTAATCTCCCAATTATTACAGTGCAATCCCATGCATTGTCTACTCCGATGCAAGCCTCACTGAGTTCAACAGGACTTACTCGTAGGCAACGATGTAAAGGAGTGCAGCCTTAGGGAGTGCCTAGCCATAATATTTGGGGATGGAGTTGTCTTGTTCCCAGACTACCCTAGTTTGGGCTGTTGCCATTTGGCTTTTGAGGCGTGTGTTAAATTTTAACGAGTGAACACTCCGAATGGGTTGCGAACTACCCTTTCCAAAACATTGCGGAGTTGCTCTGCTGCTAAAATCTGCTGTTTAAGTTCTACCATCACGCAGACGTTTAACAAGGTGTTAGGAACAACAACACTCCAAAGATCTCCTTTTATCAAGCAAATGGCAGATTTTCATAAGGTCGTAAAGCATGAGCCCTAACAACAGCGGCAAAGAGTCTAGGACGCCCTCGGAATTATGAATTTTATTTCATGGGGGGGGAGACAGGCTCTCTTCCAATCTAGTGGGGGAATTTTGTAATGACTCTCTGGGGCACGTCATTTCTGATAAGTTAGCATCCGCTGCTGATTCTGTTGAAGAAACGTTGGGGGGGGGGAGAGAATGGAGTGACATCCACACCACAAATTTAAAAGCACCTTTAAAACACATCGCTACCCACCAAAGAATCCCAGAAACTGTAGTTTAAGGGTGCTGGGAATTGTAGCTCTGTGAGGGGTAAATTACAGTTCCCAGGATTTACTGCAAAGAGGGAGGGTGCCTGTGGCCACAACCCTTGGCCAGGCTGGCATCTGGGGGGGGGGCACTGTAATCCCACCGTAGGGGATCTGTGCAGGTCACTGGCAACAGCATCCTATCCCTTTTGCCTGCTGGAGAGGGAGGCAGACAGGCAGAAAGGCAGGAAGGGAGAAAGAGGGAGAGATAAAAGGGGGTGGCAGAGAGAGAGGGAAGGGGGGAGAAGATTCTCTATTGGAGAGAAAGGAAAGGTGGCCAAGCCACTCACTCACCAGCAGCGGAAGCCAGCAGACGCTCGCGATCACCATGATGATCATCAGCTGGACCATCATCTCCACCTCGCTGTCCCGCCGGCGTTGCACAGAGTCAGAGTCGTGGTAGACCCGGCAGAGGGTCACCACGCTGACCGTGTTGAGGAGGAACGAGAGGGCGACGCAGGAGAGGCCCAGGAGGGCGAAGATCAGGCAGAAGGCCACGTTCCTGGGGTCATGGAGCAAAGTCAGGAAACACCAGGAATTGGGGTACTGCAGGGTGTATTCCCCCAGGCCGAACATGGGCAGGAGGCCGATGAAGAAGCCCAAGGCCCACACGAGCCCCACCAAGGTCCACGCTCGGCGCTTGGACATGCTGATGGAGCGGGCAAAGGGCCGGTTGATGCCCAGGAAGCGCTCCCCGGCCATGGTGGCCCCCAGCAGCAGCGGGCACTGCCCGAAGAAGACCATGGCCACCCCCATGAAGCTGCAGAGGTGGCACCCGGGGTCCACGTGCCGCCAGTTGAAGCGGATGAAGTGGTAGGGCACCACGATGGAGAAGGTCACCAGCAAGCCCATGAAGTCTGTCACCACCAGCCCGCAGAGGAAGACCAGGAAGGACGAGCGGGAGCGGCTGTGCATCTGCCGCGAGGAGTTGACCAGCACACAGAAGGCGAAGAGGTTGGAGCAGAGGCCGATCAGGCCGAAGACGGTGGAGAACCACGGCGAGGCGGTGACGTGGCCCTGGTACTGCTCACTGGCGTTGATCCCGCGGAAGCAGGAGCCGAGGCCACGGACCATGCTGGAGTTCCCCATGACCCCTACGCAGCCGCTGCCGTCCTCAGAGCGAGGTCTTCCCCTAAGCCAGAGGTGCTGCCTGCTGGGACCCTCTTCCCTCCCATGGCATTGTGATTCGTCTCAGCTGCAGGGTCTTTGGAGAGAGGGAGAGAAGAGTCAGTTCCCTTCTGGATAAGGATGGGGGAGAATTTCCATTTGGCTGAGATTTATTTTATTTATTTATTTATTTAATTATTTATTGATTGATTAACTTTTTATACCGCCCCATAGCCGAAGCTCTCTGGGCGGTTCACAACATCAAAATATCAACATACAACTTAAAAACCACACATTAATCAATTTAAAACATATCTCATTAAATTTCCAAAAAAACCTATACTAAACTAAAATACTAACATACTAAAAATGCTAAATACTAAAATGCTAAAATGCTAGATTGCCTGGGAGAAGAGGTAGGTCTTAACCTGGCGCCGAAAAGACAACAATGTTGGCACCAGGCGTACCTTCATTTTAAGGTGAACCTCCCTCGTCCGCACTTTCCAAAACAATGGGCGGACCAAAACATAGCTACGCTTCAAAGTGTGCGGCTCTCTGAATTCTCTGCTCCAGGTCTCCAACATTGGAAGCGCATATAGCGGCAACCCTGGGATGGACAAGGGACGTGTGCAGAATCTTCTGTTCACTACAAAAAACCCTGTGAATAAAGAGCGGGGAACCTTTTTTTTGTAGCAGGGGCTTCCAGAGAGCTGCAACGCCTTTGGGGGAGGGCCATAGCTCAGTAGTAGGAGAACATCTGCTTCGCATGCAGAAGGTCCTAATTTCAATCAGGAGAGACCCTGACTGGAAAGCCTGCACAGACACTGCCACTCAGTGTGGACAATACTCGGCTGAAAGGACCAATGGTTTGACTCTGTATAAGGTGGCTTCCTATCTAAATCAGCCCTTTATTCAAGACCATAAGGACTAGAATCTTACTTTGGGTATTAGAGGAAGGACCTTTTCTATGGAGAAGGTCCCAGGTTAGCTCCTCAGCATCTCCAGGTAGGGCTGGGAAGTCTCCTGTCTGAAACCCCGCAGAGCTGCTGCCAGCCAGTGTAGGTAATACTGAGCTAGATGGACCCAGGGTCTGACTCAGTATAAAGGCCGTTCCTGATGTTCCTATGATCTTTCAGGGCAAAAACAATGGAAAATTGGGATTGCAGCCAGCATGCCATTGGCTTCAGCTCAGTAACCTGAGCAAGACCATTTGTGGAGCATTGCGATAATCCCTCATTCTGTGTGTTGTTTATAAAGGACCTTGTTTTCAGCTCGTCAACAGACAGACGGGCTCTAAGTCATCCTAAATCAGCAGTGATTCATTCTTATTCTTGTTTGTCTGGTCTCCATGCCCCCACCCCAAGCACCGTGCAGGACAGCCTGGGGGCGGCTATTCCCCTGGTTTTCCTGGCTGAAGAAGAAAATAAATAATCCAAAACAGAGGGCAAGGGGGCGGGTGGGGAACCGGTGGCCCTCCAGATGTGGCTGGACTCCAACTCCCAACAGCCCACTCTGGCCAGTGGTGGGGGATGATGGGCGTTGAAGTGCAGCAACATCTGGGCAGCCAAAGGCCCCCATCCTGACCCAGAAGAGGCATTCTGTGCTGCACGCAAGAGATGGAAGAATGCCCCTATTTAAAAGGGGCACTGAGAGTTGTCAAGAGGCCCCAGGCAGAGCTACAACCCCCAGCGCCCTTAAGAAGTGACAGTTCCCAGCGTTCTTTGGGGGAAGCCATACCCATTAAAGTAGCATGAGAGCCTTAAACGTGTTGAGGGCCATAGCTAACTACCGCAGCATCTCCTTTGCATGCGGGTCAATCCCTGGCAACTCTAGATAGGGGGCAGAGACTTCTGTCTGAAACCTTGGAG
Organism: Rhineura floridana; assembly: GCF_030035675.1. Classification (NCBI taxonomy): domain Eukaryota; kingdom Metazoa; phylum Chordata; class Lepidosauria; order Squamata; family Rhineuridae; genus Rhineura; species Rhineura floridana. The sequence continues at coordinate 1,167,356 of NC_084497.1, read as the reverse complement.
AGCTGCTGCCAGTCAGTGTGGACAGTGCTGAGCTAGATGAACTGATGGTCTGACTGGGTAGGAAGCAGCTTCCTGTGTCCCTGTATGGTATGGATATGGCCCTAATGTTCCAGATATGCTCTTGATTCCCGTCCCCAAAATATTGACAGTCCAGAGACACTGCATGTCGACCAGGGAGATCCTATCAAAAACATTTGGGCCACCAGGAGAAAATCAACTCCAAATTCATTTCTACTGATCACTTACCCTCAAAATCGGAGCGCTTTTCTGCTCCGATTCTGGGAAGTGCTCCAAAGGCCAGGATCCGGACCCCCAAGAGGGTGAGATGCGGAGGGAATTGTTTGCTGACATTTGTCCCCCACCGGATCAGACAAACATCTGCCACTGATTGCACAGAAGCACACCATAAATCAGACCGTGTGAGAAAGGAGGAATGTCTATTTTTCCAGTAACTGACGCAAGCAGCAGCCAGCCAAGGATGGGCCACCCTCAGAGACGCAGCTTCCTTTAAGCAGGGAGTGCCCTTCTGGGGTCGGGGTCAACCAACAGAAGCTGTACAGCCTGATCTCGGAGTTCACAACTGATAACGTCCACACCATAGGTTTAAAGCACGTGGCTTCCCCCAAAGAATCCTGGGAACTGTAGTTTACCCCTCACAGAGCTACAGTGCCCAGCACCCTTAACAAACTACAGTGCCCAGGATTAGGGATGGGTGAGAATTTCTATTCAGTTTGCATTTCAACCAGAATTGATCAAATTTGCAAATCTGCACCCAGTTCCCCCATCCCTGTATAAGTGCATTGAGATTATTTTTGTAGTGTGTTTTACTGACTGGTTTAGGTTCCGTCCCATGCAGGGGTAGACCCCCTCCAGGAAGACAATCGCTTCAAGAGGTCCTTTTGCCAAGTTCTACCAACACGAGTGTGTGCACTGTTGATGGAGATGGGGCAAAAAGAAACCTGGAGCTCAGTGCTGTCTACACTGACTGGCAGCAGTGACTCTCCAGGGTTTCAAACAGGGAGTTTCTCTCAGCCCTGTCTGGAGATGTCGGGAATTGAACCTGGGGACTTCTGCGCGTAAAGGAGATGCTCCATCACTGAGCTATGATCCATCTCCTAAAAATAAAGTCAGATTCTAGTCCTCATGGTTCTAATAAAGGACTGGTTTTAAACAGCAATATAGGGAGCTGCCTTATCCCATTCGTCCATCTAGCTCATTGTTGTCCACACTGGCTGGCAGCAGCTCTTCAGGGTTTAAGGCAGGGGACAGTCCCAGCCCTACCTGGAGGATTGAACTGAGGGCCTTCTGCATGCAAAGCAGGGGCTCTGCCCTGAGATGCAGCCCCTCCCTTGTGGCGAACTGCACGCAACCTGTCTTGTATAAAATTTGGATTAATTTTTTTTAAAAATAAAACAATATTTTAAAAATGCATCGTTTGCATTTTGGCCGCCCTGCCTGTGAGAACGGCTTGCGCCAAAGGAAAGAAGACAGGCTCAGGCCTTTGAAGACAGACAGCCTTTCCCTCAAACGCTAGACTGCCGTGAAGATCTTTGGGGACTCTGCAAATGGAGTTTAATGGCGTCAGAGGAATCCACTCCAGCTGCAGAGGGACTTCGTTACCCATCTAATCAAAGATTTCAATTAAGCCTGAGAGCAAAAATAAAAATGAGATCTGCTTTGAGTCTGGAAGGCACTCAGAGGCCAACATCACACATCAATCATGCTTTAATCCCTCCTGCACATGAGGGGTCATAGCTGACCACACACCCTAGAATTATGTTTGCAGCAAAGTATTCCAGGTGTACCCTGAGAATAGAGAGCCCACCGGTCCTGCTTTTGGGGCTTCCTGTAAGGGGCATCTGGTTGGCCACTATGAGAACAGGATGGTAGACTGGATGGGACAATGGATTGATCCAGCAAGCTCTTGTGATGGTCTGATGTTTTTATGTTTGCAAAGGGAAGTCAGTATCTTAGTGGCGGAGCAATTGCCGGGTTTTTTTTAATGCAGAAGGTCCCAGGTTCATTTCTCAATCTCCTCTCTGAAAACCTGGACAGCCGCTGCCAGTCAGTGCAGACAAATACTGAACTATGGCCTGACTTGGCCTAAGGCAGCTTCCTATTTAAATTAGATCTTTCTCAAAACCATAAGGACTAGAAACTTACTTTTGAGGGGAAAGGGCCGTAGCTCACTGGCAGAGCACCTGCTTTGGATGCAAAAGGTCCAAAGTCCAATCCCCGCTGGCATCTCCAGGTAGGGCTGGGAATGTCCCTGCCTGAAATCCTGGGGAGTTGCTGCCAGTCAGTGTCGACAGCACTGACAAAGGGTCTGACTCTGCAGAAAGCAGCTTCTAGTCTGATTAGTCATTGCTCAGAAATTAAAAACGATATGCATTTGAAAATGACTTGAGTATTGGAATTATCTGAAAATGATGTGCCTATTTTCATGTCTGAAAGTGACTCAAAAGCCCTTTCCAGCACTTTTCCCCAGCAAGGGAGGATTAGTCTGGAACGAAAGAGGGAGACAAAAGCCAGGGAGAAAACAGAGCAAGAAAACCGCCCGTGATCCACTCAAGAGTAGTGATGCACATCCCATTAATCCATCGCCCATTGGCTCCCTGGCTCAAATCCCAGGGCGGCCCATCTGGAAACAGCACATCTCACACATGCTTTGCAGCTGGGAAAGGTGAGGAATGCCAGCGGGGTGGAGAGAATTTGCTAACACATATATAAATCTGTTTACAGGCTGTGGGGTAGAAACGTTGGAAATTTTTCCCATTCATCCCTCTCCGACCACATCCCCTCCCACAGTTTGGCAGACAAAAACAGGGGCCTGCTCTGAAGACCCCTGCGGCAACTGGCACTGAACACCTCTAGACTGTCAGTATCCCTGTGTCCCGCGGGAGGAAGCCTGAACAATTTGTGCAATTAAAGGGCATTCAAGAGCTCCCTTGACTCAGTGCAACAAATCCTTGTTTGGTTGGTTTTTTAAAAAAAGAAACTGACCTTTTGTGGTTAGGAAAGTGACAGGAAAATGCAGTTAAACATGTGGGAGGAATTATTAATGGGAAGATGTGTAACCATTGTGCAAGCAAATCAGGATGGACGCTCATTGTCGTATAACTGAAGAACGTCAGAACAGCTCTGCTGGATGCGGCCAAAGGGGGCCCACCTAGTCCAGCGGCTTGTTCTCACAGTGGCCAACCAGACGCCCCCAATGGGAAGAAATCCGCAAGCAGGACCCAGATGCAACAGAACACTCTCCTCTCTTGGGATTCCCAGCAACTGGGGTTCAGAGGCAGTACTGCCTCTGGCGGTGAACATAGCCATCATGGCTAGCAACCACTGACAGCCTTTTCCTCCATGAATTTGTCTAATCCTCTTTAATCCTCTTTTATGCTGCATTAACAGAAGCCTAGTTTCCAAATTGTGGGAAGTACTCGTTCCCCTCTGTTTGACACTGCTTAGGCCTCATCTTGAGTACTATATCCAGTTCTGGACATTTTAGAAGGATGCAGACAAACTAGAACGGGTTCAGAGGAGAGCAACAAGGACGATCAGGGGACTGGAAACAAAGCCCTACGAGGAGAGACTGAAAGAACTGGGCATGTTTAGCCTGGAGAAGACAGAGGGCAGACAGGATAGCATAAGGGGAGGTGGTGGATTCTCCAACACTGGGGGCATTCAAGAGGCAGCTGGACAGCCACCTGTCAGGGATGCTTTAAGTTGGGTTCCTGTATTGAGCAGGGGGTTGGACTGGATGGCCTCACAGGCCCCTTCCAACTCCACTATTCTATGTTGCTAAGAGTCTATGGTTCTATGAATTTTGCAATGCAGTTGTTTAATGAAGGAATATGTACAAAACCATGTGACGTGTGCATATAAACGTATACATCATGAAATGTATACTCGCTCCCAGGGCAGGTCTCCTCCAGTCTCCCAGTGCTGCAGCTGCTCCCAAGGACCCACAGGGCAGCCGGGCTTTTATGCCTTCAGTCCTGACCCAGCCAGGAGCTGATGCCAGAGGCTGCCAGATTGACTGCAGCCTCTCTCTGGAGCCAGAGTCAGGCAGAGGGTCCCAGTCCTTGCAGCACTTACCTGGGATCTCCTCTGTCTCAAGAGACAGCAACCCAGAAGTTTAAAGGAAATACAGAAACACATTATATTAGGGACAAAAATGTATATAGCAGGCAAAACTGCATACAAAAAAGTACATGTTAGGGGAAATTTGCACTCAAACGCTGATGAAAAAAATGCAAACTGATGTAGAGAACGAATGGCCAAGGAATTTCACCTCCACCCCCCATGCATTTTATACCAGAACCCCCGAACTGATGATCAGGAAATCAAGCAAATGGATCCAGAGGTGTTTCTAAGGAGCTGGCTGGGAATGCCCTTGGGAGAGCCGGTCTTCTATCCGTGCAGCAGTAGTTACACAGTGAAAATTAAAAATAAACCCTTCTCTCTGCTCCGAGATCCCTTATCCGGCTTTGCTGAATGCAAGGAATTTAGTGTTTTGCTTTGCAATGCCAACAGACAAGCCAGCCTGCCCTGGGAACAGATGCACCAGCGACCTTGCAAAGCAGCTAGAAAAATGGACTCCGAATTTCCCTCTTCCACCCTCATCAGTTCCCATTACTGCTGCCTTCCTTGTCAGACAACATGTTTGGGAGCTTAATGCTGGTTTCAACAGGGCCTCTCCCACCTCACTGTCTCCACCTCCTTTATTTAATTCTGGTGTGTGGATGGAAAGCTCTGTCAATTTTGGTCCCCTCAGTTTCTCAGCCTTGAGCTGTGATGATGCCTCTTGCCTGGATGAAGGATGGAGAGGGGAGTGCGAGAACGCGTGTGGAAACTAGCCTACTAGACAAAGGTAGCTTCCACATATTTGTTGCTCCACCCCCTTTGCCTCTGACCCCACCCACTACTGCCATGTGGCCCTCTGAAGGCTGCCCAGAAGAGAAAGTGGCCCTCAGGGTGAACAACAACAAAAAAGAAAGATTTCCCAATCTATGAATCCAAAAGAAAGGGAATGGGATGAATAGCGGAGCCAGAGCAGGAGTGAAAATTGATTTGCTATTTATGGCTTCCCAAGAAATTCAAAAATAGGAGATAAAATAAACAATTCAAAGGAAAAAAGGAATGCGAATGGTTAAGATTCTTCTGGGTTTAATCATGAGGGTTAGGGTTCATGAGGGATTTAATCATGAGGTCAGCATCCAAACAAATGACACATTTTCCCCAAAAAATATTAAAATGGGACGCACCCTTCCCTCTATCCGCAGCAGCTGATGTACACATAGGGTGCCTCCAGACGGTCACTACTGGACCCAGTGGAGGCTTGTCTATTGGGGTGAATCGGCCGTTGCCCCACCAGCCTCAGTCAACCAGCCCCCACCTGCCTGTCTTTTTACTTAAAACAAGTCCGGGGAGGAGGTCTAGTCTGCCAACTTCCTCCTCCGTCTGAGTGTTGCAGGGAGGAAGAGGAGGTGGCTGGGCCAAGACTAGAACGTGTTGGCTCCGCCACAGATTTTGCAGGCGCAGACCAAGAAATGCAAGTCTGTGCAATGAAAGGGGATCAAAGTGTGCTTCCCCCTTGCACAGGTGTGGGGAACCTTTGGCCTTCCAGATATCGCTAAAGAACAACTCCCATCCTCCCTGGCCACTGGTTCCTCAGCACTGCACCACGCAACAAATGCGCCTTTAACAAAAAAAACAACCTTTCTGCACTTTGGAAAGTGAAGACGAAAACATAGACAGGAACTTTTTTTGGGGGGGTTGGAACATAAGAACCTAATTAGAGCCTGCTGGATCAGGCCAGTGGCCCATCTAGACCAGCATCCTGTTCTCACAGTGGCCAACCAGGTGCCTGGGGGAAGTAAAATTCTGAACTTGGGGAGCAGGTTAGTTTTGTTTTATATCTCAGATTCTACAAATGCTAGAAACAAGCTTTTTTTTTAAAAAAAAATGCCAATTTGGAGATTATGGTGCATCGGGGGGGGCTGTCTCCCTTCAGCCCTCCTTGTGGATGCTAATGCAAGGCAAGGCAATGAAAAGCGTGGGATGAACCGATAATCAACCGAAAGTGATAGAAGCACCTTGCAAGCAGGCATGGAAGGATTTGCCCATTTCCATTCTCTTTTGTTTTTCCAAGTCTTAAATTCTGTTCTCCATATTTCTGCAGCAAAATGCTTTTTAAAAAAAACAACAAAACACCTCATGAAAATTCTTTGGCATTTTAGTCCGAATTTCTCCTAAGGCCACAATAGTGATGTTCTCCCTCCGCTGACGGAGACAGTAAGCCTCTCTGGACAGCAGTCGCTGGGAACTGCAAGTGGGGGGAGTTGCTGTTGCGCTCAGGTCTTGCTTGTGGGCACCTGGTTGGCCACTGTGAAGACAAGAGGATGGACTGGGCCCCTTTGGCCTGATACAACATTGCAGGGCCTTCTGATATTCTTATGTCATCAGACCAAAAGTCCATCTACAGGCCAGTCAGATGGTCCCAAAAATGCTCTCAAGTTAGGAGTGAGTGCAATCAACCATCCCCTGCTCATACTCACCATCACTAACTAGTGTTCACGGGTAGACTGCCTCTGAACATGGAGGCTCCATGGAGCTTTCAAGGCCAACAGCCTTTGAGAGACACCCTCCTCCTCTTCCCTCTCCCCCATCATTTATCTAAATCTCTTTTCTAAGCCCTCTAAGCCGCTGAACCGTCTCTCCACTTCGCATGGCACCAGATCCCATAAACAGAATTGTGCATTGTGAAGATGATGAAGATTCATCGCCTTCCAAGATCCTGGGAATAACTTGGGTCACGACCCCTCAATCATTAGAAAAGAATGTCGACAAACTGCAAAAGATGCAGCCAGAACTACGGAGATGATAACGGGTTCTCAGAGTCAAGCCATATGAGGGAAGGAGAGATCATTCTGGCGCACTGCAGTGCATGGCTGGGGCTTCGTCAGCTTCCTCCCAATCATGGTTCAGATAATTCCTCGGCCTCCCCAGTTCAGCCTCCTACCCTGCTCATCTGCCAACACCACCTTTTCCAGTAGCAGTGGTGGCTGGTGCCCAATTGGGACTGGTGGGCAGAAGGCAGGAAGCCCAAACAGTAGCAGAACCAGAGCCAACCAGAGGCGGAGCCCAATCACGCGAGTTCTGCCCCCGTTCTCCTGCTCCTGGCTGAATTCCGCGAGGGCAACACTGAGGCCCCTGATGTACTACACATTTACAGCAGTGTTACAGGCATGGTTTCCCCCAAAGAATCCTGGGAACTGTCGTTTGCTGAGGGTGCTGAGATGGGAGATCCCTGTTCCCCCTCACACAGCTGCAGTTCCCAGAGAGATTTAACAGTCAGCCCCTTTTCCCTGGGAACTCGTGATCAACATATGTTCATGGCTCCATCCCGGAGCCCTACCACGACAGACACGGACACAAAAATCTGCACTAGTCAAAGACCTCATCTGGAGTATTGTATCTGCTTCTGCGGGCAAGCATTTTTCTAAAAAAAGGTAGAGAAACTGGAATCAGTTCAGAGGAGGGTCATGAAGATGGCTAGGAATAGCATTCCCGCCATCACTTTCAGCCAAACAGCAAGAACGACGTGCTCAAGGGGGAGGCCCTTTCTGTCCTGCTTGAATCATTGTTCTGGGTGGTGCCTCCTGAAAGGAAGGAAGCCAGCACAGAACGCTGACTCGTGCAGAGATGGACCTTGCCGCCTCCTTAGGTCGGGCAATTCTTGCAGGCCCACACCATACATTTAAAGCACATCCAACGCATGTTTAAGTGCATGACTTTCCCCTAGGAATCATGGGAAGTCTAGTTTGTTAAGGGTGCTGGGAATCTGTGAGGGGGGAACTACCGTTCCCAAGAGTTTTGGGGGGAAGTCATGATGTGCTTTCAATGTGTGTTGGATGTGCTTTCAATGTATGGCGTGGATCCAGGCCTGATGTTGGAACCGATGAGACGTCGCAGACTCAGCGGGGGCCGCCTCGAAGGGGCTAATGTCAAAACAATAAATAATATTGGCTCAGAGGAGTTGGAGGATTTCACCACCACCTCTCGGGGTTTTGTTTTTTATTTTTGTTTGAAGTAATCTTTCTGGATTAATGGCATCTGTTTTGTTCTCTTTCGTATTTGGCCATGGCATGTTTTGAAAACAAAATTGTGATGGATTTGATTGTCTCAGTTCGCGGCGTCCTTTGGGGACGTTCAGCACGAACAAAACTACGGTCAGATCCTGCCGGCCCTTATCAGCATCCCAGTCCCTGGGAAACTACACTTCCCTATTAACCTTTTGCATTTAAAGCCATGTCTGCCCTCTGAAGAACACGCAGAGTCAACACTGGCACGGGATGATAGATGGGTGAAGATTTATTGTTTGAATGACGACATGTTTAGATCCTGGATAAGAGATGGCTGAAAGGAGCTTCCAAATATTTGGAGACTCGAAAGCTGTGTGGACATGGAGAGAGATTTATCTTTTGGCAGGCAGGGCTGGGCAGCGACGAATATGGTTCATAATGAGGGACTGAACAATCAAAATCACAGCATTAAAAGGGAGGAGGGGAGGAAGATTTGCTTTGACATTGAAAGAAAGCAGATCTGAGGATGCTGGAAATGGGGAGGGGGGAGAGGGGAAGGCCTCTTCCAAACAGGGTCGTCCTCCTATCTACACTTCCCATCATCCCTGATAGTAGCCTTTGACACAATCGCCTTCTCCTTGGTGAATTGATCTGATCCTCTCTTCAAGCAGGATCTGAGCACAAGGGCACTCTCCTCTCATGCAGTTTCCAGCAACAGTGTTGCAGTGCCCGTTACAGTCAGGGCAGAGCACAGCCATCGTGGCTAGTGGCCTCCTCCACGAATGTGCCAAAACCTCTTTTGAAGCTATCCAAACTGGTGGCCACCACTGCCTCTTGTGGGAGTGAATTCCACAGCTGCGTGAAGAAATCCTTCCCTTTGTCTGTCCTGAATCTTACAAGATTCAGCTTCACTAGATATCCGTAAGTTCTCGTCTTATGAGAGAGGGAGTCCATTCTCTCCATGCCATGCATCATTTCATAATGACAATGGGTGATATCCAACCAAGGCAGCAATCCTAACCCCACTTACCTGGGAGTAAGGCCCACTGAATTCAACAGGACTTACTTCTGATTAAAAATGGACTGCCTTCAAGTCGATCCTGACTTATGGTGACCCGATGAATAGAGTTTTCATGGTAAGCGGTATTCAGAGGTGGCTTATCATTGCCTCCCTCTACTTCTGATTAGACATTGGTTAGGAATGAGCTGGAAGTCATTCTGAAAGCAGATCCAATGACATCAGTGGACAAGTTCATCATTATTGCTTTCGGTGGGGTCTGCTCTGAGTCAGATCCAACCCATTGTTTTTAATTTTGGGGTGACAGGCGAAGACCTTCCTTCTCTCCCAGGTATTTGAACGTCTTTGCACATACTCATGTCACTTTAACATCATTTCTTGTAGCCCCTACTTAAAATGATGGGCTTCTACTCAACTACATTTTATGCAGAGTAGACCCGTTAAAACAAATGGACCCAAGTTAGCCATTTCCATTCATTTCAATGGGTCTGCTCTGACATTGCAATCAATCAATGGCTACTTTTATTATATTTATTTATTTGTATGGGTGAGATTTTATTTTTCTTTTCGTTTTGATACAATTGTGCCACGTTTGAAGTTGTTTTCCTTGTGTTGTGTCTTCTTTAATTCCCTAAGAGTTTCTCATCCCATTGCTGGATGTTTTAAACTGTTTTACTACATGCTGTCTAAAGGCAACTTAATAGTAATTATTATTAAAATTATAACAACAACAACAACAACAGACAATTGACCATGTTGTCAAGGGCTGATGGGAGTTTGAACCCACCAACATCTGAAGGGCCACAAGTTTCCAGTGTGGGTAGGTCCATAGCAACCCTTGTGCCTCTGATCATGTGCAAAGGGCATCTCCATGCCCTTAATAAATTTCAGACCCTAAACAGATGAAATTAGGGTCCAAGCCTTCTTGGTTAAAAGACGATGGAGTGTAAAGGCTGATTAAAAAAAATAAAAATATCCCAGACATGTCTCAAGATCAACCTCAGTTTGAAGACTGCATTACAAATGACAATTAAAAATAAATTATAGCAGACGAGTTAGTGGGAGGCTAACAAGTTCTTTCTGAAACTAGGTGGTGGCTAGGGATGGAAGGATATGGCCATTTGGGTCCTTTTAAGTTTCTCATTTTCCCATTCCTAAATTCGGGTCTCCACATTTCTGCACCGATTTCCAATTTTTTTAAAAAAATTCCTCATGAAAATTCTAGCCTTTTAGTGCCAATTTCTCCCAATAAGCACATTTTTGTATGCAATTTTGACCAAGGTACACATTTTCGCATGCAATTTATTCTAATGTAATGTCATTTTCATTTTTACGCACAGTTACCAAATCTAGGCATTGCATAAATGCCCTTTGGTTGCAGGGCTGCATTTCAAAGGACAGCTTTGTGTCGTTCTCAGTTCGTTTTAGGAAAGGCAAATTTGGCAGATTCAGCTTGTAATGTGGACGGAATGGAATTTCTCCCACATCCCCAGTGGTGGCATTGACTCACTGAAAGGTTTGTGGGTTTAGGCAAAGCCACAGGTATTGGAGGGGGGGGAGAGATTAGTTGGTTCTGTTTTGTTCTTGATGTAGATAAGCCTGAGAGATTCACACCTGGAAAAGCCATCCAAAATACTGTTTTCTACTGATTTTTGACTGAGCATTTTATCATGAAAGAGGCTTTTCCGGTATCTCTCTCATGTAGGATTGTCACTGGATTTGGGGGAAAAAGAGTATCTCTTTCCAGCCCAAACTTCCTTTCTTTCTTTGTCATAACTCCAGCTAAGACACATTGAAATGAACAGACCTAAGTCCGTCGTGTCTATTAATTGCAGTGGGTGATATTCACGGCTATTCCTACTTCAAGTTGACCCATTAAAGTTAACAGACATTTAGGTCTACTCTGAGTAGCACTTAGTTGAATGCAGGTTTAGTCTGCGTATGACAAATGTTAGGACACAGCAACCCAGCAATCATCACCTTTCTGTCTTTCTTATTCTCCTTGTTCCATTGTCTTGCACAACATTTCCTCTCGTCTGCCTTAAACTGAACCATCTCTTTCTGCTGGGTGAGGTGCTCAAAATATGCCCTTTGCTAAAACTATATAACAACAACAACAACAGACAGACTATATGGGCAACGCACCTTTTCCAGCCTGAGTTCTCAGAAGTTGGTGGGTTGCGCTTCAGAGGGAATCCTGAGCAACTGTCATATCTGCTCCTCTCCTTGTTGCATCTGTGAAGAAGAGGAGAGAGACGTGAGGAGGGGGTGGGACAGGGGGAGGGACCCACAGAAAAGAGGCCGGCTGTCTTGTCCCCTCCCAGGAAAGCATCACACCGGGCACGCTGGAGGCTTTTGCTCCCTAAGGAGGAAAAACGAGGGTCGTTCTGGACCGGTGACCTCTGAGAAAGGTCTCTGTGGGGTCATCCCTGGATGCAAATGGTAGACAGCAGCACATCCTCATTCCCCACACGCCCACATCTACCCCACACGCACATCACAAAGCGCAGAGGAGCAGGGTGGGAAAGAGAGATCGCCCACCCCTCCAAAGGCCTGGGACCGGATCTGAGGACAGGGCTGCGGGAAATGAGTCATTCTCCAGAAGAGGCAGCGGCCTCCTTGTAGTGTTCAGGATCTTGGAACTTGCTGTTTCCACAAGGGGGTTTTTACACCCCGGATACGTCAGTCACTTTACTTTCGGTGGTGGTGTTCTTCCTAATCTAGGGCAGGGCCATATGAAGGCAGTTACTATTCATTTTATTTTATGAAGGTCAGAGTATTTATTTTCCAACACAGGGTGACAGAAAGCTGCCTATTTGTTTCATTTTACGTCATTCAGAGTTTCCATATGCCTCCCTTCCATTGTAAAATAATGATAATAAGAAATGCTCAGCGTGGCTTCCTGTGTATTAAAAACAGCAACAACAACATCATTTCAGCGTTGTGATGGGCATTCAGTGAACTCGGCTTCTGTTGCAAGTGTAGAGAATCTGCTTTAGCCCGAGGGCCGCATTCCCTTCTGGAGGACCTTTTGGGGGCCACATACCAGTGGTGTGTGGGGCTGGAGGCAAAAGGGGGCAGAGTAATGAATGTAAATTGTACCTTTGTACAGTAGTTTCCAAACACACTCGCACCTCACTCTTTAGCCTCTGTCCAGGTAAGTGAGCCACGATCAGAGTCAAGGACACATTGCAGACAGACGAGTGAAGGGTGTGGCCTAGAGGGAGGGGGCGTGGCCTGGGGAGAGTTCCAGGGGCCAAGCAGAGAGGTCTGGAGAGCCACATTCAGTCCCTGGGCCTGAGGTTTTGCAGAACGCATAACTGTGACATTTAGCCTGCGGAACTGATCAAATGGCCCTGCATGGCGATAGTAACCAATGCATTTTTAAAAAAGAGAATTTCAATAGTAAATACAAATGGAATGCCCTTTAAGCTACAGTGTGGAATTCCCTTACAATGTCCCATCCATTCTCGCGCTTCCTCTGAGGACTAAATGCTGAATACCACCCACTGAAATAAACAGAAATGACTAGCAAAAGCCCATTGGTTTCAATGGGTGGTATTCAGCTTGACGTAGACCCACTCAGAGTAGACTTGTTGAAATCGATGAACCTAAGGTAATCATGTCTATTAACTTCAGTGAGTCTACTCTGCGTAGCAATTAATTGAAAACAGCCTAAACAATTTTTCCTTAAAAAAACCAGAAAAATCATCATAATGAGTATCTAATAAGAGAAGAAATGTTTTCAATTAAGAATCAATTAAGTAGCAATCAAGTGAATTCTGTGGGTAGGGGAAATAATCATTTAAAAAGGAGTCAGTGAACTGCAGGAACCACAACAAGACGTGTAGATGACTGCAGCGGCATGTTTAGCTGTTCCAAATCATTGCCCTTTTCGGCTGGGATCCAATCAGTAGCAGGGAACATCATCACAAGAGCAACTCTCCCCTCTTGCGGTTTCCAGCAACTGCTATCTGGAAGGATGCTGCCTCTGACCATGGAGGTAAAGCACAGCCATCATGGCTAGTAGTTTTTGATACCCTTTAAAGCCACCCGTGCTGGCAACAATCGCTGCCTCTTGCAGGAGCAAATCCTGCAGTTTAACTCTGCGCTGCATGAGCAAGTCCTCCCTTTTGTCTGTCCTGAATCTTGCAACATTCAGCTTCATTGGATGCCCGCAGGTTCTAGAGTTGTGCGAGAGGGAGAAAAACTTGTTCTCTGCGCACTTTCTCCATGCCATGAACAATTTGGTGCACTGCTATCATGTCGCCTCTCTCTTCCCCTCTTTCCATCTCCAGGAAGCCTTAAATGGGATTCCTTCATGGCCTTAGCCAAGCCAAGTCGTGGTGGCCAACTCTCTCTCCCTCGGCCTCTCCAGGCGCCGTTTTGCCTTGCACCCGCCTGTCGCCAGACCCGAGGAGGCTGCACTCTCTCCTCCTCACGTGCCAGCCGTCAGCCCTGACCTTTTGCAGACTTTTCTGGCTGGCTTGGATGGGAGATAACAACTTTTGACTTAAGGAAGAAGCAAGATGAAAAACAGCCCTTTGATCTTTGAGGTGTGGCTTTCATCTGCCTTGGCAGTTCCGCAGAAGAAAAAGGGGTGGGGGGGGGAGAAAGGACAGCTGTGTGGCTAGGAGAGAAAAAATGATGAAGAAAACTTGCCTGGTCAGAAAACTATGTATAAAAATGCTCTTTCCAACAAACAGAGGGTTTTTTGTGTGTGTGTGTGTTTTGGGGGGGGCGGGTTCAGATTAGTGGCATCCTTCAGTTGCATGCCCCCCCAGGCCAACATTTTGTTTTATATTCCACCCCTCGTTGTCAAACATGTCAGAGCAGGTGCCATCCATTTAAAATACAACAAAAAAACCCACAAAATTATTTAAAATGGCAACCATCCTGTGTCTGTTCACTGTTGCTTCCAGTCCATGTGGTCAATGTAATCCCACAGTGCACAAGCAAACATGGTACAGCTAAGAACTTGAACCTGAGCTGGTTTATTTCCTCCTCCCTCTGAATCCACTTTCCTTTTGTGTCATGTCTTTTTTAGATTGCATAAGGCTGATCTTAAATTCAGTTCTCCACTTTTCTGCAGCAATCTGCAAATTTTCTTTTAGAAAAATCGTCATGAAAATTCTTCAGCATTTTAGTGCAAATTTCTCCTACTAAACACATTTTTGTATGCAGTTTTGAATAATATACACAATTTTGCAAACCATTTCTCCTAATATAATGCATCTTTGTATGTAACTTCCACTTTCGCTCAGCCACCAAGTATGCTGGGTGACCTTGGGCCAATCACAGTCTCTCACCTAACCTACCTCACAGGGTTGTTATGAAGATAACATGGAGAGGGAGGTATGCCACCTTGAGCTCCTTTGAGGAAAGGTGGGATATAAATGTCATAAATAAAAATAACAAAATATATGCATTTACATGCAATCTTTACCACAATATACTTTAATGCTATTTATTATTATTAATTATTCATTGAAGCATTGGGCTGAAAACAACAGCATGAAATTCAACAGGGATAAATGCAAAGTTCTACACTTAGGAAAAAGAAACCAAAGGCAGAGTTATAAGGTGGGAGATACTTGGCTCAGCAATACGACATGTGAGAAGGATCTTGGAATTGTCGTTGATCACAAGCTGAATATGAGCCAACAGTGTGATGTGGCTGCAAAAAAGGCAAACGCTATATTAGGATGCATTAACAAAAGATTAGTTTCCAAATCGCGTAACGTATTAGTTCCCCTCTATTCAGCACTGGTTAGGCCTCATCTTGAATACTGCATCCAGTTCTGGTCTCTGCACTTCAAGAAGGATGCAGACAAACTGGAACAAGTTCAGAGGAGGGCAACAAGGATGATCAGTGGACTGGAAACAAAGCCCTATGAGGAGACTGAAAGAACTAGGCATGTTTAGCCTGGAGAAGAGAAGACTGAGGGGAGATATGATAGCACTCTTCAAGTACATGAAAGGTTGCCACACAGAGGAGGGCCGGGATCTCTTCTCAATCGTCCCAGAGTGCAGGACACGGAATAATGGGCTCAAGTTGCAGGACATTTTGACTGGACATCAGGAAAAACTTCCTGTTAGAGCCATACGACAATGGAACCAATTACCTAGCGAGGTAGTGGGCTCTCCGACACTGGAGGCCTTCAAGAGGCAGCTGGACAGCCATCTGTCGGGAATGCTTTGATTTGGATTCCTGCATTGAGCAGGAGGTTGGACTGGATGGCCTCATAGGCCCCTTCCAACTCTATTATTCTATGATTCTACAATTCTATGATTTTTATTATCGTTGCTGTTGTTATTATCATCATCATCAACATTTATTACCCGCCCTTCAACCAGAGGTCCCAGGGTGGGTTACAGCAATTTTAAAATACGGCATTAAAAACAATTAAAAACAACCCAAAATCACAATATAGGGTGGGTCCTAAAAATATAGTCTCAGGCGTCAAAGGCCAGGGTAAAGAGGTGTGTCTTGTACACGTTACTTGAGTTGGTGAACTGCCTTGCAAAAGCAGGAGTGTGACTTTTGAAGGACAGCTGTGTGAGCCTACCTAATTTGCCTTTTCTGGACCGATGAGCGGAGTTGAAGGCAGCAATCCTTCGACATTTGCACTCCTCTGAATCTTGAGGTGCAGTTCTCCAATCCCAAAGCACGTGCAAACATGCGTATATTACAGAAAATAAGATCTAAAATGACATTGAATTAAGTGGGAAACTGCTTGCAAGAAATGTGTGTGTCAGGCAAGACTGCAGGCATGAAAAAGAATGCATCCATTAGGACAAATGTACTCAAACATGAATTTCCATGCGGACTTTTAAAACATTCACAAACTGATATAGAATAGGGGTGTGTGAACTGAACTTCAGGTTGGGAAAATGGGAAATGTAGAGAAACTACCTTGGACTGGTCATCCACACATGCACGAACTGCTGTTCCCTGCTACTGTCCATCATAGAGTGATGGCAACAACAGAGTCTTCTCATTTTAGCTCGTGTCGAGAAATCAGACGCATCCCTTCTTGGAGAGAAAAGCTTTGCTCCCAGTCCCCCACCATCACCATCTCCTGCCGCCAGCTCCTTGCCTGTCACTTCCGGGAAGCCAAGCTTGGAAGAAGAGACAAGATGTTTGCAGGCACCAGAGATGGACAGCTTCTCTTGGTGTGAAAAAAACAAGCTCCCAGATGGTTCCTGGCATTGTTGCCCTCGGCTGATGCTGTGTTGAGGAGCCCTGGCACCAGGCGGCAGAGCAAGGGGGGGGGGTGATGAATCTGGAAAGGTGCCAACTCCAAATGGAGCGAGGGCCGAAGGTGGCATTGGCACAGGCTACAGGGAAGGACACTCAGAGGGTCTGCCTGGAGGGCCTGCAAGTGACAGAAGCGGAACGAGAGATGGCTACCGACGACTAGATAGAGGGGTGGGATATTTGGCCTCAAGGCCCACCTTGGCTGTAAACATCCAGACCAGTATGATGTTTCTAACACGGGTCAGCCACAAAGGTGTCTGGGGGGGGGGGAGGTGCTTGTCTCCACCCAGAATTCTAGAAGTAATGTTGGGTTGGAGAGGGTTGCCATGATCTGTCAAAACAATTCATAGAACTTGCCCCGCCTGGTAGAAATGTTTCTGTGGACACTCTTGGTCAGCCAGGAAAGAGAACAGGTGGGGGCATAATAGCAGAGGCCCCCGCATTGCCCATCAAACAGGGTGCTGGACTCGATGGGCCTTTGGCCTGGCCCAGCAAGGTCCTTCTGATGCTGTTGGTCATGCTCTGCTGTTGTGCTTGGCAACATCTTTGCTGTCTTGGGCTGTGGCTTGCTGGATATTTTTGTTTTAATGTGCGGGCTTTAGATTTATTTACACAATGTATTACTTGCTGTTCCAGCCTGCCCTTCGCTGAATGGACCCAGGGCGGATTACCAAAATGCCACCCTTAAAATTGGAATCGACTGCCTTCTTTTAGTGGATTTTGGCAGTGCATGGCGGCGTCTCAGAAAGCCTCCTGCAGCTGCTCCTGCAAGCCCTCCTTCCTGGTCGCCTAGAAGGGAAAGCTTTCGTGGTCTATCTTCCGGAAACAGAGGACGGGACTGCTCATAACTCTTGTAGAACAGGGGGAGGGGGGCATGTATTCTACACCACCACCACTCCAGCCAGGCAGAGTTGTCCAATAGCAAAACAAAGGAAAGCCGAAAGCTCCGACATCACCTTTCCCCCGATGAACGAGAGAGTCTGAATATTGTAGGCCAACAGTGTTTCCAAGGAGAGGTCCACCAACACACCATCAATAATAGGCCACTAAAGGGGACTTGAGAGGTACATACGTGTATGCCTGGAACAGAGAAAGCGCATAGAGACAGGGGAGGTTTTCTCCAATCTACTCATAACATTAGAACCTAGTGGGGTCATCCTGTGCAGCTGAATGCTGCAAGACTCAGGACAGACAAAATAAAGTCCTCCTTCGCATGGTGCATTGTTAAACTGTGGAACTTGTTGCCACAAGGTGTAGTGCGTGGCCACCAACTTGGACGGATTTAAAAGAGGAGTACACAGATTCATGGAGGCCATTCTCAGATGCCCCAGTGGAGCTGAGGGCACCAGCGAGCTCCCCATTTGGGATTCCCAGCAACTGCCATTCAGAGGCAAGCTGCCCCGACAGCAGAGGGTAGCCATCATGGCTAGTAGCCACCAACAGCCTTCTCCTCCGTGAATTTGTCTGATCCTCTTATCAAGCTGGTAGCCACTGCGACCTCTTGTGACAGTGAGTTCCACAGTTTAACTCTGCAGTATATCCACACCAGACATCATTTTATACACTTCTATCGCATCCCCTCTTACTCGCCTTTAAACTAAAACAACAGCCACAGCTCAGTGGGTAGAGCCCCTGCCTTGCATGCAGAAGGTCCCAGGTTCATCTCCCAGCAGCATCTCCAGGTAGGGCTGGGAGGGGCTCCCTGCCTCAAGCCCTGCCGAGCTGCTGCCAGTCAGTGTCACCAGTACTGAACTAAATGGACTGATGCTGTGACTCAGTATAAGGCAGATTCCTGTGCTCCTTCGTAAACCAAATGTTGTAACCTTTTGGTTGCCCTTTTGTGAACTTTTTGAGCATGTGGTTTCTAGTTTCTAAATAAATAAATCTGGCCAGGTCCTAGGTCAAATTATAAAAAATGGAAATGGACTGCCTTCAAGTTGATCCCGACTTATGGCAACCCTATGAATAGGGTTTTCATGAGGCTGAGAGTCAAAGGGGGTTTCCCATCGCCTCCCTCTGAGACTGAGAGGCAGCGATTGGCCCAAGGTCACCCAGTGAGCTTCATGGCTGTGTGGGGATTCGAATCCTGGTCTCCCAGGTCATAGTCCAACACCGTAACCACTACACCACACTGGCTCTTGCAGGTCAAATTACACAGACAGGAAAGTGTGTGTGTGTGTGTGTATGTAAGAGAGAAAGAGCTTGTAACCACTTGATTTGGGTGAATGTATGAAAACTGGCTGTTAATGGCAAGCAAAGGATCAGGTTTTAAGTGTGTCTGAAAAGTGATGCTCCAGGCAGCCCACAGAGGTAAGAAGCTGTTAATTGGAGCCTCAGCAGGGCCCTTAAAATCTTTGCCTTTCCGGCCCCTTGAGGCTGCGTTGCAAACTGCATTGCATTTTATAGAGGGGGGGGGAACCGCACTGAGGAACTATAGCGGCTTAGACTTAACGGGAATTAATTGGGACCATGTCCATCTTCTAACCCCCAAAGCCTCATCAGAGCTTTAAATGTAAAACAAAAACCAGAACACCAAGCCTCAAATGTGAATTACATTTGCAACCCAGTTCCAGTAAATCCATTAAGATATTATGACTTATGCATTTGTTTATGAAGAACTGCCAGTATTTGTGTTCTCTCTCATCTCCCCCCTAACTCCCCCCAAACTCACTGACTGCAAAACAGCAGATGAGTTCATCTTTCGGAAGTTTGGGCCAGGAGTTATACCATCTGCAATTCTATGGGAGATGAAGAAGCTGGGTGGAGAATTTAGTCCCTCGACCACCTCAACAGTTGTTAAGTCAACAGTAGCAGCAGCAACAAAACAAGTTTCTAGACCTTATGACTGAAAGGATGTGGGCAGCTAATGAAACGTCGCAAGCCAGAGAAGATCTGCTTGTTTATGGGTTTGGGTGATGCTTCAAGCAGGAGCGGGAAACCTGTGGCCCTCCAGATGTTGCTACAACTCTGAGCAACCTTGACCATTGGGGCCTGTTTGAAGGGAGTCCAGCAACATCTGGTGACT
Source organism: Rhineura floridana (assembly GCF_030035675.1). NCBI lineage: Eukaryota > Metazoa > Chordata > Lepidosauria > Squamata > Rhineuridae > Rhineura > Rhineura floridana. Next base: position 1,147,968 of record NC_084497.1, on the reverse strand, counting down.
GCTCTATGCGGGGCTGCCCTCGGGCCTAGTTCTGAAGCTCTAGCTGGGGCAAATGCGGCAGCCAGATTACTGATGAGGGAACATGGCCAACAGGTGACACCTCTGCCAAACCATCTGCACTGGCTGCCCTTATGCTGCCAGGCCAGGCTCAAGGTCCTTGTATTGACATGCAAAGCCCTGAACAACTGAGGTCCAGGGTACCTTAGGGGCTGCCTGAACCCTTACATCCCAGCTCAGTCACTGAGATCGCTGTCCATCCCCCGAGTTGGGGAGGCTCAGCTGACCACAAGAAGAAATCAAGCCTTTAGTAAATAAATATACTCCTGTAGCTCTGGGCCAGGACAAGGAGTCGCACTTCAAGCCTGAAGGATAAACACCCACCTCGGTTACGCAATGGGCCGAGGCCATCACACTGCCCTGGCTACACTTGAACCCGCTTCACATCAGTGTCAGTTTCAAGTGGATACCTACTTGAAGGGCTTATATGTACTTACATGCTGAACTCAAGATGCTGATGGCTCTTGCCTCTGTAATGTAGACCAAAGGTGGCTTATTGCTATTCTTGGCAGTATTCATATATTATTTCTTTCTGTTTGTACCTTTACATTTTTTTATATATTTTATTTCATTCCCCCCCCTCGTTGTTTTATTTGCAAATAAAAAATGATGTTTTTTGGGGGGGGGCAGTTAGGAAACTTGCAAGACTGTCAACTCCCACAGCAGCCAGCATGGGAGCCCACCAATATCTGGAGGGGCATCACTGCTGAAGGGCTTCTCAGTCCCTTTCCCGACAGCAAATCTGCCCTCTCTCCACACCCTGTTGCACCCTAGCCACCCCCCTGCCCAGGGCAAAGGACACCAAAACAACTTTAACCATCTAAAATTGTATTGCTCGGGGGGGGGGTCTCTCAAAAGAGAGTCACTCAACGTTCTGGATCAATACAATCCCAGGAAACAGTTATAAAAGGCCAATTTGGCACCACTAAGGAAATATACAAGAACCCCTCCCCAAAAATATGCAGTCTATGAGACAATGGCACCATCTGGTGTCGGGGATAGGAACTGCAACCCCATAGAGGCAAAAGAAAAAGCTGGCGAGGATCACAGAGAAGATGGGGAACACTTGCAGCCGACTCCCAGTTCCTAGCAGCCAACCTGGCCTATGATCAGGAATGATGGGAGTTGGAGTCTAACAACACCTGGAGGGTCACAGATGTTCTCCATCCTGGCTTATAGAGTGCACATAAAATGGGGGTCCATTGTCCAGTAAGTTGCAGATCACAGAACTTAAATGCAGTACAAACCAGCCGGTCCTGGCATCAAGTCTCCACAGCACCACAAGCACCGATTGCCCATTTCCTCTTTGCAACACCAGCTGGCTAGGAGAATTAGTCCCCCTGGCGGAGACGTGGGGTGGGTTGGAAGCCCCAGGACCCTTCACCGCCGGTAACGGTAACGCTTGAAGTGGAACCACAGCTGGAAGATGCCGTTGGCAAACTGGCACCGGAAGCCGTGGCGATGAGAGTACTCCCACTCCCGGTTGACGATCTTGAAGGCGATGTCCTCGTACGGGGGGCCGGCGTGGAAGCGCAAGGTGGCAAAGTCCTTGTTGTCCGGACAGGCCTCCAAGAAGTACTCGGGCGTCGAGCGCTTGTTGATCAGGTCTGGGTAGAAGATGTTGAACTTGTAGCCCTGCACGATCTTGGGCGGGGGGTTGTCAAAATCGTAGTGGGTCTGGTTGTACTTGTTCCACTCGAAGCCCGTGTGGACCCGGTTGAAGAAGCGGGGCTTGCGGGGTCGGTACTTGTCAGCCCACAGGTAGGCCTTGCCCGACAAGGGCATCTCCACGCTGAACTGCGCCTCGTCAGCCCCCATCCCCTCCTTGGCACGGCGGAAGAAAATGTCCTCAGCACTCTCGCTGGCGTCGCCTGAGGAGAGAGAGAACACAACATCGTGCGTCCTTATGCAGCGTTCGTTTTAAAACAAACACAAGTTTCTAGCCCCCCTTGTCAGCAAGGGTGAAATGCAGGAACAAGGAGAGCCTTTAAAAAAAAATGATTTCTCCATTGCAGGTTCATTACAGAAAATAGGAAGAAAAAGGAAAGAAACCACAGCAACGCTTTCAGCTGACATTAACAGCACGGTGCAGCCAGTGAGGGCTGTGGCCTTGGGAGAGCCCCTGGGCCTAAGGCTCCCCGACCTTAGAGGCCTTGGGGCAGAGACCCATCTTTTTCCATTCTTAAAGTACATTGCCGGCGTCTTCTACACAATAGCCACCAAGGGGCCTCTCCTACCTGTGACCTGGAGCTGCTGTCGGGACAGGAGCAGCCTCTGGAGGTCCTCGTCGGCTTCCACCACGTGGGCGTCGAAGGGCAGTTCATGGGAGGTCAGCAGCCGGGGGCTGTACTTGCCAGCGTCGTAGTCGTCTAGGCTCTGCTGAATGAGGTCTTCCTCCATCAGCACCGCCTCTCCGTCTCCCTCAGCTTTGGCCTCGGCCTCCGGCTCGGCCGCCCCGGTCTCTGCGGAAGAGGTGCTTGGCTGCGCTGGGGCGCTCTCCTCCGGCTCCAGCCTGCAGGAAGACAGAGGTATGGGAGAAAATGGAAGTTGCACCCCTCCTGTACCACCCAAGATTCTAGTCCTCATGGTTCTGAATCAAGGGCAGATTTATACTTTCCTATATAAGCCTCCTGGGCTTCAAATGAAGCGAATGCCCGCATGCAACTGGCTGCATGTCCTCTCCAACTCTGTGTTATGTCCCCCACTGACAAAAAACATAACACAAAGCCTCAGACTGTAAGCACCTTGGGGCAGTGAACTGCAGTAGTGTTTTTTTTAAGAGTTTGTTCAAGTCATTTATATTTCGTTCTTCATCCAGAAAAGCTCCCCGAATGGCTTATGTATCAGTAAAAACAACCCAATCCCTCCCCTCAGGTTGGCAATCGAAGAAGATGCAACACAAAAGGAAAAAAGGGATAGGGGAGGAAGAGGAAAACAAGCAAATAACAATTTTTTTTAATGTTACACAAATTTTGGCTTTTTTGGAGGGGGGGTACAGTGTCATGCATTCTGACAGCATTATCAAGAACTTCTATCCAGGCTTTCTATAACAGGAATGCGAAAGCTTTTCAGCCCAAGGGCCGCATTCCCTTCTGGGCAAGCTTCCAGGGGCCGCATGCTGGGGTGGGCAGGGCCAGGGGGAAGAGCGGGTGGAGCGATGAATGTAAATGTTACCTTCTGTACTGGAGGGTAGTTTCTGCACACGCTCACACACCCCCATCCTATCCTCCCACCCAGGCAAGCAAGAGGCCTGATCAGAGTTCAAGCGCACGCTCCAGCCAGGCAAAGGGAAGATGCACATCAGGGCCAGGGAGTGGTGTTGCTTGGGGAGAGCCCTCAGGGCCAGATAGAGAGGGCGGGGCCATTTCTGGCCCTTGGGCCCAAGGATCCCCACCCTGCTCCACAATATACCAGAAGTGGCTTGTAAGTCAGGGTAAAAACACACACAAACTATCATTTCATCTCCTGCCAGCACATTCCCAGCAAGCTCTCATTTCTCTGGAACGACTTAGGAACACAGGGAGGCACCTCACACCGCAAGAGAGAAGCCTCCCAGCTCCACGTACCTGTTGTTGCTGCCGCTGCTGCCGGCACCCGGGGAGAGCGGCTCCTTCTTGATGATGGGGAAGAGGGGCTCGCTCTCGACGCCTTGCTCCTGCTTCAGCTTGTACAGCTTCTGGCGCAGCACGTCCTGGTGACGCTCCCTCAACCTGAGATCCCAGGCAGAGGAGGGGGTCAATGTCGTCTTATCTATTTATTATCATTGCATTCATATCCCGCCCTTCCTCCTCAAAGGAGGAACGGTATCCAAGAACGTGGCATAGAGCCCTCACGTGGGAAAAAACGAAAGTGGTTTGTGAAGTTTTTTAAAAAAAGGTAATTTTGATTGTGTGTGGTGGAGATTGATAAAATTAGTTAATATAATGGATCATGGCCAAACTCTAACACATCCCCAACAGGTGGCTGTCCAGGGCTGGAGAGCCCACCATCCCCCTAGGTCACTGGCTCCATATTGGCGTACCGCTGTAACAGTCAGGATGCTTTTCCTGATATTCAGTTGAAATGTGGCTTCCTGTAACTTGAGCCCGTCATTCCGTGTCCTGCACTCCCTCATGCCTACTTTCAAGAAGGAGCATTCCCCCTTGCATGCGAGAGATGGAGGAGTGCCTTTGTTTAGAGAAGAGGCATTCCCTCCTGAAAGAGAGGAATGCCTCTTCTTAGATCAGGGATGTTCAGCCCCACAGTCAAGGATTGCAGGAGCTGCAGGCCAGCGATATCTGGAAGGCACCTTGTCAGCAACCCTTTGAAAACTGGTGATTGATTAAAAGCATCTTTGTGGTTCTAAATAACACTAATATTTAGAGAAAGATGTGGAGCTAATATCTAGAGAGCCAGTGTGGCATACTGGTTAGAGTGTTGGACTGGGACCTGGGAAAGACCCGGGTTCAAATCCCTGCTCAGCCATGCACCTCAGTGGACGACCTTGGGGGCCAGCTGTTGTCTCTCTCAGCCTAACTTATCTCACAAGGTTACCGTGAGGATAAAATTCAGAGAGAGAGAGCCATGCTTATATGCCACTTGAGCTTAAATAAATAAATAGAACACTTTAAAGATTCCCGACCCTTAATTTGACACTATCTCTGTCACTCACTTTTCCTACCCATCAAATGCCCGACTCCAGGAAGTGGCCTATATTCCACCGCTCTTGAAGGCTGGACGACTCACCTGGCCCGGGCCATGTAGGCCTTCAGCTGCTGAAGGAGGCTCTCCCAGTAGCCAATGTCGAGGTTGGGCCCCCCAGCGAGGATCTTGCCCTCGATCCCTTGGTAGATCACTTGCAGCTGGTTGTAGGTCTTCCCCTTGAAGACGGACTGCACGTCGGAGCTGACGGAGGCGTTCACCCCCTCGCGGCGCTCGCCTGCAGGAGAGGGGAGGACAGGGAAGCGTCATCGGCGGGAAATGGAGTAGCCTGGAACCTTGCCCCTCTAGGAACTGGGTGCAGACGTTGTTGGTGTGGACTCCAGCTCCCATCAGCCCCTGCCAGAATGGGCAACAGGCAGGGATGATGGGAGTTGGAGGCCAGCACTGTTTGAAGAACGAGGGGCTCCCTATCTCAGCTCTAAAAGACACATTCCCAACTGGGTGGGTGAGATGGGGGAGGGCTGTAGCTCAGTGGTTAGAGCACCTGGCTTGCATGCGGAAGGTCCCCGGTTCAATCCCCAATGGCACCTCCGGGAAGGCCTGGGAGAGAACCCTGCCCAAAACCCCCGGAGAGCCTCTGAGCCAGACGGACTAATGGTCCGACCCTATAAGGCATGTTGTTATCAAATCAGTCCTTTATTCGCAACCATGAGAACTGGAATCTTACTTTATCGTCTGGGGAAGGACAGCAGTCCAGTGGCAGAGCACCTGCTTTGCGTGCAAAGCACGCACTGCCATAGGGCTGGTAGTGACTCCCAGCGTGCAGCCCTGGAGCACTGCTGCCAGTCAGCGCAGACAGACAACACTGAGCTGGATGGGCCAAGGGCCTGACTCAGTATGCAGCAGCTTCCCACGTTCCCAGGCGCTTCTCTCTGACCCCAAATCCTGGAGATCCGGGGCAAGATGGAGCTGGCTTGTAAACCTGACCGGCTTCCTCTGGTTCCTGGCCTCCATTCGCACAAGACCACCTACCCGGCCCTTTCCCAGAAGCCTCCAGTTTCCGGAGCTTGGATATTTCGTCTTCTGTGATGATGGTCATGTCTCTCCAGAAATCCACGTTCTTCCCTTGCTCCAGCTCCATGTAAACCTGAAAATGGAGAGGCGGAAGAGTCAGAGCTGCAGAGGCATTCTGGCCCCCCAAAAGGCATCCGGTGTTTCCAGCTAAGTTCTCCTAACAGGACTAACAACTGGATGCAACTCATTATACCTGTTTTGCTCAAATTATTCTATGGAGTCACAGAGCAGAAGGCAAGCAGGGCGAACTATGTTCTCAGCCCAGGCCGGTGTGGAAAGAGGCTGGCTTTAGGCACTTGGTTTCACTGGAACGTTATTTTAAAATCTGGTTGCTTGGAGCTGCAGTGAGGTTTAATGATGCTGTTTCTGGCAACGTTATTGACATTCGTCCTGGATAAACATCTGAGGAGGTTTGTCAAAGTTGGGTTTGAACTGATTTCATGCATGTGCAGTTGTCGCTTTACGCTGTTTTCATATTTGTAATTTGTTGGTTTCTTTAAAGAAAAATTGTATATATATACACACAACTGTTTTAAAACGGCGTAAAACAATTATATGCAATTGTTTTTAATGTTTTTTACTACTTTATCTATGTTATTTTACTGTTAATGGCTTTGGAATCCCTCTTAGGTAGCGATTTATAAATAACTTAATAAATTCGAAGTGCTGGTTAGTAACTTCAGAAGCAAAAGCAGGTAGCATTCCTCCACCCCCTGTGGAAGCATGTTTGACCCCAGCAGGGCAAACTTTTAAGTGGTTAAAAAAAACACAGGTCCCCTTTCTCCTAAATAAGCCTTTCATTTTTTTTAATTCTATTTTAAGTTGGATAGCCTCTCTGTCCTTGTGGGGATTTTATAATATCTTAATTTTTTTGACCTGGCTCAAGTTTTTAAAACTGATTGGTATGACATTAGCCACACTCAGAACAGACCTATAATGGGAAGGCCCACAGCTCAGCGGCAGAGCCCCTGCCTTGCATGCAGAAGCTCCCAGGTTTGGTCCCCACCAGCATCTCCAGGTAGGGCTGGGACTGTCCCCTGCCTGAGACCCTAGAGAGCTGCTGCCAGTCAGTGCAGACAATACTGATCTAGATGGACCTACGGTCTGACTTAGGGTAAGGCAACTTCCTATGTTCTAACAGGCACGGCTACCGTAGGGCCATTAATTTTTACTCTACTCAGAGCAGACCCCTTGAAACCAATGGATCCTGGTTAGTCACGTCTGCCAGTTTTAATGGATCTACTCTGAGTCGGACTTAAGCTGGCCACAGCACAGCAGTGTTTCTCGTGCTGTGGATGGTCTTTCTCCAGCAAGGCAGCGCTTTGGTCTGTTCCCAGGAGGAGGGGAAGGAGAGGGGGCCTCCCGGCCGGCCCTACCTGAATGTCCTCCAGAAGGTCCTCCATGTCCGAGACGGTGAGCCCGTTGAGGAAAGTGTACGGCTCGTGCATCTCCACGGCCAGGTCGTCGTCCTCAGCGCTGATGTATTTTGCCAGCAGGTCAATGGGTTTGGCTCGCCCGTCACGGATCCGGATCTTGGACCTGCCGGGGTGGGCGGAAAAAGACGTCAGGCTGATGGCTGGAGCTTCAATGGGGCAAAGTGGTTAAGAGTGCCAGACCAGGGTCTGGGAGAGACCCACACGCCTTCGGACCTCTCTGCATCCCTGAGCGCAGCTCCTCTGAGGTTCGGTGATATGCCTGCGCTTACCGTAGCTTGGCCTGCTGGAGGTGGAAGTTGTCCTCTTGCTCCTCCCACGTCTTGAAATGCTCCGCCTCCTTCTCCCGCTGCAGCATCTCCAGCTCCTGTTCCCGCATGGCTTTCTCCCGCTCCCGCTCCAAGCGCAGCTGCTTCACCTGCGGCACACGAGAGAGACCGAGAGAATGAGGGAGAGAGGAAGAAGAGGCATCAAGGGGAGCAGCCAGCTCCAGGCACTGCAGAGGCCCAACCCTCAAGCCAGAATCGGTGCTGCCCCATGGGACAAACCCTGCCCAGCCTAGTCCAGCCCACACACAGGGCAAAAGGCCCCTCTCAGCTCACCCACCCCTCCCCTGGGCGCTTACCTTCTGCAGTTCCAGGCGGTTTTCCTCTTGGATCCGCTTGTTCCGGTCTTTTAGCTCCTTCTCCTCTAAGTGGCCGATCCCTTTCTTTTCCAGAGCCTAAGAGCAACGGTGGCGAAAAGTTAGCCCGAGCCCAAGAGCCACATGACATCCAGAAGAGATTCCCTCCTGAGAATGGGGAATGCCTCTTCTCAGAGCAGGGCTGGGTAAACTTGCGGCCCTCCAGATGTTGCTGGACGACAACTCCCAGCAGCCAGTATGGCCGGATGGGAGGCGGAGCCCAAGGACATCTGGAGAGCCGCAGGACTCCCCGCAGCCCTGCCCCAACACCACCCCTGCTAGCGATGCCGGATCAACGACCGTGGTGGTCCAAGACTCACCTTGCTCCAGATGAAGGCTCCCAGGAGATTGTTGTCCCCAAAGGGGTTGTCAGTGTTGGTGTACCCCATATACTCTTCCCCCCAGCCCATCTTCTCCCGCTTCTTCCGCTCCTTCGCCTCCTTCTTGGCCAGGCGCCGCGCCCGCTTCTCCTCTGGGGTCTCAAGGGCTTTGAGGAGCTCCTTCTGCGTCTGCTTCTCTTCCTTCAGCCGGAGGCGCTCCTGGAGGCTCAGCTGCTCGCCCACGTCTCCCTTGGAGCTCTGGGAACGGGATGGCGAAGGCGAGGACACCGAGGAGACTGACGACCGGGAGCCGGAGCGCTTCCGGGTCCTCTTCCCCCTCCGCTCGCTGCTGCGCCCTCGTCTTTCCGGAGAGGAATCCGAGCTCGGGGAGTGGTCTCGGGAACGTGAGGAACGCTTCTTCTGTCTCTTGCCACCGCGGTCCTCACTTTTTCCTCTCTTTTCCCGCCATTTCTGGCTCTCTTCCTCTGAGCTGAAAATAAGAGAGAGAAATCATCATTATCATGGCTTACTTGTATGCTGCCTTCCCACAGCAATCTGTGCTCAAGACGGCTCACCACATGAAAAAGGTTACATAATTCAAATAGTCAAATAATCAGTTAAATAGTGTAGATTTTAGATTAAAACAAAGGCAGGGAACCTTTCTTTCAGCCCAAGAGCCACGTTCTCTTCTGTGCAAGCTTCCAGGGACCACATACCAGTGGTGGGCAGGGACCAGAGGCAAAAGTGGACATAGCAACAAGTGTAAATTTTACCTTTCTACTGAAGGCTGCACCTGCACACACACGCCCCTCACTCAGCCTCCATCCAAGCAAGCAAGAGGCATATTCAGGGCTCACGGACACATCCCAGCCAGGCAGAAACATCAAGGAGGGTGCAGAGCAGGACCAGCAAAAGGGACAGTTCTGGGGACCAGATAGAAGAGGCCTGGAGGGCTGCATTCCTCTCCTGAGCCTATGGTTGCCCACCCTTGGTTTAAAATTAAAAACCTACCGTTGAGCCTGAGGAGGTGCTCAAAAGCTCAGCTCTACGAGCATTTAAATTGTTGATGTTTTTAATTGGGGGGGGAGTATTTTTGCAACTTCACAGTTTTTGGTTTCAGTTTGTATTCAAATTGGGGTTGTTGTTTACCTATTTATTGGAAGCTCCCAGCGAACTTTAAACTTATATAAATGTAAAAATAAAAAAAAATAAAAAAAGGACTCTGCCTTGCCAAATCTGACCAGATATTCTGCTGAACAGGCCGCCCTTGAATTCATCCCCACAGAATCTTTTCTTTTTAAAAAAAAAAAAAAGCACTATCAGAAATCTTTGGTGATCAAAGCAGATTCTCGTACATTTACTTGCAAGTACATCTCACTGTAAACTACAGAGCCCTCTTGATTTGCTACAGCACTGGCATTAACAAACTGTTTCCAACTGTTTCCAAGGGGTGCACATGGTTCTCCTCCCTCTCCATTTTATCCTCCCCACAAACCTGTGAGGGAGGCTAGGCTGGGAGGCAGTGAACTGGCCCAAGTTCACCCAGAGAGCTTCATGGCCAAGCAGGGAGTTTAACCCTGGTCTTGTGGGTCGTAAGTGTAATAACTGAACATTCTTCCTTCAACCACTGCCTCCCTTCCACCAGATTTTAGATTGTATTCCGTTTATGAAGTGCCTTGTTTATAGATGGTCCTTTCTGAATTATTTGGCATAATAATTAATCATCAGGAGTCCCTCGTGCTTTTACTCCATGGCCGGCAAATTCAAATGCTTCTTTTCTTTCTGGTATGGATGACCTGCATCTGCTACAGTTCTGCATCTGCTGGGAAGGCAACTAGCCACCACAGCTGAACCCCCAGAGAGCTGTTACCAGTCTGTGCAGGTAATACTGACCTAGACAGACCAGTGGTCCAACTCTGTATAAAACAGATTTCCAGGTTCCTATTTAAATCAGCTCTTTATTCAGGACCACGAGGACTAGAATCCTGCTTTAACTCAGGGCAAGAACCAGCTGTCCCAGGTTCAGTCTCCAAAGGCATCTGCGGGTAACGCTGGGAAAAGACGCCTTGTCTGAAACCCAGGAGAGCCATTGCTGCCAGTCAGTGTAGACAATACTGAGCTAAATAGGCCCAATGGGTCTGACTCGGTGTAAGGCAGCTTCCTGGGATCCCTCCACTGTCAGAGCAGGATGCCTCTGCGTACCAGTTAATGCGAGCTTTCCATACTGGGCATCTGGTTAGCCACTGCGAGATCAGGATACTGGACACTGACGGCCCACCCACCTCGGCCTGTTCCAGCTGCTGCAGGGCACTTCTTACATGCTCCGGGGCGCTCTTCCCACCCTCGTCCTCCATTACCATTTAAAACGAACGCCAAGCAGGTTTGGGGGCTTGAGTCCCTCGCCCACATTTTAAGCCCCCTCCCCCCCTTACAGCCCTCCCTATGGGGTAAAGGGTCGCCTATAGAGCCCTGTGGGGCCCTCTCTATCCTGGCTTGACTCTATGGTCCTGCCACTCTATTATCCCAGCACCGCGGCCCGCCACCCTTTCCTCGCACCTTCCATCCCGCTCTCGCCTCCGCTCCCTTCGGCTCTCCCTTTCTTCGGACCTGGAGCGGCTTCTTCTCCGGCGCCGTTCCCTGGACCGAGACCGGGATCCCATGGCCGTCCTAGGCCTGCCCACTTCCGGCTTCTCTGCGGGCGGGCGAGAGAGGGGTCCTTCCTGAGCTGTGTCGCGCCGTAGGGATGGCCGCAGCGCGCCTGATCTTTGAGTTTTTTGCCGCCGCCACTCTCCCACTCCCACCCTTTACCACGAAGCACGACGTGTCCTTATGGGGGCAACTTATAATGGCGTGTGGCCACGGTGATAATTAACAATTGTTCAGGCACCTTAGTAGACATCCCAGTCCCGGGCTGCAACCTGAAGCGTTCTTTTTCTTTTGCAACCTCAAACCTGCACTGTTTATAGTGGCCTACACTGCAGGAGTGTCCTTAGCAACTGTCAGCAAGAGCTCCTCCAACCTACAATTTGGAGATAATGATACTGACAGGGCAGGGCAGGGCAGGGCCTGACTTGATTACCCAAAGCTTGCACGGTTCAGCACCCTCATTGCAGGGCTGTTGTTAGCCAATCCCCTCTGGAGGGCCTCCTCGGGCTGGTGTTTTATTTCGGGGGTATGCTGGAGTGAAAAGACATGATTCACTAGACAATAATGGTGGGAAAAAGAGAAGGGAGTAGAAAAAGAGGAAGGCCAAGCAAGAGATGGATTGATTCCTTAAAGAAAGCCACAGATCTGAACTTACAAGATCTGAACAGGGTGGTTTATGACAGATGCTACTGGAGGTCGCTGATTTATAGGGATGCCATAAATCGAAACTGACTCGAAGGCACATAACAACAACAAATATAATATGGAAGTAACTTACGCATAAAGACATAGACAGACAGAGAGCTTTGCGCATACCATGGACTGTGAAAAAGACCAATAACTGGGTGTTCAAACAAATTAAACCAGAACTGTCACTAGAAGCTATAATGATGAAACTGAGGTTATCATACTTCGGACACATCTTGAGAAGACCCAATTCACTAGAAAAGACACTGACTGGAAAAACAGAAGGGAGTAGAAAAAGAGGAAGGCCAAACAAGAGATGGATTGATTCCGTAAAGGAAGCCACAGACCTGAACTTACAAGATCTGAACAGGGTGGTTCATGACAGATGCTCTTGGAGGTCACTCATTCAGAGGGTCGCCATAAGTCGTAATCGACTTGAAGACACATAACAACAGCAATAATCCTGGAGTGAGCAAGGAGGTCTCGCCAGTCCAGGCAGCTTGGAGACCTGTTTGGGTGGGAGTTGGGGAGGACTTGGAGACCCGTGGGGGGTGGGGGGAGCGTGGAGACCCATTCCGGATGTGTGGGGGACATAGAGACCCGTTGGGGGGGGAGCTTGGGCTACCTGTTGGGGGGGAACAGCTTGGTGACCCATTTGGCTATGGGGTGTGTGGGGAGCTTGGTGACCCGTTTGGGGTGGAGGGAAGAGCTTGGCGATCTGTTTGGCAGTGGGGACTTCTATATCATTCATGCCCAGAATGTTTATTTATTTTCTGTCTGGATTCCATGCCTGTCAAAATTGGGAAGGGAAAAGCAGAAAAGAAAAAGAGAGAGAGAAAACCAGCCTCATGCCAACAGCTTCTGACTTTGCAATCATCCTCTGTGGAGCTTCAGACAAAAGCGGTTTGGTTGCTGTTTCTGCTGCTGACGTTTCCTCGTCCCTGGAGCATTGCCTTTTGAGAGCCAGTGAAACATCAGGATACTTCTGATCCTGCGTTACCCCCTTAAGTTGGTAATAATAATAAATGTACACCAGTTGGCCAAGAATCTCAAGCCCTTGGGGTGGTAACCAGGCCATGCTAATCATTGGAAGAGCTTTGCTGGATAAGGCCACACATCTGTCAAATCCAGCGTTCTGGGTCTGATGGCAGCCGCTCAGATCCTCCAGGGCAACTCACAAGCAAGGTGTGAAGGGTTCGTAGCATTCACTTGCAATCCCTCTTCAGGTTTTAGAGGTAGACTGCTTCTGAATGTGAAGGGGGAGCATTGTAGCTAATGACTGGATAGATCTCATCCTCCACAAATGTTCAAAGCCCTGCAGGCCAGTGGTTCTTGGGGGATCTTACACACACACACACACACACGCACGCACACACACACACACACACACACACACAGAGAACACTAGAACGTGGAGTCAACCAGTGAGGGGATTCAGGACAGAAAAGGACTTCACACGGTGTATAGTTAAACTGTCAAACTCTTCCACAAGAGGCATTGATGGCCACCAACTTGGATTGCTTTATAAGACAATTAGACAAATTCATGAAGGTCCTGGTTGTGGGCCTTCTGGCTGGGAACTGTGACAACAGGATGCTGGTCTAGAGGGGCCTTTGGCCTGATCTTCATGTTTCCATCATGAGATGACCCCTGCTGTGGGGTTTTCCCAGGTTTGGAAGCACGGGTTGTTGGGGCAGTCTCCAGAGTGCTAGAGAAATATGTAATGGAAAGAATAAAAGACGCACCATCCTCAGCTACCTTGCAATGATAAAGTCAGCTCAAAACCCACACCCACTAAAATTCTAAAGCAGCCTAAGAATGAGGCAGAAAAATTTCACAATGGGGGAAAACTTCTGAGATATGTCAAAAGATTTTGACAAAACACTCGTTATTAACTTCTTCCCCTGGGGAAAAAAACGCAATCCAGCAGCACCAATATGTTCAGAAAAAAACATGTTAAAGTTAGCAAAACATTTCAACGCTTTCCTGCCCAGAGAGAGTGAAAAGAATGTGACCAACTTTCTTTCAAGCCTGTTTTTCAACATCTGGAGAACTTTTAAAAACAAATACACCCATTCAAAATTACTGGCTTGCCATCATCAAAGCATCTAAAGCTGTATCATTATTCATATTTATTATATGAATATTGGGATGATTTAAGAGGCCCAGGATCTTGAAAACAAATTGAAGCCATCTCTTCCTTCCCCGAGCCAGCCTTGCGGTTACGAACAATATGCCCCCTCGGAGAGGGTTCCGACACAAAGTCCAAGCCTGATTTATACACGTCCTCAAAGAGAACATCTGAAAAACAACTGCGGGTGGAATTTGCGCTTTGGAATTCCATGTCCTGGTTGAGCTCAGGACATACGATCTGCTGAGACTCCCGAGTCAGGATCTTTGTTCTGCTAAACGGTGTGTCAGCCACGAGCGGTTTGTTATTGCTGTATCCAAAACCAAAATTGCCTTGCTGGATGCCATCTAGTTACTCTCTCATCCAACAGCAGCAAGTCCAATACCTCCAGAAGCCGAGAACAAAGGCAAGGAGCCATCAAATTGTTCCTTGCACACATAGTGCACACGCACCACACACTTGGAGGGCCAGTGAGACCCCACCACTCTAGCTTTCTCAGAGACCCAAATTTGCATCTATGCATATAAATGAGTATTTGTAAACTTGTGACTTGGGCTTGTGCCCTGAGTCTTCTAAGTGCCCAGCAACGTTCCTCCTCATTCCAGTGATGGCTGGTGGGGTGGAAGGCAGTGAGCCCAAACAGTAGGCGGAGTGAGAGCCAAAGAAAGGTGGAGTAACTAAACCTGTTTTAGTTCTACAAGGGGAAACATGGAGAACTCAGGAGGAAGCTTGACAGGCAGGGCCAACCCCTGGGCTGGTTGCAAGCAAAAAGGCAGGCAAGTGAGGGCGGCTGAGGTTGGGGAAAGGGCAATGCCCCACGTGCCCTTATGGGCCCAGCCTCCACTGCTTACCAGCAAGGATCGCTCGCAACTAGGGAGGGAAGGATCTACCATTTCGGCTCTCTCTCATTTTTCCAATCTTACATTTGGCTCTCCCCATTTCTGCAGCAATTTGCAATTTTTAAAAAAATCCTTGTGAAAATTCTTCAGCATTTTAGTGAGGATTTCTCTTAATGAACTCACGTTTGTATCGTTTTGATTAGTGTACACATTTTTGAAGGCCATTTCTCCTAATACAATGGATTTCTGTATATTATTTTCACTTGCATATTCATTTTCATGCACACTCTCCCCTAATGTATGTGTTCTTGTAGACACTGGTTGACTGGAGAGCTGCATGGCAGAATTCAGAGAAGTGTGGGTTTCGAAGGATGGCTGGATTTTGGTTCTCATGTTGTTTAGCAATGTGCAAATGTGATGGATTCAGCTTTATATGTGGACTAAATTGAATTTCTCTCCCATCCCTAATTCACAAGTAGGAGATGGGGAGAAATTTGATTCAGTTTTGCTTTTAAAGGCGAACCTACCAAATCTGCACTTTCCAAAGCAATGTGAGAACCTTTCAACATTTGCACATCTTGGAATGTTGCAATGCGGATCTCCAGCCCCATAAAATGTGTACAAAAATGCTTAAGATGCCTTAAAATGGATCTATCAGTGCGTGTGGTGTAATGGTTAAAGTGTTCAACTAGGACCTGGGAAACCAGAGTCCGAAGCTCATGAAGCTCACTGGGCGACTCACTGTTTCTCAGCCTAACCTGCCTCACAGGGTTGTTGTGAGGGTAAAATGGGGAGGGGAGGACCATGTATACCACCTGGAGCTCCTTGAAGGAAATGTCGGATATAAGTTAAATAAATAAATAAAATGATTGCAAGCTGATGAGGAAATGTAGAGAACTAAATTTAAGATTAGAAGTAAGGAGAAACCAACAGGACTGAAATTGACAAATCCATCCATCTGTGCTAACAGCCTTGTGTTTGGGGGCCAAACCTCACCCCCCCAAAAGTCCTGCAGAATTTCTGAAATCGGCTGGATTTAAAAAAAGAAAGAAAAACATCTCTTCTACTAAAGGGCTTCATGTTCTCGTGAAGGGAAGCCAAGTCACAAGCTGTAAAACTGCAGACACACACACACACACACAAATTAAACACAAGGCTGCTTCTTCCTGGATGCAGACGAAGAAGGGATGGGTTCAACTTCTCGCAGCTCGTTTTCTCTTGAAGGAGTTCTTTGTTCCTTCTGGGGTTGATCGTTTGTCCGGAGGCGAGCATTGGCCAGACAGACAGAACGGAATTCATCGGCAGGCATGATTGAGGGAGGGAGTTGCAACGGGGCTGTTTTAATGGCTAGCTTTGGGAACACTGATGTGTACACACACAGTGCCCAGTGATGTGGGGTGGGAAAATGTCCACTGATATATTCTTGCACAAGGTGATGGTGTGTGTGTGAGATCCCAGTTTTAGAAATACATCATTTCATTATCGATGGATTTAAATGAGGGTCAGACAAATTCATGGAGGATGCCACCAATGGCTACTAGCCACGATGGCTATGCTCTGCCTCCATGGTCAGAATAAGACAAATAAACTGCCCTCTTCAACAGTCCAGTAAAATTTAAACTTGTTTGACTCCTTAATTAGAAAAGTATAACACTCTGGTAACTTCTAGATTGGACTACTGTAATGCGCTCTACGTAGGGCTGCCCTTGAATTAATCCAGTTTTGTACACCGCCCAGAGAGCTACTAGCTATGGGCGGTCTAGAAATGAAACGAAATAAATAAATAAATAAACACTGCAGCATGTATACTTGTTCAAAAATTATTTGAAAAATACAATGTACAATATGCCATTTTTACAAGTACAGTAATTAAAAAACCCTTGCATATTCATTTTTATGCCTACCAAGATCCTGCTGTGATCTTTTGTTGTAGTGCAATCCTATGCATGTTTACTCAGAAGCAAGTCCCAATCCTGTACAGAGAAAGCACTCTTTATGCTGCTGAAAGCTACATATTTACTGAATTCCTGATGTGAGACAAGGAGGAAAAGGAAACTGGGGGTTTAGCTATTGCGGGGGGGGGGGGGCTCAACAAATATTGTCAATCACAACCTTGACTTCACTTATTGGCTAAAAACCTGAAAGGGCAGGGATTAGAGTAGCCAGTAGCAACACAAGTTGGGGGGGGCTGACATTTTGGTTTATATCGTTTGAACCACACCATCTAGAAAGTTATTTTTTTTTTAATGAAAGCTAAGGGTCTGGAGAGTAAGGTGACTCACCTGGAGAGGACCCCAGAAACCGGTGTCTCCAGGTGAAAAGTGGACACCTGGCAGCCCTACTGCCAAGCGGTGGTTGACCTTGGTCTGTTTTCTGTGCTTTCCCTCTTTTTGAGTGTGCATGTGTTTTTCTTGCAGACTTCTACGTGATTCGAGCAGTAAGGGCAAGCGGCTGAGGCCAGGCAGAGGACCCCCCCCCAAGAACCCCAGATACCTCCTCCTCTCCTTTCTTCCACATCTGTATTTCTCATCAATTGCCTCTGGAGCCGGAAAGCAGGACAGATAAACAAAGCGAAAATGGAGAGACGGGCGTCGAGGGCGAGCCAAACCGCAGGCCTCAGGCCGCCTGTAAAACCTGAGCGCTTCTCTGCTGGGTGGAGGACGGGCGAAGCACGCCTGCACGTCCCTTTGTCCGTGTGTCAGTCCTGGCTGCAAAAAAGGTCCTGGGAAGAAGAGTGACTGTGGGTGGGCCGTGTCCTCCTTGCCCCCGGCACAGAGTTTTATCCTACGGGCAGCAGGGATGGAAGGCTCTGTCCCTTTCTCGCCATTCCTCATTTTCCCCCAATCTTAAATTCAATTCTTCAGGTTTCTCCAGCAATTTGTAGATTTAAAAAAAAAACCTCATGAAAATTCTTCAGCATTTTAAGACGAATTTCTCCTAATAAACACTTTTTGTCTGCAGTTTTAACTGGTGCACACATTTCTGCAAGCAATTTCTCAGAATATAATGCATTTTGCGTGTACTATTCACCAATATGTTTGTTTTTACACACGTTTTCCGTGACGTGTATTTTTGTAAACATTGGTTGGAAAACTGCCTTGCAAAATCCAGAGAAGTGCAAATTTCAAAGGGTGGCTGTGTTTCAGTTCTCATAATCTCTTGGAAAGTACGAATTTGATAAATCCGGCTTCCAGTGTGAACTGAATCTAATTTCTTCTCCATCCCTAATGGGCAGGACCTGCATCAGGCCCCGTCTCTCCCAACCAGGAATGGGAGGCTCTTTCTCATTTTTACAGTCTTTGGCCCCAGCGGCACTACACATTTAAAGCAGTTTCATACTGTTTTAAGCAATCACGGCTATTCCCCCAAAGAATCCTGGGAACTGTAGTTTGTTGAGGGTGCTGAGAGTTGTTAGGAGATCCCTCTCTTCTCCTCACAGAGCGACAATTCCCAGAGTTCCCTAGGAAGCGAGATTGACTGTTGAACCACTCTGGGAATTGTCGCTCTGTGAGGGGCATAGAGCAGTCTCCGAACAACTCTCAGCGCCTTAACAATGATGCCAGTGACTGAACCCGGGGCCATCTGCCAAAACCATCATCATCAGGACTAAACCGTTTGCATGATGGACTTTGGAGGCAAGATTTTGCTTGCAAAATACTAAGTCAGGTTTCACTCCCTGAATCCAGTATGTGAATAACATCACCGTATATGGTGAATGTCAGATATTTGATTTATATTTTATTTATTGGTATGCTTTCTACATCACCTTTCATCAAAAGAGATCCCTCTGCAAGCCAAACATTTGCCAAGTGTGTGACACATGTTCTTGTCTGTCTGTCTATTTATAACATTTTATATCCTGCCTTTTCTTCAAGGAGCTCATATTTCTTCTACACACACCTCTCTTTTTATCCTCACAACAACCCTGTGAGGTAGGTTAGGCTGAGTCAGAGAATGCTTGAGCCAGGGATTGATCCTGGGATGGTGCTCTACCACTGAGCGACGGTCCTTTCCTCTACAAAATAAAGATCCCACTCTTCATGGTTGTAAATAAAGAGCTGATTTAAATGGGAAGCTGCCTGGTACTGAGTCAGACCATTGGGCCATCTAGCACAGTATTGTGTACTCTGACTGGCAGCATCTCCCCAGGGGACATTCCCAACCCTACCTGAAGATGCCATTGGGGGACTGAACCTTTGGCATGCAAAGCAGACACTCTACCACTGAGCTATGGCCTTCCTGAAGAAGGCTGCAGTGGATTGACCTGAAGATTAGGGCGCAAATGTTTTCCTGCCTTCCAGTTACATCTGAAGCAAACCTGGCATCTGGATGTTCAAACTGGCTTTGGTTCTTCAGAGCTTTCTTTTTTTTAATGTTGTCATTCTCAATTTCAAGAATGTTTGGCCATAGAGTAAACAAACCCTGCCTTTCTGGAGACACATGGACTCTGTAACGGCTTCATGATCTATAATGAACGTGCATGAAGCTCAAGAGAGTTGTGGTTGTCTGGCCAAGAGGCAGGAATTTACACCCCTTGGCAAAAACCTCCCTCTCCTACGCCTTCATGTCCCTCCCGCCCCCTGGAAAACACACACATCTCCGTACAAAAAGATCGTGCGTGGGAGGGAAAGATTGCACGGAGCCAACTCACATACCTGAACCGTCTGGGCACAGACAGAAGCGTTTGAAAGCACCCTTCTCTCCTGACACCTGCACCGTGGGGAGGTCCTGCTCAGATTCGCTGCGGGTTGTTTTTCCCCCCAACAACTTCTTCCAGGAAACGACCTATTGCAGGTGGCGCTCACATGGGGAGCCAGCATTATGCGCTCATGGGTTTGGTTTGGTTTTTTTAAAAAAAGATGCTTTTCTGGGTTGCAAGGAAATGTACCTTCCTAGGCCTGCAGTAGCTAGAGATGCAAGGATCTGATAGTTTCAATTCTCAGTTTCTTGTTTTTTCAATCTTAAATTCAGTTCTCCACATTTCTGCACAATTCCCCCCCCCCATCCCTAGTTTGCAGGGAAGTTAGATGATGTTTAAATAACACTCCTCCCATTCCAGGGCACTTCTCTGTCCCTTTGCTTCTTACACCTTTAGAGGTCTTTCAACACCCTCTAGGTTTCCGTTTCCTCCCCATGCTCTCTGGCAGTTAAATCTCTGGATGGCAGGGAGGCTAGTCATCTCTATTACCTTCAGTTGATCTACTCTGAGTAGGATGAGCATTGAATACCACCGAGGAGTTCTGGGTAGGGATAGGGGAAGAAGTCTGTTCAGTTTTCATTCAAAGGCGAATCTACCTAATTCACACTTTCCGAAACAATTTGAGAACCGAAACACAGCTGTCCATTGAAATCTGCACTTCTCCAATGCAGAAATGTGGAAAACTGAACTTAAAAGATTGGCAAAAATGGGAAAGTGGCATTGATAGATTCGCCCATCCCTCATTTGCAGAAGGGGCAAAAAGGGAGGGTAAAGCACCGACACATCTTACTAGTGACCGCAGGCAATCCATGAGGGGGCGTGGCTCTGCTTAGGCGGCATGGCTATGGCCTCTCCCCTGGGGTGTGTGGCTATGATGGCTGATGAGCTCATGCACTCATAATTTATCGCAGCCGCTTTGGCAAAGACCTCAGGCATGACATGGGCGAGGGGATTACAGTGGGGAACAACGGTAGGCCTGAAGAGGCCAGGGGACTGGCAGATTGTGATTTTCTGTCTTGTCAGTTTCAAGTTGTTGGTCTGGAGGCGAAAGGGATGAAATTTGCCACAGTGAGATAACCCTCACCCGCACACTCAACATGTCTTGGCGGCTGGAAGATGCCCATCAACTCTCCATGTTGCTCACTGTCCAGCCCGTGAAGCACCCACTCTCCTTCGGCGGCTGGGGGTCTGGCGGGCTTGTGCGGCAAACGCAGTCCATAACCCTGACGGGTAGGCCACCACTTGGGAAGCGCCCCGCACCTGTCCATTACTGCTCATCTCACGGCGGATCTCCGTCAGCGTCTGGGCAGGGGATTCGAGCAGGCGCTGGAAGAAGCTTTTGCGCCCTATGGGCCTTTCCTGGCAAGAGAAGGTCACCGCCGTACCCTTGTCAGACTTCATCTCCCGCGAGAATCCGTCCGAGGTGCCGTCAAAGCAGCGGCCGATGGCTATCTCCTTGGCCAGGTGCGGGTTCTGGTCTGTCACAGTGTAGATGCCATAGTTGTGGCCCAGAGGATCCGCAGGAGCCAACATGGTGAAGGCTGACGTGTCATTGTTCTCCACCACAGGGGGGTGGTGGCTGAGGTACTCCCTCAGGTAGCTGTTGATAGCAGTACGCTGGCAACTCCCCTGCGGGGTGATGGAGACCAAAGTCCTGTCCACCGGTCCTTGGTCAAACAGCATCCCACTGCACTTGAACTCAACACAAGCCGCTGAACTGTTATATATTTCAAGGTCCCGGACGCTCCGGGTGTCTCGTAAGCCGTAGAGCTGCCCCCGAGTCCTTGGGTGGCTGCCACCCACATTTCGTGACCGTACCATGTACTCTTGAGGCCCGTTGATCTTCACCTTCAAAAAGCATGCTCGGAACTCTTGCGGGTTGGGCCACCAGGAGAGATAGTCCCCTGTCCAGGTCGTCAGGTCAGTCTCTTTAAAAGGCACCACATTATATTCATACTTATCCACTTCCCCCCGGTAGAACCGGAAATGGTTTGCTGTGATGGGCGCCTGTTCGCAATCCTTCAGGCTCCGATAGGTGTAAATGGGGCCGTTGGTCTCGTCAATGTTGTTCTGGTTGGGTTTGGCAAGGTTGATCTTGAAGGCTGTCTTCTTGAGGGCAGAGTCCTCATGGTCAGATCGCTGGTAGCCAAGCTTGTTGAGGTAAGGCTGGGAAACCCCCACAGCTTGGGGGTTGAGCCTTGGGCTCGATGGCACTGCCTCTAACTCCTCCCCGCCCATGGTTGCGGTGACGTAGGCTGTGTAGGCATCAGCCCTTTGCCCGTCACAGAAGGCAGGTAAGCATGCGCCATTGGGACCTGTCACCACGCTGTCAAACCGGCCCCAGGCCTGAGGGTTGGACGGGTAACCAGGCCTGGGCTCGAGATTGATGAGGGTAATCACAACTCCCTTCAGCTGTTCACTGGGGTTGAACTTTTCGTTGATGTAGGCCCGGACCTTGACAAAACAGCGGCGGTTCTCTGGGACATCAAGGTTAAACAGGCGCCTTTCTCGGATCTCCATATTGCCAATCAGAAAGGCCCTCTCCTCACGCTTATGGCGACCCACTTTTTCCAGCCTGAAGGATGCTTCCTCTTCCCACAGGCCTGTTACGGGGTTGAGGGACCAGAGCTTCATTTTCTGAATGTGTTCTGGCATTCTGATGAGCTCGGTATCCATCTTCACCTCCACACGTCCGGTTTCTAAGCCTTGGTTGCTGTCCTTTTCCCAGAAGTCCATCGAAAACATGCCATAAGTCCGGAGGGGGAAGAGATCGCCTTCAGCATTGATGAAACTCAAGTCGCTAGAGGCAGCATTCACCATGGCAAAATCCCGGGGGTCTACAAAGGTGACACTGGCCTTGACGGTCCCATTGTAAACTTGCCCATCGGGCCTGAAGAAGGACCCTGGAGGGATGACTATCTCCCCAACAGGGTCCTCTCCAGCCACCGCTCCCAGTGGGATGACGTTGGTCTCCGTTGCTTCCAAGTCAACCGGCTTCTTCCTTCTGATCAGCTTGACATCCTGGTAGACAGCCCCGCCACGCTGGTCAAAGGGGAAGACCTTGATAGCATCGACGAATTTCTGCATCCGATCCACAAACTTGACCACCAGTCTCTGCGTGTTGGGGGGCACCTCGATGGTGAATGTGCCCTTGTAACCGGTGAAGCCAATCTTCTCTGCGCCCAGGTAGATCTCGCCGAAGCGCAAGGGTTCCCCATTGTCAGCGGCTGAGGCTTTCCCACGGACCAGGATCTTGGGCTGGGTACAGGAGGTGCACCCACATTCTGCGACCACCTTGATGGGAAGAACGTAGCTGATGCACCGGATCTCCCGCACCTCCATGCGTTGTGTTCCACAGCAGTGCTCCTCGGCATCTCGGCACTGTAGGCCATCTGTGAGGTTCCCTGCACAGCGGGTGCTAGGACAGTGGCCGACATTATAGAAGTTGGAGCCTGTCTCTTCTTGAAAACACTCGTCGGGGAGTTTGATGAGATATTCTTCTGGCTGGGCGGTACAGGCTGGGACCTGAGGATCTGAAACAAGAGAAAGGAAGGACAGAAATAGGAGACGACTTGTTAGGAGCTGGTGGGGTAGTACAATGCCCAAGACCCTAACCGGTATAGGACATTGCAGGGTTGTGGTCGTACATCACGGCATTCAGTTTCAATCCTCCTCTATCTAGACCTGCCTCAGTTTGCCCTGGATCTAGCTGGAACATTGCCCTGCACCCAGGCCGAGTTCTGCCTCCCCACAGATCAGTAAACCGAGTCGACCAAACCCTTCCTGGCCACCCAGCCCAGCACCCAGCTCACCTATCACCGTCAAATGGGTGATGGAGGATTTGATCGAGTCGAGGCTGTTACTGGCTTTGCAGTGGTATGAACCAGCCTGACGAGCGTGCAAGTCACGCAAGACTAAGCTGCTGCCGTATCTGTGGACTTTGCGGTCCAGGAGCGTTCCATTGTGATACCTGTAGGGAGACCAGAGACAACGGATCAGGGCTGTGGCAGCAGCAAAAACCTTTCTGTGTGGCCAAGGGTCAGTTTGGTGAACTTTTTGTTGTTCAGCTAGGAGTGAAGACACATATAATAATATTTAAATAGGGGTTCAAAGTGTGTGCGTGTGTGTGGGGGGGTGATCTTCTCTGTTGTGCAGAGTTATCTGGGCTTCTCTAGCTAATAGGGATGGGAATATCTGTCAGTCTTTTTTTCCAGTCTTAAATTCAGTTCTCTGATTTTCTGCCGCAATTAGCAATTAAAAAAGAAACTTTCCAAAAGCAGGATCTGAATGCAAACTGGAACAAGTTCAGAGGAGGCCAATGAGGACGATCAGGGGACTGGAAACAAAGCCCTACGAGGAGAGACTGAAAGAAATGGGCATATTCAGCCTGGAGAAGAGAAGATGGAGGGGAGACAGGATAGCACTCTACAAGTACATGAAAGGTTGCCACACCGAGGAGCCCCGGGATCTCTTCTCGATCGTCCCACAGTGCAGGACAAGGAATAATGGGCTCAAGTGACAGGAAGCCAGATTTCGGCTGAACAGCAGGAAAAACATCCTAACTGTTAGAGAGGTATGACAATGGAACCAATGACTTAGGAAGGTGGTGGTCTGTCCAATGCTGGAGGCATTCAAGAGGCAACTGGACAGCCACCTGTCAGGCATGCTTTAACCTGAATTCCTGCATTGAGCAGGGGGTTGGACTCGATGGCCTCATAGGCCCCTTCCAACTCTACTATTCTAGGATTTATTTATTATTTATTTTATCATTATTTATTAAATGTCTATCTTGCCCTTCCTCTCAAATGAGCCCAGGAACGCATCTGCAACATTTTAAAAACAACAACAACAATAGAAAGCATTCTAAAAGCAATTAAAAACATTCAAAAAACAGTTACAGATAAAAATATTCTTCTGTCCAGTGATCTCTGGGTTGCCATACACAGTATCCGTCGGCCATCAAATGCCTGGGTAAAGAGGAATGTTTTCAAATTCCTCCTAAAAAATCAATAATAATGGAAACCAATGGACCTCACTGGGGAGGACATTTTACAAACAGGGAGCCACCACTGAAAAAGCCCTGTCATGGGTCACTGCCAACTGGGCAGCTGAAATGGCCTTGCAGGCCAGCACGGACCTCTGGCAGGCCAGGAGTGGCCCAAAGGCCAGAGGTGCTGCAGACTTCCCTTACAGGAAATTGCTGCTCCATTTGCATCAGGCACCTCCCCCTCAAAAAAATAAAGTCAGCCAAAAATTCTTCCTGGGCAGCTATTGGCCCAGCACCAGGCAGAGCTCAAGGCCTTGCAAGCTGCCCCCTCCAATCCTCCTTCTCCACCCCTATGAAGCAATGGGTCCCAGGCCCCAAATTCTCATCACTCACCAGTAATACTTTGTTGGCTCCGGGTTGCCCTGTGCTCTACAGCAAAACCGCACCTGTTGGCCCACTGCCCGCGCTTTCTCTTCAGGATGGGTCACCATGTACGGTTTTTCTGCCGGGAGGGGAAGGGGTGGGGTTGTAAAAACAAAAAGCCACAAAGCAGAATTAATTCATTTCTTTTTTTTTAATGTGCCCCCCAACCCCCCATTCTCCTACTCACACCACAAGGGTTATGAGAAAACAGGGACTGAAACTCAATTATAATCTGTTATTAGGCAGTACTCCTTTATTGCCATTTTATTTTATTTTATTGTTCTGCTTCCAATTCTTCCACAAACACAAATATAATACATTAAAAACAAACGGAAGACTGTGAAATCAAAATAGCCAAAGTGTGCCTCATCTCATTCAAAACACTGAGCATCCATATCCAGTCGGCCTGTGCCCCGGATTTGCCTAAGGCCCGAGCCAAACTGGGCCAATTTGGATGTTTTGGGGCTTCAGTCAAGTTGGGTTCTGGCAGCCGCGGAGCCCCAAGCGACCCGGGGCTGGCAAAGGGCAGGGCGTCTGGCAGGCAGGAAGAGGCAGCTGCGGCTGATATTAACACCGATATTTTGAAAGGAAATATCAATACAATTATCGTTCTTAATATCAATATTTTAGAGGCGGAATTTTGAAATGAAAAATCCGTTTTCAAACATAGCCACAGAAAACCACAACATAAAAATCTGACCTGCAGCAATAGGGAATAAGCAAATTAACAGAAAATTTGGTACCCCAAATCTGAATTGGGCAGAATTCCAGCTCATCCCTACTAGCAGCTGTTAATAGGCAAGAAACAATTTCTATATGTTCCCTTTTTATTGAACCTCTATATAGTTCAATAAAAAAATAAGGCAATACCCCAATGTTCCTCTATGAGCTACAGTGACCCAGTCCGTGTTTCTCTGCCTCCGAAATCTGATTCCATTCTGATTTGCCCTTACCAAGTCGATGCAGCACAATCCCCACCAGAGACACCTGAGAACCGTTGGCAATCATTGGGGCGCTGCCCTGGGCAAACCTCTTGAGCGTCGCACTGACGTTGGCCCCATTTCTGGCGCAGATGCCGCGGATGGTGAACTGGCCATGCTGGTTGCTCTGGGCCAGCAGTCCTGGTGGTTGGTCCTGGAGAGATATCTGGGCATTGGCGAGAGCCACCCCGCCTGCACTCCGCACGGTGCCCAAGAGTGTGTGGTTGGGACAGGTGCAACTGGTACAGTCCTTGTTGGGGATGCCTGTCTCACAGCTGAGCTGGCAAGCTGGAAAGAGGGAGCCAAGAGGATGGGTTACAGGTCTGATGGGGTTGGGGAGGAGGCCTCACCTGGGAGCTAATTTAGACTGACAAGGAGGGCCAGATTAAGGGTAGGTGAGAAATTCAATTCAGTTCGCATTTAAAGCCAAATTTATCAAATGCACTTTCCAAAACAATAGGAGGGCTGAAACACAGTTCTCTAATAAATGTTTACAAAAAATCATACATTGGGGGAAATCTGCATAAAATGCATATATTCATGAAAATAACATACAAATGTATTAATAGTAGGAGAAATTGCTTGCCAAAATGTGTACATTAGTCAAAGCTGCAGACAGCAATGTTTAGCAGGAGAAATTCATACTAAAATGCTGAAGAATTTTCATGAGGATTTTTCTTCTAAACTGCAATTTGCTGCCGGAATATTGAGAACCGAATCTGAGACTGGAGAAGTGAGAAAGTGAGAGGACTGAAATGGGCCGATCCTTCCATCCCTAGGCTGGATCAAGGTTCGATTTCAGATTCAGTTTAGACTTATAACTGAGCCTGGATCAGGGTTTACTGCCAGCCGCGGTGACAGTGGGCCATAGCTCAGTGGTTAGAGCAACTGCCTTATGCAGATGGTCCCCAGGCTCAATCCCCAGCAGCATCTCCCTGCCTGAAACTCTGGAGAGCTGCTGCCAGTCAGTGTGCACCACACTAGGCTAGGTGGACCACTGGTCTGACTCAGTATGAGGCACCTTCCTCTGTTCCTCTGCAGTACACAGAAAGAGTGGTAAACAGGAAAGAAGAGATTTATAAACAAAATATACATACCCCTTCATTGCAGAAAACCTCTACACAGTTTGCAAAAAACAGTAACTTTATCAATAAAAACAAGTAATGAAAAACATTTTGAAAACAATGTAAACAGCAGTCGTCTGAAAAGAGATTCAAACACATCAACAGCCACGTGTATGGGACAGGCTTGCCTAGAGGAAAATGCTTTAAGCAGGCACCAAAAAGAATACAGCCAATATTTTATTTATAATTTCTGTTAAAAAGTGGTGGTGAAAGGAATGAATGAATGAATGGAAGGAAGGAAGGAAGGAAGGAAGGAAGGAAGGAAGGAAGGAAGGAAGGAAGGAAGGAAGGAAAAAGATCAGAAGGAGATACAGAAAGATGGCAGGAAGGCGTTGCTAGACTGGGGACCTCCGGCCAGATGCAAGAAAAGGGAATAACCGCAGACATCCAGAGACGTTTGGTACCTGAGCAGGGTGGCAGGGGGCATTTCTGCACCTCCAAGGGACGCCCAGGACAGCGCAGGAGCTTGGATTTGGGGCAGCTCCGGCGACGCAGTCGCTTCCCACCACTGCCGCAGGTCTTTGAGCAGGGGCTCCAGGGCCCCCAGCTGCTCCACTTGGGCTCTGTGGGGCACAAGCCACAATCAGGACCTCCACAAACCAAGGTGCAGGAGCAGGTTCAACCCTGGCAAGCGGGATGGCTTTGGCAGGCACAATCCGCCTCAGTCCATGGCCCTTCTCCTCGGAAGGTGCTGGCTTGGGACTGCACCCAACGCAGGTCCTGTTCAGAGTAGACCTGGCTAGCTTAGGGCCACTAATTTCAGTGGGTCTACTCTGAGTCAGAGTTACTCAAACAGAACCCTTGGAGTTGCATCTAATGTCAGTCTTACTCAGAGTAAACCCACTGAAATCAATAGACACTCTGATGGCTGGCCAATAAATACAACTGAATGACTGTGCTGAGGGTTAGGGGGATTTCTGTGAAATGAGCCAGCCTGGCCGCTCCTGCCTGCCTGTGTTGTTAGCCAGTGAGTGAAGTCAGAGCTGCGACTGATAAGGGAGTTGTTGGGACACCAGGCAATAGGAATCCCGGGGGTCCGAAAGAGCTGCTATTTTGCCCTCCCTTTTAGTGCACTTTTCTTGCTTCCGTCTCACGGCCCCCCCCAAAAAACCTTGGAAACTCCATAGTTTGGCCTTCCTTTTTCCCTCGCAACTGGAATGCTTCTTTGCTGTGCTGGGTTCGCCTGAGATTAGGTAGTGCCTAGACATTATTTTTGGCAAACACTACTACATGACGTGTGGGTGAATGTTAAAGAACCCCCTCACCCCAAAAGGCAAATGTGAAAACTTTGCAAAGAGCTTAGGCATGTCTCGGAGATAAAGTTCGGAGACTCATTAACAATTCAATAAGTGTCTATTCTGAAGTAAGTCTTTTTGTGTTTAATGGTGCTTACTTCCAGGTAAGTGGGTATATCATGGCAGCCTGGGCTTTGGTTTGGGATTGGCATTGGAGAAAAACAGGGTTCTTGTGCCTTTAACAGCTGTGTGGCAGGCAGAAATTCAACCAGTTAAGCCTTTCCTGGTATGGAAATACAATTATGGGAAAAGCGTCACCATGGCTTCGCTCTGTTTTTGTGCTATGCCATGCCCCCCATTTCAGCTATTTTGTGGCTGGTTCCCCCAGCACTCTCTCAAAATTTGAAATGTGCCCTCTGATCCAAGAAGGTTGGCGCCCTGCAAATCCACCAACTTTTTAAAATTTCTAACGGGACACTTTTTTCCCCTTTACTCTCTCACAGCACATAGCTTGGGAGGTACAGATCTGCCATCTGTTATTTCCATCACAAACCTTGGGACAACATTCCGCCTCCAGGCTGCTGTTTTGGACCGGCATTAGAGAAACGAATGCCAGTGTGGGCTGGAATGTGTGTGAATCTTGGCCAGGTCAAAAAAGTCCTTGGCCAGGATCTTGCATTGGCAGGGGTGGTGTTCATTAAAAAAATAGCTCTGCCCATGAAAAACAAGCTTTCTCCGGCCCATTGGAGACCACGAAGGCATTCTTTGCATTCCTTCCGAGTGATGTGCTGACCCCATTGGGTAGTGAGGGGGGCACCTAGGGGTTCGTTACCCAAACGATCGCCTTGGCCATCCCTTGGAGTTTTTTTCCTGGTTTCAGCAACAATTCAAATGGAGGCTGAACCTCAGAGGTTCAGTGGAGACAAGACTGAGCTGGGCTGACCAGTCTGAGGCACCGCCCCTGTCCCTACAGAATCAACTCAGAACCTTGAGGACTAAAATCTCTTTATACACACACAAATATATCCATGTATATATAATCCCACCCCTCTAATATACCAAACAGCAGGATGTGCACTTGTTACCTTGACAAGGTCCAGCACTGCAGGTCCGGCGCTCTGTGGGCTTTCCTGGGCATTTGGGCAGCTGTGCCAGTGCAGAGCTGTTCAAGCAGCTCCGGTGTCTGGTCTGGATGCCGCTTGTGCCGCATGCCGTACGTGAACAGGCGCTCCACGATGACCAGACTGACCAACCCACCAAGTTGGTGGGATCTTTGGAAGCGACACATGGGGGGAAAAGGTGGAATGTAATTTGGTGTGGAGAAACAGTTAAAATACTGTTGTAATGGCTTTTTGCAGCTGCTAATACAGGGGTGAGAAATCTCAGGCAAATGTGGCCCCGAGTCCTCTCTGCCTGGCCCTCAGAACTCTTCAGGCCACATCCCTCTCTGGAGCTGCATCACCCTCTGAGGGTCTTTGCTTGGCTTCTCAAACTCTGATCATGCCTCTTCCTTGCCCGGATGGAGGACAGAGAAGGGTGTGTGTGTGTGTGTGAGAGAGAGAGAGTGTGTGCAACAGTAAATTTCATTTTTACTGCTCTGCCCTCTTTTGCCTCTTGCATGAGGCCCCCAAAAGGTTGCCAAAAAGGGAATGTGGCCCCCGGGCTCAAAAGCATTCCTCAGCCCCCCCCTAGCCCTTATATGGCCTTCCACTCATGGTTAACCATGCATGAGGGTAATGCTTGACTTAATAAGCACAGGATCCCTACCAGGAGCGGGCTAGGGAACTGGCAACCTTACAGATCAGCCCCACACTCGCCTGGGGAGCAGAGGAACCGGACGTGGTAGTTGGAGCAGCTTTTGCCTCCAGGCTGCTCCTGGTTCAGGCACCGGAAGCCTTCCCGAGGGCTGTAGCGCACCACTTCCCCCACTTCCTCAGGCAGCTCCCATTCCGTGGTCCGAGCTTCGATAGCTGTGGGTTGGGCACAGACGCGCTCCGGGTAGTAGAACCGAATGGCCTCCAGGGTCTCGAAATCACCTTCGCCTCCAGGATGGTCCACGTTGAACCACGAGGTCCATTCTCCTGCAAGGGGTATGTAAGAGAGGCCATTCTTTCCCAGACTTTTCTTTTAATGAATAAGTAATGAAGGCATACATAGTTCTGCCTCCTGAAGACATTTTTGTTTTGGAGGGCTGTCCCCTGAGGTGCAGCCCAGTCATTAACAGAAGATCAGTTTTATATCTGATGAAACTGTTTTGCTGTTTTTGGAATTTGCATGGATGGCTTTATAGTTTGCAAGTTTGTTGAACTGGTTTTATTGTTTTTAGAGTTTGTGTTTGTGTGTTTTGCGCTAGCTTTATCTTTCACACCACTTCAGTGTTGCGAAGCGAAGCACTCCAGAAATGTAAATAACAGTGCTGGTGGTGGTGCTGGTGAGAGCAACACAATAATTTTCTGGTCTGTTGACTGTAATAAACTGACAATAATGATAATAACAGGGAAGGAACCTGCATTCAAAAATCATCAAAGGGGAGAAAGGATTTTGAGGCTGATCAAAGAAGAGGGGAAGGTCGCATTTTCAATCCCCATCACTTCAATCCCTGATCAAGACAGTTTCTGGGTGCAGGAGTGCACCTGACCAGCAGTAAAACAGAGGACAAAAAGAATATTCGATCATACGTGCTGTCACTTTGGTGGAGTCCCTTTTTTTAGGCAGTGTTTTTGTCAACATCAACGTGCCCAGGGCTTCAGATCAGCAGGGGAGGCCCGGCTGACAGTTCCTCTGCCCTCTGCGGTGGTTCGACGGGCAGGGGTGCCACAGGGGGCCTTTTCTGGGCTGATCTCCAGGCTGCGGAATCTCATTCCCCCCCCCAAGCAGCGATGGCTGGACGGTGGCTCATTCTCGTTTCATCCCCACCCTTTCCCCTGCTGAGTTTTTCAAACGCATCCCTGAGGCTTCCCCTGGACTGGTTTTCAGGCAGGCAGGCAGGCAAATGAGGGCTAGCTGAGGGCAGGTGGCGGTTGGGCCAGTCATTTTCTCTCTCAGCCTAACCTCCCACACAGGGTTGTTGTGTGGAAAACATTGGGAAGGGGAGAACCAAGTGTGTACGCCACCTGAAGCTCCTTGGAGGAACGGTGAGATACATAGACGTGATAATAAAACAAAAAATAAAATATTTATTATTATTGTAATTTGTTACCTGCCCTTCACCCTAACTTCCCAGGCTGGGTTACAACAATTTAAAATGCATCATGTAAATGGGCCACCCTCCGAGGTGCCTCTTGCGCCCCTTTACCCAAGCCACCCACCCACAAGGCTGTTCTGTTAGCTTTGATACAGGCCAGCTTTGTGGTCTCATTCTAGGATATGAACACCATTTACACTTGTTTTAATTGCAGTGTTTGTTTGTAGCTCTCCCTGGGAACGGTCAGTGTTAAGTACAAATAACAAGCCGACAAAGATGCAATTAACTGCAGGCTGCAGCTATCTGCACATGCTCCAGTTCCACAAAGAAAAAACTAACTGAAATACATCAAATTAAACTGGAGTTAAGGAGGAATGGGGTGCAGTGGAGTAAAATTCCGGAGCAACAAAGAGACGGAATGGAAAGGCGGGGCAGGGGGGGGATCATCTCCAGCCTTTGTTAGCACCTTCCAAGATCATCCATACTTCTAAAAAAATGACCCACCGACCATCCCTGCGCTGAAGCCTGTCCGAGCGTTTGTGTTCTTCTGTTTATGCAGTTGTTTCAGCTTGGCTGGGCGCGGGTCGCTTTTCATCTGCAGACCTGTCGAGGAAGGCAAACAACCGCTTGAAAGAAAGCTGTGGAACCATCAGGCCTACACAAGTGGTTCCCAACCCCCCCCCCTCGGGACCACTTGAAAATAGCTGATCATCTTGGCAGACCACTTCATAGGTTTTCTGCTTATTGGAGCAATGCAGGGCTTCACTGCTATAATGTTGTTGCTTCTTTCGTTCTTTATGTATTGTATTTTATTGCGTTACACTTTGCACTCCATGGAATTCAAATAGTAATTTGATAAAATACAACAGAAGAGTCAGTAAAAATGCAGTTAAAACCGACGGGCATTTAATGCAGAAATCCTGGAAGAAGCCAGTGGTCCGCGGGTCTCAGTTTGGGAACCCCTGGTCTACGCCATTTAGTACGGATCATATGTGTTCGTAGGCCCAGTTGATGGAGTGGACAGGGAAGCTGTGGATGGATGAGTGTGTGCGCAGATGTCAGGGTTGAAGTGGTCGATTGTTCAAAAGCCGCAAAGGGGTCACACAGCTTCACAAACTACCAACAACTCCCCAAATCTGTCGATGGGAGGTTCGGCGGACACACTCAGCGGTGGCTGGTGCCCACTGGGACTGGTGGGGCGGAAAGCAAGGGGGCCCAACAGTAGGCGGAGTCAGAGCCAATCACAGGCAGAGCTGAATCCTACAATGACAGCAATGAGACTGACAGCCAGTGACTGGTTATAAGTAAGGAGGCAGGCAGGTGTGGTCTGCTGAGCATCAACAGGCAGACCGAGCTTGTTGAGACAGCACACCACGTTCCCTCTTGGACCAGCCTCCACTGGACACATCAGCAGACCAGAGTCAACACACAACCAACACAGAGATAGCTAAATACTGACTGAGGCATCTTGTCCATTAGCAAGGGGAAAGTGACAAACACCTTCCCACACCTCCAGAGCTTAAATACTTACAAGATTAAAGCACAGTAGTAGCTGGACCTGCCTCACAGGGTTGTTGTGAGGATAAAAGGGGGGAAGCACCATGTTTGCATGCCACCTTGAGCTCCTTGTAGGAAAGGTGGGTTATAAATGTTGTAATAATAGTAATAGTGATAACAGCTCATTATAATTAACAACAGCAGCAGCGACATCGTATTCCAACAGCCCTGTGAGGCAGGCTAAGTAGTGATTGTCCCAAAATCCCACCCACCCCCTGCAAAACCTTCAAAATGTTATTGACTATTAAAATACAAAACAGGAAATGCTCGCTGGGGGAACTGTGGGGAGCGTTGGCAGAGCAAACTCAGCACCGCACAGAAGACGGCACGGCTTCCGCCTCCCAGCAGTGCGGCCGTGCTGGGAACTGGCCGCAGGCTGACGCCATGCTGTGATTCCCCAAATCACCCTTGTCTTGAAGGTCAGCAGGATTCAGGCTCTGAACAGCTCAAATGTCAGCAGGAGGAGGAGGATTTTGGTAGAGCTAAAGTGCACCAAGGAAATACTGAGATTCCCAGCCGCCTCATGACCCTTTTCTGTACGCCCCCCCACTTCTTGTCCCCACTGTCCAAGTAACATAAAATGGCTTGTGGGAGTCACATTTCCTTGCGTGGAGGAAATAACTTTGCTACTTATTGGCCCTTTTGCATGGAACGGCTTGCACAGATTAGTTGGGCCTGCCTGCCCGTAAGACACACTGAGATCGTTGCTCCAGAAAGCACAACAGGGAGGGTAGCAGATCTGCCTGCCCGTGCCCAGCTGCAGGGATGGGGCAGAAACTCAGTTCAGTTTGCATTTCACGCTGAATCTATCAAATTTGCACTTTCCGAAACAACATGAGGACTGAAATGCAGCCATCCTTCGAAATTCACACTTATTCAGATTTTGCAGTGCAGTTCCCCAACCAACCAAAGTTTACAAAAATGCCTATGTTAGGGGAAAGTGTGCGTAAAAATGAATAGATGAGTGAAAACAACATACAAGCATGCGTTATCTTAGGAGAAATTGCAACCAGAAGTGTGCTCATTAGTCAAACCTGTATTCAAAAAATATGTTTATTCTGAGAAATTTGCACTAAAAGAATTGAAGAATTTTTATGAGGATTAAAAGAAAATAATGGCAAATTGCTGCAGATCTGAATTTAAGACTGGAAAAATTAGAGAGGGGAGAGAATCGAAAGTGGCAGATCATTCCATCCCTACCAGCCGACCTGCTCACTGAGACCTTCGCTTCAGAGCAGACTGCATTGAAATGACAAGGACATGACTTACTTAGAATTTAGCTCAAGTGCCATGTTTCCAGTCCACAGGAAATGCAAATTGGGTAGGCTCGCATTAAAATGCAAACCAGACAAATTTCTTCCCCCATTTTTATTCTGCATGCCGTTCCTATCCCCCACAACTTCACACACCCATCTCACCTTGTCAAGCAAGTATTACCTTGAGCCATGATGACACAATCGTAGAGAATGAAGAACAGGAAAAGTGCCTCCTGTCGGCCTGACATCACTCTGGTCTTGAGCTTTGTGTGGCTTGCAAACTTTTTGGGGGCGGGGGAGCCCTGGGGGACTGAGATTCCTCTGAGCAGGTTGCTTTGAAACTGCAACTGGGATGAAAAAGCAGGACTATATAGGAGATGTCCCCCCCCCTTCAGTCTTTCATTGGTTTGGACGCCTCTTTGGACGGCAAAGCCTTGACCAGGGAAATAAGAGACATCAGGAGCGCAAAAGCTTGTCAACAGGAGCAGAACTGGAAGAGTATCAGGGGAATTTTTTACTGATGTTGTTTTGGGGAATGCTTCAACAGTAGCCTTCTGAGTTTGGGCTGCTAAAATTGGATGGCTTTTAGAAGAATGAGAAGAAGTTATAAAACCACAATGAGTTAATGTGGAGAGGGAGGCCCTCGTCCCACAGATCTCGTTGTAGATGTGGCTTGCAAATCATGTTCTTGGGGGCTGGCGGGTGGGGGGAAGTTGCTCTTGGAACACAGAGGTCCCGGTTGAAGGCCAGGATATTAGCTGTCATTAGAGACCTACCGTCCGTGATTTTGACAGGGGCTGGTTTTCATTCTTCTGTTTAAAGCCAATGTATACTAATCTATGCTAGAGCCAACTTCATCAGGACTATTGTGCACTGCCAGCCTGGAGAAACCGCCCTTCTCAGCAACCCTGTGCCAGTGATGGGTGGGGCCAGAAGCCAAAGTGGGCGGAGCAACAGATGTTGATTGACATTCACATTTTATGGACCATCCCCAGTGTGATGCAGTGGTTAGAGTGTCAGACTGGGACCTGGGAGAGACCCTGGTTCAAATCCCCACTCGGCCACGAAGCTCACAGGGTGACCTTGCGGCCAGTTACTGTGTCTCAGCCTAACCTACCTCACAGGGTTGTTGTGAGGATAACATGGGGGGGGACCTTGTTTGGAGGCCATTTTGAGCTCCTTGCAGGAAAGGTGGGATATAAATGTAATAATAAGTAAATTAAGAGCACTGATCTGTCCTCCATCCAGGCACATGAGAAGCATAATCAGCATTCAATTTAGGCAGGCAGAAACACCCCAGGAGGGTGCAAAGCAGAGCCAGTGAAGGGCATGCCCTGGGGAGAGTTCTGAGGGCCGCATTTGGCCCCCGGGACTGAGGTTCCCAATCGCCCTGATAACACACTGTGCGTGCACACACACACACACACACACACACACACACACACACACACACACACACACTATTCTGCTTTTGGCCTAATATAAAACATCAGTCAACATTTTTAATGAGGATCATTTTAAAATGCATTTACACACGAATACCGGCGGTGCCCTCAAGAGGGTCAGGGCAGGTTATGAGTCTCCCCCAGTCCCAGGCGGCCTTGCCTAGTTTATTCAACATATCAAGGAACACTGGGAAAGACTTCGGCTAAGGCAGAGATCAGCCAGCGGGTGCCCTCTAGATGCTGCTGGACCACAATGCCCACCAGCATCCCTGATCCAGGGAGAGGCATGCTTCCATTTCTTGCATGCATTAGAGAAATGGTACTTCGTAGAGCAGGGACGGAGGAATCTGCGTGACCCTCCAGAGTGGGGTCCAACAGTGTCTGGAGGGCACCACTTTGACTACCCCTGAGCTACGGCATGTACATTCCAGCAGTGTAGACACGGTGAATTCTGGAGAGGTTCATCCAGCCTCGCCATTTGAGAGGACCCTGGAACCCTCAGCATGCCACACAAGCATGCACGTCCTTCTCCTTAAAGGGAAACCACGTATTCCGTGCCAGGGTATTCCGGCAAATTCAGTTCAAACTTCTTCTGCACATCGTAAGGCAGGAAGCGCCCGGCCACCAGGTGATGCTTCCCCGAGAACCGGGTGGCGCACTGCTTGGGGGCAGCCAAGGAGACGAGGACGTCGGGGCTGATGCCGTTGCTGCCGCCGGCCTCCACATCCCAGCCTGAAAAGAGACGTTGCAGGAACAAAGGAGAGGTCAGAAGAGCGCTACTGGATTGAACCAAGTTGAGTCCAAGCAGGCCTGCATCCTGGTTTTTGCAGTGCCCAGCCAATGCCTGCAGAAAGCCCACGAATATCATCTCCGGTCCCGGCACTTGGAGGTAGACTGCCCCTGTGCATGCAGGTTCCATAAAGTGATAGCTATTGATTGACACAGAAGGATTTAAGAAGAGTCCAGTGGGATCCAGTGGAGAATCCTTCTACATCGGCATTCTCCTTTTGACACTGGAAGCCCAATGCCTCCCAGAAAGCCTCGGAGAAGGAGACGAGGGCAGCAGCCCTTCCCCATCTCCCAGAGTCTGTTATTTTAGAGGTAAGCTTCTTCTGGGCTTGGAGGCTCCATTTCGCTAGCCTCGCAAAGAGTCTGTCATGGACTCCCCTCCTCCTGATCTGTTCATTTGTCTCCTTCACAGGTAGCTAAGGTGGTTGCTGGATTCCAACTGCCGTCATCCCTGACCATTAGGCCACACTGCTTGCTGGCCACATCTGGGGGGCACCATGTTTGCCTCACCCCTGGATCCCTCCGCCAGTGAGCAATCCCTACATATCTAGTGGCAGGAAACACCTTCGACTACTCAGCCTCCCGTCACGCATGCTCAGTTGTGCTGTTATTTTTTGGGGGGAGAAGTGGGATCTCTCCCTGTTTGCTCTTCCGAGGTGGAGCGAATTCCTCTCCCTGATGGCAAAAGCAGAGCCCAGGAGCTGCTGCTGTCCGACGCCTGCCGCAACCACAGGAAAAGTGTGTTTGGGTTATGACATCATGTCTCAGTCTAGGCTCTTCCAAAAAGAGCCTCTTCTGGAGGCGGGTACTGTTTGCGCCAGGCCACTGGCCTGGAGACGGACTTGGCTGGAGGGCCGGGGAGGGAGGGTGTCACTGGAGGAGGAGAGGGAGGGAGAGAACTCAGGCTGCAGCCCTCCCCACCCTGCTCAGAAGGGGGTCCTGCTGAACTGAAGGGGGCTGACGATGCCACCATTGGGGGGGGCTGGTACCTGAGGGCAAGTGGGGCACTGCCCCACCAACCTCAGGCTGGCTCCAGCTGGCCCTTTGGGGAAGGAGGATGGGGGACAACACTCGCATGGCTGGGCTCACTGGCTCTGCCCCACCTGCTGGTTGGGCTCCCGCCCTCCCAGTCCCAAGGGGCACCAGCCACCACTTGATAGCAGCCTCGTTCCCTGAAAGAATAAAAGGAAGGGGGTGCTATGGGGTGAATTCCAGCAGGGCTCCCTTTTCTAGACTTCAAGGGTTAGAGTCAAGCTTTGAAGAAGAGGCGTTGATGGGGGGTGGCTACAGGGGGCTATGCCCCAGGTATTTCATTCTGAATCTCCTGATCTGCCTTTTAGAAATATATCTAAGAATACGTTAACAAACACATTTTTAACACACCCCTCTATTGTTTACAGAGCAGGTGGGCTGGGAAGCACAGCACTGTTGAGATCGCAGCCATCCGCCATCGTGATTTGCCTAGAGGCCTTTCCAAGAGCCCGGAGATTAGCAGGACACCTTTTCCAGCCCCAGGGCCACATTTCCTTCTGGGGGCCATCACGGTGAGTTTTGCCTCTGTACAGTAGGCTAGTTTCTACACACACACCTCCCTTCATCTGGGCAAGCAAGAAGCATGGGCAGAGTTTGCAAGGAAGGGCACATGTGCCAGCCAGGCAGGAACACTCAAGGGGGGTGCGGAGCAGGGTGGGGGAGGGTTGTGTGGCTGAGGAGGGGGTATTGCCTGGAACGAGTCCTGAGGGCCACATCCCCTCCGCATGTGGTCCCCGGGCCTGAGGTTCTGCCTCTCCTGGAGGCCTTCAAGAGGCAGCTGGGCAGCCACCTGTCAGGTATGCTGTAATTTGGATTCCTGCATTGAACAGAGGGCTGGACTAGATGGCCTTATAGGCCCCTTCCAACTCTATGTTTCTATGATCCTGTTCCTGCAATAGCTGAATAAAGTTGGGAAGGAGACAGTACGTGTGTGTGCGCGTGCGTACATGAGCGAGCGAGTGCAAGTCAAGCTGCTTGCTCACTAGTTCTAGACTGAACTTGCCGGAGTTCTTGCCGCCCAGATGGCCAGCCCAGTTCCCACGCAAGTGTCCTGGGCCCAGAGCATCCTGGCAACGCTCCATACCTCAAAGTCAACCCCGAAAGCAAGGCCAGGAAACACTGGCCGGAGAAGCAAGCCTGTTGTTTTGCAGAGGAGTGTGTTGGGACCTACCCAGGTGAGCTGGGGGCGCAAGCAATTGGTTCAAAGCATGCCTACCAGAGGGGATGTCCAAGCTGATGAGGGGGACGCGGATTTGCTTGAGAGTTGCCAAGATTGGGCAGGAGAGCTCTGCCACCTCGCCTGGCGTGGCCTCCACCCCGAGCAAGGCATCAACCACCAGGTTGTAAGCGTCGCTGATGAGCTGAACCTGCCCCAGAGAGAGAGAGAGAATTTATTGCAACAGAGTGCAGAAATAACTGACGTGTTAGGACAAATAGTTGAAAGAATAAAGGAAGTTAAGGTTTATTGCTACAAAGAGGTGAAGTCATACATGCTGGAAGCCATGACTAGCTAACTAACAACAAAGACAGGAAGAGAAGACAGGAAAGGAAGGAGCAAAGCCTGCAAAAGCAACAAACACTTTAGAGGAGGAATCAGCAGAGGGAAAAATAGATTACCTTGACTGGGACCTGGGACCCAGGTTCAAATCCCCACTCAGCCATGAAGCTCACTGGGGTGAACTTGGAGCCAGTCACTGTATCTCACCCTAACCTACCTCACAGGGTTGTTGTCAGGATAAAATCGGGAGAGGGAGAACCATGCTTGTATGCCACCTTGACCTCCTTGGAGGAAAGGCTGGATATAAATGTAATATTAAATAAATAAGTAATGGCAACATCGTTTTGTACATGTCAACAAGTGCGTAGAGATGGGGGAATGCAAATCAGTTAACTTTGCATGCACCAGATCTGGAGATTACACATGTATGATCTGCATATACTAGGGCTGTGCACAGCCCCCAGATCTATTTGGGGGCTAGCCCCAATTAAACATGCAGTGGGGAGGGAAAATGAGACACCGTGTCTTCTCCCCTCCACCCAACTGCACTACAGCCAACAGGACTGAACCCCCCACTCAGCAGCAAAGGGTCCAGTCCTGCTCAGTTTGGCTGGGAGCAGGCATGGGGCTGTTCAAAGGCCCTTTGACAGACAGCCCTGTGCTGCCGCCTCTCCTTCTCCCTCCGCCCCCCTGCTGCCCCTCCTCTTGGCCCAGGGATCCCGCTGAATCGGCCTCGTTTGGCTTGGTCTTTGGCCAGATCCAAAGGATAGCCCCAGCACATACACAGGCTCCCCTGGGTGATGGGAGTTGTAGTCCAAAATGCCTAGAGGGCACCAAGTTGCCAATGGCTACAGAGACAAGCCGTGGTCGGATGTTGCACGCAGAGGGGGAGTCTTCCATCTCGACTACCTAGCAGGGCTGTGTCTGACTCTGTTCAGCATTCACACAACTTGCGTTTCCTGCCTCAGCTGGAGGGCTGCTAACCATGGTCCTGAATAAGCACTATGGTCCTTGTCCAAGGTTCTGGCCTGTCCCGGCCTTAACTCAGTGGTTGCCTTGCTTTTGGGGCCTGTGGGCACATCTGGGATGTTGAGACAGTGCCGTGGGCAACCCCACCCTTCCAGTTGCTTCACTTCTGATCCCAGAAAGAAAAGACACATCAGCGCTGCGTTCCCAAAGGGATATGGTTGAAAACCCACAGAATTAAAATAGACCCTCTGGAATTTGCAACACGGAGTCCTCAAAATAGTACCGCCAAATTAAAGCTTACAGTAAAAAAAAACCCTCCCCAATCCCCGGCTTGCCAGGACCACACACCCACACAAATTGGTGTCTTCTTTCTGGTCAGAAATGATGGTTCACATTAACTTTGTTTTGGAGAATATCACTGAAGTTTGCAGGTGTTCATGCACATGGCACTCTGTCATCACTGAATTCACCATAGGAGTTTTGATTGCCTGGGACCATTCTGTGAAGGATAGCAAAACCTGCACAGATTGGGGAGGGAATGGGACTGAACTATCCACAGATTAGGGGAGCAATCACTCTGGACAGGCATGGGGGTTTAAAAGAATGCTTAGCAACACAGCTCCCCCCCCCCAATATTTTGAGGCAGGATGGAAATAGTTTCTTTGACACTATAAAAAAGTTTGAAAAGCAAACATTTTGACATAGCCTTATTTTATGTTTGACAAACTCTGTACAGTTTCATACTTTGCATTAATCCTTTGCATTAATCTTAGCTCTCCAGAAGGACCCTTTCATTTTTTAATACCATTTAACTCATGGCTGGCTTCTCCCTCGGAGTGCACACCACAAGATTATAGCAAACAGTTCAGTTTCACGTCGACTTAGCAAAATTGCAGAGCCAAAGACATTATGAAACTTAGAACCCCCTCCTCCTCCTCCCTGAGTGGAAATGTCCAACACTATGAAGGTAGGAAGCCTCTCCAAGAACCCAGAGAGAAGGGCTGGGTACTCTCTTTGGACAAATCCCAGATCCCAACCTAAATTGGGCCAATTCAGGTTGACCCAGGATGCACCTGCAGCAGGTCAAGGTAGCCCCAGGTTGGACTGTTAAAAGGAGGAGTGGGGTGGCTGACCCCATGTTTAATTAGGGTTTAAAACCTGAATTAAATTAGGGCCATGCAAGGCCTCAATTTGGTTCAAGGCCCAGATTAGGTTGACTCCACTCTGGATCAACCTGGGTTGGATTGGGCCCCATTCAAGGTGTAAAATCGGGCCCTAAACCATATCGGGGGCAGGGAGGGGCGTGCAGAGCCCTATACGAAGCACCTAGGATCTAACTGGAAACCCACATGCATTCTCAACTACTAACTAAATACTTTCCCTGCCATTTGTTTCAAGGACGTTGGGGCCAAAACTGTCTTTAAAAGACGCTCTAGGAGTCATGCCTCCCCTAGCTTGTTTTTAAACATAAAATGGGGTATAATTTGGGCATCTCAGACCTTAGATTCCAGCTCCTCATGTGCATGTGAGTGACCTCCTTAGCGAGGGGGGAGAGGTTTGTTTTGGTCCACATTAAAATCCACACTTCCCGAAACAAAAGCAAAACAAAATGCAACTATTCTTTGAAATCCGCACTTCTCTGAATTTTGTGATGCAGTTCTCTAACCAAAAATGGTGTCCAAAAAAGCGAGCATCAAAATGCCATATATTAGCAAACATAGCATCCCCCTCCCCAAATGCATAATCTTTCCAATTCAGAGAGAAACTCCACCTCAGTCATTTGGGAAGACAGAGGTGATGGGCTGGCAGTTTTAATTCAAACGTTGCGCAGACCTGGAATCTAGGAAGAGCAGGTGAAGAGAACCACCACACTTCCAGTGATCCTGTTGGATCTCAACACCCCTGCCCAAGGACTGGAGGTAAATGCACTTGCTGCCTGGGGTCCTGGCCAGATCTCAAAGCAGGGGAGATTGCAAGCCAGGCAGGACCTTCAGAGCCACTGGTACACCTGACTTGCTGCATGGGAGGCTACCCAGAAGCTCATCTGAAAACCTGCGCTGGATCTGGGCCTGGCTGAGAACTGGGGAGAGATGGAGCCCCCAGTCTGAGCTGTTTCATTGCTGCAGCAACATCTCTTTCTCACAACCCCAAGCTTTTTGGACCAGGACCCTTGCTGCAGGAACAGCTCTCTGCTAGCCCCATCCTTCCCCAACTGGGGACACAGGAATATGCACTCTGAAATGTAGCCCGTGCATGCCGTACTGGGGTAGGCACGCAAATATTGGTAAACAATCTGAGTGTGAGGGGACTTCTGGCAAGCAGGGAACAAAGTATCTGTGCTCACCTCTGTTGGCAGGTAAGAAAGAAAGGGGATGTCCATCCTCTCGCACTGCGTGGTGAAATCCCGGTAAAGGGGGTTTGAGGATTTCTTCGGATAGAATATTGTGGGCTCGTATCCCTGGGAAGAGAAAGATGAAGAGGCGAAGAGAGAGAGAGAGAGAGGTTGGGAAGCTCAACAATGCATTTACTCTGAAGGATTAATGCCAAACGTCCAACATCCACACTAAGGAGCGTTGCTAATGAGAGGTGTTGACTCCATGGGCTGGCCCCACTGGCTCCACCCTGACCTTCCACAGTGGAAGTAGGATGCCGCCCACTTGATCTTTCTGGCACCAGGTCAGAACTTTCTGTTCACCTGGGGAATTTTAGCTGCGTAGTCTGTCCTGTTGACTGCCTCTTAAAACTGTTTTGGATTTTATTTAATCATGGTGAGTCTATTGGAGGTCTTACTCTGAACACAGGAGATGGCGAGTCAGGGCAGCGCTTCCGGGTCACTGAAATTTATTTATTTATTTATTTAGTTTAATTTATATACCGCCCTAAGCCCGAAGGCTCTCTGGGCGGTGTACAAAAAGACAAAAACAAGCACAATATATAAATACAATAAATACAATAAATCAAAAAACAAAACAAACAAACAATAACGAACCAAACAACATCCAAAATACGGAAATGCTGTTTAAAATACACTTTAAAATGCCTGGGAGTATAAAAAGGTTTTCACCTGGCGCCGAAAAGATAGTAGCGTCGGCGCCAGGCACACCTCATCGGGGAGACTGTTCCACAGTTCGGGGGCCACTACTGAAAAGGCCCTGGTTCTAGTCATCACCCTCCGAGCCTCTCGATGGGATGGTACT
Organism: Rhineura floridana; assembly: GCF_030035675.1. Taxonomy (NCBI): domain Eukaryota; kingdom Metazoa; phylum Chordata; class Lepidosauria; order Squamata; family Rhineuridae; genus Rhineura; species Rhineura floridana. Next base: position 1,105,083 of record NC_084497.1, on the reverse strand, counting down.
CGGAGGAGGGCCTTAGATGTTGAGCGTAGTGTACGGGTAGGTTCATATTGGGAGAGGCGTTCCACCAGGTATTGCGGTCCCATGCCGTGCAGGGCTTTATAGGTCAAAACCAGCACTTTGAATCTAGCCCGGAAACAAACGGGAAGCCAGTGCAGACGGGCCAGAACAGGTGTTATATGAGCGGACCTTCTGGTCTGCGTCAACAATCTGGCCGCTGCATTCTGGACTAGCTGTAGTTTCCGAACAGTCTTCAAGGGCAGCCCCACGTAGAGCGCGTTGCAGTAGTCCAATCTAGAAGTTACCAGAGCATGAACAACTGAAGCGAGGTCGTCACTGTCCAGATAGGGACGTAGCTGGGCTACCAATCGAAGATGGTAAAAAGCATTCCGTGCCACCGAGGCCACCTGGGCCTCAAGAGACAGGGAAGGATCGAAAAGAACTCCCAAGCTACGAACCTGTTCCTTCAAGGGGAGTGTAACCCCATCAAGAACAGGATGAACATCCACCATCTGAGCAGAGAAGGCACTCACCAACAGCATCTCAGTCTTGTCTGGATTGAGCTTCAGTCTGTTAGCTCCCATCCAGTCCATTATCGCGGTCAGGCAATGGTTTAGCACGTTAACAGCCTCACCTGAGGAGGATGAAAAGGAGAAATAGAGCTGCGTGTCATCAGCGTACTGATGACAACGCAGCCCAAAACTCCTGATGACCGCACCCAGCGGCTTCATGTAGATGTTGAAAAGCATGGGGGACAGTACCGATCCCTGCGGGACTCCACAATGGAGAGTCCAGGGTATCGAGCAATGTTCCCCAAGCACTACCTTCTGGTGGCGACCCACCAAGTAGGAGCGGAGCCACTGCCAAGCAGTACCCCCAACTCCCAACTCCGTGAGTCGTCCCAGAAGGATACCATGGTCGATGGTATCAAAAGCAGCTGAGAGATCAAGGAGAATCAACAGAGTCACACTCCCCCTGTCCCTCTCCCGACAAAGGTCATCGTACAGGGCGACCAAGGCTGTCTCGGTGCCAAAACCGGGCCTAAAATGGGATTGAAATGGATCACGATAATCAGTGTCATCCAAGAGCCCCTGGAGCTGGCCGGCAACCACCTGTTCCAGTACCTTGCCCAAGAACGGAACATTCGCCACAGGTCTATAGTTGTTCAGGTTATCTGGGTCCAAAGAGGATTTCTTCAGGAGTGGTCTCACTACTGCCTCTTTTAGGCAGTCAGGGACCACTCCCTCTCTCAAAGAGGCGTTTATTATCTCCTTGGCCCAGCCGGCGGTTCCGGTCCTGCCAGCTTTCACCAGCCAAGAGGGGCAAGGGTCCAGAACAGATGTGGTCGCCCGCACCAGTCCAAGGATCTTGTCAACATCCTCAAGCTGTACAGACTGAAACTCATCCAATAAATAAGGACAAGACCGCGTTCTGGATGCTTCGTTGGAACTCACTGTCATAACATTGGAGTCTAAGTCCCGGCGAATGCACGCGATCTTATCCTGGAAGTGCCTCGCGAACTCGTCACAGCGGGCTACAGATGAATCTATGATGTCCCGAGGGCCAGAATGTAAAAGCCCTCGTACAATTTTAAAGAGCTTCTCCGGGCGGGAGAGAGATACCTTAATTGTGGCAGCAAAATATCTCTTTTTTGCTGCCCTCACCGCTACTATATACCGCTTAGAAGAGGCACTCACCAAGGCATAATTGCATTCGTCGGGAGTTCGTCTCCATCTGCACTCAAGCCTCCTCCTCTCTTGCTTCATCACTCTCAGCTCCACGGTATACCATGGAGCTATATGAGCTCTACATAGGAGAGGGCGCATGGGAGCGATCGTGTCAACCGCCCTGGTCATCTCCGTATTCCACAATCCAACCAGGGCTTCGACAGGAGCGCCAGTCTTCTCAGTCGGAAAATCCCCCAGAGCCCTTTGGAAACCCTCAGGATCCATTAGTCTCTGGGGGCGGACCAATTTAATAGGTCCCCCACCCTTGCAGAGGGAAAGGGTCGCTGTGAGCCTAAACTTCAGCAAGCGGTGATCTGTCCATGACAATGGGGTAGATGACAAATCCCCAACCGCCAGATCACCATCTCCATGCCCAGTGGCGAAGATCAAATCAAGAGTATGTCCCGACACATGCGTTGGGCCAGTAACAACCTGAGACAGCCCCATGGTTGTCATGGAGGCCATGAAGTCCTGAGCCGCCCCAGATAAAGCAGTCTCGGCATGGACGTTGAAGTCCCCGAGTACCAAAAGTCTAGGGGACTGCAACAGTACCTCCGAGACTACATCTGTCAGCTCAGTTAGGGAATTTGTTGGGCAGCAGGGCGGGCGGTACACCAACAACATTCCCAGTCTGTCTCTCTGGCCCAACACAAGGTGGAGACACTCTAAACCAGTCGTCACCTGGACAGGGTGCTTGGTGAGTGAGAAAGAACTCCTATAGACCACAGCAACCCCACCTCCCCGTTCTACCATGATGCTGAACCGCATACCCAGGTGGGCAGAGCTGGGAAAGAGCAACGCCTCCCTGATCGCCCACCCAGGTCTCAGTTATACACGCCAGGTCGGCAGCCTCATCCACAATTAAATCATGGACAAGGGAGATCTTATGGTGAACCGACCTGGCGTTTAACAACAGCACATGGAGATCCGAAGGCTGACTGATAGAACAACCATCAGTCCTGGGGATGTGAGGAGAACCGGAACAAGTCACAGACACTACTTGTCTGGGACGAGTTCCCCTTATCTGGCACGTTCTCCTCACAACAATACTCAGTTAGCTGCACGTGAGGCCGCTCAGGAGGACTGAGCAGCTCATGTACGACCGTGTCCCGGATCTGGGCCTGACTGAGAGCAAGGAAGGGGTGGAGCCCCCAGTTCCTGTATAATTTCCCTGCCTGAGATGCTTCATTGCTACAGCAACATCCCCCCATAGCTCCACGCTCCAGCCTTCCTGAACAGGGGAAACAGGCCATACCTAATGACATCAACACCTAACTGATTAAGGGCAGTTTTTTTACATTTCTGAAGTGGAACGCAGTGCAAAAGATGAAAGTGGGATGCAGGAGGAAATTCTTTCATCCCTGCTTTCCTCCTCCTCCTCCTCCCCAGGGTGAGCTGCCGGGCTTCCTTAGGAAGGACGATTTAGGGAGCAAGAGACTACAGGGAGTTTTCTATGCTGGAGACAAGTTGTATTAAAAGTGTGCCAAGCCAGCCACTGCCATTTCTTTGTGGGGCTTGAAAACTAAGGCATGCTTTGCATTGAAAAGCAGAATTGTACTCCTTCATCCACCCTCTTTGCAATTCAGAAAGCTCTGAACGTTACTGGCAAAAGGCTGAGGCACTTTTAGACTTAACAAGGACACGGCGGATTCTTTTTCATTTAACCTTGCCTCGGTGCTTTTCTACTTTTTAATACTGTTGTGTCAAACATCTCTCTCTCTCTGTCTCTCTGTTGTTTTTTACCATCCTCTGCTGCTGAGAGGTTTTTGTGTCTCTTCCTTTCAAGTCGACAAACCAAAGAGTCTCCTGTAAAAACAATCAGCAAGCACACAGATCTCAGGATTCCGTTAAAGCCTAGACAAAGATGTCACAACGCCACTCCTTTCATGGGGCTTTTTCAGATCAGGAAGCGCAGACAGCCATGGAGGCTGCAGTTGTTGTTGTTGTTGTTATGTGGAGAAATGTTTAATGGAAAAAGGGAAAAAATGTAACATGTAACAATGCATTTCAAGAGTCTTTTTGTGTGGCGAATGTTTTATTTTCACTTTTCAGCTAATGATTGTTTTGCAGCAAATTCTGACACTAATGAAGGAATGGAAAGCTGGGGGGGACATCATGATCTTGAATTAATTTTAAAATCATGGTGGAGTGAAACCTTCAAGAGGGGGATTTAGGAGAAATGGGGACTTCTCATTCCTACATGCATGAAATCCTTCAGATACGAAGGATGGAGCAAGTCACATGAGCCAGGATGCAGCACATTGGAGCCATAGAATCACGGAACCAGAATTTTAGACTTGAAAGGGACCGTGGAAGTCATCTAATCTAACCTCCTGCTCAACATGGGACTTCGCAATTTCAGCATCCCTGAGAGGTGGCTATTCAGTCTCTCGTTAAAGTAGTGATGTACCAAACCTTCCCCCCCTCCCACTTTTCTATTCTCTGTCAGGTTATGAGAAAAGAAATTGCATTCAACAATCAAAGGGTAGGTAACCTTGTCATCTCTCCAGCAGTCTGCAGCCTCCCCAGGTGTTTGCGCTCCCTGAAAGCCCAAGACATCCTCAGCTGAGCTTCCCTGTAGAGTCAGGGAGGTGGAGCGTGTTGGGCTTCACTGCCCATCCCCCCTTATCGTTGGCCATGCTCCTGAGGCTACTGGGAGCCCAACAGCATCCAAAGGGCCACAGACAATCACGAAGGCAAACCACTAAAGATCAACTCAGGAAGGGGTACCTACAAACACATGCAGGTGCCGGGCGCAGGCCAGGCCGATTGCCCCGTTCTGGTCCCAGCCGCAGACTACTAGCACTGTCGGCTGCTTCTTTGGCAGAGACCTCAGAGGGAAAACCTGGAATGAGACACTTGCAGAATGAGGGTGGTTTGCACAACAGTGGCCTTAGGCAAGCGCAAAGGAGAGGCAACAGGTTCAAAACACGGGGCCGGCAGCACCTTGACTGTTTATGTTCACGCCCAGTCTGTACAACACATTCAGAACACTGTGACGCCACTTTAAACAGCCATGGCTTTCCCCAGAGAATCCTGGGAAGTGTAGTTTGTGAAGGGTGTTGAGAATTGCTAGGAGACACCTGTTCCTCTCACAGAACTATAATTCCCAGAGTGGTTGAAAAGTCAGTCCCTCTTCCCAGAGAGCTAGTCTAACTCAGAATAGGCCCACTGAAATTAACAGACCTTAGTGCTTTACATTAACTTCAGTGGGTCTACTCTGAGTAGGACTAGCCTTGAAAACCACCCACAGGGTATTCTTTATTTATTGGGTGTTTTTTTCCAACCTTGACTTTTGTGTCATTTGCTTTTCCTTGCCCAATGAAATGAATAGGCCTGTGTCTCTTAATCTCAATGGGTTTACTCTGAGGGAAACTAGCATGCAATGCAACTCCTGGCATATATTCAACGCAAGTAGCTGATTCCAAATCAGAGGTAAAACTACTGAATGAGGCCATTAAAAAAATGCTGAATAGGCCAAACAGACAGCAGTAAAACTTCCCCCTCCTCTTCGATGGGGGCAAGGGTAGGATTCCCATTTCTCCCTCATTGTGGCCAGCGCCAGACTTTGAAAACTGCTTGGCATTTCCTCTGCAGAGAAGAGGGAGAGGTCACGAAGACGCTGCGGCAAGCCTGCAAGCGATTAAAACTCCCGATGAAGCCAACCAGCGGGACCCGAAGTATCCAAAACTAACAGCCCAAAGGAAGAGGTGGAAGAATGCAAGATGCTCTGGCCAACATCAAAAGGAAGCCACCAGCGCAGGAAGGAAGTGCCGGCAGATGCCACCATGGCTTGGCCAGATTTGCCCTTGCCATGGTGAAGGGAGCTGTAATGCTGGATTCCAGCCACACAGGTCAGGGAAGTCCCTCTTTGCCCCCCAGGGGTTGCCAAGGGGCCACTCCATCAGCACACACAGGAGGCCAGCGACAACTAGTCCCTCCTCTCTTTCAACTGTTTCCATTCCAGGTGGTCATTAGAAAAACGTGTTACTAAGGGTGGGTACCAGAGCTGCCTTAGTTTCTCTGCCCTGTCAGCTTGGGATGTAAAGAGCGGTCCATTCCAGTTCTCCCTCAGTTTCTCATTTTACCAATATCAAATTCAGCTCTCGCCATTTCTGCAGCAATTTGCTGGGGGGAAAAACCCTCGTGAAAATTCTCCAGCATTTTAGCGTGGCTTTCTCATAAGAAACACATTTCTGTAGGCAGTTTTGACTAATGTGCATTTTTGCAAGCAATTCTTGTCATAACATGCCTTTTTGTATGTTATGTTCACTCATATATTCATTTTGATGCACACTTTCCCCTAATATATGCATTTTTGTAAACATTGTTTGGTGGGAGAACTGCAAAACTCGAATGCAAATTTCCATAGTTGGCAAATTGTTTTGGAAAGTACAAATCTGATAGATTCAGCTTGAAATGCAAACCGAATACAATTTCTCACGCACCCCTCCTCTCAGCCCATTTTCTTTGGGTGATGTGCCTTTGTAAGCTGCATAAGCCTGAGGGAAGGGACTGTCTGGTTCATGGAGATCTGCAAGTCTGTTTGAGAGCCTTTCTTCTTTTCTTTACTGAAGAGTGAGATTCAAAAACCTTTCAACCGGGAGCCGGCTCTGATAATGTGGCTCTATGGACTACGCCCAGGACACCTCCCCAGTGGGCCGTGAGCTTACCTTGGCCACGGCCACGGCACAGGCATGACCCCAGATCTCAATCAGCTGCTGGTGTCCAAATCTAAATTCTTCCAGGAGCTCCTTCTCAATAGCCACTGCTTCTGCTCTGCTGCAAGACACAGAAAAATTGAAGGATTAGAATGGGGATGAGAGAGAGAGAGAGAGAGAGAGAGAGAGAGAGAATGGTTTTCAGAATCCAGAAAATTCCATAGGGGTGCTGATAGTGGGCGGGGCCAGAGCAGACAATGGGGGGAGCCAGAGATGAAAGTGTTCTGGATTAACTCCACCTCCTCAGATTAGAATTCTCTGTAGCTTTTCTCAGAAGTCTCTACTCCAGGTTTGGTGGGGCTCCTCTAAACATCTGTCACCTTCCAATTCGGATAAGCACAATTTTTGATGAATGGCTGGGTTCTGGTTTTCATATTGTTTTGGAAAGTGCGAATTCGATCGATTCAGCTTTAAATGTTAACTGAATGGGATTTCTCCCCCGTCCCCAGTGTCTGTGCATTTTTAGAGTTCTTGTCACCAGCCTCCAGGTTTCCATTCCCTCCCCTGTGCTCTTTGGATGTTAAATCTCTGGCTGGCATGTGGGCGCACCTTCTATCTAATGTGCATCCATCCGCATGGAAAGGAATGTGCCCCATGCAGTGCTCTCTCCGTCTCTCTCACTCACACACACACACATGCGCTGCAGCTGATGGGTTGTGTTGCAAATGGTTGATAACTGATCACTGAACAATTACAGCACTAAGAAAAGCAGAACGCCCTCGTTCCTCGTTAAAGGAGCAGAGGACAGGCTCTTGCAGAGTCAACAAACCCGGCAGGCAGAATGGAAGTTCACAGGAACATCGGAAACTGCCTAATACAGAGTCAGACCATTGGGCATCTAGCTCGATCCTGGCTCACTGTCCGGTGGCGGCGTTCCCTAGGGTTTTCAGGCAGGCAACATTCCCAGCCGCACCTGGAGATGCCGGGAATCGAACCCAGGCCTTTCGTGTGCTAGGCAAGTGCTTGTCCACTCAACAATTGGTGGTGAAGAGGGAGTGGTTCCGAAAACCCAAAGCCACTATCGTCACTAAACCATGGTACAAGGGTGTGCTTCTAAAAGCTGGACAGCACTGGCTAGCCAAGAAAGGTCCTGTAGTCCATTCACACCCACTCCGCTAAAAAGTGGTTTCGAGAAGACTCCATCTCTCTCCCTCTCTCTGCCCCCCCCTGTCTGTCTCACACACACAGAGTGAAAGAGACCCCACATTCCAGCTTCACCCAGCCTTTGTCTCTGTTGCCACAGCAACAGCTTAAATGGAAGTGCTGTTAAGAGAGAAGCAGCCAGCCTCCAGCAGTCCTGCACTGCCCAGGCAAAGCCAAGCTGGAAGGCAGGGGGCAAGCAGGTCCCAGTAGGCACTTGTGCTCTCCTTGATCCATTCCCTGCACCACCAATTTGCCACAGTGCCCTTTGGCACATTTGCTTTTTGGCAATATTGGCACCAGTCTAAGCAGGGCGAGGGTTTACCCATTGAAATGAATTGACTATATGGCCCCCAGCTCTACCCATTGAAGAGCATGGTCTTCCCTGCTCCAGGTGGAAATGCATAGGCTGGTTGGCCCCCAGCTCTACCGACTGAAAAGCATAGGCTGTTCGGCCCCCAGGTCTACACATTGACTATCCAGCCTCCAGGTCTACCCATTGAACCGCATGGGCTGCTTGGCCCCCAGGTCTACCCATTGAAACACATCGACTATCCAGCCTCCAGGTCTACCCACGGAAAGGATACGCTATTCAGCCCCCCCATCTCCACACTGTAAGGCATGGGCTATACAGCCCCCAGGTCTACCCATTGAACCGCATGGACTATCCAGCCACGTGGTCTATCCACTGGAAAGCGTGGGCTGTCCTGGTCCCAGATTCAATCCTCAATAGCATCTCCAGGTAGGCCCAAGCAGAGAGCCCTGCCTGAAATCCTGCAAAGGGCTGCTGCCAGTCAGTGTGGACAATACTGAGCTACATGGACCAATGGTCCGATTTGGTACATGGCTGCTTCGTCAGCTCCGCTGTTTCTGTCAAAGGGAAATGTGCTTTAGGCATGAACCTTTCCCTTTTAGCTGAATATTGTGTTTTCTAGGTTTGTTTTGTTTAATCTTTTGTGCACACATGTGCTTTACAGAGTGACCCCCCACACACACACACACACTTTGAAGGGTATGCTTCTTTCTCCCTGACTTTCTTTTAATGCATCTTTCCTTGAGGGAACCCACACACACACCATTGCTGATTTAACATTCCTCTGTTGGGGCAACGTCACCAAGAGAGTGAAATTCTGGCCAAGCCAAAATTGCTATTTTTTATTATTGATTATTAAAAGTTTTTAAATCCACCCTTCCTCCATTAAAGAGATGGTGAGGCGGTGTACTATGTATGACCAAAAATGTTGACGTCACCACAGATACAACTGTAGAACTGAAAACTGTAAAATACAAATCAAAACAGCTTTCAACAAACAGTAAAAACTCTCTCTCTCTCTCTCTCACACACACACACACGAGAGAACAGATTCAACCATCTTAATGCCCAAGCGATAAAACTCTAGTTTGGTCTTAAACCACGCATCACAGGCTACAGGAGGAGAAGCCCCCTTCCCAACATACCCTAAACCCACGAAAACAGAATTTGCAGAATAACTGGAAAGGAGGAAGCTCCCCCCCACCCCACCCCCATTACCGCCACCCACATTACGCTCAAGATCAAGGCTTGTTTCATGGTTGCTATGGAGATCAGCAGCCAGTGGGATCTTGAGGCCACAGCGGTGGAACCGAGTCACTATGTTCACACAACGCTTGTCGTCAGGTTGTGAAGAGGGGAAAAGATCCCTTTCTGATTTCACAACAACTGCCTTTCCACTTGGATTTCTGAAGTCAGGTAATGACAGACCCAACCTTTGTTGCAAAGCATCACGCCAGGCACACCAAAATATCCACGTGCATGTGCGCACCAGAAATGTGCCTCGGAGGGGCAGGATGCAACTTTTAGCTCTGGGTAGGGATGAAGGAAAATTTCAATTCACACTTAAAACCGAATTTGTCAAATTCAGTTTCCGAAACAATAGGAGAAGTGAAACTCACAGCCATCCTTTGAAATTCCTACTTATCCAGATTTTGCGATGCAGATCTTCAACCAAATAATGTTTACAAAAATGCAGGTATTGGGGTGGGAATGTGCATAAAAGTATCTTAGTGAAAATAACATCCAAAACTGCATTATTTTAGGAGAAATTACTTGCAAAAACTGCACACAAAACTGCTTATTAGGAGAAATATGTAGTAAATTGCGGAAGAATTTTCAAGAGGACTTTAAAAAAATCACAATTGCTGAAGAAATATGGGGAACTGAATTTAAGACTGGGGGAATGAGATATGGAGGGAAGTGAAACTGATGGATCTTTCCCTTCCTAGCTCTGTGGTAGGCAGCATATCTAGAAAAGACTCATTTGTAGAGATGTTGAAGTTGACTCCTCTGCAAAGACAGGGTTTGGCTGCAGTCCCTAGGTCAGCCTTTCCTGACCAAATGCCCTCCAGATATAGTTGGACTCCAACTCCCAGCACCCAGCATGGCCAATGGTCAAGTGCAATGATGGGCGTTGGGAGCCCCCAACACTGCTTTAAGTCATTCCCTGGGACCAGCTCCCCATTCGGTCACTTTTTCCAGCACAATGCCATCTGCCCGCCCCACGAATTGACGTGGAAGGCAAAGTGAAGCCTCCACAGCCCAGCAGGCTGAGATCTTGTCTGTTCATCACAGTTCAGCCCCCCCCCAAAAGAGACCAACCCTTCAGCCCAAACACGCATCAACCCATTGCTCAGCTAGTAACTCAAGCTGTGTCCAAAGTAACATACTCACCAAGCATTGATCTGGGTTGCTGGGCTCCAGACAGACAGAATTTCAACAGGTGCACCTGCCTCCTCCCGCAGCCTAGACATGCAGCAATGACACAACTCCTAAATTTCTGCCTTGGGCTCAGGGGCAACAGCCTTGCAGGGATTGAAAACATGGCAACCTTTGCCAGGTACTTTCTGCAATGCAGTAACTTACCTTAGATAGCGGAGAGGCTGAATCTGCTCCTTGCTGTGGGATGAATTGCAAATGGGCTTCTCCATGGTACAGGTGGAAAGAGGCTGTCTTTTTTTCCCGTGCCCCCCAGCCACCCCAAACCCTTCCTTATTTCCCAACTCCTTTCTTTGCCTGTTTATAAAAGATAGCAGTAGATGAACCAAATCACAACTGCACACCTCCCCCTTGGCTGGCAGAGACGCCAATGTGGGCACCACAGGAACTGATTGGCCGGCTCCTTCTAAGAGAAAGAAAGAAATCCCCCCCAATCACCCAGTGGAAAAGCCGCGCGGGGGAGGGAAGGTTAGTGGTTAACTCTTGCTAGTCCCAAAGATGGCCAATTGTGAAAGGAGGGGCGAATCTGGCCATTTTGGTCTCTCTCCGTTCCTTGTTTGTCCAGTCTTGAAGTTCACATTTCCACATCAGTTTGGTTAAAAAAAATAAAGTCCTCATGAAAATTCATCAGCATTTCAGTGTGAATGTTTCCTAATACTGTACACGCATTTTTGCAAAGCAATTTCCCCTAATAGGCACTTTTTTTTTGCAATGCAATTTCCCCAAATCTAATGTAGTTTTATGTACACTTTACTCTAGTATAGATGCATTTTGTACACGACTCGGCTGAGAACTACACTGCAAAATTCAGAGAAGTGCAAATTGCGAAGGGAGGGTGCGTTTGCATATTATAAATTCAGCAAGTTTGCCTTTAAACGCAAACTGAATCTAATCCCACCCCCCCATCCCTACTGGGGCGATGAGGCAAATTCACTTGGGGGCTAAGATGTCATCTGCACTCAGTGCAAAATACTAACTCCTTCCTCTTTCTTTCATCTGTTGTTCATCTGCTGTCGGTTGTTGATTGAGGATGTGATGCTGAATTATTTCAATGGGTCTACACTGAGTAGGACTTAGTTGTCTATCACCTGTAATTAAATTGCATAAAATGATAATTATGATAATAATTTGTATCCAACTAAGTTCTATTCAGAAAAGATCCGTTGAAATTAATGAATCTAAGTTAGTTATGTCCATTAACATCAATGGGTCTACCCCGAGTAGGCCTAACACTGAACTCAGCCCAATGGGATCTAGTCAATTAACTTCCATTTCGAGTGGACCCATTGAAATTAATGGACCCAAGTTAGTCACGTCCATCACTCTTCATGGGTCTTCTCGGAGCAGGACTTAAGACTGGATACAGCCCACTGAATTCAGTGGTGCTTACTCCCAGTGAGTGGTGCAGAGAGTTGTGGCCCTGCTCATCTTCATGAACTGGATGTTCTGCTATGCAGGAAGGTGCTCTTTGGGGATGCGAGTGCAACAGCCTATCAACCCAGCTACCTGCATTTTCAGGCTGCACAAGCAGCAGAGAATATCATCATCATCATCAAGGAGCCCAGGGTGTCACACAGAAACAAAACCATTTAACAAGAAAAAGAAAAGCATTCTAAAAAGAGTTTCAAAAATTAAAAACACAACTATTAAAAACATTCTAAAAGTGTAAAATATTCAAAATCTTAAAATCACATTTAAAAAGCTTCAACAGCAGCTTACAAGCACTCTTTCACCCGTGATCTTCAAGTTGCCAGGAACAGTCCCCTTCAGCCATCAAATGCCAAATTCCTCTTGAAAGTCACTAGTGATGGAGGCAGATGCAGCTCCCTGGGTAGACTGTAGTATCTTTAAAGCACACTTAACGTGCACAGCTTTCTCCAAAGAATCCTGGGAACTGTAGTTTGTTAAGGGTGCTGGGGATTGTAGCTCAGGGGGAAGTTAACTGCAGTTCTCAGGATTCTTTGGGGGAAGCCACGAGCTTTAAATTTACTGTGTGTAAGCAGCCGTAAACACTCAATGGTGACATGGTCCATTGCACGATACTTAAGAACACAAGAGCCCTGGAGCTGGATCAGGACAAAAGGGGCCCATCTGGCCAACATCCTGTTCTCACAGTGGCCAACCAGATGCCCATGATGGGAAGCTCACAAGCAGGACCCGAGCGCAACACCAACTCTCCCCCTTGGTGATCCCCTCTTAGCCAACAAAGCACGCCTAGACTAGCATACCCAGACTACACTCGCAGCACACTTGCACTCACGCGACATCAGGCTGACGTTCCTTATGATCCTGGTCTTTGCCTTCTGTCTGTTTTCCCTGATCAAGCTGTGAATCTTCGCCCAAAGGACTTAAATCACTTTCATGTTGGTTGCCGCAAGGCTTGTTATATCTCAGAATGTGAAGGAAGCACTATGTTTGAACCTGAATTCCTATAAAGACAAGTTTCAGGGGGAATTTGATGCACCAGAGAGGCAAAACTGAACCAGAAGCTTTGTCTGCAGTATGGGGGTCATTTATCTCTCATATGGAGAGTGAACCTTCTAAATCCCATCTCCCAAAACGCTGTGCTTTTGTTTGGGATTGTTCATAATGCACTTTTTGTATATTTTCCCATGTTTTAAATAAGCATGTTATACTTGAGATCTCCTTTGACTTGATAGGTGAATAGTCTGATATTTATGGGCTTGGTTGGCTGCCTTCATTTAGATTTATATATTTTGTTTTATTTTCTGTATTTTCATTGCATTACAATAAATTATATTTTTTAATGACATCAGATATAAAGGAACAGCTCGACCAAAAGCAGGCTTTGCAGGCACCACTGATGAGCAGGGCTCAGCTTTACAGGTAGTGAATATCTTGACAGGACTTGCAAAGGCACAGGTTTCAGCACGCTGGACAGCTCCTGGAATGCTTGGACTAAAACGCAGAGCAGATTCCACTGCCCCACTGATTTGGAAACACCAGCCACCAGCCCCATCTCCACATATGATCTAAATATATGACGTCATCACCCCTTTGACCACCCCCACCGCCGCAAAAAATGCACAGCCGAAGCCTTGTTTTGCTTTTGAAGCATTTTTATTCCTTATATTCAAATATTGCAGCTTCACATTTTGTCCTAGTTTAGTCCCACAGCCATTTCACAGGATAAAGACAGCAAGCTCTCCTCTCCCCAGGCAAAGCTGTATCCATACAGGTTTATTTTTGTGGGGGGGGGGGCTGTCCAGTTTCCATGTTTAAAAAGGGAGAACATTAACAAGAAACAAGCCATGTTCACGGGGAGAAAGGCTTTTAAAAGAACAGAATCAGGCTGTAGTTTTAAAGCAGAGATGGGGGAAACGTGAAGTCACTCCAATGACCTCCAGAGGTCCAATCCCTGGTTTAAATTTTAGTAGAGATGAGGGACCTGCTGCCCTCCAGCTGTTGGACTGGAACTCCCAGCAATCAGCATGGCCAATGATCAGGGATGATGGACGCTGTAGCCCTCCATCCTGGGGAGGGCACCAGATTCCCTGTCCCTGAACCAGGAGGCAAGACTTTTGTAAATGAAATAAAAAACCCTTGCTAAAAACATTCAAATTCCAGGGGGCTGGAATTGGCCTCCTGGGACAAAATGATTAGTCTTTAAGCTGCCACAAGAGTTCGCAGACAAGAGAAGTGAAGTCATTTTAGACAGCCTAACCCTTCCGGAATTGGAAATGGTCTCTGCAGAGAAATAGGTCAGAGATCTGAACAACTCTGACTCCTGGAGGCTCCATTCAGCTAAGTCCTACTCAGAGGAGACCCACTGAAATTAATGAACCTAAGTAATCAGTTTCTATTAACTTTAATGAGTCTACTCTGATCAGGTCCAGTACTGAATACCATCCAGTGGGTTGTATCCTATGAGTAGACATATTGAAACCAAGTGACATGACTTGAGTTCATGGGTCTACTTTTGAGGATGACTTCATGGGTGCAAGCAAAGACAGGGATGAGGAACCGATGGCCTTCTAGATCTTGCCAAACTGCAACTTCCAGAGGCCAGCAATCTGTGACACTGTAAAGAGAAATTAAGGCTACCGTGGAATACTTACAAAAAGATTAAGATGTGCACACATTTTTTAAAAATACTGGTCCCTCAGCAATCTCCAGAACAAAAATAAATCAGTGTCTCTCTTGACTTAAGTATTATGTAAATGCTCACTTTTTTGTAACTATTAAAAAAAAGAGTTTTACTTTGGCATATGAAAGAATTCTTGGTCCCTTGACAAGTTGTGTTGCAGCAGGAAGAGGCCTCTTTGTTAAGTAGAAGAGAAAAGACAGGTCTAACCCTGAAAGCCTTTTCAAGTTGCTAGACCTCATCAACCATCACCTCCAAGAAATACAAAACCTCTACCACCATCCCAAACACCATGTACACAGCCTGCAGCAATAGCGACCCTGGCAGAATCAAATCTTAAAAACATATGGACGATAGTTACACTCAGCTAGCCTTCCAAAAAAATAAATTAAAAATCCTACCCTGCCATCACCTTTCATGTGACAATGACAGCTAGGAACTGGCAAGTGTGCAGATCGCAAATGCTAGCCTCAACTAAACATCTGGTCAGCCAGGCGACAAGAGTTTTAATCTTTTGCAATGAAGGCACATGGATGAATTAAGCCACAGAACTCTTTCCAAGTGCTATAGATAAAAATTGATAATCGTTGATATTTACCTTGTACAAGTCCAACATACAGCTTTGGTGCAAAATCTGATACAGATTTCAGAACACTCAGCTCCCCCCCCCCAAGGTTCTAGTACTCATTACTTAGGAAAAAATAAAATAAGTATTGTTCACAAAACCAGTGGCATTTCAATGTCCTTGCAGTGCGCACTCCTTTGCATTCTCCATTTATATTCTGTTTACTAGTTTGTCACTTGCTTGTACACAGGGCCTCCATGATTGTCAATATCCCTCGCAAAGACAAAACGGCATTCATTCTGAGAATACTCCAATAAAGAGCATGCAAATAGTCATCAATATGCACAGTTCAGTTTCCAGCAAGACAACCATCAGATGTACTTTGTAGCAGCAATATTTCTTCAAAACAGGACAATTTGTAGGATTGTGTGGGCACCACAATTTCACATGAGCACAAAAGACTAGAATAGGAAGGTACAGGAAGATTGGCAAGTCAACTTCCAATTAAAAAAGCCCACCCGTCTGTGCAAGTTTGTAGACCCTATGGCTGTGGACAATGCATGCCGGGTTCTTTGAACCTGGGACCTGTGGTGTGCAAGCTAGCCACTCTACCACTGACCAACAGCCTCATAAGGGACGAGTGAGACCACTCCAGGTTGGGATGGACAGGAGCCTTGGTGCCCATACAGCTCCTTGTCCCTAGCCACAAGACCACCAAGTCAAAAGAATTGTATATACAGGCTATAGAATTTCAACCACCAAAGATATGTGGAAGATAACAAGTTTCCTGTAGCTAGAGAAGCTGGGGACATGGGCATTAGGAGATTTCCAGTGATCTAAGGTAGAGAGTGCATATGAGTGGTAACTCAGGTTGAGCATAGCTCCTTGTTGCTTCACATGTCTAGCAAAGCCAGAGTAAAATTATACAAAGAAAACCACACACATGTAATTTTCCCCAATTTGCTCAGGTTGCTGAACGAAGGGCTGTATTCAATAGACCCACTGAAATTAACAGACCTAACTTAGTAATGTTCATTAATTTCAATGGGCCATTTCCCACGTTAGCCCTACTCAGAGCAGACCCATTGAAGTGGATGAATATAACTAAGTTGGGTCCAATACATTCAATGGGCCTACTCCAACTTGGTTGGTTAAAATCCAATGGGTCTACTCTGAGTAGGACTAACATTAGATACAACCAAAAGAATCCCGTTTTCCATCAAGTGTTGTATCCAGCTAGGTTTCACTCAGAGTAAATCCCGCTGTAAATGAATGGAACTATGTTAGCCATGCCTATTCATTTTAATGGGTCTACTCTGTGGATTACAAGCCCAAATGTATTAACTCCCAGAAACTAGATGAGATTTTAGGGCGGGGAGAAGAGAATGGGCACATAGCCCTGGATCTGGCCCACAGCACCTTAAGGATCAACCTGACTCCCTTTCTTTAAAAAAAGAACTAAAGACCTTTATTCATCTTTGTATTAAAAGGGGGGGGGGACGATATGTAGAGAAGAGATTCTCTTTTTTAAAAGAAGAGTTGCAAATACATATATTGCAGTATCTGTGGCATCAAGAACAAGGAACTGTACCACGGTGATTGAAGAAAAGGGGAGACGGTGAAGAACCAAGGATGGAGGGGACAAGGGAAGACTGGTTTTCCCCTGTCCCATTTGGTTTTCCTCTGACCCCTCTGATTTTCCCAGGCTCACTGCTCCTCTTCCTGATAGTAGTAATATTCAGCCGAGTTCCCGTCATTATGGGCCGCGTTGGCTGCATCACCAGGGTTGCCTTGGGGGCAATACTTGGGGTCATAGATTTGGCGGCCCAACCCAAAAACCTGCCCACTTTGGTTGGCCCCATGGTTGTAGCCCATCTGGAGCGACATGGAACTGTCATCGCATTTGTCCGTCCCCAACTTGGAATCGTAGATGTGCCTCCGGGTGCCTGGAGCCGTCATGCCCACCTCAAGAGGGAAAGAGGAGGAAAACGAGTTCATATGTGGTCTGCAGTTATGGGGAGGGTGTGCTCTAACAAGATTTAAAAGGGGGGGTATACACACCCCTGCACATTAATGGCTGTGGAACAACCCTATCAAGAAAGAGTAGACCTTGCCTCCATGACTCATGCCTTTGTGACATCCAGACTAGACTACTGCAACAATTGGGTTGGCTTCAGTATAGAACTGTGGTTCCCAAACTGTGGTCCACGGACCACCAGTGGTCCACAGGCTTCATTCAGATGCTCTGCAGTGTGTCCGCATATTGACTTTTAATTGTTTAATTGATTCTTTAATTTCTTACGTTGTATTTTTGTTATGCCACCAAAGAAGAATTGGAAATAAAAAGTCAGCATCCAAAGAACCACCAAGAAAGGGGGGAGGGAATCCCAAAATGCTGCAAGAAAATTTATTTCTTGGGAAAGCTCAATGCGTTTTGGCCTCTGATATATTCAGCCTTCATCAGGGGCTACAAAGATGACAGCACACTACATTAATGCATAAAAATGGGCAGTTATAAGTCACACCACAGAACGCAGCATTGAAATATTTGTATTTCACACATCACTATCTAATCATTAGCAAACATTTTGTACTTACATAAAATTGTCTGTAGAGATCTCTAGTAGCAAAAAGGCTTACAATTTTTTAATGATAATTAAAAGAGGAAAACTGAACACACAGGCACAGCAAAGCCTGCAATTTCAGGTGTTCCTAATTTGCCAACATGAATATCTCAGGAACATCATAAATAAAAGATTTCAGGTTTTGGGTCTTAGAAAAGTTGAATAGGGAAAATAATAAAATTCTGCTATGGAAAGAGATGGCATACTAGAATTAAGAGCTCTGACTCCTAGTGAGTTTTGATTCCAACTTTTAATTCCTTCCACAATGGGAAACTGGAATTTCTTCCCCTTTTGTAGTTGTAGGAGTTGCCCCGGGAGGAAGGGCACGATATAAATAAACAAACAATTAAATAAAATTTCAGATGATACATATTGTTTTCCCGTTTAATTGCTTTTTGCCAGTTATAAGCTGCTTTTGTAAATGTTTAAATGTGAGGGGGGTGATCTGTGGCCCTCCAGATGTCACTGGGCCCCAACTCACACCATCCCTTTGGACCTATTGGCTGCCGTGAGTGGGGAGTGCAACAGTACCTGAAAAGCCGCAGGTTTCCCTATCCCTGATCTGAGAAGAGGCATGCCCCTTTCTCGGGAGAGGAGAATGCCTCTTCTGGATAGAGGCATTCCTCCATCTCTTGCTGCTTCTTAGATCAAGGGCGGGAGACCTGGTGCCTTCCAGATGTTGCTAGACTCCCAGCTCCCATCAGCTCTGAGCAGTGGCCACATACTGGTCTCTGGGGGGGCCACATGACCCCTACACCTGCCTTTAAGTAAAAGAGGTGCACCTCCAAAAAAGTAGCCCACCAGCTTCTCCACAAGGTCTAGTTTCTGGCCTCGGTTCTTACTTGGCTAGCACATTTGTTGGTGCCCATCTGCAGGCTGATGGTGGAGTGGTCCATTGGAGGCAGGATCTGGTTCTTGGGGTCGTAGAGGTGCCTCCTGGTGCCATAGGCCGTCATCCCCGACTGACTGGCGCACTTGTTGGTGCCCATCTGAAGGAAGATGTTGGATGAATGTTGGAAGATTCAGGGCAGACACAAAGGAAGTCCTTCACACAGTGCAGAGTTAAATTACGGAACTCACTCCCACAGGAGACAGTGATGGCCACTAGCTTGGATGGCTTCAAAAAATGATTAGAAAGATTTGTGGAGGAAAAGGCTATCAGTGGCCACCAGCCAGGATGGCTATGCCCTTCCTCCTCCTAAATTGGCACCATGTTTCTGAGAGCTTCCCTGCGTTGATTTCTCCCCGAGTTTTCCTGCACTGCTGAGTTAATTTCTCATTAAGTGCCAGCGGCCAAACTCTGGCATACCAAGTTGTTAGCAGACAGGCCTCTAAGATAAGAGAGGCAAGTTTCAAACTCAAGACTTGCAGCTTCAGCTGAGCCCCTACACCCCCAGCTGGGGCTTGCCTACCACCAATGGCAGAAAGAGATTTTGTCCCTCCCTGCCACCACACTCACCTGCAGACCAATGACGCAGTTCCCTGCCTTCAGCTTGGCATCGTCAAAGCACCTTTCCTGCTTCTCCGAATACTTCACCCCAATATCCACACCACTGTCGATCCCCTTTGTCTTGGCCTGAAGGAAGAATCAGCAGCTGAAAGCAGCCCTCATCTATTCCAGGTCACAAGATGCTTACAACCCTGGTAAATCTTGATTGCATCCCCACAAGACTGTAGTCCTCATGGGTGAAGAGAAACGCCTCCAGAGAAAGGGAGGGGCTTCCTATATGAGGACCCTCCAGCAGTTCCCCCAATATTGTGTGTGTGTGCTGCCTTGGAATCCTTCAGTAAGAAGGGTGGGATATAAAATTACAAAAATATTTGCATATGGCAATTTCATAAACAGACTACCAAACCTTTTTGCAACAATTGTAATACAAGAAAAACTAAAACAGATCACCAGCTGGCTATTCCAAGGATCCAAGGATTTCATTTACACTTTCAATAACTCTCGTCCTAAAATCTCAAATTTTTGGCAAGCCTAGAGTTTATATAACATATCTGCTAATTTATTTTTGCACCTCCAGCATGGATCTTCTTGTGGATTCTGAATCTTCATTAAATCACTTTGTGTGCGATGCCATCTATATATGATTTTATAAACCTTTTCTTTTATTGTTACTGGAATAAATAGTAGCTCTTTAGCTACTATTCCACATTTACTGACTTGGACAACATTATTCAGGGTTTCAATAAACCTGGAGCCACCAGATTTTTTTTTTAAAAAAAAGATATTTACAGAATTGATGCAACACGACACATACTGAAATGTCACAGCCTGGATGGCCTTTCCCTAGAAACCGCTGTCTTGGGATAGCCGGGGAACAGCCTAGTTTCAGATACTAGCCTCCAGAGAGGTGAGCCCTGCTGTTGGAAGAAGCAGAGCCTCATTGGTGGTTGTACCACCAAGTCTTCAGAGTAGAAGGGATTGGTCAAGGCTCCTTCCTGCCGGCTTTCTGACATGCCCCTTTTAAGGAAGCCTTTGGCAACTAGGCAGGCCAGGAGTTCTTTTTTTTTCTTCCTGCTACTGCTTTGTAATCTTTTAAGCGGGCAGGCACATTTAATATATCTATATCTATATCTATATCTATCTATATATCTATATATATATCTATCTATATCTATATCTATATCTATCTATATCTATCTCTATCTCTATCTATCTCTATCTCTATCTCTATCTCTATCTCTATCTCTATCTCTATCTCTATCTCTATCTCTATCTCTATCTCTATCTCTATCTCTATCTCTATCTCTATCTATCTATCTATCTATATTTAAAATTATTTTGACACAGGGCCAATGCAGAGAGACTAGCGCAGCCTCACGCAGCCTGGCATCCTGCAGATATTTTGGACTTTCAATGCCAACCAGCCCCCAGACCAGCCATGACGACAGCTTAAGGCGGACCAGGTTGAGGAAGGCTGTCCTAGCAGCTTGCCCAAAGCGACAAGTCTCCTCAGCGAGCCCAGTGCTTACTCACCATGCCTGCCAGGGCCAACAGCGACACCTGGACCTGGGTCATGTTTCCACTCTCATACAGATCGTTGGCTTCAAAGACGTCGACAGGCTTCAGGCCGTAGCTAATCATGGCTTTGATGAAGTTAGAGAGATTCTCCAGCTGTGGAAGGACGGGACAGCAAAACTCAAACTTTGGCATGGAGGCCAACTTGCAAAGTTAAACCAGAGGTTTTGAAAGGCCAGAAAGAGAGAGAGAGATTGACTATGCTAACATAAAGAGCAGTGAAACAGCTGTCACCACAGGTCAATGTGGCTGGGCATCTGCCGAAGACCCACACCCCAGCAAAGGGCCCCTGTTGGCCACCCTTGAGCTATGGTTTCTCCTCTGTATGCGTTATACACATACATACCTGGTGCCAATTGAGTGCTGAGCGGTTAATTTTCTTTATCGAACCAGGCTGCAGTTTGTTCATTAGCCTGGGAAGGGGAAAACAAGGTTTCAGCACCAGTTCAGAACCACCTAAAATGCTGATTTGCTGGGCGTGACAAAGGAAAGAGAAACTCCAGGGTTGTTGCTAGGTCCTCCAAAACAACCACCAACAACTCTGGGCACGACACAAATTTCCAAAGAGCTAATTTATATGTAAATTTAGTCTGACTAGTGCAAAAGGCTTTGTGCTTGAACCATCCCCTAATTCAGAGTTGCAGGAACCTTTTTCAGGCCAAGGGCCACATTCCCATCTGGGCAACCTTCCTGAGGCCACATGCCAGCAGTGGGTGGGGCCAGAGGCAAAAAGTGGGTGGAGCATCAAATGCAAATTTTGCCTCTGTACACACACTCGCACACCCGTCTCTCCTGTCAAGCCAGAGGCCGGATCAGAGTTCAAGGACACATCTTTCCAGCCAGGCAAAAGCACTCAGTGAGGGGTGTGGCCTGTAGAAGGGTCTCAAGGGCCGCATGAAGAGGGCTGGAGGGCCTATTTGTTACACCAAAAAGGCTCTTTACATCTGGGGGAAACTCCAAAACACACCAGATGGGAAACCAAGATATAAGACAACACCTTTATTGATTACCAATATCTTTTGCAAAAGAGAGACGAAGTATTCAGCTCGTGCCGGAAAACCAGTCTAAGGCATGGTTACAAAGTGCCAGTGATATATGCTTTTGAGTTCTCCTCACACAGCCCCTCCCGTCTCGTCAGTAACTTTGCAAACTTTCCCACTGTCTTGCATTGAGCTAACGCTCTCTGGCCTTGATCGCTCCATGCTGTTCCTTACCTCCCCCTTTCCTAACAAGACACATTCCAGTGAGCCATTATCTACTTGCATTGTATCTTGTTACATGTGGTGAACAAGCTTAGCCGAACATTCGGCCTTCACAGGCACCTTAAGAATTGTGTTTTTCTCTCTAAGTCTATGTTATATCAGGTTAACACATTCTATGCTGTGTCAAATTAACACTACATGCACTAGAATTCCCAAACTAGGCCTGATTGCATTACATATTTGGCCCTTGGGCCCAAGGTTCCCCACCCCTGCCCTAAAGCCTGCACTCCTCTTAAGATCTGTTCCACATTCAGTCACCAGTGATGTGATATGCAGGACCAGACCAAACGTCTATCTGTTCCAACTCTAGCCAAGCTGGTGTCCCCCAGATGATGTTAGACGACAACTCCCATCAGCCCCAGCAACCAGCATGGCCAATGGTCAGGGCTGATGGAAGCTGTGAAGTTTAGTAACACCTGGAGCGGACCAGGCTGGCAAAGGCTAATCTATCCCATCATCCCAGGCAGCAGCTCCCAAGGAGGGCAGGGAGACAGCAGCCTCCCACATCCAAGCCAACATAGAGGTAGACTTCCATGTAACATGGAGGTTCCATTACAGCCATCATCGACTGCCCACCTGTCAAATTTGGCCCAGCGGGAGATAATGATCTGGCCTCCCGGCCAGGAAACATCCCCCCCCCACTCTAGCCTTGTGAACAGACCTCACCCTGTTCCAATAAGCAATAGTATTTATTTATTTATGTATTTCCTGCCCTTCCTCCAACAGGAACCCAGGGTGGCAAACATAAGAAAGCACTTTAAAGAAAAAAAGAAAACCATTCTAAAAACACAGTTAAAGAGTCCAAAAACTTCGAAATTCCCACTCCAAAGCTATTATGATGGTTTATATTCCCCACTTCCCCGACAAGCATATGACGCTATTGTCCTATGATCAGAGCCACCACTGTCCCAACAAGCCACACGCTTTCCAGAAGCGCTGGCAGGGGAACAACAGGCACACGAGCACGAAGACACAAGCCCCCCTCGGCCGGCCAACTCACTCGCAAAGGACGACGCCATCTTTCAGCCCCTTCTGGAAATCGGGGCCAATCTCTCTCCCAGTGATGCTTTCTATCCATACCTGCAGCTGTCCCTCCTTCTGGGGGTCGTACTTCTGGGCAAGCTGGAGGGGGAAGAGGAGGAAAAAGGGTTCAGACTGGAGAGAGTCTTGCTCCGGTTTCTCATCCGATTCTTGGCTTTCTCTGTTAACTACAGGGAAGGGGAGAATGAAATCAAGAGGGGCAGCATAAACATGTTTTTAAACAAAGGAAGTGCTTTGGAGGCCATGGAACAGCGAAGCAAAATATTTAAGAATCAACGGACAGAGAAGCCCTAGTAGACCCCCTTGGCCTCTACTTGAGGGCTAAATAAGTCAATTCCTGAGCAGGTTGCCAGAATGTGGCTATTTAATTTATTTATTATATATCCTGCCTTTCCTCCCGGCAGGAGCCCAGAAAACTTTAAAACATCGTAGAAACAAACCTTACAACACATTGAAACAAAATATCCTTAAAAACATTTATTTTAAAAAGCTTTCAAAACATCATCTAAGTTTAAAAACATTTTTAAAAAGAAGGTTTAAGAACATATTAAAAAACAATTCCAACACAGAGGCAGACTGGGATAGGTCTCAACTTAAAAGGCTTGCTGAAAGACCTATTTTGACCAGGCTGTCTCTGGCTGGCTCTTGACACCATTTACTGTGCCCTGTATTTTAGCTGTACTTTTATTAGCAGAATTAATATCTTTACTTTTTTTCTAATTCTCATGTAGTCTATTTTTGGATTTTGCATTTTGGTATTTGTGGTCAGTTGACTTGTAAACAAAACAAAACCATCTAAGAAACAATTACATATTCTGAGTCTTGCATCATCAACAGAGTTTCCTGCCCCCTATCTTGCCAGTTACAAAAAAAGGGGGGGAAGGAATGAACATCTCCCATAATAACCTGGAAGAACAGGACAAGCCTGACATTACAGCCGGCTGGTTGAGTCTCAACTTTCTGCTGACTCTGTCACACATAACAAGGGGTGTGTCCATGCCCCGTTGGCACATAACCCACACACTTCTATGTTAACTCTGATTCCTTCTCAGCCTCTATAAACTCTGAACTCCAAACCTTCAAGTGCGTGTTTGCATGCAAGTAAAATAAGATTAGCCTTTTGGAACAAAAATATAGGTCCAATAGGACAGTGCAGTTCCTAGCTCAGAACCCCAGCACAAGACAGCATCTTCATATACCTCTGCATTTCTACTCGAGTTTCTCCCAAATGAATAATCCACGTATGCCAGCTTTTAGGCTGCCTTCCCTATGAGGCTGCAGCATTTGGGGCTTTTTAATTTGGAGAAAAGGTGAGCCAGAGGCAGCGTGATAAAAATTCATCAAATTATGCATGGGATGGAGAAAGTGGGCAGAGCGAGAACTCGTGGACATCCACTAGGACTTGTGGACATCCGCTGAAACCGAATGTTGGAAGGTTCAGGACAGACTAAAGAAAGTACTTCACACAGCAGAGTTAAACTCTGGAATTCACTCCCACAAGAGGCAGTGGTGGCCACCAACTTGTATGGTTCAAAAAGAGGATTAGACAAATTCATGGAGGACAACGCTATCATGGGTGCTAGCCACAGTGACTATGCTCTGCTTCCACGGTCGGAGGCAGCGTGCTTCGGGATGCCAGTTGCTGCAGGAGGGGAGAGATGCTCTTGCGCTCAAGTCCTGCTTGTGGGCTTCCCATAATGGGCACCTGGTTGGCCGCTGTGAGGACAGGAGGCTGGACTAGGTGGGCCCCCTTTGCTCTCATCCAGCAGGCTCTTCTTACGTTCTTGTTTTGTGGAAGAGATTCAAGCACATACTGGGAAACTGAAGTTTCCGCAATTAAAGTGGATTAAAGCGCTCTCTCATGCTAGCGCCACTCCAGGTGAACTATTTATTGAGCATTCATCCCGATTTGTTCACACAAAGCATATGCAAAGGTTAAGGTACATCAAGCCTTTATTGAGCCTTCCTTCCAATTTATTTGTGGTGATATTATAAAACAACGAGGATTAATCCTGCATCATCTGATTTGCTGGCGGGGTATTTCTACACCTCCCTGTTAATGATTCAAATATCCCACACGTTTCCCCATCCATTTCCTAACCACAAAAAGTCTGTGGTGGTTTTTTTAAAACAAAACAAACCCAGGATTTATTGTATTAGCATGACAGAGCCCTCGAGTCCAATTTAATTGCACAAACCTAAATTTCCAGATACGTGCTTGAATCCCTCCTGTGATAGTCTGGCGGCATCCACAGCAAAACAAACAGTTTGCAGTTAGGAAAGTTACAAGGGAAAGGTGTACAATATAAAGATGATTAATGGGAAGAGATATCAATATGCTGCAAGCAAATCAGGATGAACGCTCAATAAAAGGTCATCTACAGGAGTGCTTGCAGGGAGAGGACTCAACGTCCAGCATTTTCCAACCTACCTCTGTGCACTTTTAACTGATTACAACAGACAGACAGACAGACATGAAAAAACGCCGGTTTAAGCCATGCAGTTAGCTGGTCGACCAAGCAGGGAAACATTTTTATGCAAGGTCACATTAATTAATGCACAGAACTACATAAGCCAGTAAAAGATTAAGTACGGAGATATAATTATATCCATCACTGAGGTGCCAGATTCATCCAGGCCAGTGATTCTGATCACTGCAGAGGGGTTGTGGCTCACTGGAAGAGGATCTATTTTCTATGCAGAAGGTCCCTGGCTCAGTCCTTGCTATCTCCCGGTAGAGCCGGAAATGTCCCTTGCCTGAAACCCTGCACAGCCACTGCCAGACTGTGTTCCTACATTGGGGGGGGGGGTAGAGAGAGAAGACTTTTTTCCCTACAGAAGGGATGAGGGAATATCCCCCCCTCCAGTGGCCCTGGCCATCTTCACCAAAATCAGAGTCTCCACAAGGTGACAAAGGGTGTCCTTTGAACTTGGGGCATCCCCAAAAGTTTCACTATTTATTTATTTAGCCATGAAAAGGAAAGTGTGGTCATCAAAAAGCTTGCCAGCTTGGAAAGCAAAGCCAGCCCTCGGCTGTGCCAGGGACTTCCTCGAAGGGCCTTTGGCAAGTCTCCCAAGCGCTCTCTGCTGCAGCAGCCCTTAACGCCAGTTCTCAGGGAACACCCTAGGGGCAATGATGCCACCAAACACGTGAAGCTTTTTTATCTTCTCCCCTACAAATTGGGCAGACTTACAATGAAAGGGCATCTGGCCGGCCCATCATAAACACACAGCACCTTTTGAAAGGCCTTCTGCCGACTGGCAAGGCGACTTTCCATTTACAGCCCTGAAGGCCCCAAGTACTATGCGCAAGGCCAATCTGCGCATGCCCCTTCATGTGGCACTGACTGCAGAGCAACCCCCAAGTGATGCCTCTCCTTCCTGAAAGTCTTGGGAGGCCAGCTCCGGCCCGGGGCTCACCATCCCAGCCAGAGGGGAAAGCAATCACGCCTAGGGCAGTCTGCATACAACGCATGTGCTCCACCCATGGATATCTTGCTCTGTCTCCTTAAGATAAAGATTTTAGTCCTCATGGGCTTGAATAAAGAAATTTTAAATAGGAACCTAGGGAGTTGCCTTATAGAGAGTCAGATCATTGGTCCATCTGGATCAATGTTGTCTGCACTGACTGGCAGCGTCTCTCAAGGGTTTCAGGCAGGAGTTCTGCACATCCCTACCAGGAGATGCCATTATTAACATCGGCACCTTCTGCATGCAAGGAAGAAGCTCTACCGGTGAGCTACAGCCTTCCCCAAGTGTGACATGTGGAAGCCCATGAGTAAAACTCAGAAGGAAACAGTTTCCGTCTTGTGCGACATTAAAGCCTTACAGGGATGCTGTTTGTTCCCTTCACATCAGTGATGAGGAACATCTATAGCTGTCCAGATGTTGGTAGACTTTCAGTTACCATCTGGACCAGCCAGCACAGCCGCTGGCAGGGATGATGGCAGTTGGGGGTCCAGCAGCATCCAGAGGTCCAACAGCACAACTTTGCTGCTGATCACCAACTCACGGAGGATAAGACTATCAACGCCCACTAGCTGGGATGAGGCCATGCTCTGCTTCCATATTCAGAGACAGCATGCGGCCAAATACCAGCTGCTGGAACCCACAGGAGGGGAGAGGCGCTGTTGCTCTCAGGTCCTGCTTGTGGGCTTCTTCCCATAGTGGGCAGCTGGTTGGCCACTGGGAGAACTGGATGCCAGAATATGATGGACCACTAGCCAGGCTTGTCTTAGGTGCAGTGGAGAAGTTCGTGGAGCAAGTGAGGTTTGGTGTTTAAGCACCATGGATAGCTTCTAGTGCACAAGTGGCTCCAGTACCGGAATAGATGGGCCACTGGCCTGGTCCTACAGCCAGGCTCTTCTTAGGAGCCCCCTGCCCAGATATTGCTCACTCCATCTAGGCCAGGAGCAGAGAAACTTTTCTCAGCCCAAGGGCCACTTTCTCTCATAGCCTGCTGAGGGCCACCAGACAGCACTCAAGGGGGCCCAGGGAAGGGCTGGTGAGGGGCATGGTTTGAGGAGAGGGCTGTGGCCTAGGGAGAGTTCTGAGGGCCAGACAGAGAGGCCTCAAGGATGTGTCAAGAGGCAGGGAGTACACAGCTGAACTCCTTGGAGGAAAGGACATAGATGCCAAAATTCTGGGAGAACCCTTTGAGTGAAAGCGGCTTTAGAAGGGAGATGTGCTAAAGGCCCAGCTTCAACAGCCGCAATGTTGAGGCCACATGCACTTCTGCCAGAAACACCTGTGTGCTCTGGGGCGGGGGGCAGCACAGAAAAGGCCCTGCCACCTATGCCCACCAGCCGGATCGACCTGGCAGGCAGGCATACGTCCAAAGCAGATCTTGAGGCCCAGCCAGGCTTGCATCACCACAGGCCAGCTGCATGGGGGGGGGGGGCTTTGTCAGCTCAAGGGCCACACTCCCTTCTGGCAACCTTCCAGGGGACACATGCAAGCGATGGGTGGGGCAAGATGTTGATGTGGGCAAAGCAACAAACACACACACACAGCCCTCTCCATCCTAGCTGGCAAGTGACTATCAGGGTTCAAGGGCACACTCCAGGCAGGCCAAAACCACTCAGAGGGTGCAGAGCAGGACCAGTGAGGGGTGTGGCCTGGAGAGGCTCTCAAGGACCAGACAGAGGCTGGGAGGGCCACGTGCGGCACCCAGAACTAATGCAGTCCTTTGGGTATCGCAGGCCCACATTGTCTTCTTATGACCTGTGTGTGGGGCGCCTACCCTTTAGAACTCCCTCGCAGCACAAACCGGACATGGCCTGTCCCCATTATCCGCCCCCTTTGAAGGCCCCCCTCTCCCATCAAGACTTTATCAGCATTGGGCTACAAAATGTATTATATCTATGTTTTTATGGCCAACATTTATTATCATTTTTGCTAAAAAATTGCTTTGTGATTTCTCCTGGGGAGTGATTCAGAAATGAAATAAATAAGGACCCCCAAGAGGCAAAGGTCAGCATGAATCAGCTGCCAGCTATGGAGTCCCAAGTTCAAATCTCACCATTCCCACAAACTCACTTCAACTAGGAGGCATCAGAGACAAGCAATCAGCCCTCCCCATTTCCATTTAATACCTTTGCACTGCAGGATCAACATTTCACAAGGAAGTGGAACAAGATACCCTTCGAAGTGGACAAGGCATAGAACCAGATTTACTCACACACAGAGCAACAGCTTGGGAAAAGTTCAGGCATAAGGGGGGGTCCTCCTTCTCATATATCAACTCTTGCCCTTCAGGGGCATTCAGAAGGCGCTTTTGCAACAGGCAACACCCTCAAAAGCCCACTCCACATTCAGAGAGCTGCTAAAATCCCACTTAAAAGCGGTCATAAATCAGCACTCAGCCAAAAAAGGTCCCTGGGACAGACTACGCAAATCACTAACAGCCTTAAAAATGCCACGGCACTCCTTGAATTTTCCCACTGCAACTGGTGATTAGAACAGCCACTTGAATCTGAGTTTGCTTTGCTTCTCCTCCCTTCACGTCCATTTTCCTTTTTTGTCATGTCATTTGTAAGACTCTTTGCACAGGGGTGTAGTCCGTTCCAGGAACCTTTCTTGGACAGAAGAGAAGGGGTTTGATTTATTTTTATTTTTAAATAAAGTTATAAAGCATTTCTTTATGCCAGAGTTCTCAAGATGCTGTTGCTTCTTTTAAAAAAAACTGGACAATTTTAAGATTTGTGCTCAGAATGCAGGAATTACATTAGGGCACCAGAATAAAAGGGAGGTGAAGAGCACCCCCACACACACACACACACACGCGCATGAGATGGGAATCCCATCCAGTCTTTTCCCAAGTCACAGCTTAAGCAGATGGCTTTGAGGAGACTCAAGAACAGGACAGCAAGGAAGACGTTCCCAGGAGTGGCACATTCTGGGATGCAGCCAGGATGCACAAGGCTGAAACCACTGGGCGGGTGCAATGGGTGGAAGAAACTGGGAAAGGGAGTGTGCCTCTAAGCTTCTTAAGAGACCAGCTGTAAAAAAAGTTCAGAGGCTTCAGGGAGAAAGGCCTGCGCATCAAGCCAGAGGTTTGCACCTCTTCAGCGAATCACATCCAGACCATATATTTAAAGCATTCTTACAATCACTTTAACAGTCATGGCTTCCCTCCAAAAATCCTGCCAGCAGTAGTCTGTTACAGATGTTGATCTCACAAAGCTAGCTAATAATAATATTAATAATAATAACAATAATAATAATAATGTTATTCCACCCAAAGGAGTTCAGGGCAGCAACACAACAAAACAACTTAACAGCAACAGAAAAGCATTCTGAAAACAGTTTAAGAACATGCTAAAACACTGTTACAGTTTAAAGACTTTCTTCGATCCAGTGATCTCCAGGGTGCCAGGAACACTCCCTTTCGCCATCCAACTCCTGGTAAACAGGAATGTTCTCACCTTCCTCCTGAAAGTCAACAGTGATGGGGACAACGGACTTCAACTCCCAGCACCCTTAAAAGCTACAGTCCCCAGGAGTCTCCACGACTGTTAAAGTGGTAGAAGAGGGCTTTAGATGCCCACTGACCCAAGGAAGAGCAACTTCTGGCCACCAACTTGGATGGCTTCAAAAGTGAATTAGCCTGGTGCTCCATGAATCTGTCTATCAATGGCTACTACCTATAACAACTGTGTACTTCTGCCTCTGGTGCTGGAGGCTTTATGGAGGTCTGCCTCCCAATACCAGTTGCTGGGATTCACAAGTGGGAGCGCTGCTGGTTTGCTCAGGCCTTGCCTGTGGGCTTCACTGGGGCATCTGGCTTGCCACTGTAAGGACAGGAGGCTGGATTACACAGCCCTTCAGCCTGATCAACGTGCAAGGCTCTTCCCATGTTCTTAACAAGACTAAATTTATTACAGCGAAAGTTGGTGGACCTCAGTCCGCTTCAGCAAATGCGTGAAACACAATCCTAGACTGGCAAACTATATTCACCTGGGGCGGTGGGGAGGGAGTTCACAGGGAAATGAGCCGGCCTGAACAGGGTCTTCTGTTCTGACCCATCTGGTTTATTTTAAAGAGAAAAGGATTGTTGTGGTTAAAAAGCAACTCATTTCCCCCCTCAAGGATTGCCAAGGTTTTATAAGCGCCCCACAAGAACACAACCTCTGACCTAGGATTCCCACTAGGAACTGCAATTATTCTCTAGTAAGGGGAAATTACCAAGTCATTGAAAGACTGGGCGGCAGGCGCTGGAAAGGTGCTGTAGGCAGACCACGCCAGCATAGGGGAACAGGGGGTAGATGCATTATACCCATCCCCTGTTCCGGGTCTGCCCAAAACCAGACGATAACTGGGGGACGCAAGGTTCCTACTGACCTTCGTCTGCTGTTGTGCAATGCCAGGTCTGTGGTACAAAAAACTTCACTCATCCACGACATGATCTTGGATGAGTGTGCAGACCTGGCATGTATTACGGAGACTTGGCTGGATGAGGCCTCTGCACCCATTCTTGAGGCCATGTGTCCGCCGGGTTTCCGCTGCGCACAGCAGCCGAGGGTGGGCAGTCGGGGAGGGGGTGTGGCAGTCATTTACCGGGAGTCCTTGGTTTTTGCCAGATCTCCTCTCCATAGGACCAAGTTTGTCAATTGCATGTACTGGAGGTTGGGCCCGAAGGGCA
This sequence comes from Rhineura floridana, assembly GCF_030035675.1. Taxonomy (NCBI): domain Eukaryota; kingdom Metazoa; phylum Chordata; class Lepidosauria; order Squamata; family Rhineuridae; genus Rhineura; species Rhineura floridana. The sequence goes on along the minus strand of NC_084497.1, from coordinate 1,073,981 downwards.
GTTTAGGGATCCTGCTGGTGTACCGCCCGCCCCGCTGCACAGCAGACTCCCTGGCCGAGGTGCTGGAGGTGGTCTCGGCTGTACGGGCGTTGTCTCCAGAGCTGGTAGTGCTGGGTGACTTTAACGTGCATGCCAGGACCACTCTCACTGGAGCCCCTCGGGATTTCCTGGAAACCATGGCTTCCTGGGAACTGCACCTCAGTAATACTGGGCCCACCCATGTAGCCGGTCATGCTCTCGACCTTGTGTTTGTCCTGGGAGAGGAGAAAAGTGCTCTGAAGTTGGGAGTGGTTCTTTCCACTCCTGTGTCATGGTCAGATCACCATCTGGTAAACATGGACTTCACGTTGCCACACCCTCTCCGCAGGGGTAAAGGACCTATTAGAATGGTCCGCCCCAGGCGCCTGATGGATCCTGATGGATTCCTGACTGCGCTAGGGGAACTGGAACCTGCTGAAGGTTGCCCGGTTGAAACCCTGGTGATGGAGTGGAATGGAAAGATCACTGGGGCGTTAGACCGGGTGGCTCCGAAACGTCCTCTCCCCCTGAATAGAACTCAGTTAGCACCGTGGTATACACCACGGCTGCGTACTCTGAGACAGGAGGTGAGACGACTAGAACGCCGGTGGCGGAAATCCCGCTCCGAAGGTGTCCGGACACAAGTTAGAGCAGCAGTAACTGCCTACCAAGTGGCAATAAGGACAGAAAAGAAGGCTTTCTTTACTGCCTCTATTGCATCAGCAGAGTGCTGTCCCAGGAGGTTGTTCCAAGTGGTCCGAAGCCTGGTCGGTCCAGTTGCTCAGGAACCCTTGGAACAGTCAAAAGCCTCCTGTGACACTTTGGCTAAGCACTTTGCTGATAAAATCGAACACATACGGAGCTCGATCCCGTGCGCCGTGGATACAGTGAATGAATCGGAGTTGACCGGTTGCATGCCGGTATGCTGGGATCATTTTCAGCCTCTCTCTTCTGAGGATGTGGACAAGGTGCTCTCGACTGTAAGGCCTACCACCTGTCTAACTGACCCTTGCCCATCGTGGCTCATCATGAGATGCAGAGAGAAGTTGGGAGAGGGGATCAAGGCGGTGGTAAACGCATCCTTGCAAGAGGGTGTGATGCCATCAGCCCTCAAGGAGGCAATTGTAAAGCCCATCTTAAAGAAGCCCTCCTTGGATCCCCAAGTTTTTAATAACTTTCGCCCAATTTCGAATCTACCATTCCTGGGCAAGATCATTGAGCGAGTGGTGGCTAATCAGTTGTCGACACACTTGGATGAAACGGATTATTTGGATCCATACCAATCGGGCTTCAGGACTGGTCACGGAACTGAAACAGCCTTGGTCGCTCTGGTAGATGATATGAGGAGGGCATTAGATAGGGGAGAATTTACCTTCCTTGTCCTCCTCGATCTCTCAGCGGCTTTTGATACTGTCGACCACAGTATCCTTTTATATCGCCTAGAGGGATTGGGAATAGGAGGCACTGTATTACGGTGGTTCCGCTCCTTTCTCTCTGATAGGTACCAACAGGTGGCATTGGGGGAGGAGGTTTCAGACCCTTGGCCTCTCAATTGTGGTGTGCCACAGGGTTCTATCCTCTCTCCCATGCTATTTAACATCTATATGAAGCCGCTGGGTTCCATCATCAGGAGATTTGGGCTGCAGTGTCACCAATATGCGGATGACACTCAGCTCTATCTCTCATTTAAATCTTCACCAGAGTTGGCTGTGGAGACCTTGTCCAAGTGCCTGGAGTCCGTGAGTGGATGGATGGGAAGGAATAGGCTGAAACTGAACCCCGACAAGACCAAGGTGCTGCTCGTGGGGGACAAGAGAAGGTTGGGAACCGTTGACCTGAAGTTCAATGGGGTGAGTTTACCCCTAAAGGACCAGGTCCGCAGCCTCGGGGTTGTACTTGATTCCAAGCTGTCCATGGAGGCTCAGATTTCGGCTGTGAGCCGGGCAGCTTGGTACCAGCTACACCTTATACGTAGGCTGCAACCCTACCTTCCTGTTCATCAGCTCCCACTGGTAGTACATGCCCTGGTCACCTCTCGATTAGATTACTGTAATGCGCTCTACGTGGGGTTACCCTTGAAAACGGTCCGGAAACTACAACTTATTCAAAATGCGGCGGCTCGATTACTCACAAACAGTCGTCGCCGGGACCACATCACGCCAGTGTTGTTCGATCTACACTGGCTTCCAGTTGTTTTCCGGGCCCAATTCAAGGTGTTGGTTTTAACCTTTAAATCCCTACACGGTCTCGGCCCAGTTTATCTAAAGGAGCGCCTACAACGCCACCAATCATGCTGCCTGACACGATCGGCCACACAAGGCCTTCTCTCAGTCCCGCCAACCAAAGCAGCTAGGTTGGCGGGCACTAGAGAGAAGGCCTTTTCAGTGGCGGCCCCCACCCTCTGGAACTCCCTCCCACAAGATCTTCGGCACATCTCTTCCCTGAATATGTTCCGCAAGGCCTTAAAGACCTGGCTTTTTCAGCAGGCTTTCGGGACTTCTGGGGAGGCTTAATATTCTTCTGTTTTAAATGCCTCCTATTATGTATTGTTTGCTCTTATAATTTATATATTTCACTGTATTTTTATATTGTATCCTGCCATATTTATTGTAGGTACGTCGCCTAGAGTGGCCACTGGCCAGATAGGCGACACATAAATTAAATTTATTTATTTATTTATTTAAAATTACTCTGCACATGCTCAGACACAGCACTTCAGCTGCTCATCACACCTTCAAGGGCAATGAAGTTTTGTTTTTTTAAAGAACAACGTTCCAAGCCAGAAGCCTGGATCCAACTAATACTATTATTTATTGAATTTTACAATATGCACACCAACTGTGCTTATTCACCCCCCTGGAATCTTCCTCTGGTAACTGTCTCCATTCTGTTTTGTTCTTTTGCCTTTTCCAAGGCTATCTTGACCCAAGATAGCAACGGGACCGTCCTAGGATTCACATTTTTTAAATTCATTTGTTGCTACATGGCTATCCCATGGAGCTTGAGCTGCTCTAACTTGGATTCCTGCATTGAGCAGGGGTTGGACTCAGTGGCCTCATAGGCCCCTTCCAACTCTGCTATTCTATGGCATGGTTCTCCCCTTTCCCATTTTATCCTCACAACAACCCTGTGAGGTGGGTTAGGCTGAGATATTCTCCACCGACCCAGTGAGCTTCATGGCTAAGTGGGAATTTGAACCCTAGCCAGAGGCAGCAAAAGGGAGGCAGGGCAAACAAATTCAAGAGGAAGAGAAGAGTGTAGAGCAAGTTGTAGAGTGTGTAGACCAAGTGTGTTTGTGTGTTACAGTAGCCGCCTAAACACAGGGGCCAACCATGCAATCCCCCACAAGCCTCCCTCAGTTCTTTCTCCCAGGTCAACAGGCAAAGGAGGCCATCAACAAAGAGGTTTAGAACCACGTATACAGCACAGTTCAGGACCCCAGCTCAAATGTACAAGGGACTAGCACCTTTAGCTACCTTTGGGAGAAGTCAGTGGCCTATTTATTACTATATTTACATCCCATCTCTCCTCCACCCAGGACCTCAAGGTGGCATACGCAGTTCTTCCACCACCCCCATTTCCTCCTCACTACAGCCCTGCAATGTAGGCTCTGCTGAGAGAGAGTGTGACTGGCCCAAGGTCACCCAGTGAGCTTCATGGCCATTTGAACCCAGCCTCCTCCCCAGATCCTCGTCCAACACTCTAACCACTGTACAGGCTGGCAGAGGGGGCGTGGTTTGGCGAAAATCAGGGGCAGGGCCTGGGGCAGCAGGACTCCCTCCTGCCTGCTTTTCGGACGCCCATTAAAAAGGGGCAGGGCTTTGAAACATGCCTTGCTTTTGTCAAAGTTCCTGCAACTTTGGATGTGGTAGCCTGCCTGGCTGTATTTTTATGGAAAGTGCAGTTTACAGATATTAAAAATCAATACATCTCCCGCTCGTTTTTCCTCTCCTCCAGAAGGGGAAATTCGCGCCGCTCGGCTCACCTGGCCAAGTCCGACCGGAGGAGCAGCGCCGCGTCTCCAAAGACGCCGCCGCCGTGCGCCCAGGGCGCATTTGGCGAAGGCGCGCCTGCCCTCCTTCCCTCGCCCACCAACTCACCCGGTTCCGGACTTCAGCGGACAAGCCGTAGCTGGGCCCCTTGTTGAACTGGTTGCTGCTCATCCTCGGCCGGGACAGGGCGGCGTCTGTCGGCTAGGCGAGGCAAGGCGCGCTCCACCGAGCTACCTACTTCCGAGCGCCACCACCGTCCTCCGCCCGCACTTTTGCGCCAGGCTAGCGCCGCCTCCCGCCCGCTCATTGGCCGGGAGTTGAAATAGCCTTATAAGGGCAGAAAGAGCCGAATTCCTGGAGGATGGGAGTTTCCTGTGTGTGGGTCTCCTCCAGAAAAAAGAGAGCCAACACAGCGAAGACCCCCCTCCCCCGCGGCTTGCTGGGCGACCCCCCGACAGAGCATCAAAGTCCCCCAAAGGTCCCAAGTCACACACCCCTCGTGCGGACGTCAAGGCTGCCTTGCCCTGACTGCTGTCCCCTCCCCTGCTTCCAGAGCTCCTCTTCCCTTGAAATAGTTTTAGGAAGAGACAGGCATTCAACAGGGGAGGCTTTCGCTCAACCTGCTTAGAAGATGGACCACCCAGATTGGATTTCTGCAGTTGTTCAAATCCTTCCCCGCAGCCCCCCCCCACACCTTATGATGGGCTCCTGGTGTTGTTTGCCCCATAAGTGTTCGTCCTGTGTCCTTGAAACCGCTTTGGGAACAGGTAGATATTCAGCCGGGAATGTTTTTGCTCAGGCTGCTTGGGATAAGTTGCATCCCACTCTATTTTGAGGTTGATGAATCCCCCCCCAACAAAGGTTATGATGAGGAATTATTATTATTCCCTGACAGGCCTTGAAATACGTTTGGGGATAGAGCAGTCATTTAAACGGGGAAGCCGTGTTCAGTGGCAAGGCTTGGGGGCTGGCTGCTTGACAAACCAGCACTCTGCACATGCTTAGAAATGTTCTTTGTTCCTCACAGCCCCCCATGCCTGTACCAGTTAAGCTTGCTAAGGTCAGCTTACCAGAGAAGAGGATATATTTTGCATTGCATAATCTTTTCCTGCCTCTGTACTTGTTGGTTTGTTTAATTAATCATGTTTTTATTGTGCTTGTTAGACAAAGATTAGTTTTAACTGGTTTTGATTTATTAATAAAATTATGTGGATGCAACTATGTCTTCCTTATTTTAAGGCCACAATCCTCTGCACTCTTATTTATTCTGTTCCCAGAAGAGATCACTATATACATATATATTCCATAACAGCAACATACACAAGCCCAGAGACAAACTAGAATAAATATTTCTGTCCAATGCTGCTCATACTCAGAGTACACCCACTGATTTCAATGGTTCAACTGATTTACTCTGAATATGTCTAGTATGGGATATCAGAGACTTAGCTGCATAGCTCCCAATAGGCTGATTCTGACTAAGGCTGCAATCCAATACACACTTACCTAGGAGCCTCACTGAACCCAATGAAGCTTACTTCTGAGTAGACATGTATTGGACTGCAGCCTAAGTCTTACCCACAGCAGAACCTACTGAAACCAGTAGACTTGCATTAGCCATGCTCACTGATTTCAGTAGATCTACTTTGACTATGACTTTAGACGGTACCACCCAATGTTTGAGAGAGAGCTTTGCCTCAGGGGTGGTCCCAAGTCCAGTCCCAGATGGCATCTCCAAATAGGGCTGTGAGAGACTCCCTGCTGGAGAGCTGCTGCCAGTTAGTGTTGACAGTACTGAGCTAGGTGGACCAATGGATCTGACTCAATATAAAGCAGCTCCTAAGTTTCACTTGCAAAAGATGATGCGTCACTCACTATTGACAAAATGTCTATCACGGCACTCTGCAAATGTAGCAGGTATAAATGGCGCTATCCAGAGCAGGCAGGTAAAATCCACCTGCACTCCTTTAACCAGCTCAAAAGCTACCTGCACCCCATTAGCCAGCCCAAAATGCACCCCGCATGCAATTCAGCTGAGTTGACTTCAGGGCCTGGAAAAGAGGAGCGCTCTCTCCCTCTCAGTCTTACCTTATTGCCTTGGAATTGTGTCAAAAAACAATCTCAGCAGGAAGAGTTTCTTTTCCCACTACAGAAAAAAACAAAACACGTCACAGGGTTGGAAAATGTTTCGGATTTTTGAAATAGCTGCTGTTGCCAACTGAAGATGCTTTTAAAGGGTAGTCAGGATGGCCGATCCCACCCCACACATGCACCAACCTTTTTAGGGGGGGGGGAACATTCCCACGCCACCCCCAGTGAGAAAGTTCTGAGCTGTCCTGGGGCAAAACACAATGCCGACGTTTTCCTCTCACAGTGTGAACTGCGTTTTTCAGATGCCATGGCACTGACATCATTAGGGTTAGGAACTGAAGGCCAAGTGGATGATAGAACGGGGGGGGGGGCGGTGAGGGGGGAGATAAATCAGTCTTCTTGCTGCCCTGTCGTGTAGCAGAGGAAAGTTTCTTCTCAGAAAGCCTAGTCTTTTGTACCCTTCCTTCCCCCCCTTTTAAAAGCTTTTTCAAAAACTTTGCTGAAAAGGTGTTTGGGTTTCTGTAGTGGCCACTGGGGCCGTCTGGGATTGGCAAGGCGGAATTCAGGAAGCCCAAACAGGAGGTAGAGCCAGAACCAGCAACAGGCAGAGGCGGAACCAACTAATTCTAGTTTGGCCCATCCTCCTTCCTTCCCCAGTTCAACAAGGGCAAAAAAAAAATAAATTAAAATGCATAAGGCGATACTCTGCCTGATCTTAGTTGGCTGGAATTTACTGGGTTGAGGGAAATAAATCTGGAAAGTGTTATATAGCTGTCAATTTCTATGACCCTGTATTTGCGAGTTAGCCTCATTTGAAATTGATGAGTCTTTACTAGGGATGGAAAGATCTGTCAATTTCAGTTCTCTCAATTTCTCATTTTGCAAATTGTAAATTCAGTTCTCTACATTTTTTAAGCAATTTGCAAGTGTTTTTTTAAATCCTCATGAAAATTCTCCAGCATTTAGTGCAAATGTCTCCTACTAAACACATTCTTGTATGCAGTTTAGACTACTGTACACATATTTGCAAGCAATTTCCCCTTATAATGCATTTCAGAATTTTATTTTCATTCATATATTCATTTTTATGCACACTTTCCCCTAAGATTTGCATTTTTTGTAAGCATTGTTTGGTTGGCAAACTGCACTGCAAAATTCAAATGAGTGCGAATTTTGAAGGATTATTCTGTTTCATGTCCCATAGAGTTGCGGAGAGGGCAGATTTGATAAATTCAGCTTTAAATGTGAACTGAATGAGATTTCTCCTGCATCCTTAGTCAGAATGGACAACAGTCTGACAGCTTAAGATAGCTTCAGAGGTTTTTTGTTTAACATAATTTATATACCACTTGATCTTGTGCATTAATTTAGAGAGAGAGAAAGATCAACCCAGTCCGGCCTAGAAAGTGACAGAATTAAAAACAAAGGAAGGAATTTAGCAAGTGTGGCTTCCTCTCAGGTCTCAACCACTGTCACACATGCGCGCGCACCCACACAACACACAGTGGCCTTTTCCTGTGCAGCGCTGAAGGTTGTGTGTGTGTTTTCAGACAAACCCAGCCAGGAAATAAGTTTGCAATCATGTGCTTTGAGCCTAGGCAGTGACGGCAGGCAAAAGCCGCACCAGCTTGCGCATTAGGCACCAAGAGGTGCCTTTTGGAAGGCCACACCGAGTGCTCCAGGTCTGCTGGATGGAAAGGAAGGGAGAGAAAGCCTGGGGATCGGAGCGTGTCATTGATCAGGGGGGTCGGGGGACACCATGTTTTCACGGAAGAAACGTGAACTGATCAAGACGCCGTCGATTTCAAAGAAGGGAAGGGCCGGAAGTCCGATTCCACCATCCTCTTTGGTGAGTAATGGCTGCATCCTCTGATATTTCAAAAGGGGGCACTCTTTGTAACACCCATAGTTTTCTAGCAGAGATCCCTGTCTGAGCACCTTTCCCCATTATCGCACGTGGCTTAACGCCGCCCAAGACAGCCAGTCCATTCATTTGCTCTGCGACAGCCACTGCTTTTAAAAGCCAAGAGGACTTGTTTGACTTGACGTGGACACCATAATTGTTCTGCCCTAGACAGGAGCCGGTGTGGTGTGGCGGTTAGGGTGTTGAGCTAGGATCTGGGAGAGACCAGAGTTCAAATTCCCCACCCAGCCAGCTGTCCATTTCAGTTCCACATTTCTCCAGCAACTTGCGTTAAAAGAAAACTCATGAAAATTTTTCAGCATTTTAGTGTGATATTTTCCCCTAATAAGCACATATTTGCAAGCACTTTATCACCATATAATGCATTTTGTATGCTATCTTTACTAATACATTCATTTTAATGTATACTTCCCTCTAATATTTGCATAATGTTTAGTTGGCCAACTGCACTGCAAAATTCGAAGTGTGAATTTTGAAGGATGGCCGTGTTTCGGTGCTCATATCGTTTTGGGAAGTGTGGATCTGATAGATTCACCTTCAAATGCGAACTGAATCAAATTCCCCATCCATCCCATCACTGGGTGACCTTGGGCCAGTCACCTCCTTCTTGGCCTAGCCTACTTCACAGGATTGTTGTGAGGATGAAATGGGAAGGGGGAAGAACTCTGTATACCACCCTGAGCTCCTTGGAGGCAAGGTGGGATAGAAATGTACTAATAAATAAATAGTCCCCGGCGGCATCTCCAGGTAGGGCTGGGAGAGACTCCCCACCTGAAACTCTGGAGCGCCCCTGCCAGTCAGTGTAGGCAGCACTAAGCTAGATGGACCAATGGTCTGACTCAGAATAATGCAGCTTCCTATGTTCTTATGTGCATTTATTTGATGCTGGAGTGAAGGGCCTTGCAGATCTTTTTTGACTACACCCCCCCATCATCCCTGACCATTGGCCATGCTGGCTGATGGGAGCTGGACTCCAGTAACATCTGGAGGTCCTCAGGTTTCCCCCTCCCTGATCTGAGAAGAGGCATCCCCTCACTCAGGAGAGAATGCCTTTTCTCCGTTGAGGCATTCCTCCACCTCCTGCATGCAGTCTTCAACGACAGGTGGGGGAACCTGTGTAGGCCCTCCACATGTTGCTTCATTACAGCTCCCATCATCTGAAACCATTGGTCCTCCTTGCTTGCTGGGGATCCTGGCAGCTGGAATCTAGCAACAGCTGGGGGGGCCTCAGGTATTCCCCCCACCCCCCGTTTTAATAGTTTTAAAGCTTGCAATGGATTTGAAAGTACTTATGATCATTGCCTTTCCCCCCCAGTGGGGGAACGGAAATTGGTTTGAGAGCGGTTTCGCTTCTTGTTGGCCTTCCCAGGGGGCCGCAGGCACAATTTAAGGCCTGCTTTTTTGTTGATATTTTTTGTACTAGAACCAGGTGCAAAATAATGTCCCTCAGTTGGAGCCTGGAGCAAAATAATGGCCAGGGGAGTTGGGGTGGCCGTGGCACCTGGTGCTCACTAGACCGGGGGGGGTGGCAGGGAGCCCCCCCACCTGCATGATAGGGGGGCACATGCCTCCCTGCTTTACTTTATACTGTCCTCTCTTGAAAGGGCTGTCTAGTCTAAGCCCCGCTGAGAGATCAAGAAGCAGAAGGAGGGTGACGGAGGGGCCTGGAAGCTGCCGTTAAATGTGAGGATTGAGGCAGCAGGCGGAGACCGGCAGCCAAGATACTCTTGGGATTAAGGAGCAAGGCATCTCTCCGAGTTCCCTGGGGAGAGGGACTGGCTGTTAAACCCCTCTGGGAACTGGAGCTCTGTGAGGAGAATAGGAGTCTCCTAACAAACTACACTTCCCAGGATCCTTTGGGGGAAGCCATGACTGTTGGAAGTGAAATAATAGTTGAATAAATGTATGGTGTGGATGTGGCCTTAGCTGAATACACCCCATCACCCTCAGGGGGTCTCAAGTTGGTATGAAAGAGCCACAGTTGTTCACGGTAGGGACGTCCACATTCCCTCCGCCATCCACACATGTTCATGGGCTTCCCAAAGTCAGGAGATTTGTGTTCACATCCACTGTGCTTTCTGAACGTCTGCTGGAACAGTTTTATGAAAATCCAAGCTTTAATATCATTTTCCATCTGGACTACTTGCACTTGGCTCCCCTCTGACCTCTCTGTTTACAATCCCCTTCAGACACATATAGCAAGCTGTCATAGTGAGTCAGACCACTGGACCGTCTAGTGCAATCGTGTGAAAAGTGGGAACGAGGAACCTCAGGCCCGGAGCCGAATGTGGCCCTCCAGAGCTCTGTATCTGGCCCTCGGAACTCTCCCTAGGCCCCTCACACACACATACAAGCCCTGCTCCACTCGCTCCTTGAGTGTTTTTGTCTGGCTGGGATGCGTCATTGAACTCTACAACACAGCCTACTGTAGAAAGGTAAAGTTCACATTTGTTGCTCCGCCCACTTTTGCCTCTGACCCCTCCCACCACTGGCATGTGGCCCCCTGGAAACATGCCCAGAAGGGAATGCGGCCCTTGAGCTGAAAAAAGATCCATCTCTGGCCTACACTGCCGAGAAATGGCTCTCTCTGGAGATAACTTAAAGCAAGGCAGACCCACTGAGATACGGCATTTCCCCTAAAGTAAAATTCTAGTCCTCATGGTTGTTAAAAAAAGGGGGCTGGTTTAATATCAGAACCTAAGGTAGTGCCTTCTACTGGTCCATCCAGCTCAGTACTTTCTACGCTGACCAGCGGCAGCGCTCCAGGGTTCCACACAGAGAGTCCTTTCCCGGCCTTACTTTGAGATGCCGCAGGTTGGACCTGGGAGCGTCCGTGTGCAAAGAAGGTGCTCTGCCACTGAGCCAGAACATCAGAAGAGCTGTGTGGCTGGGTCAGGCCAAAGGGGGCCCACCTAGTCCAGCATCCGGTCACCACACTGGCCAACCAGATGCCCCCAATGGGAAGAAGCCCGCAAGCAGGATTTGAGGGCAACAGCAACTCTCTCAGTCACATGCGCACTTGCCCACAGGTGCAAACTACAGCCTCATGCATGCGTGCCCGTGGGTGTGGGTGGGCGTTAGGGAAGGGGGAGAAATTAAACTCAGTTCTCACTGAAAAGCCAATCTATCAAACTCGCACTTTCTGAAACAACACGAGAGCCAAAACACAGCCATCCTTCGAAATCCAGACTCCTAATTTTGCGACGCAGCTCTGCGGCCAAACAATGTTTACCGACATGCATAATTAGGGGGAAGTGAGCATAAAAATGAATGTTATTAGTGAAAGCAACATCCAAAAACGCATTTAATTAAGAGAAGCTGCTTGCAAAAATGGGTACGTTGCTCAAAATGGCAGACGGAGGAATTTGCACTGAAATGCCAGAGACTTTTCATGAGGGTTTTTTTTTTTAATTACAAATTACTGCAGAAATGCAGAGAACTGAATTTAAGATGGGGAAAATGAGCAACGGAGAGAACCAAGACAGACAAATCTCTCCATCCCTAGCGTGTGCGCATACCTGCAATGGATGACTTCACGCATCTGATGAAGTTGGACTCCAGTCTGAAAAGCTGATGTTGCAACAAAAGTGCTTTGTTCAAGGTCCCACAAGACTTTTGTTGTCAAGGTGTGCTTTGCGTGGCTGGTGCAAGACTGCGTGGGCACATTAAGCATTGCACCTCTTAGCTTTACCGGTGGGGTTTCTGATGTTCTGAAATGCTGAATCTCTGTGGCTTGTGAAAAATGCACCCACAGTGGGGAAATGTCATTGCTGGGCTGCTAGGAGTAACGTGGACTGAAGTGAATGCTTCTGAAACCAAAATGGGTTTGTTTGCCTCACTTCCGTCTCACGCTGCCAAATATTTTTGAGAGGATGGTGGCAGTCCCAATTGCAGACGGTTTTCGAAGGGATGGATGATCTGGACGTATTCCAATCTGTGTTCAGGCCTGGTTTGGTTTGACCTTTATTAGGAGAGGCACAGGCGGAGTACCTTTTGCATGCAAAGCACTGAGCAACGGCCTTTCCCCTAAAAAGCTGGATTCTAGTCCTCATGGTTCTGAATGAAGAGGTAATATAAACAGGAAGTTGCCTTCTGCTGAGTTAGGCTACTGGGCCGTCTAAGCGCAGTGTTTTCTAACCTCCCTGGCAATAGTTTCATACAGGGGACATTCCTGGAGATGCCAGGGATCGAACCCTGGCTCTTCTGCACGCAAATCAGATGCCCTACCACTAAGCTACGCCCTTTCCCCAGGAAGAGCCAAGACTGTAAATGCATAATCTGCCCCTATTCCTAACTCTATTTGAGTTTGCACAATTCAGAAGATGATGGTAATGGTGCCCCAAAAGGGGAAGCTGTCAGATTCTCCCTTCCTCTTCTTTCAATTTGCAGCTTTTCTGCCCACCCCGCCTTAGAAGCCGAGCTGCGTGTCTGCCTTGCGTGGGGAATTGTGTTTTTTAAAAAAACAAACCCAAAAGCTTTTCAGAACAAGCATGGGTGAAAAAAAGCTCTTGAAACCCACCTTGGAGACTCCGGCTTGTTGCAGGCCTTGGGAATATTTGTGCAGTGTCTAAGGCAGCTGCCTCTCCACCTCTTGGGCACGCAGCTGGGGGTTGTGTCGGCTGAACCTCATCCTCCATGTCCATGGGTCGTGGCCATGCTCAGCAGTCGCATGAGTGGGAAGAGCAGTTATAGTCCGTACTCTGCTGGGCTGCGGAGGAAGGTCTCAAAGGCCAGAGGGCACGTTCTGGAGACGGTCTCCAACCGAGCCAGCGTGTGGCTGAAGGTACTATGATGAGGGATGAGATGGGGGAGAAATTCGATTCAATTCGCATTCACAGGTGAAACTACTGAATTCACACTTATGCAGAACCAGAACAACAGCCACCCTTTGAAATCCACACTTTTCTGAATTTGGCAGGGCAAAAAATGCATGTACTAGGATGAGGTGTGCTTAAAAGTGCATATATTTATAAAAATAACATACAAAATGGATTATGTTAGGCAATATTACTTTGCAAAATGGTGCATATTAGGAGAAATTTGCTCTAAAATGCTGATGGGTTTTCACGAGGACTTTTTTTTAAAGAAAATTGCAAACTGATGTGGAAATGTAAAGGACTAAAGTTAAGACTGGAAAAATGAGAAATGGAAATTGGCAGATTGTCAGCTGAAATGAGTAGATTTCTGACTGTCAGTTTGTTGATTGTCAAAGTCAGATTCCTAGTTGTCAGCTGAAATTGACTGGTTTCTGTGAACCAAAATTGACAGATTTCCCCATCCCTAACTCTGATGTCTCAGGAATGTGGTTAAAGTGTGAGACTGGGACCTGGGAGAGACCTGGGTTCAAATCCCTGCTTGGCCCCCTTTGGGGGCTGGTCACTTTATCTATCAGCGTAACCTACCTCACAGGATTGTTGTGATGATAAAATGGGGAGGAGGAGAGCAGTTTTTGTATGGCACCTGGAGCTCCCTGGAAGAAAAGTGGGATATAAATGTAATAATAAATCAAATAAATATACATTACAATAAATAAATTCAAATCCAACACAGATACTGACTGAAATAAACCCCCAGTACTGCCTGTTAGTCAGTGGCTTCGCAGGGGTGGGTGGGGGCAGGGCAACTGCAGTTTCTGAGATCCTGACCAAGTTTTACGTAAGCACCAAAGTTGTGCTGCTTACTCATTGCAGCGCTCTTGAGCAACTGTGACTCCTAACAGCCACAAGACCTAGTCGTCCCCCTCCATGGAATAGTTTCCTTCAAGACAGAATGTTGACTATTTCCCTACAGACCTTTTTCAGACCAAGGGCCACATTCCCTCCTGGGCGCCGCACGGCAGTTACCAGAGGGTTTTTTTTAACAATCAGTCCCTCTTCCCAGGGAACTCTGAGAATTGTTGCTCTCCAAGGGCCATGGGGAGGGCTCTCCTAACTCTCAGCACCCATCACAAACTATAACTCCCCTGGATTCTTTGAGGGAAAGCCACAACTATTTAAAGTGGGATGATAACTGCTTTAAATGTATAATGTGGATGGGGCCTAAACTAAGAGGAACTCACACAAGAATGCTGGTGAATTTTTATGAGCACTATTTTTTTTTTAAATTGTGCAAAATGCTGTGAAAATGCAGACAACTGAACTGAAGTTTGGAAAAATGAGCAAGAAAAAGAAAGCCAAGTTGACATCCCTCTTGCTCGCTTGTGAAGAGAAACCAGCTCTAGTGTGCAAAGGTAAAATGTCCACAACTTGCTCTGCCGCCTTTTATTTATGCCCCTGGAATGTGGCCCAAAGCTTCCCCCCCATAGACAGGTTAGCCAAGACTGCTTCACTCCCGCAGAGGCCCCTGACTGCAGCATCTTAAACTGCTGTCCTGTCGAGTGACTCCAATGCCTTTTTGATTCTTGAAGGACCTGCCACGGCGCGATGGCCTGGACACGTCGACCTCCAGCCTCGTGGATTTGTCTCCGGCGGGCGCTGGGGGCACACTCAAGCGCCCGACCAGCCTCAGCCGCCATGCCAGCGCGGCCGGATTCCCTCTATCCCCGGCCATCCCCTGGGGCTTCGCCAAGGGACACAGGGCCCAGGCAGCTCACAGCCCCTGTGAAGGCATCGAAACCAGCTTGACAGAGCCGGAGGACATTTCACAGCTCCTCGCCGACGTGGCGCGCTTTGCGGAGCGGCTGGAGAAACTGAGGGATGTGGTCCTGAGGGAGGGTGAGTCACCGAGTTCACGTGTCAAGGGTGAGGAGGACTTTTGGCCCTCCAGAGCTGGCTGGAGACAACCGCCCAGCAGCGAATACAGGGATGATGGGGTGGTGGTATGTTTAGACTGGGTATGTTTAGACTGGAGAAGAGAAGACTGAGAGAAGATATGATAGCACTCTTCAAGTCCAGAGGAGGGCTGGGATGTTTTCTCTATAGTCCCAGAGTGCAGGACACAGACTAACGGGCTCAAGCTGCAGGAAGCCAGATTTTGGCTGAACATCAGGAAAGACGCCTTAACTGTTAGGTATGACAATGGAACCAAAGACCTAGGGAGGTGGTGGGCTGTCCAGTACTGGAGGCCCTCAGGAGGCAGCTGGACAGCCACCTGTTGGGGATGCTTTAACTTGGATTCCTGCATTGAGCAGGGGGATGGACTCGATGGCCTCACAGGCCCCTTCCCACTCTATGATTCTACAATTCTGAGATTCTATTTAAACCAGCTCTTTCTTCACAACCACAGGGACTGGAATCTTACTTTATATTTAGGGGAAAGACCATGGCTCAGTGGTTAGAACACCTGCCTTGTGTGCAGAAGGTGCCAAGTTCAATCCCCAATGGCGTCTCCCCATTGAACTAGGAATGTCCCCTGCCTGAAGTCCTGGAGAGCTGCTGCCAGTCAGTGTAGACAATATTGAGCTAGACGGACTCCGCTTCCCATGCTTCCTACGCTCCTAGCAAAGCCCCCGTTGACAACCCCACATGATGCGCGTCCTCCTGATTGCATAAGCTTCAGCCGTGCGCCAGGGAGAGGGTTGCCACATCAGACAACAGCAGCGGGTTCTTGCCACGACAGGGATGCTATTTCCTGCTTCGTCTCTATTTTCATCTGTCTGCCTTTCCTGTTTATGCCGAGACTGTGACAGCTGGCAGCGCCCTGATAAATCCGTCGCGGGTGTGTCATTGCGCGTGTGAGCGTGCTCCTCCTGGCTGAGCGCAATCCCGCCATTTTGTCCTTAGAATCAACTGAGAGACCCGTCAAGTTCATTAAATGCTGGGATGATTATGATTATTTCAAGTGATCCCCCGCCCTTCACCCTGAGGTTCCAGGGTGGATTATGACAGTTTAAAATGCATCCTTAAAAAACAGTTTAAACCAACATACGATCACGAAAAATAGGCTGGGTCCTTAATAATAGGCATCTCCGGTGTCAAAGGGGGCAGGGTAAAGAGGTCGCCTTAAGCATTCACCTGAAGCTGTACAGTGAGGTTGTCAGGCACACCTTCTGTGGAGAGGGAGGTCCACAATTTAGGGGCCACCACAGAGAAGGCCCTCTCCCACGCCACCATCTCCTGAGCTTCTGAGGGTGGTGGAACTACCCAAAGAGCCCTCTCTACTGATCTCCACTGTAGGGAAGAAGACAGCCGTTCAGATATTTGGGATCTAAGACATTCAGGGCTTTAAACACTAACTGGGCCCAGAAACCAATGCAGCTGTTTTAAAATAGGGGTTATACGAGTTCTAAAGGGAACCACAGCCATAATCTGGCTGCTGCATTATGGACTAGTTGAAGTTTCCAAGTCATCTTCAAGGGCAGCCCCACGTAGAGCACATTGCAACAGTCCAGTCTGGAGTACAGGAGCCAAGTCAAGGGGTCAAACTGGCGAACCAGCCAGGGCTACAGATCAACACTTTTGCAAGTCCAGCGTTGTGGCAAGGAGAGGAGCCGCTGAACCTCAGGATCATATTTATTTCAGGAATAAAAGAGACATAGGAATTTAGACGCCTGCCTTGTACATCTGGCTGCGTACTGCCAGCACTGACCGGCAGCAGCTCTCCAGGGTTTCAGGCAGGAGTCTTTTTCCCAGCCCTATCTGGGGATGCCATTTGGGATTGAACCTCGGACCCTCTGCACGCAAAGCAGGGGCACTGCTACTGAGCAACTGCCTTTCCCCTAAAAAGTAAAATTCTAGCCCTCACTGTTCTGATACAGAGATGCCTTACACCAAGCCAGGCCGTTGGGTCCGTCTAGCTCAGTATTCTCTGTGCTGACCAGCAGCAGCTCTCCAGGGTTTCAGGAAGGAGATATTCCCAGCGCTCCTTGAGCTGCTGCTTCTGACTGATGGATGGGGCCTGGCTGGTCTTTCCTTTGCCATGATGATCTTCCTGGGCCATTGGTCTCCTGGTCGCTAGCAGAGGCCATTCCATGCTCCCCATGTTCTCAGCAGTCCCAGTGCAATAAAGAAACAAACTAGGGGGAAACTGCCCCCCAACATCCCTGCGAGGTAGACCTTTCAAACTTTTTTGGATGCGACAAGGCAGGCTTCAGAGCGTCAGTGCCTCTCTCTGAGCCCAAGTTTCCAGAAGCTGCCTGACTTTCTACCACTGGGTTGTGCTTCCGCCCTTCAGTTCCAGATCCGCCCAGTCAGCAGCCAGGCTGAACATTTCTTTGCTGACTGAATTTGGCCACAGAAGTAAAGCCAGTCATACAAATGCAAAGAGGCAATGTCAGGGGGAAGGGTCAGCTGAGTGATGGTTGGAGTAGAGATGAGATAGAGGGGAGGGCAGTGGGTTATCTCAAGAGCCACAACAGGGCTTGACTTCCTTGCTTCCAGTTTTCCTTCCTTGCAGTAAACAGGAAGAGAAACATTCCAAAGATGACTTTGGCAATCCAGAGAAGGGTTGCCAACTTACCGGTGGTGTGGAATAGGCCCAGCTTGCTCTTGTAATTTACCGAAACAAGTCAGTGAAGCAAGCAGTCTCTTCTGCCTGTTTTTGTGTGTTGTGGTTTGCACACCACCGCTACAGCGTTTTGCAACGTTGGGCAGCTTATAGATATTCCAAATAAATCATTCTGCCAGCATGGCTTGGGAATTCTAAGACACAAAATAGACAAGACCAGTCAGGGCAGTTTTGAAAGGCCCATTCCACCATCCTGATTCAAAACGGTGTGTCCAATTGTATTCAAACGTAGATGAAAACCTGCTCCTTGATCTCAGGAACTGTCATGCAAATTTTGGTTACATTGTTGTTATTATTACTATTATTTTGGATGTTAGTTGCTTGTGACCCAAAGGTCTCCAAGAGACTTACAACATTGTTAAAAACAAAAGTGAACATACCATGCCATAAAGCAAAGTAATAAAACAACAACAAGAACCTCCACATGGCACCCACTCCCATGCAAACCCTAGTGGACCAGGTACCATTGCAGGGAAGGCTCCCATGCACAGCAAGCAGAAATCCAACAGGGAGAGCTTGCCCTAAAACTGCACCATCAAGCCGTACTCATCTGAGCCCTCTCCCCGCAGATGGGCTGGAGTCCAGGCGAGCGTTCGCCCACGAGTGCCTCGGGGAAGCTTTACGGATTCTCCGGCAGGTCATCAGCAGATATCCTCTGCTGAACACCCTGGAGACTTTGACGGCGGCAGGGACGCTCATCTCCAGGGTCAAAGGTCAGTCCATGCTACGGAGGAGGGAAAAGTTTGACGCTGTTTGTCTTTAAAGGGGAACCTCCCAAATCTGCACTTTCCAAAACAATACGCAAACTGAAACGCGGCCGTCCTTCGAAATTCGCTCTTCTCCAAATTGTGCAAACCAGTTCTCCGGCCATGTAATGGCTACAGAAATGGGTATATTTGGGTAACGCATGCCTATAAATGCATATGCAAGTGAAAAAGAATGTGCCAAAATGCATCATCTTTGGAGAAATTGCCTGTGGGGAAAATTGTGCATATTAGGAGAAATTATGAATTTTCATCAGCACTTTTTAAAAAAAGGTTGTTCTGAAGGAAGTGCGGCCCTCAGGCTGTAAAAGATTCCATGTCACCTCGACTACAGTAGAGTCCTATCCGTATCCACTGCTTCACCCACGGATTCTGGGTTGGATCCAACTTTAGTCCTACCGACAGTAGACCCACTGAAATGAATAGACATGACTAGCTTCAATCCCTTCATTTCAATGGGTCTATTATTTATTTATTATTATTTATTACATTTGGTTCAACTTGGTTGGATTCAACCCTTGGTTTGGCAATGAGATATTTACCCTTTACTTCCTTAAAATCCATCAAGGCTGAAGCATTTTCCTCTCACCCCGCTGCTGTGTGAGATTGCTGGCATCAAATTAGCTCTGTGTTGACTCTGTATTGTGAAACCATTTTTACTTTTTTTTTGTAAATAAGGAGTGGTGGATGATAGTAGTGAGAGAGGAAGTGGGGGGTGAGTAGCAGTCTTAAGCGCACACAGGAATGAAAATGTGTGTGTGCTGTTGCTACTGCCTTGTCTTCCTGTACTCTGAAGAGTTAGCCGCAAGGCGCCAGAAGTTTTTTTTTAAAGAAATCTGCTGGTGGTTTACTCCACGGTGAAGCCTGGGGTCCAGTTACATCACTCACACACTAAGGTGGATTCTCAAATATTTTCAACGTAAATAAATGATTTCAAAATGGTTGCTGAGGCTGAGAAAAAAAACCAGCGTCAAAAGAGGATTCACACTTGGATTGTTTCCGAGGGGCCGCCTCTGAAGCCATGCTTTCCCACAAGTTTGAAGAGGCATTTAAACAATGCTTCCACACAGCCCTGGTACTATATCATCCAGCAAGGCCTGTCCCCATAGACGAGATCCGTCTGCAACGTTTACTCAGAAGTAAGCCCCGTTCAGGAAAGCACCCCTGCAACTTGAAGTAGAAGCTTCCTTCTTGCAGTTTCTGTCCCTGTAAATGCTTCCTGGTTAGGACAGTGTGGAATTAGTGATTAAGTGTCCCTTAACTGTCCCATAATTACATGGTTCCTGTTCTCTGTAATGGTGGGGGGTTTAATTATATATATATATTTCTTTTTTAATTGTGAAGTAGTGTTATTTTGCAATACGAAAGTAAACATACAGAGAAATCCATAAATAAAGCACTTCCCAGTGGAGAACAGGAATAATCGAATTAAGGGACAGTAAAGGGGTCAATTAATCGGTAATACTGCTGCTACGTCAAACAGGAAGCATTAACAGAGACAGAAGCTGCAGGGAGAAAACTTCTAACAAAAGGCACAGTAGCCCTGAATAGCCTCAAGAATGCTTTGGTTGCTTATATGGGTGCATGGAGCAGGGCATTTTCTTCTTGAATGCTCCTCCAAAATTAGCCCACTTGACCTTCTCTCTCATTTTTCTTTGGCTTCAATACACATCTTATTGGCTCATCAAAATTTTATGGCTGGAGATTTCTGACTCTCTTTAACTTGGAATCTTTATTTTCTTTTCTTATTGTTACTGTTTCATGCTTTAATTCTCAGTCATTCCTGTTATTCAGTTGTGGGGCATTATTTTACTAATTCTTTTAACGGGGAGGGGGATGCTTGGAAACTCAATCTGAAGTGGTTCAACCCTAAATTCTCATGCCCTGCACCTTGTAGAATGGCTTTAATGCAGACTGAGGAGGAGAAGAGAGTCTCACCTTGCTACCTCCTCAACCTTAATCCGTAGGTTTCCATTACGAATCCAATAATGAAACAGACAAACGGGAATTTGAAAAGGCCCTGGAGATGATCGCCGTCTCCTTCAGCAGCACGTAAGCAAATGACTTTTTCGCTTAAGGCACTCCTCTGAGGTTGCTAAGCTCACTTCAGAATCTCAGAATTGGAAAGGGGTTTAGAGGGCATCTAGCTCAACCCTCGCTTGATGTAGGAAATCCAGGCTGCTGGGAGTTGGAGTCCAGTGACATCCGGGGGGCACCAGATTGGGGAAGGCTGGTCTAGTGCCTTCAGAACTGGCAAACAAGCACATCCATAAGCAGCTGTTCTTGGGTCTGATAGCGATTTGCTTGTTTCTCCCTGCCGTATCCGACCCCATTTTATAAACGTGCTTCCTTTGCTATTTCAGGGTCTCCGAGTTCCTCATGGGGGAGGTAGACAGCAGCACCCTCCTCTCGATCCCTCCTACTGATCAGAACCAGGTGAGGCACTCCAGCTAATGAGGGAGAAACCTCTCCCCCCTCCCAAATAACTCTATGGGAGATTGGCTGCTCTGCCTGCAAAAGGCCACAGGGCCGAGCCGCAGTGGCAGCCCCAGATGAAAGGACCTCGGGTGTCAAGGGAAAACCTTCCCTGCCTGCAGCCTTGGGGAGCTGCTGCTGGTCACAGCAGACATTAGTGATGCTGGATGGACCCAGCAGTTTGCCACGGGGAGCAATCGTGTTCTCGCACATGCGTGGTGGTAAAACACCACAGACAAAGAAACTGGAGCAATCAGTTCCCTCAAAGCACCATTATTTTTTGGTTGCATTTTGTAACTGCCGAGAAGCCCACCCTTAATACAGAAACGACGGAAGAGGCGTTACTTCATAGCAAGTCAGAGAGCTGGTCTGTCTTGCTCAGCAGATGGCTGCACCCCTAGAACAGGGTCTGACCTCCACACACACCCCCGAGCCACATTGGCAAATGGGCAGGGCCGCCTGACGTCACCATGACATCCAGAGACCGAAATGGAAAAAACAATTCTAGCACAGGAGCGGGGAACGCTGGCTCTTGTGCTGAGCGCGGCCCTCTAGACCTCTCTGTCTGGCCCTTGGGACTCCCCCAGGCCATGCCCCTCACCGGTCCTGCTTGGCACTGTCCTTGAGCAGCCATGCCTGGCTGGAGCATGGCCCTGAACTGCGATGAGGCCTCTTGCTTGCCTGGGTGGAGAACAGAGGGGGGATTCTGCGAGGGTGTGTAGAAAGTTCTGATCTTTGCAGGTTTGGAAAGTAGTTGCTCCACCCACTTTTCTCTCTGGCCCCACCCTATGGCCCCTGGAAGGGTGACCCCAAAGAGCACTAGCTACCCTTTCTCCTTCTCCTCGCCCCCACAGTCTATGGAAAACCTGTATGGAGGGATTGCTGGGCAGGGTCCGGAAGAGGTGTTGGACAGCATGGAAGACTTCAGCTCAAGTAAGCACCGTCTGCGCAGTGGCTTTTCTGACCTCTCCTGTCCTCCCCCTCCCCTCCGATAAGGATGTACAGATGTGCGCTGATAAAACACTCCAAAAGTGGGATCTTGGCAGGACTATATATACCATGTCATAGGCTCATATCAAGGCTACTCTTTTTAGAGTGTTTTACCAATGTGTACCGGTCACACAGAAGCTGGGAGGAGACATGAATTAACTGATAGCTGTGGCATGCTCAGATTCCGAAATTAATTCCCTAATGAAAGCAAAATTATGAAGCGATAAAAAGCTGGTGCTGACTGGGTTATGAGCACATAAGACGATCCCAACTGCTGAGTCAGTCTAGTCCATGCTTTTTCTAACCTTCTTCCTTCACCCTCCCTGCGGTGCAGTCCGTCTGTCGGCCGAAGAAGTGGATGTCCTCCTGCAGAAGTGCGAGGGAGGGGTGGAGGTTGCCCTCAAGTACGCCAAGAACATCTCCAAGTACATGAAAGACCTCATGTACTACCTGGAGAAGAGGACCGCCCTAGGTGAGCCGGGAAAGCAGGAAGGAAACCAGGCGCTCCAATTGAGGCATATGTTTGTATCTCCCCCTTTCCTCCCAAGAGCTCAATGTGGCATACATGGATCACCACACACACACCGCCACAGTGGGCCGTATGTTATCCGCACAACAATCCTGGAAGGCAGAGCAGGCCAATAGTTTGCGATAGTTGAAATCTGCAGCGAGTAGTCTTTGTATCAGGCGAATTCTAAGTCTGATGGGAGCCCTCCGGCAGGGTGTAAACTTTCTCACTTCCTCCCCTCCAGAAATGGAGTTTGCCAAAGGACTACAGAAGATGGTGAATTCCTGCAAGCAAACGATCAGCCAGGAGGTAAGCCTGTCGATCCCCTGTCCAACATGCAATGGGGTGCAGCCATTTCTGAAGTCAGCTTATGTTGACCTTCAGATGCCCTTTCCTCCAAAGTCCGACCTGTTGGGGGGAAGCCGACTTGTTGCTCCAGAATTCCCAGCCAGTCCAACCCCCTGCTCAATGCAGGAATCCAAATCAAAGCATTCCCGACAGATGGCTGTCCAGCTGCCTCTTGAATGCCTCCAGTATCTGAGAGCCCACTACCTCTCTAGGTCATTGGTTCCATTGTCGTCTGGCTCTAACAGTTAGGAAGTTTTTCCTGATGTCCAGTCGAAATCTGGCTTCCACCAACTTGAGCCCATTATTCCGTGTCCTACACTCTGGGACGATCGAGAAGAGATCCTGGCCCAAGT
Source organism: Rhineura floridana (assembly GCF_030035675.1). Taxonomy (NCBI): domain Eukaryota; kingdom Metazoa; phylum Chordata; class Lepidosauria; order Squamata; family Rhineuridae; genus Rhineura; species Rhineura floridana. The sequence goes on along the minus strand of NC_084497.1, from coordinate 1,051,074 downwards.
CTATGTGATAACCTTTCATGTACTTGAAGAGTGCTATCATATCTTCCCTCAGTCTTCTCCAGGCTAAACATGCCCAGTTCTTTCAGTCTCTCCATGTAGGATATTCATTTTTGTACACATATTCCTGCTTCACAGGGTCGCCATAAGTCATAGTCGACTTGGAGGCACATAACAACAACAACAATTCCTGTAAGATCTGTATTTTTGTAAACATTGGTTGGAGAATTTCATCACAAAATTTGGATATGTGCAAATTTAGAGGGATGCCCGTGTCTCGGTCCTCACGTTGTTTGGGAAAGTGCAAATGTGATAGACTCGGATGCCTCTCCCTTCCTCCTTGCATGAATTGATCCCGGTCTCCCTACTTCCACAGCCCTTCATGCCATTTTCCTCCATCTATTCCCTGGCGCTGGAGCAAGATGTGGAATATGGAGCCAGCTCCCTGCAAGCAGCCATCACTTTGCGAACGGAAACATTCCTGCAGGTAAAAAAGGGAGGTGTTGGAGGGAGCCCCCCAGTCCAGTCCCTGGCATCTCCGGTTAAAAGGATCACAGGATCCTTGCAGAGCCACTGCCATTCAGAGCAGACAATATGGTGCTAGATGGGAAAACAGCCCGAGGCGGCGTGAGGCAGTTTTCTAGTGTCCCAGGGCAAATGGGAATGAAAACAGAGATGATGGGAGTTGGAGTCCAGCAGCATCTGAGGCCACATGTTCCCCCATCCCTGACAGGAGTTGCATTTCCTGACTGCATGCGAGAGATGGAGGAATGTTTCTGTTTAGAAGAGGGATTCCCCTCCTGAGGGTGGGGAATGCTTCTTCTTAGACCAGGGAGGGGGAACATCCAGATGGTGTCAGACTCCAGGTTCCAACAGCAACCAGCACTGGCCAGTGGTCAGGGATAAGAAGAACAAAACATAAGGAGAGCCCTGCAGTGCAGGCCAAGGGGGGCCATCCAAACCAGCCTCTTCTTCTCACAGTGGCCAACCAGATGCCCCAACAGGAAAAGGCCCACAAGCAGGACCTGAGAGCAAGAGTGACTCTCTCCCCTCCTGCAACTGGCATTCATAAGCATTTACTGCTTCCATCTGTGGATGCACAGCACAGCCATTGTGGCTAGTGGCCATTGATCGCCTCACCACCTCCATGTTATTTGGCTAATCTTCTTTTGAAGCCATCCAAGTTGGGGGCCTTCACTGCTAGTCACGGCTAATCCTGATGATGGGAGTTGTAATCCACCAACATCTGGAGGGTCCCCTGCAGGCCCCCCATCTCCTCTAAGGAGCAGCATTCTTTACTGCACGGGAGAGAACAAGGAATGCCTCTATTTAGAAGAGGCATTCCCCTCCTGAGAGTGGGGAGCGCCTTTCCTTAGATCAGGGATGGAGGAAGCCAGTGGCCCTTTGGATGTTGGTGGACTCCCAACTCCCGTTGTTCACAGCCAGCAAAGCGAAGGGTCAGGGATGATGGGAGCTGGGCTCCAGCGACATCTGCAAGGCACCACATGGCTGCTCCTGTTGTAAGAATGAGGCCGCTCCTTTTTTCCTTCCTCTTAATTCCTGCTTCTCCTTCTTTCCCAGCCGTTGACTGCAAGGCGTCTTGAACATGAAAAGCGTCGGAAAGAGATCAAGGAGCAGTGGCACCGCGCCCAGCGGAAGCTGGTGAGAAGGCGGGACTCCGAGGGACTGCAGGGGTCTGGGCGGCCTGGGTAGGGAGGCCTGGGGTGGAGAAAGTCCATGCAGTCCGCATTGCAAGCTGAATCGATCAAACCGGCACATTTGGGAACAACGAGAGCACCGAAAGACAGCCATCCTTCAAAATTCACACTTATCCAAATTTTGCAATGCAGCTTTCCGACCGAGCAATGTTTAAGAAAATGCATAGATTAGCGGAAAGTGTACATAGAGATTATTATCTTGGTGAAAACATCACACAGAAAAGCATTCTATGTGGAAACTGCTTGCAAAAATGTGAATCAAAACTGCCTATATAAAGTGTGTTTTCGTAGGAGAAATTTGTGCAAAAACGCTGGAGGTTATGAGGACCAAATAGCTGATGTTTTGCTTGCGTGTGTCCCCCCCCCCCCCCCCGACAGCAAGAGGCCGAGAGCAATTTGCGGAAGTCCCGGCAGATGTACATGCAACGCTCGGAGGAGTCCGAGAAGGCCAAACACGTCATGGTCAAGGCAGAAGAAGAACAGCTAGTGGCCAGCAGCAGTAGCAGCAGCGCCACCACCACTAAGGCCCTGGACAAGAAGCGGCGAGTGGAGGAGGAGGCCAGGAACAAGGTGGGGGGGAGGAGGAGGAGGAGGCGGAAAGGAGCGGGTGAAAATGGGCACGCAGCAGGGAAATGCTGCTTCTTCCCTGCAGCTGGACTCCAACTCCCATCACCCCTCCGGATGAACTCAAACGCCCCAAATGTTGTCACTGGGGATGGGTGAGGAATTCGATTTGATTGGCACTTCCCAAAACAACGTGAGAACCGAAACACACCCGTCCTTCAAGGATCACACTTACCTGAATGTTGCCATGCAGGGCTCCAAAAAAATGCACATGTTAGAGGGAAGCATGCATAAAAATCAATTTATGAGTGGAAACAGCACATGCAAATGCATTGCGTTAGGAGAACTCTCTTGCCAAAATGGGTACATGACTCAAAACTGCATACACAAATGTGTTTAGTAGGAAGCTGATGAATTTTCATATAATTGTTTTTAAAATTGCACATCGTTGCAGCAGTGTGGACACCTGAACTTCAGATGGGGAAATGGAAAATGGAGAGAGCCAGAACTGACAGGTTCTTCCATCCCTGGTTGGGCCAAAAGTTCGGCCTTTCACCCCCCAGTTCTTAAGTTCAGGCAACCAGGTGATCTATTGTATCCAGCTCAGTTTTACTCAGAGTTGTGGTTTTGTGCCTTCAAGTCGACTATGACTTATGGCGACCCTCTGAACGAGTGACCTCCAAGAGCATCTGTCGTGAACCACCCTGTTCAGATCTTGCAAGTTCAGGTCTGGGGCTTCCTTTATGGAATCAATCCGTCTCTTGTTTGGCCTTCCTCTTTTTCTACTCCCTTCTGTTTTTTCCCCAGCATTGAAATTAATGGCCCTACCGTCTTTCCCATCCATTAATTCCAATGGGTTTACTCTGAGGATGACTAACATTGAATACAACTAGGGATGGGCACTACGTGTCAATTTTGGGTTTTGTCCCTTTCTCATTTTTCCAGTCTTAAGTTAAAATTCTCCTGCATCAGTTTGGAGTTTAGAAAAACAGAGAACTGAAAAGACAGGCCTTTCCATCCCTAGTTGTCATCTCTCCTTGCAGGAGAGTTCTCCAAGTCCTTCAGCCTTTGGGCTGCCCCTTTTCTGACGCAGCAAGAGTGCGTGAGAGAGTTGGGCATCTCTTCTCGCCGCCCACCCTCTGCCGTTCTTGGCAATTCTCATGCCCTGCCACTTTCCAGGCTGAAGAGGCCATGGCTACTTACCGGACCTGCATCGCCGATGCCAACACGCAGAAGCAGGAGTTGGAGGACACCAAAGTGACTGCCTTGCGTCAGATCCATGAGGTGGTCAAGCAGAGCGACCAGATCATAAAATCGGTGGGTCGGGTCTACTCTCCAGTGTGGCTCAGCCTAGAGACGTAAAATTTCCAGAAATGCTGCAGCCGTGTGTGGATTTTTTTTCTGGGGAAAAACAGAAATTTGGGGGAAATTGAAAAATATGCAATACTTTTTTAAAGCACCTTTTACATATCAAAAGTCACTTTGTTACTTTAGGAACATCAAGTGTATCATGTATAACTTGGTTTGCCATTAATTTATCATGTTTGATATATTAAAAGTACAGTTTCTTTAGACAATGATTACAAACTTAATTTACTTTAAAAAAATGTTACAAATGGCGTTTAAAAGTTGCTGAACTGTAAGGAACCTGACATTTTCCCAGTTTATGAGCAGCTTTTATAAAACTATAAAAATAGAAGAAACTATCAATGTTACAGTAAATCAAAAAAGAATTCTGGAAAGCATTATGTCTCCTGCAGTCCCCCACAGTGTCAAGTGGACCTAAAGCACTTGTGCCCATTAAAAAAGCTGAGGAAATGAAGGAGGAAACCAAGCCTCATTGAATACTACGTGAAATTTAATCAATTTGTTCTAACAAAAGTTGAGATACTCCTGTGCCCAGCTGTGGTCTCATGACAAGAGATCCACATAACTCCATCCACCACCTGGGCAAGCAAGAGGCATTAAGTATTAATGTTCTGGGAGATGCTCCAGCCAGGCAGAAGTACTCAAAGAGAGGCCAGGGCTGGTGAGGGGGTGGGCCCATGGAGAGTCCCGGGGCCAGATGGATAGGTTCCTCAATCCTGTTTTAATTGTTTGGAAGAAGACAGCTTGATTTGACCACTGATATTTTCTTTCTTTCTTTCCCTCTCTGCACTCCAGGCCACCATCTCCTTTTACCAAACGATGCACATGCAGACGGCGCCGCTGCCCGTCTACTTCCAGACCTTGTGCGAGAGCAGCAAGCTGTATGACCCCGGGCAGCAGTACGCCTCCCACGTCAAGCGGCTGCAGAGGGGAGGCGAGCCGGAGACGCAGTATGACTTTGAGCCGTACGTCTCGCAGAACAACTGGTAGGTCTCCCTACCAAGTCGGAGTCCTGCAACTCCTGTCTCCACCCCCACTGGAGAAATAAGCTGGTTCTGAGTTTTGACATAGGACGCTGCTTCCTCCATCACAGGGGCCATTCTTAACTGTTTATATTCATACTCTACTAAGAACCATCTTACAAAATTAGTTGAGTCAATAAATAACAGAACCATATTCATCTAAAATGTTCATTTCAGCTATCAGAATGATGATGAAAAATTACCTTTTGGACAATCATAAAGCACTCTTCCTCCCTCTTAAAATAAAATAAAAACTCTTCCAGAGGGATGTGGGAGAAATTAAGATTCAGTTCACATTTAAAGCCCTGCCATTTTGCCAAAAGGGTTGAGCACGACAGACTCTTTCTGAGACTCTTCTGTCCCAACAGGTCTCCGCTGACTCGGGCACGAAAAACGAGCTTCACCACCAGCGACTTTGCGACCGTGAGTGGATCTGACGTGGCCGGCAAAGAGGATGCGGCCTCCGAGGGAGAAGGCGCTGCCATGCAGAGCCGGTCAGCCAACCTTGAGCGGCGAGGTGAGGGGTCTGCAAACGTCCCCTGTGTAAAGATGCATGCTTCCCAGCTGGAAGGTGGTGAGCCCATTCAAGTGGCCCTCCTCCTCCTCCTCCTCCTCCTCCTCCGGGCAGGTCACTCTGTTGTCTGTCTTGGGAGGGACTGATCTGATGCAGGAGAGAAGCTTGGGTGACCAACAGACTGGAAGGAGGCGAGGCCCTTAGTGCAAATCAGAGGTGGGGAACCCTCTGGCCTCTGGGCCTCTCCGTTCATCCCTTGGGACTCTCACTAGGCCCTGCAACCTCCCCAGGACACACCCCTCACTTGCCCTGCTCCCCCCCTTTTCAAATGATTTTTGTCCAGTTGTCTCCTCAATTTAGCCTCTTGTACAAAGATAAGAGTCACATTCATTACCACCACCCCATACATGTTTGTCTCTGGCCCCGCCCACCACCAGTATGCATCTCTTCCCACTCCAGATTTCCCAAAAGGAAGTGCAGCCCTCAGGCTTAAAAAAGAAAAGGTTCCCCACCTTTGCTGTAAATCATGCAGAGATGCAACAGGGATCCTCTTCTTGAAGGCAGGCCATCCTGCTCTGACTCTGGATTTGCCAGCAAAGAAATGATGTGATTGCATCTGATTCAGGAATGTACCTGTGGAAGAGGCAGAGTGAAAGGAGACAGGGGGTTATGTAGAGTTGCAGCAGGTGACTTCCTTCTGTGGGTGGGGACTACGAGGCACGCTGGCAGGGCTCTCTCTCGCATGACCACATGCACACATTTTCACACCCACTCCAGGTTTGCTAATGACTGCTTTCAATGGTCGTTCAACCCCAACGTGTTAGAGGAGTTTTTTTTGTAGATACGTATTGCAGCAGAGTTCAGAAATAACTGTTCTGTTAAGACTGGTAGGTGAAAGAATAAAGTAATGTAAGTTTTATTGCTACAAAGAGGTAAAGTCAAACATATTGAAGCAGCCATGCAGCTTCCACTCAGGGAACCATGACTGACTGAGGGCAAAGACAGGAAGAGAAGGGAGGAAATGGAGGAGCAAAGCTTGCAAAATCAACAAACTCTTTAGAGGAGAAATCAGCGGAGGGAAAAATAGCCTTTCTATCGTGCCCTTCCCCTTGATTCAGGTCACTTGTATCACACGTTGGTGCTTTACTCCCCACAAAGAACAGAGCAGTCTTGCAAAGCCAGGAATTCCGTGCATCCTACTCAAAGCACCCTGTCGTAACAAGACCTTGTCCTCTGATTGGCTCCTCAGGTGGGCGGGGTCACCAGGCACACAAGTCCTGGCCAACAACTATTGCAGAGACAAAGAGCAGCCTGGAATCCCATGCCGCGAGCTCAGGTAGCTGACCTGTGTCCTGCTCTGGGGCCGGGTGTTGTCAGGGGGTGGCCTGAGTCCCGGGGACTTTTGTGCTGGGCCCAGATCTCCTGCCTATTCCATACTCAGTAGAGACCTGTTGAAATCAAAGAGAAATTCTGCCCATTGATTACAGCAGGTTGGCCTCTTGAATATTATTGTTTTTAAGGTTTGTTAGTTGTTTGTTCCCTGAAGGCCTCCAAGCAGCTTACAATACTGTTAAAAACAAAAATAAATGCATCATACCATAAAAACAAAACCAAATCAATCAGAGCTGCAATTTCCAAAACAATACGAGAGCCAAAACAAGCCACCCTTCGAAACCTGCAAATTAGCTGAATTTTGCAACGCAGTTCACCAACCAATGTTTGCAAAAATGCTTATTTTAGGGGAAAATATGCATAAACATGAATAGGTGAGGGGAAATAACATACAAAAATGCATCATGCTAGGAGAAATTCCTTCCAAAAATGTGTATATTAGTTGAATGCCTACAAAACTGTGTTGATTGGGAGAAATTTGCACTAAAACTCATGAGGAATTTTTTATTTTAAAAAATCGCAAAGGGCTGCCGCAATGTGAAAAACTGAAATTAAGGTTGAAAAAATGAGAGACTGAGGGAACCGAAACTGACAGATCGTTCCTTCCCTAAATGTGCGTGCCATGGGGCTATGCCCTCGTGAGCCTTTGAAATGCCTAGCAATGCCCTTGCCCTGTGAAACATCTATGTGCCAAGCAAAATACTCCTGGCTGTGGGGGGGCATGAAGAGACCCTGCGCTTCTGAATTTGCCACTACCCGACTGGTTGGATTACAGAGGCCAGGGGGCGGGAATGATTAGTGGGTGGGGCTGCCTTTGATTTAACCATGCACACTTTCCTGATCTCAGCTCGAAACCTCCTAACGTTGTGTTTCCTTCTTGAGTAGGTGGGTTTCCCCAGAAATCCCAGCAGATGCCTTCCAATGGGACATTGTCTCCCGGAGAGGAGTCAGATGGAAATTCGCCTTCATTTGAGCAGAGTATGCCCTGGTCTCGGGAGGGGAGGGGAAGGGCAGAGAGTTGATGGCTGAGGGGTGGGGTGGGGTGGGAGGAAGGGGACAAGGAAGATGCTCAGTGGTTCTGAAGACGGGAGGCACATCAGCGAGCACCGAGGGATTGCGGGGGACAGGAAATCATGGGAGAGGATGTTGTATGGTGCTGTGGGTATCAGCAAATACATAAAAAAGATGCAGACAGTGCAATAGCAGCATCTAGTGGCAGAACATGTGCACTATAACACAGTTGCTAGGAATCACAATCGGGGAGAGTTGCTGCTGCGCTCAGGTCCTGCTTATGGGCTTCCCATTGGGGCCTCTGGTTGGCCTCTGGGAGAGCAGGATGCTGGGTTAGATGGGTCCCCTTTGGACTGATCCAAGAGGGAAATTCTTACACAGAAGTGTAGGAAGCCACCATGTACAGAGCCCATCTAGCTCCCGCTGTCAACACTGACTGGTAGCGATGGCTCTCCAGCACTGCAGACAGGGGTCTCTCCCAGCCCTACCCAGAGATGCAAGGATTGAACCTGGGACCTTCTGCATGTAAAGCAGTGCTCAAACCACAGAGGCACAGGGCTCTAAGTGTGATTTGGACCAGCGGTTCCCAAACTCCCCCCCAGAGGACCACTTGAAAATTGTTGGGGGTCTTGGCGGACCACTGCAGCAGGACAGCTGTGAATGGGGGCTCTGAAACTGTCAGTGTCTGCAAATTCCCTCTCTCTTTGCTTCTGGCTGCCAGGTATCAACGACATGACCCCAGAAATCACACCCACCGGCCCTTTCCGGAACATCGGCCTATCCAAAGCTGCCCAGACCCACAGGCTGAGGAAGCTGCGGACCCCTTCCAAATGCCGGGAATGCAACAGCTACGTCTATTTTCAGGGAGCTGAATGCGAAGAGGTAGGAAGGGACCTTCTGCTGCGGGGGTGGCAGGGAGGTCATTTCTTTATTTTTAAAGACCACAGTTGGGTCCAGTCTGCTCACTGTCTTAATAGTACCCTGTGATACATTTCATTATTTATCTTTATTGCTGTTTTGCCGGTGGGGAGGATCCTTGATTTTGGCTTTTGGTCATTTTTCTTTGTTACATTTGTGTCTCACTTTTCCTCCAAAGACCCCTGTTTAGAAGAGGCATTCTCTCCCTCAAGGAACCCTGGAGAGCCACTGCTGCCAGTCAGTGTAGACAACACCGAGCTAGATGGACCAACGGTCTCAACTCGGTATAAGGCAGCCTCCTATGTTCCTCCTGACAGAAGGGAATGCCTCTTCTTCCACGGTCGAGAGTTTCCTGCTGTTGCGCATACTGAAGGTCCCAGGTTAAATTCCAGACACTTCCAGTTTGTTTATTTAAAAAACATGAAATAAATCAGCGAGCAGGTAATAGGGAAAGACCCTCTCTCAGCCCGAGGCCTTAAGGAGGTGTTGCCAATCAGAGCAGGCAACACTAGGCCAGATGGAGAAATAATATGACCTGCTAAAATGCTGCTTTTGATGAGTTTTGCAGTGTTTTGGGGTTGAGCATCTAAAACTGTGATTGTTAGTTATGCAGCGCCCACTGGTGGCTCTTTCTATAACTGCAGTGCCTGAACATCCTCCACTCACCCCAATTGCCTCTCTCCTCTCCCCCCCAGTGTTACTTAGCCTGCCACAAAAAATGCCTGGAGACGTTGGCCATTCAGTGCGGGCACAAGAAACTCCAAGGCAAGCTGCAGCTCTTTGGGAGGGACTTTGCCCAGGCCTCCCACACCAGCTCTGATGGGGTGCCTTTCATCGTGAAGAAGTGCATCGGCGAGATCGAAAGGCGAGCCATGAAAACAAAGGTGAGATCTGTGGATGGAGAAGGGAATGGAGGGTTTGGGGGGGGGGTTTAGAGCACCTACTTTGCATGCAGAAGGTCCCAGTTTCAATCCCTGGAGTCTTTGGCTTAGGGATGGGATCCGTTGGCTGGTGCCACTTTGAAAGCATTCTTTTGACCTAACAGGCAGTATCCAAGTTTGTACGTTGTCTGCCTCCCATTGCTTTTACCTTATTTTTTTCTCCCCCCCAAAATTAGTATTAACATCAATATTTTGAAAGGAATGCCTTTCCAACCCTGGAGGCCTTCAAGAGGTAGCTGGACAGCCACCTGTCGAGGATGCTTTAAACAGGATTCTTGCATTGAGCAGGGGGTTGGACTGGATGGCCTTACAGGCCCCTTCCAACTCTACTAGTCTATGATTCTATGATATTTTGAAAGAAAATATGAATATTTTGAAAGGAAAGCAGCTTCACATCCTCCTCCTGCTCTTCCACCACTGTTTTAGGCTATTATAGGCTTGGATTGCTTCCTCCCTGGTTGGAGCATGTATTATTTGAGTGGGGGGGGTGTGCAGAAAGAGAGAGAGAAAGCTGTGCTGTGAATAAAAGAACAATATATTTGAGGAGGTGAAATCTTGTCTCGGGGAAAAAGCCACTGAAGTTTAGAACAAACAGGATCGCTCTGCAAAGGTGGAGAATATGTGGACCATAGAGCCAGCCCCCACCGACCTGCCTGCCTTCTTACTAACATCCAGCCCAGGGGTGGCCCTGCCCACCAGCTTCCTCCTCCCTCCTCCTCCTCCTTCTACGACTCAGCCAGGGAGGACAACGGCGACAACACCAGAATTAAGTTGGCTCCACCTCTCATTTGAAATGAAACGAAATGAAAATCAACTCATTTGAAATGTGGTGTTGGAGGAGAGCTTTGCAGATACCATGGACTGCGAAAATGACAAATAATTGGGTGATAGAACAAATTAAACCAGAACTATCACTAGAAGCTAAAATGATGAAACTGAGGTTATCATACTTTGGACACATCATGAGAAGACCTGATTCACTAGAAAAGACAATAATGCTGGGAAAAACAGAAGAGAGTAGAAAAAGAGGAAGGCCAAACAAGAGGTGGATTGATTCCATAAAGGAAGCCACAGACCTGAACTTACAAGATCTGAACAGGATAGTTCACGAAAGATGCTCTTGGAGGCCACTCATTCATAGGGTCACCATAAGTTGTAGTCGACTTGGAGGCACATAACAACAACCGCCTCTTACTGGCTCGGGCTGCACCTGTTGTTCGGCTCCCAGCCTTACGCCCCACCAGCCTCAAAAGGCAACAGCTGCCACTGGTTCATTGCACGCATCTGTGTGGCGCACGCAGCTTGGGGTGAGGGTTGAGGGGAAAGTGCAACACGCTTCCTCCCAGTCTTCACGGCCTCCCTCTCTTATAGGGCATCTACCGTGTCAACGGGGTGAAAACCCGAGTGGAGAAACTCTGCCAGGCCTTTGAGAACGGGAAAGAGTTGGTTGAGTTGTCTCAGGCCTCCCCGCACGACATCAGCAACGTCCTGAAGCTCTACCTGCGGCAGGTGAGCCTGCCAAGCCCATCGGTGTGGGCTGGAGAGTGTGTGTGTGGGGATGGAGGCAGGGGGAGAAGGTGATTTGGGGGCACCTTCTCTGAGAAGAGCGGAGGGAGAGGAGGGCTTGGCAAGTTTTAGATGAGAAAAAGAGACCGTTGCGATGTAAGTGCATTACATCTGCATCACCTGACATTTAAAGCAGCTGATGCTGCTTTAATCATCGTGGCTCTCCCCCCCCCCGAATCATACGAAATAAGGGAGAGAAATTTGGTTCACATTTACAGCATCTATCACACCCGCACTTTCCAAAACAGTACAAGAACCGAAACCCAGCCACTTTTCCACATGCCTCCTCTAACCGAAAAAGTGTTTACAAAAAATGCATGTATCGGGGAAAGTGTGCATTGAAATGAATATATCCGTGAAAACGCTTTGCTGTTGTGGTCGTGCCCTGCTTGCGGGCTTCCCGTGATGGGCATCTGGTTGTCCACTGTGAGAACAGGACTAGATGGGCCCCTTTTGGCCGCATCCAGCAGGGCGCTTGTATTAGCCAAGGTATCTTGGATATGCGTTTATAAGTTACCCTAGGGCTCCTTTTCATTTCTGGATGGGTGAAGGTGATTTCCCTCTCGGTTTTTGCCCCCCATCCAGCTTCCGGAGCCCATCATGCCCTTCCGCATGTACAATAGCCTCATGGGGTTGGCCAAGGAGAGCATGCAGGGTGGTCCCGAGGTCAAGGCCGGGAAAAGCATCACCGAGCTGGTGGACAAAGGACCCGAGACGGAGAAGGTGGTGGTGACGCTGGTGACAAAGCTGAGGGAGCTGCTGAGGGAGTTGCCGCCCGAGAACTTGGCCACTCTGAAGTACATCGTGCTGCACTTGAGGAGGTAAGCCGCAGAGCGAGGGACCGCAGCTGGTGCCCCGGCCAAAAAACCTGGCCTGCAAGGTGGGTTCAGGCAAGCGCGGTCTTAACGGAAGGGGGCCTTTCACTCCCTCCCACGGCATGAATTCCCTCCCTTCAAACATTAGACAGGGGCTGTCTCTGTTGTCTTTTCGGTGCTTCCTAAAGAACTTCCTCTTTCAAAAAGCCTTTTTAGTAGATACCTTTATCCCAGTCTGCGTGTGTGGTGGAATTCTTTTTATGATTTTTTAAAAAGATTTTTTTTAAAAAGATGCTTTAGTGTCTCAACCACTTGTTTGCTGTCCTAGGCTCCTTCTGGGAGGAAGGGTGGGATAGAAATGTGATAAATAAATAACTGCCAATCCAGGTTATTGTTTATTGAATTTATAGCCCACCTTTCCTCCCAAAGGTGCCCAGGATGGCAAACACAACAAAAGAATTTAACAACATAAGGAAAAGCGTTCTAAAAAGAGTTAGAAATACCGTAAAAGCAGAGTTAAAAATATATTCCAAAAAGCATAATTAAAACATTATTCCAGCCAGCAATCTCCTGGTTGCCAGGAGCAGTGCCCTTCAGCCATCAAACTGGGTACACAGGAATGTTTTCAGCTTCCTCCTGAAAGTCAATAGTGATGGGGACAGACACACCTCACTAGGGAGGGCATTCCACATATGGGGAGCCAGCACTCAAAAGGCCCTGTCACGTGTCATCGCCAGTTGTGCCCAAGATTCTCAGGCGGGCTGTCACCATGTTCCCCCAAGGACCCCCCCCAAAACCCAGCTCTTAAGACACAACATGGCAGGCCTTTCTCTTGTCACGTGCAGGTGAAGGACTAGGAATTAATGGCCACCTCTTCCACCTGTTAGGAAAGGAAGCCAAATTCTACCACCTGGGAAACGTGCTCTCCAAAACGGTAACACAGGATGTAACATAAATCTGACGAGGAAGTGGGCACATACTTCAGGTGTATTGTTTTAGCCATGAAAATGTGCTGCACACCTGCCAGCTGGGTATTCAGTCAGAAAAATCTTAAATTTCTATAGCACTACGACGGCAAACAAAATGGAGAGCCGGCTCTGACCAAGGACAAAACAAAGTAAAATAAAAATGTCCAACTCAAGAGTACAACCACTGAGACCAAGCAGGATGACAAACATAAGTCTATTACTTTAGTGGGTCTACTTATACTATGACTTCCTTGGAACAACCCATTGACTTTACAAGGCACCGTCATGCTACACAGTGGAGGCTGGTCCGTCGGGCGCAGGGGGCACTACTCCACCAGCCTCAGCCCACCCAGCCACTCCTCATCTGCTAGCCTTTCCTTGCTTGCAGCCAGTCCAGGGAGTGACTCTGACGTTAAGCTGCCTCCTCCTCCTCCTCCTGAGATTCGTTCTGTCTCTGGATCAAGATCTTTATGCATATAGAACAAGTTGCTGAACTCACAAAACGACTACATGTTTCTTTGCAATGTCTTTATGGACATTGGGTAAAATGACATAAAACATGGATTACGCTCATATGTGTCTAACTGTGGCATATCAGAATTAGTTTATTTATCCTATGGCTTGTTGGAAAGGTAAAAGGGTACCCTACAATTGTCTGATATACTTTAGGTGCATATCTGGATCAGGTACAGCGTCGTATGAAGTCAATCGTATAAAAATGAGGAAAATTTAACTTTATTCTTGGTATATGGCTTGTACCATGAAAACAGTAATGGATTTTATTACAATTAGTTACAGCTTAAGTTAGAAGAATTAGAAAGGTTTGAAAACGGTGGCTTCGGCCATTCTGGTGACATTGTAAAAAGCTTACGCAATGGGCTGTCGTGTGAAAATACATCCCAGAGACATTAAAAAAAATCATAATGAAGTTTTGCCACCTTACCGGATACCGATATGTCAATTTTCAGCTCTTGGCTCACGGACTACCTTGTGGGCTCCCTGCTTTTTGCCGTACCGGTCCTGACGGGCACCAGCCATCACTGATGCCACAGTGGATAGAATTTTAAAAAACCTATTTCCACAGTAACAAGGGCTGGGAAAGATCTCTCTTTGCCAGGGATTCTGATGATGCACTGCCGATCCATAGAGACAATATTAACATAGATGGATCAATAGGCTCGAGTCAGCCTAAAGCACCATCAGGTGCGGAGTTAAAAGATCCATGTTACAAATTAGATCTGAGCTACCTTGCAATTGTGCATCATTCTGTCCAATTCCTCTGCAGGATTGTTGAAGTCGAACAAGACAACAAGATGACCTCTGGCAACCTTGGGATTGTCTTTGGCCCCACGTTAATGCGACCGCGGCCGACCGAGGCCACCATCTCCCTCTCTTCTCTGGTCGACTACCCCCATCAGGCTCGCATCGTCCAAGCCCTCATCATCTTCTACTCTGCCATCTTTGAAACTGATGGCACATTTCCAGAAGGGTCGGAAGAGACAATGAAGGAAGACAGAGGTGCAATCGCTAACCAGGTGAGGGGAACCTTTTGGAGCAGGTTGCTGTTGCACTGGGAAACCTCTTGATCGAGGATGTCCTCCAGATTTAAGTCTCACTGGCATCTTCTATTCCACATGCAGGAAGAAACATGCCCACAGCCACATGATGGAGTCCCATACCTTGTGGCATCCGATGAGCAGGAAGAGGCTGCCCTTCATGAAGACCTGTACAGAGGTGGAGTTCCATAGTTTGACTATGCACTTTTGTAGCCCCAACGCCAAGAGGTCTTTAAAAAGCACAGGAGTCGTGCCCCATGATCTCTGGCAGAGCCATAATGGGAAGGGGATTATGAAAGGGGTCCTTGTTGATACCTTGTCACCCAAAGATCCACAACAACCAACAGCTAACTCTGATCAGTAGAGCCCCTCCAGTCAAGAGCACTACCAAACTCTTGGAACAGTCTTTCTCTCACAAACACACACGCAGCCTAGCCTACCTTACAGGGTCGCAGTGAGGATAAAAAGGGAGACAGACAGCCACGGAACTCACCTTGATTGCCTTGGAGGAAGGACAGGGTAACAAAACAGGGAATACACTAACAGATGGCACTCATGAGAAAATATTTTCCCTCCCCACAGAATCCAGTACTCATTTCATCGATTCGGATTCCGACCCAGACGATGAAACAGAGGCAGGCGCCGAAAGAGCTCTGCGGGTGGCCTCAGCTCCGCGAGGCAGTGAAACAAGTGGCGACGAGGAAACACCAGATGAAGCCAGCGAGGAAGGAACACTGAGCCGAACATGCAGCGTCGGGCAGTCGGACTCCGAGGATGTCTTGGTGCCACAGCGCTCCCCAATCCAGGGGGAAGGCTGCTGGGATCCGGAGGAGGATGCCGTTTTCAGGAGAGGGGGCGACAGGGAGAATGCAGAAGGGCCCCCGGAAGGCTACACCACCAACTAGTCCAATAACACAACCTTTTTGTGCCTGCTTTTCGGCTGCAAGATATTAGGGCAAGAACCCATAACCACCATTTTCCTGGCCTCCAAAATGAAATCATGCAATGAAAACTTGAGCAAAGAGGAGGAGAAAGCAGCCTGGATTGTAAAGGTTGGCAATGAATAGACAGAACTCCAGGACCACTCCTGCAAAGTGGATGAGCCAAAATACTTTTTAATCCCGCCTTTTAAACACAAAGGTGGTTATCTGTCCTCCCATTTTGGAATTCTCCCTAAGACTGGAGAGACATCTGCAAAATGCACAGAAATTAAGGCAGGGCAGAGCGAGCCGTTTAATTATTATTAATCGCCTTGCCCAGAGCCAGAAGGAAGACCTCCGTGTAGCATCGAGTGGGGTTTCAAAAAAGGGGGCAGTGGGTTTTTTTTACCTGTTGCACACCTCTGCTTTCTGTGATCCCCAAGAAAATATACATAACTCATTAAGCTACAAATATAATGAAGTAAAAGTCTGCCATCCACATACTTTATGTGGCTTGTCGCCACTGAGCCTAGTTTGCTGGATGAATTCAATCTCACCTTTCAATCCAGCAAAACTGCATCTCTGCGCAGGGACCACTTAGACCAAGAGCAAAAGATATAAATCCTTTCATGAACAGGAGTTGCTAGGGAAGGCTGGTAGCTCAGTGGCAGGCAAAGTCCCAGGTTCAATCCTCAATGGCTTCTCCAGGAAGGGCCGGGAAAGTCCTCTCTCTCAAACCTTAGAGAGCTGCTGCCAGTCAGTGTAGACTGTGCTGAATAGATGGAGCAGTTTCAGTATAAGGCAGGCTTCTACATTCTGCTCCTAGGTATTTAAGACTCAAGACCCACGTCACGTATTTATTTCTGCACAAATTAAGATGGCGGGTCGCTGGGATTGCACCAGCACTGTGCTTCACAGCATGCCCAGCCCTCATATAAACTAAGTCTTAGAAAATATATAGTAGTATTTTGAAAGGAAAGAAGGGGGAAAACTGGGGCTCACTGTAAAAGAGACAGGTCTTAAGGCTCCCTGTGTCACCCCTAATAACGTGACAGTTCCGCAGAATATGTGAGACAGTAACGGAGAAGAGAGCCTTTTTACAAGGCTAGCAGATCCATGGAATTGTATGCAAAAACCATTTTTAGCATTGTTACAGAAGGCCCCGCAGGATTAGGCCCATCTAGGCCAGCCTCCTGTTCGCACAGTGGCCTGTCAACGGGAAGCCTGCAAGGGGAACCTCAGCACAACAGCACTATCTTGTACCAGTGGCTTAACACAGGACGCTGAATGATCTTTCAAGACTCTTTCATCCTTTAACAAGAATGGCATTTTTGGCAAATCGCAAGGCAGCAGCATTTTTCTTTGAGGGGACCCGAGAGAGACTAAGGTACCATGGCATGTGAGTGTTTTGTGTTTGTAAAGAATGGATGAGGGAAGAGAGTTGAGGTTCAAGTCTTAATATCTTCTGCTTTTAATTATTTGTAGATAACATTTTCTTCCTATATGGAGGAGCAAGCCTGAGGATGCGCTGGGTCGCTTTTTAAATGCTGCACTCTCAATCCTGTACCCAAGAGAGTTTTTGTAACAACTGCATGAAAATAAAACAAGTGTACACCATAAATGTAGTGTGTCAACTTCCTCCTCTCCCCCCCAAAATCCTGGGAACTAAGTTCACAAAAAGTCTCCAAATACCTGTAGCAGCTAGGAGTTCCAACTACATGCATCACTGGGAGTCTTCTTTCAATCATCTCTCAGACCCACTGCCAAATATGCCAATATAATTCCATGGTGGAACATCAGTCAGCCCAAAAGGTGGGGGGGGGGGAACGAACCTCATTCTCAATACAATTTTACAAGTTGCTTCTTTGCCTAATGGCTTGGAAGGTTTATGTGCACCACAGGCGAGTAGCTCTTTCCACATCCTGTTTTTTTTTTTTTAGCAAATCTTTGGCACTGCAGATGTTGTTGGGAGCTGTAGTTCAGCAACATCTGCAGGGCCGCAGGGCCCCTCAACCCTGTGCCTTCACAGGAGAGGTCGTATATCAAGACCCCATTTTGAGGACTGATCCTAGTAAGTATTATGACCCAACTGTGGACATACAGAGCCCCTCCTTACAGACCAACTTAGTTACCCTTATTTTTTTAGGTGCTTTATAAGTGAATAATGATGATAATAATAAATAGTTCTAACATTTTATTAAAACTTAATTAGGACAGACCACTGATGGTGCTCATTAGCAAACCTCGCTGAGGCAAGTTTTGCCAGCAACAACCTGGCATTGATGAATATGGCAGAGAAGGGAATCAGGGCATTTTTAGGAGTCCAGAAAAACCTTTTTCAACTATTTTATTCCAAGCACACTGGAAAGGCCTATATAAATCTCAGCAAAAGAGCACTGCCACGCGAAGACTCTGAAAATATCCTCCATCCAGACTTGGAGAAAAGTCACACAGAGTTCAATCAGATCAAGTTTCAGAAGCACAGCCAAAAAACACTTCCAGGCTGCCCGATGGTGTAAGTGGAATAGACCCAGCGCAGTTCCGTTGGGTGGGTGGGAATCAGGAGGGTGATTCTTGCGCCGCTGTTCCTTTCACAATCAGTTCCACTTGGATCATGAGGTCTAGAAGCTTGAGTAGTTGAGAGCACCACGCAGACATTTGGGAAGACTTCCTCCCTGAGGAAAGCCCCACTTGGGGGGAAAAAAACCACACTGAAGATTTCATATTCCTATCCTTGTTGTTGCAAGGAAGTGAGGATTGCAGTCACCCAATATGAAACACACAGCTTCCACCAAGCTACAAGGCAACAGAAGCAACTCTGGGACCTTGTCCGCGACGTCATCCAAAGTTTGAAAAGGAGTTTCTCAGCAATGCTTGCTTCTCTGCTCGCCAGAGGTTGGGCACCTGTGGCCCTACAGCCCTATCCAGGACAGGGACAAGGATGGGAGTTACAGAGACCCGACAGACAAGGAAATGGATCCCATCAAGCCTGTAAAGTGTTGCAAAGAACTGGGAATCAAAACCAACAGGATGCTGTATGCAAATAGTTTGGGCAAAACGAAGAAACAAATTCAAACCTTACAAAATACACACAATCACAAAATCAAAAGAAACTAAACAAAGGTCATATTTGGATTTTGTAAACCTGCACATTGTTTTCATTTAGTTTCTTTCAACATTGTCATTTGTTATGTATATTTTGTGAACGTTTCAATCTGCTTCTCCATTTTACATAAACTATTTACATGCAGCATTCTAGGCAGTTAAAGGTTTGTTTTGATTCCCAGTTCTTCTCAACAACAGCTGGGGGGCTACAGATTCCCCAACCCTGACGTGAGAAAAGAATCCTTTTTTGGGGTGCATTGGCAGAAGAACAGCATATAAATGCAATAAAGCAGCGGCATCTGTGGCCTGCAAGGGATGGCGGGATGCCTCTGTTGAGAAGAGGCATTCTCCCCCCACTGCCCGAGAGAAGGAAATGCTTCTTATATTAGGCACTGGAAAACCTTTTGCCCTCCAGACACGGTTAAGACTCTAACTCCCAGCAGACCCACCACTCAGCAGGGAGAATGATGGGAGCTGAAGAGCCACTACATCTGAAAGGCACCAGTTTCTTCACCCTCCCAACAGAACGTTGTCCCACTCAAACCCCTGCTGTACAAGGAGTAGTTAAAAAAGCAACACGCCAACACCACAGGTGCCTCACCAGGATTCTTAACCCGGACAAACAGCAACAGGAGCACATAAATGCCCTTCCACTGCGCACTGCATGTATAGAACCATTTGCACATCAAGTCACACAAAACGGGGGGGGGGATTAGAGGAGTTCCATGTTTCTTTTAGATGTCTTAAGCGAATGAAGAAGATGCCAATGCAAAATACCTTGCAAAATACGCCTTTCTGGCTATTGCACCAGCCTATAGGTGATGTACCGGCCAGCCGTCTCACTGGGACGAATGATCTTCACCACCTGGAGAAGCAAACACACAAACGTATAAAAAAAGGAAACAATCCTCAAAAGCTCTGAAGTTTCTCTTCTGCCCACCCTTCCCCTCTGTATGAACCCAGCCAAAGATCAGGCATGTTGTCAAACAGATTTATTAAGTAACACTAGGAATAAACAAGATTACTTTTAATTCAGTCATCTTGCGTGTGGTTACACACACGATCTTCGACATATTATAGTTTCTCTTACTTCATATACTTTAGTCCTGAACCTGCCTCACCCTCTTCAACCACAAGCATCTGGTAGACGGAGCTTCCATGGAGCCGGCATGATACAGAATCACTGCCTTGACTGCCCTGCCGTGAATCGGTCTCGCCCCTTGGATTCACGGCACCCACCTGGCGTGCCCCTCCGCCAGTCCTTACCTGGCCGCGTTTGATTCCAAAGTAGCGAGCCACGGGGTCCCCGGCCTGTATCCTGGGCAGCTGGTTCTCCCGGAGCTTGCTGGGGAAGGCAGTTAAGGGAAGGCAACCACAGGACTCATCTGCTTCTCCTCCCAGGCAGATGAAGGATTCAAACCCAGGAAAAGTCAGCCACACTGAAGCTGACGCTCAAATCAACAAAGGTCAGACTAGGAATAGGACAATCTGTGGCTACAGATCGTGGTCAAGGAGAGAGACCTTTAACCACGATCCTGGGTTCAAAACAAACCTTGGCTAGGCTGACCAAAAAAGCTCAGGGAGGGGCAATCTGGCTGTAGTCTCCTTGGGAACCAGAAACCGTGGTTTGGTGGGAACCAGAAACCATAGTGTTTCACACTAAACCACAGCTTGGCATAGCAGTGAGTGTGAACGCAGTTTATGTCAGAATATCCTTTGTCAAATACCAGGTATTATGTTTGAGTCAAAACCAGGAAGGAGGGGAGTGTCCAGGCATCCTGCCTCTGGTACCTGAAAGAGAGCGGCTCATTCATGCACACAAGTCACACAAAGGGCATGCAGGCCAACGTTTTGACACAAGCTAACTTTGGAGGGAGGAAGAATTGGCGGCAGTCAGTCAGCACAGCCAGTTTCAGAAGGGAAAAAAAGGATACTATCTGGCCAGTAGTTCTGTCACTTCTTCTTTGGTCATGACGACGTGTTCTGGAACCAGCTGCAGAGGCATAAAAATAAAGATGTGGTCACAAAACAGGCCGTGGAAAGAGCGAGTCGCTGATGGTGCACAGAAACCTCTTCCAAGCCATCAGGCAGAGAACCAACTAAGGATCGTGGGGTTGCATTCAACTAAGTCCTGTTCAAGACCCACTGAAATGAATGTCCATTTACTTCAATGGGTCTACTCTGAGTAGGACCAGCACTGACTACCACCCTTAGGAAGCGGCCTTCTATATAGTCAGACCCTTGGTCCATCCAGTTCATTATTGTCTACACTGACTGGCAGCAGCTCTGCAGGGTTTCAGGCAGGGAGCCTCTACACGGAGATGCCGCTGGGACTGAATCTGGGACCTCTACGTGCAAAGCAGATGCTCTGCTGCCAACCTACGGCCTTTCCTGCTGAGGACTGGATGAGGACGGGGTTCATTTTTTCCCCTTTGGGCCAAACAATGCTTCTCTTAGTATTCAGCAGACTTTTCTTAGTAGTTAGTGCGTATGTGTGGTGGTGGTAGGGTGAGCTTTTTTTTGCCTTACTCAACCCACCCATAGCCAGGGCATCAGTTTAATTTAATTTAGGCACTCTCATCTCTGTAAACCGCTTGGAGGTTCTCTGTTGTCAGCAGCATATACAGTTTTGTTAAGTAAAATAAATAAGCAAATCCCTCCCCTCTGCTCCTCACCTCGTGCTCCGTGATGTTGATCAGCAGCTCCTGCTGCAGGAATTGTTCAAGGATGTACTTGGGGGCCATGTCCACCAGAGACTGAAAAAATAGGCAAGACAGGCAAGCAACATCAAGAGGGATTCAAACCATTAGGAGTTTCCAGTGAAGAGACTGGGGCGAAAAAGCAAGAAATTGAAATCCAGTCCTTAAAACCCTTTGGCCTTCCAGATGTTGCAAGACTACAGTTCTCATCATCCCACTGGCTATGCTGGCTGAGGATGGGAGGTGGAGTCCAGTAACATCTGGAGGACCATGTTACTAATCCCTCATCTAAGAGGCATCCTCTTCTAAAGAGAGGCGTTCCCCCATCTCTTGTAAGGAATGCTGCTTCTTAGAGAAGGGATGGGGGAACATCTGCCACCCTCCAGATGTTGCTGGACTCCAACTCCCATCACCACCCTTGACTACTGGCCATGCTCACTGCTGCAAGCTGGTCCAAGAACAGCTGGAGGCTACAGGCTCTCAGACCCTGCCTTAACGCACTTAATCCACACAAGAAAGAGGGATGCAATAAACCTCAAGTTTGACTATTCATACACTTCCAGGTGTGCTTCAGCATCAGTAAGGACTAGAAACCTGTTTGTTTTCTTTTTAAAAAAGATGAGATTTTCAGAAAGCAGAACTCTGCGACCAAACCCACACCACACCATTTTCCTGCATTACAGGACAGTGATGTGGGTTTCCTGGAAAACTTTGGAATCGGTAATTTGCACGGGGAAATATTCCGCTTACCTGGAGATGCTGGGGATGGAACTTGGGACCTTCTGCATGCAAGGCAGATGTTCTACCACTGACCTACGGCCCTTCCCCACTGTGCCTGGCAGCCTCAACGTTATTTAGCTAGGAGGATATTTCATTGTCTTTAAATGTTCTTAAAATCTGTGTAACATTTTATTGTGTTATTATTTGGTGCCCACGGCTCATTTGAGAGGAAGGGCAGGACAGAAATTTAATAACTAGCTAGTTAACTAACCTCAGAACAAGCAGGGAAACTAATGTGCACGATGACGCTCCTCCACTGAACATCTAGCACCCGAACTAGTGCCAAACTCTTGGCAAAAACAGGCACAGCACCCTCTACATCTGATAGCCTCCAGCCCACCCAGACTTGGTACCTGCTTGGCCGATGGAGTCATCCCCTGCTGGACCACGATGAGAGCCCGGGTGATGTTCTCCTCCTGCATCCGCTGGCAGTACATCTTGATGGTCTTAATGCCAACCTTCGGTTCCTCTGAAGGGGAATTTAAAGGGGGGGAGGGAGATTTACGTCGATACGGTCCCTGTGGAGAAGCGATGTGCCCCCTCAACCATCTCACTAGACCCGACACAGATTGCCAAGTCAGGGTCTCAGCCCCCACTCCTTAATGAAGACAGACAGTAAGTGCCTAGCCTTCATCAGCACCACCAAGCAGCATCTCCAAAGCCAAAAGTATAGCTGGACGTTATTTCCAATGGGTCGGAGGCAACATAGCCATTGCCCGTTTGATGCAATGACGGATGTTGTTCCTGGCAACCTTTAAATTATTAGCTGTGAGGGTACGTGACTGGTTTTAATTGGGAGGAACAGTGGGATATAAAGTTAATGAAAATAATAACACGATATTATTTAGGGGAAAAAGAAAGCTAACAAAAAGCATGGAGAAGACACCACAATCAAAGCGGGTGGTGAAGGTGGTCAAGCCTATTTTGTTTAAAGCCATCATCGCACCTGGGAAAAAGACAAACAGCTGATCGGTAGGGTCATCATTGTGGGCCACCAACACGGTGAGGTCTGTCCGCCGGGGTCGCCCTTCGCTGGGCTTGTCACCAAACTGGGCCTTGAACTCCTCCAGCGTCTGGTCCAACTCATCCTGGGTCACCAGGTAGCCTCGATCGTGACAGAGCTGGAGCAAGTTTACAGGAAGACAGGAAATGAGTGAGGGATCCGTTTATTCAGAAAGCACCCTGACAGTCAACGCAGCGCAGAACGTAAGACGAGCCCCACTAGCCCAGCGCCTGGGGTGCAACAGCAGCAACTCTCCCCACTTTTGATTCCCAGCAACTGGTATTCAGAGACATTTACTGCCTCCAACGGAGGAGGGAGAACATATCCAGAGTGGCTGATAGCCAGGGACAGCCCAGCCAAGAAGAGGAAGACCTCAAGGTGCCAAACCAGCAAACAGAGAACATGGGAAATTTTTATTGCAGCCCAACGCGTTTTGAGTGTTGGCACAACCCTTGTGTCAAGTGCAATCATAAACAGGATTAAAATCAATTACAGAGTGAATTCCAAGATATTAAAAACTATATACATGTATCTCTGTAAATGATTTTAATCCTGTTTATTAATATATATAAACCTGAAACAAGTTGGGCTGCCATAAAAAATTCTCATATTCTCTTCTCTGCTGTTTCGGCACCTTGACAGTCTTCCTCTTCCTGGCTGGACTGTTTTTGGGGTGCCTCCCTCTTGGCTGTTTTGATAGCTACTGATAGCCTTATCCTCCTCCATGAAAGCCTTTTAAAGCCATCCATAAGAACAGCAGCCCAGGTGCAGATGGCTCAACCAAAGGGGGCCTGTCTAGTCCAGCATATCCTGATCTCAAAGTGGCCAACCGAATACCCATTATGGGAAGCCCACAAGCACGACCAGAGTGCAACAACAACTCGCAATTCAGAACAATTGTTATTCAGCAGCGCTACTGCCTTTGACAGCAGAAGCAGAACACAGCCATCATGGCTAGTAGCCACTGGTAGCCTTATGTTTCATCATCATCATTATTATTAAATTTATTGCCTGCCCTTCACCAGCAAGGCTCAGGGCAGGTTACAACAATTTGAAATTCAGTATTAAAAACATTCAAAACAAATCACAATCACAGGAATAGGGTGTGAGGAACCTTTGGCCCTCCAGAGGTTGCTGGACGAGAACTCTCATCATCCCTGGCTTGCTGGGATTGATGGGAGTTGTTGTTATTATTAGATTTACATCCCACCCTTCCTCCCAGCAGGAGCCCAGGGTGGCAAAGGAGCCCAGGGTGAGAGAGCTGTAGTTCAGCAACCTCTGGAGGACTGAAAGTTCCCCACACCTCCCTTATAAGACTGCAAGAAGAGCCTGGCTGCTGGATCAGGCCAAAGAGGGCCCAAGTAGCCCAGCATCCTGTCCTCACAGCAGCCAGCCAGATGCACATTATGGGAAGAAGCCCCAAACCAGGACCTGAGCCCCAAAGCAACTCTCCCCACTTGAGATTCCCAGCAACTGCCGTTCTGGCTCCAATGCTGAAAACAATACGCAGCGATCATCGTTGGCTGGCAGCCACTGGCAGCCTCGCCCTCCGCGAATTCGCCCTCCACTGTTTTAAAGGTGCACGTGAGAAGAGCCCCTCTAGTCGGGGCCAATCAGGTTCCTCCAGGAAGCCCACAGGCAGGGCAGAAAGACAAGAGCCCCCCCCCGTTACTCGTAAGAAAACAAGACACGCACAAGAGGAAAAAGGGACGAGGAGGGAGGAAAGGAAGTGCAAAAGCAAACAAAGCCCTCAAAGGGACCAGTTCTCAAAATTCAATGGCATTTCCTTATCTTGTCCGCCCTCAGCAGAGGGACGGCCATTAGTAAGGCCACTAATTGATGCCATTCCTACCCCTCTTTTCCTCCCAAGAAGCTCTAACCATCCCTCCAGGCCTGGGCCAACGCAACAGCCCTGCGAGGTAGGCCGCCGCGGTAGTGCCGTGTGGCCCGGGAAGGGGGCTCTCCTCCCGCCCCCCTTTTCGGGGCTCTTCTCCTTCCCCCCGACCTGCATGATGGTCTTCCGGATCTTCCACAGCCGGTACGTCTCCTCCTCGTCGTCCATTGCGCCCACCGACACTCCGAAGAACTGAGACGCACTGCGCAGGCGCAAGGAGAAAAAAACCTCCCCGAGGCGCGGCTGGATGACGAAAGCACGCGTGCCTGTGCGAGACTACCGGGCGCCGCCCTATAGGATCACAGGCGCGGCGCACGCGCACGGATTTGCAGCCCTCCCAGAGGTTGCCGGACTACAGCTCCTATTATTATCATCATTCCTAACCATTAGCCATGCTGGCTGCTAGGGGTGATGGGAGTTGGGAGTCCAACAATGTCTGGGAGGCCTCGGGTTACCCCACCTAGAAAATAGTGTACTCCTTAAGAGAGGGCGGGGGACAACCAACAAATTCTCCCTGCAACTAGAAAACTAGCACTTCGGTTCTATCCCAGAGTTGAGGAATTTGGGGCTCTCCAAGAATTGCTGGGCAAGGGTCACATCCACACCATACATTTAGACCACTCTTATACCACTTCAAACAGTCATGTCTGACACTCTCTCACACATACACAGCTGAAATTGCAGCTCCTCTCAGCACCCTTAGCAAACTACAGCTCCCACAGTTTGCTTCATTGTCTGCATAAAGGGATATTTGTTGCAAGTCGCTTTGGGTTGCTTTGCAAGGAAAGCGACTAATAAATATAAGTAATAATTATTGTTATTCAAGGTGCCCAGTTTCTTCTATATATATATACATGGGCTTGCACATCCAACAAGTACTGCCATCTCTGGGTTGACCCATTGAAATGAATGAGCTGTAGTCATGTTAATTCATTTCAGTGGGTCTACTGTAAGCATGACTAACACTGGATCCAGCCCATAATATATACACACAGTCATGATGGGTAAAGAGGGGAAAAATGTAAACAGTGAGGTCAGAGGGAAATGAAATGCTAAAAAATACAATCTGTGGCAATTACGTTAATGCTGAATGGATGCAGCACAAGCACGATGACCAGTCAGAAAGCACTGAGGATGAAGAGGATGTTGACAAGCAAATCCACCCATGGAGCGGGTTACAAACCTGCTATTTTGAGAATGTTTTCTTTAAAAATCCCACTCCAGATGTTTATTCATTTGTTTACCAATGCCAGGATGCTGGTCATCAGCCCTGCTTGGTGATCGGTTACTGGGCTTAGTTTACATACATTTAAGATCTAATTAAATAGTTACAAACTGTACTCTTTTGCATTTCATTGCTAACTCCACCTTTTACCTTTCCCCCCCTTCCCAAACACCTGAATATCCTTGCAGTTCTTAGGCTGCATACACACCACACATTATTTTGTTAATATGAATATGTGAAATAGATCCTTGAATTTTGTCAATTGTTTATTTTTAGTTATGTTTTGAATTATTATAGGACAGTGATTTTTTTGGGGTATATTTTGTCATTTCTATGGCTGTAATCCATCTTGAGTATAGCAATGCAGAAAGGCAGTATACAAATTAAAAATGAAATGAAAATAAAGCACTGAAGGACATTTCCCCCACTCCAAAGAATCCTGGAAACTGTAGTTTACCTGCCACAGAGCTGATTCCCTGCACCCATAAACTACAGCACACACACTATGCATTTAAAGCACATGACTTCCCCCAAATAATCCTGGGAACCGTAGTTTGTTAAGGGTGCTGGGAATTGTAGCTCTGTAAAGCGGAAACTACAGTTCCCAGGATTCTTAGGGGGGAAGCCATGTGCTTTAAATGTATGGTTTGTACCCAGCATGAGGATAATGCTGATGATGTGGACTCCGGACTATGAAAGCACATGATGCCATATATGTTCAGTCTGTCAGTCTTCAGTGTGCCAAGCTAGTCCTAGTTAATGGACATAGCTAACTTAGGAGCATTCATTTCAGTGGGTCAACTCTGAGTAGGAGTTAGGTTTTTGCTGCAAAGCAAACTTAACTGCTGCAACGCAAACTGCATGCATCATTGTGTTGTTAATTGTAAGCCACTTTGATCGCTCTTTTTTTAATGAACAGTGAGCTACAAGTATTAAGCAAACTAAAACCTTTTTTTAAAAAAACTAGACCAAACCAATCTACCCACTAATTGGCAGCAGTTTTCCAGCCTTATCTGGAGATACCAGGGATTAAACCTGCACAAAAAGCAAGTGTTCCATCACTGAGCTGTGGCCTCTGAACTAAAAATAGCATAAGATTCCAGTCCTCATGGTTTCTTAATAAAGGGCTGGTTTTAAATGGGAACACAGGACACTGCCCTACAGCCAGACCGCTGCTCCGTCGAGCTTAGTGTTGCCTACACTGGCTGGCACCAGCTCTCCAGGGTTTCAGTCAGGAGGTCTTTCCCAAGCGCTGCCTGGAGATACCGTTGGGGACTGAATTTGGGATTGAACTTCTGCATGCAAAGCAGTTTCCACTGAACTGCAGTCAGATCTATTCAGAGGTAAGCCCTGTTGAAGGGGGAAGAGCCAGACACTCTGTTCACTCTGTTGCTGTTTCAAGCATTATGCAAAAGTGTTGCAGATGTACAGAGAACTTCCTGTTTGTAAGGTAGGCTTTTGCTGAGCCAGCTGAGGATGTGCTGGCAAAATTATGCAAATCCCTGTTTGCATCTAAGCTGAATCCTCTCCCTTCCTAGGAACTGTTAGGAATGACTCAGGAAATGAACTGGGAATTTAAAAATGCAGGCATGCAGGTCGTGTACTACTTGTAAGGATTTTTTTAAAAGAGAGAGTCATGGAGAGCACAGGAAAAAATCCTCTTTTTTAAGGGAGAGAGGTAAAGATTCAGACAACTGTCTCACTGTTGGCTGTGGTGAAATACAAGTGCAGGTTTGCCACACGCTTGCGGGAAGTTGGCAAGTCAAAGAGGATCCGGGCAACTATGACACAACTCCAGACACGCAAAATGCAACAAGGAAGCCCCAAAACAGACCATGAAATAACTATTCTATGCTGGTGCCAAATATATCGTCATTTTAAAGAAATGTTGTCTGCCTGGTACGTAGGATGCTGCTTTTCCTTGTCTCAGGCTAGGAGCTGATTCCAAAAATACAAAGAACCATCCACCAGAACAGGCATGGGGGACCTCAGGCCTGTGGCTCAAATGTGGCCCTCAGGACCTCTCTGTTTGGCCCTTGGAGCGCCTCTTAGGCCATGCCCATGTCCCTGGCTATGCCTGCTGCACACCCTCCTTTTTGCCTGGCTGCAATGCAACATCTGTGCGGATCAATTAGATAAGAGACAGTGTGGCATAGCGGTTAGCATGCTGGACTAGGACCTGGGAGGTGCCAGGGTTCAAATCCCCACTCAGCTATCAATCTCACTGGGTGACCTTGGGCCAGTCACTGTCTATCAGCCTAGCCTACCTCATGAGGGTTGTTGATCCATCTCTAATTTCTAGCATTTTGATTCCGGCACCTGGGCTTCAGTGCATGTCAACAGCTCTGTGCCAAAAGGCCCCAGCCAGGCCTCTGGTGATCAGCCAGAACCTGCTAGATGAAAAGGAGCGGGATTGTGTCACAGGCATGTAGCACCACTGCCTATTTCTGTCAGTCTTCCTTCTCCCAGGAATGTTTGCAGACAAAGCATGGGAGATGTATTTCCACCCAGGGAGGTGTTCTTCTGGGAGCGAACAAGTTCGGCATGGCCTGAAATGATGCAGGAGACTGGAACAGCCACATTCCTACAGATCGGAGTTCTCACAAAGGAGAATTTGGGTCACTGCTTGGCTTAGAACAGTGAAACTGTGCTCCAGTGGTATGTCGCTACACTGCAGGCCTGTTGTTAGCCATTTCCTTGCAGCCTCAGCCTGCAATGTGGGATAATAATGGCCTACCTTGCAGGGCTTTTGTAAGCAAATGTTTCAGCCTGCAATATGGGGATAACAACACGAGACCACACTGCAGGGTTATGGCAAGCCACATGTCCTTTCAGCCCCAGTCTGCAACAAGGGCAGGGCTGTCGTAAGCAACCCACTTTTGCCTCCTGAAATTTGATCCAGTAATCAATTCATGAGGCTCATGGGAGTTCAAGGAACATGGGGGGGGGGCTGAGGAGGCTGCTTGGTGTATCTCTGAATGAGTTCCTGCCCTGGTTTAGCCTCTGCTGCTAGGCTAGAAAGCTTTATCCTCACCTCTTTTTCAGGAGCCCTTGGATCCTTCAGTCATCTTGACAGCGCAACGCAGCACAATCATTAGTCCTCCATGGAGGCGTCCCATTGCATCTCTGGATGAGTTCCTCTTGTAGGCATGCCTCCTGATCAGCTTCCTCTGGGTAATTCTGTCACATCTCTGGATAGGGTGCAACTGGTTCATTCCCTCCCTCCCAATGGAGACGCATCACAGGATGGTTCACTTTCCGTTGAATTTTTATACATTAAACATGTTGGGGCTTATTTTTGTGTCAACATGATCATGCGGCGGGGGGCAGCTCAATGGAGAAATGCAAAGCTGCACATGATTTGGAGAAAGCAGACCGAGACAAGGTCCTCTCCCACTCTGGCAACGTGAGAACCAGAATGAAGTGGGTTGGTAGCAGAGATTCAAGAGAGGGAAAGGGAAACGCCACTTGGTGCAGCTCGGAGTTCACTTGTGGTGACAGTCACCGGCTGAGGTGGCTTCCAAAGGGGACGAGATAGATCCATGATGGAGGAGGCAGAGGAGAGGCCGGTCCGTCAACCAGGATGGAGCCTCCAGATTCAGGAGCAGCAGACCTCTGGAAAGCAACAGCTGGAGAGGACTATCATTTTGGGGCCCTGCTGGTGGGCTTCCCAGAGGCACCTGACTAGCCGCTGCTGGGGAAGAGAGAGCAAGATGGAGTAGAGGGGCCTTTCCTGGTTTAGTCCAAGCCCGAGGGCCGCATTCCTTTCTGGAGGCCACATGGGCGGGGCCAGAGACAAAAGTGGGTGGAGCAATTCGTATAGTAGGCTACTTTCTCCACACACACACTCCCCTCTCCATCCTTCATCCTGGTAAACCAGAGGCCTGACCGGAGTTGAAGGACGAATCCAGACTGTATAGAGAGGCCTGGAGGGCCACATTTGGTTTCTAGGTCCACCATCTCTGCTCTAGTCTCAGAGGCCTCTTCCTACGTCTGCAAAGAATGTATTCAGATTCCCCCAAATGTTTTTTTAACAAGCCATTTCTATAATAAAACAGAAAAGTAATTTCTTTTGTCCATTTACTTAGGAAGGCTGTCCCACAGAGGCTTATTTCCAATGTGCTGCCCCAGATGCATCTCTGCAGACATGAGATTCTGCACAAACATTTAGCAACTCCAAAACAGACTTATGAATGAGATCTAAGCCACCCACGCCCACCCTGAGCTCCGCCTTTGGGGTTTCACTATTGGCTGGGAGGGAGGCCTGGCCAATCCTGTGCCTCCTGGGGAGGAGGAGGAAAGGGTGGAATTTTTTTTCCCCTTCTTGTCAATGGTACAGTTGCTTATGTTCAGGTGAAACTTGCATTCCTCTCTCCGGCACAGCTAGTTCAGCCGATGAAATCTTCCTGGAGCTTTGGCAAAGGTGATCTCAGCAACAGCAAAACAAAACCAACCCTTCAGTCTCAGAAGACACACCAAGGAGCTAGACCTCAAGGAATCCTTGCCGGCTCAGAATGCCAGGTCTGTTCCTGCCTTCACCCTGCCAGATTCTCTGACCAAGACCTATGAGACTCCTGCTAAGCTAACCGAAGAAGACACCACAAGCGTGCCAAAGGTTTTCCGCGTTCCATTGGAGGTTGAGCGTGTCAAATGATGATCACTAAACCCTATGCTTTAGTGCCAAATCCTCGTCAGGTGGCACTTTAAAATCCACATGGTTGCCCTCGGTAGACGGGCAAATTCTTCTGGCACGTGGTCTAGGCTGCTATGGGTTGCTGGGACCCACACATCAGTGGCACGTTTAGGCTCTCCTTGCTGTTTGTTTGGCTCACCATTTCTGCTCTGGGACATGGAAGCACAGCTGTGCAGCCAGAGTGCAAGCACTGGTGGCCCAGGGGTGACAGGCACATCCAGAGCTACCACCACCTACAGGGTGATGTGCGCTGCAGGCATCTCTACTCCTCAACTCATTACTTCCTACTCATCAGCGGCAATGGTAAAGTAGAGGGCACGCGGCAGAAAGAGCGTCTGAACAGTAAGTCTCACTGGTGTTTGTTATTTAGTGGTGGCCATGGGTACCTTGCCAGAAAATCCCATTTTACAAACAAAATTGTCTCTCAAATTGAAAGTAAGCTTCTAGTCCTCATTGTTCAAGTTAAAACTGAAAAGGGTACCAGTGCCACCACAAAGGAAGTACGCGGAGAAAAGAGCTGGAGAGAGCCTAAACTTTAGGACAGTGAGCTCTAATTGGTGGATTAAGGCTACAATCCTAGTAACGCTATTTACCTGGGAGTAAGTTCCAATAGGACTTATTCCTGAGTAGGGATGGAAGGATCTGTCAATTTCAGTTATCTCAGTTTCTCATTTTTCCAGTCTTAAATTCAGTTCTCTGCATTTCCTTCAGCAATTTACTTTTTAAAAAATCCTCATGAAAATTCTTCAGCATTATAGTGTCAATTTCTTCTAAGAAACATGCCTATGCCCTTTTCACTAACATACTTTCGCAAGCAATTTCTCCTAATATAATGCATTTTTATATGTTCTTTTCACACACACATTCTTTTTAGGCACTTTCCCCTAACATATACACATTTGGAAACACCATTTGGCTGGAGGACCGCATCGCAAAATTCAGATGCATGAATTTCAAAGGATGGTTACGTTTCATTTCTCGTATTAATTCATTAGTGTGGATTTGATAAGATTCGGTTTTAAATGTGAACTGAACTTCTCTCCTGCACCTGGGTAGACATGGTTAGGATTGTTCACTGCTGAAACTTAAGATGGCATATCAGTGCAGTGTCATATTTGATGGATAAGGAAATTGTGCAAAGGTCAACAGATCTGCCAGATTTGGGGAGACTCCTTGTGACTGGTTAAATAATTGTGCGTACTGTTGTTGAAATTGCAATCTGCATGACCTCAAAGGTCCTCTTTGCCATGCTTCAGGACCGAGACAGCAGCATCCAAAACAGGTTTGGGGACAGAACAATGTCAGATTAAACCCCAGGTTTGATCTAAATCAGGGGCTCCCAAACTGTGGTCTGTGAGCTTCATTACAGGGGGATGTTTGGGAGCCACTGATGTAAACCTAAGCTCTCTGTTCCATTGCAATTCCTAATAGGTTGGGCCGCTGAATTGAAGCCCCAGCCACTCCATGTGAATCCTGGCCCATTTGTCGCCAACGACAACAACCCAGGGCCCCACACCCCCCCTAGGGTATAAAGCCTGTGCCTGGCATCCTGTGCACGTTCTCAGCCACCCACTGCTACTAGCAATAGATGCAAAACGGAGAGGTTTTGTCTCCCCAGCCACCACCCTTACCAGATATCAGCAAGAACCTGTGCCTGTTTTTCGACCTGCCTCTTCCCTCTTTATAAACTGCCTAGGAAATGGTGCTATATTTTAAAAAGTAACACAATCATTAATTATAACAAAAACTGCATTCTCCAAGTAGACCCACTGAAAATAATGGACACAACACACTTAAGTCTGTTCATTTCAGTGGGTCTAGCTCTGAGTCAAACCTCACTGGCGGCAGCCCATAATGACTAATCACAACAATTTTGCTCCTGTGTCTATTTCTAGATTGTAATCCCCTTGGAGCAGAGATCCAGGCTCTGTTAATAACACTAACTCTCCACCTTTCAAAGTATTACACCTGTGACTGGTCCCTTTTTATGTTACGTTCTGTGAGCTCTCATCTCCAAGAATCTTTTGGAAAGGGAAAATAGCGTCTGGCTTCTTGGATTTTCCTCCACAAGATGGAGGTGAAAGCAATATTTTCAATTAGCGCTCACGAATGTCCACCTTTCGAGGCCCACAAAGGGGCTGTTGTGTGTGATTTTAATAATTTAAGAAGCCTTCTATGAATGCTCAAAGGGGAAAGGTAAAGTTGGTGCTGTGGCCTTGGCCCATGAATCTGAGAGATGCAATTGGTGGGTTGTAGCCTAGGAAGCCATACTCAGGGTCGGCGGTGTGGCGATTGGTCTCACAGGGGGAGAAATTCGATTCAGTTTGCATTTTAAGGTGAGCCCATCTAATTTGCACTTCCTGAAACACTTGACAAACCGAACAAAACACTACTCCAAATTTTGCGATGGAGAACTCGTCAAAAGTGCATGTCAGGGGAAAAGTGTGTATCCAAATGCATGTATTTAGTCAAAAGTAACAAACAAACATGCATTACATTGGGGGGAATTGCTTGCAAATATATGTAAATTATATGCAGTTAATACACTGAAGTTTTGTGAGGGCTTTTTTACAAAAATCAGAAACCAATGCAGAAACGTGGCAAACCGAATGTAAGACTGGAAAAACAAGAAACCGGAATTGAGCTCCTCCTCTTTCATTGCTTGTCACCGACATCAAATGTCAACAGTGCAAAGTGGGTGTCAACAGCATGGACCCCCCTCGCTTTTGGGGAACGGCTGCACATTGCAGACAGAGAAGGATGCTTTTCTGCCGAGGTCTAAAGGAACTGTTGAGCCTTGGCCGGGATGGACATGTGATGCACTGTCTTCTCACCTAGACATCATGGAGATCCGATCAGTGAACGTGGGCATTGTGGCCATCCGGTCAGTCCACAGCGGCTTCTACTTGGCGATGAACAGAAAAGGGAAAATCTACGGAACGGTAATGATGCAGCGTCATTCCTTGGGGTAGGACTATGGCAATGAATGGAGGTTATTGGATTAGGGTTATAGCCCATGTTAGTTCTACACACAGTAAACCCATTGAAATTAATGGACCTGACTGCCTTTGATTAATTCATTTCAATGGGTCTACTCTGAGTGCAGCTGAGTGGATCCAACCCTTAGTCTGCAGACCAGACCAAAGCAAAACAAAATAGATTTAAAATTGCACATAAAGCACCCATCTTTAAAATAGAGATTAGACAAAATTATTCCCCCTGTAAAGCAAGATTCTAGTCCTCATTGCTTTGGAATAAAGAGCTAATATAAACAGGAAGTTGCCTTATACTATTGGTCAATCCATTAATGTCTACACTAACTGGCAGTGGCTCTGCAGGGTTTCAGAAATGGGACATTATCAGCATTACCAGATGCAGGGATTGAACTGGGACTTTTTGCATGCAAGGCAAGTGCTGTACAGACCAAGGTTCAAATCACTGCTCGGCCATGAAGCTCACTGGGTGACCTTGAGCCAGCCACTTTCTCTCTCTCAGCCTAACCTACCTCACAGGGTTGTTGAGAGGATAAAATGGAGAGAGTTGAACCATGTACACCACTCTGAACTCCTTGGAGGAAAGGTTGCATATAAGTATTAGTATTGTTACTTTTAGTAATTATTATTTACTTTGCCATTAAGTAAAACCACCTCCATTACTCATTCCTTTCTCTCCCCTGGGTAGAAATGGCATAAATAACAATAATAATAATAAATTTCCTTGCTCTTAAGTAAAAGCGCCTCCATTCCTTTCTCTCCCTCGGGCAGAAAATGTACAGCCGCAGCTGCGAATTCAAGGAGCGGATCGAGGAGAACGGCTACAACACCTACGCCTCCTTGCACTGGTACCACGAGGGGCGCCCCATGTTCCTCTCCCTCAACGGCAGGGGCCTTCCGCGGCAGGGGACAAAGACCCGCAGGCAACATCTCTCCACCCACTTCCTGCCCATGCTCGTCTCCTGATGCGACCTGAACTACTTTCTTATAACATACAATATTATATTATATATTTAAAAAAACATTTTGGGTGGGTGGGCTATTTATTTAATTTTGTACTAAACTAATTTTTTAAAAATAGCATCAGCATTAAATGCTGGAAGGAATGGTGTCCAAAGGCCTGCCAATGCTGCCTTTCATGTCTCGTGTCAACTTCACTGGTGGCTGGTCCATTAAGGGAAGTGGGCCACTGTCCCAGCATGCTTGGTCTGCCCTCTGGGAAGAGGGACTGATCATTAAACAATTTTAACTCTGCAAGGGGAACAGGGGCCCGTGCGTCTCCTCTCAACGCTCAGCACCCTTCACAATACTGCACTTCCCAGGATTCTTTGGGGGAAGCCATAACTGTTTAACGTGGAATCATATGGAATAAAAGTCTGGTGCGAATGTGATCCAGGTAAGGCAGCCTGACGTTATTAAAATTTCAGACGCTGCAACTTCACCACCAACATCATCTAATATTAGTATCTAATTATTTATATCAGACAATGTCATTTTAATGAATGTTCTGATTTGTTTTAAAATGTTTTTGTGTCCGTGTAGAATGTCAATTCCAACGCTGTCCCATATTATGAGATTGGTTTATGGGTTGCTGAGCTAATGGCCTGGGAGCCCTTGGAAGTCCGTATTATTTGGAAGAGGAGCGGAAGTGGGTCACACTTATTAACACTGATGATTATAGGCATGGG
The DNA here is from genome assembly GCF_030035675.1 of Rhineura floridana. Classification (NCBI taxonomy): domain Eukaryota; kingdom Metazoa; phylum Chordata; class Lepidosauria; order Squamata; family Rhineuridae; genus Rhineura; species Rhineura floridana. The sequence goes on along the minus strand of NC_084497.1, from coordinate 1,015,724 downwards.
AATTGGGGCAGCAAAAGAAAAGTGAGTCACTGGGCCAAGCTGCAGCTCACCTCTAGAGCCACTCTGGGGAATGTAGCCCAAACCACTCCTAATGAGATGCAGTGGCTGTTGTCACACTCATTGTTAAGTCTCGTTGTTTACAACAATCAGGACCTGCCTGACCACTAGGGCTGTTCACTGGATCTGGCCCAAGCAGAGCTGCGCATCGGATCCTAAGGATGGAGGGATCTGTCCAGTTTTCTTATTTTTCCAATCTTAGATTCAGTTCCCACGTTTCGGCAACAATTTGCAATTAAAAAAATATCCTCATGAATATTTGACAGCATGTTAGTTTGAATATCTCCTAAAACACATTTTGGGCCAGAGCGGAGTCAGGAGTGAACAGGCAATGCTTGAAAAAAACAGCAACTCTTTGGTAGTACTCTCCCCTCGCCCCCTCCCAAAACTGACTACCTGGGGATTCCAAACAAGAAGTGTGGAGGGGTATAATGGGTGCCCAAAAGGGACAAAGGGCAGTTTAGGGGTACCCTCTGTTGCAGAGGTTAAGATTCTGAGGGGGTACAGCCCCTCCACTTCCAAACACTGCATAACAGTAATGGGTGACAGGCAGCCATTCTAAAACAGCCTTTCTACCTTTGTAAAGGGCCTCTTCTTGGCACATAATAATAATGACAATTCATAAAAAACCCAGATTTTTAAAAAAATGTTTCAGTTTTGTATGTTGCTTTGGCCATCCCAAAATTCTTCTGGAAAGGGAGGCCTGCATTTTAGATTCAGCTGAGGCAAGCGGAAATAGGATTATCTGTGGTCACAGCAAGGAATTTTGTGAGCGTGTAAATATATATATAATATATGCCGAAGGAAATAGAGAGACAAGTCTTGGGTCAAACAATTTGAGAATCTTTTCCCCCTAAGATGAAAAGAGGCATCTGAGAGGCGCTCCTTGGCAGGACAAATCCAGTGAGATATATCAACAGGGTCAAGCTGAAATGTCCATTTATTTAACAGCAGTAATAATTTAAAATTATAAAAAAACCCTTTTTCAATGTTAAATTGCCAAAAAGGGCGATGTTACACGGGGGGGGGGGAGAGGAAGAGTTAAACCAGAGTCAAGAAATGGGATCCAATTGTTTGATATTCTCTTCCCGCCCTCCCCCAAACCTCTCGCCTGGCTGTAATTTTTCCTCAGCGGCAACTAGCTAGAATGCTTCATGACCTCCCCCCCCACTATAGAAAATCCATGGGGTGGGGAAGAGAGGAAAGAGAATATCAATTACATTTCCAAGGCTTAAAGAACTGAGACAAAAAAAATCATTAAAAAAACATTAAGAGAAACAATTTCTGAACGCCCCTTTAGAACTGTGCCCCCCCTGCCCCCCTCACTTCAGTGCTATCCATGTTCCGATCCCTGCCGCTCTTTCACACGGCGCTGTTTGGCCAGAGTCCGCACAGCAGCACACATTTTAAAAAGGATGGGCCCTCCTCATCGCCCCCGCCCTTGAGAAAATGTGAGATTTAACACCGAGCACCCCGGGGGGGGGGAGTTGTGGGAGAAGAGAGGGTCTCGGTGTCATCAGGGTTCCCAAGGGGGAACTTCAGAAGGGACCCTTCTGCCCCCCTGCACCTTTTTGCTTTGTGTTCTGGTGGGGGGGGGGCACCCCTCGCCCTATTTCGCCTGATGGGAGAGAAAGGCTAGCAACATCAGTAAAAGGGCACGAGAGTGGCGGCGACATTTTTTTCCTTGTGTTTCAAAAGATTTTTTTTTTTCACGAGTTGTTAGCAGTGTTTTCATTACTTGGTGAACTGGAAGAGGAGGAGGAAGAGGAGGAGGAGGAGGAGGCGAAATTCATGGCCGAGAGTCCCGGGGGGTTTGTGGCTGTGTTCTGTCCACTTAAACTTTTCCGACACACCGGGCAGGTATCGTGCTTTTTTGGGGGTGGGGTGGGGAGAAATAAAAAGACACAGACAGAACGACAACCACCAGTTAGAAATAAAGGCTGGCACTCTGGGAGACATGATGGTACCTAGTACTGAATCAGGCCACCGGTCCATCTAGCTTAGTACTGTCTACACTGGCGGGCAGCAGCCCTGCAGGGTTCCAGGCAGGGAGTCTCTCCCGGCCCTCCCTGGAGATGCCGCCATCGGGGATTGAACCCAGAGCCTTCTGCGTGGCTCTTTGGCTCTGGGTCAACAGCAGGATTTTTGTGAAGGGATTTCTATCCACTGTTCCAATGTTACTTTTTTCGCCCCGGGGCATTTTTAGCCAACAGACAGACCACAGCTGGTGGTCAAGTAGCCAAGCAGATGCCCCAATGGAAAGGAGCGGCAAGTAGGGCCTGAGCGCAGGAGCAGCACTCCCCACGTGCAATTCCCAGCAACTGGTATGCCGAAGCAGCCTGCCTGGATCCTGGAAGCAACACACAGCCTCATCCTCTGTGACAGTTTCTTCCACCCCTGGAGCACTCAAAAAGCGCTGCTGGGCTCAGCTGGCCACATGAAGGATTTCCCTGCCTCTTGGAGCCATCGTCATGAGTTGCGCTAGGCGCCGTAGGATCTTTAATCGTGTTTTTAGCCTCCTGTTATTTCTCACGTTGCCTTTTATTGGGTTACAATGTGCATTCCACACAATGTAAGAAATATTATTGAAGCAATAACAATGCAATTAAAGGTCAGTATGGAAACCTCTGCTCTGTGCATTTGTCGAATACCGTTTTGAAGCCGTCCATGTCAGAAGAGCCCAGCTGCAGCCAGACCAGGCCCAAAGGAGCCTGTGCAGTCCAGACTCCCGCTCTCCACACTGGCCAACTGGATTGCCCCAAACAGAAGCCTGCAAGCAGGGAGACGGGCACAAGAGCCCCTCGCTCCCCACCGGCGATTTCCAGCGACTGGGACTATTCAGAGGCTGGCTGCCCCAGACAGCGTCTCCTCTCACTCCCATCTGCGTCCAAACTGGGGACCGAGGGTTGATCCCCTCACAGCAATCTACAATTTGCTAAGTCAAGAGCAAACCCCGACTACATATTGTGGCTTTGTTGGGAGGGAAACCACGGACCCCGGAAGGAACAAAGTGGTTCACCTGTGGAAAGTAATCCGTGGCCATGGGGGGGGGGGAGATCAATAAAAACAGCTCAGCAGTCGCTGGTGTCCCTTGGCACTAGGCCCTACACACCTGTCAACTTGGCCTCACCGGGGTTTGGGCGATGACGATCTGACCCTGCAGCCGAAAAAGGCTCCCCACCCCGACTGAGCGGGAAAGTGCCGCTCCCCACTCCCCTTTTAATGGAATCATCCTCTGTTGGTGGCTCACCTGTTCCAGCCAGGGGACGATGCAGCCATCGTGGAACAGGTGGTTGCAGGGGAGCTGCCGCACGCTCTCACCAGCTTCATAATCTTCCTTACAAACGGGGCACTCCAGACCGGAACCTGCGGTTGGCAAAGGAAGAAGAGGGGGTGATCTCACCCAGCTGGGGTAAGAGGAGACTGCAAGCTGAAGAGAGGGATACAGATACAATAAATATTTAAGTTTAGATCCCACCCTTCATCCCACGGGGAGCCCAGGTTGGCAAACAGATGCTCAAGCACTAAAAGCATCTCACGAAACCAACCCCACACAGATGCGGACTGTACTCTGACAGGCACTGGAGGCGAAGACTTACCTACGTGTTCTTCTGTTATGTGAATAGTTGGGAGGGCCTGAATCTTCTCTTTGTCTGCAGGGGGGGGTCCCGTGTTCTCAAACTGATTGAGCAGCTGAAAGAGCAGAGGGCAGCAGAGAGGGGTGGGTGTGGGCAACCGCATGGCGCAGGCGAGAGGATGGGGGAGCCACTTAAAATCCTTGCTGGGGTGCAGGGCTCGTGGGCTCCCCTTCTAACCCCAGCTTCTTATTTTGGCTTGTGGCAGGGGAGGGAGCAGCGGTGGCGCTGGGCTTCTGGCGGCTCAATGGGCTCAAGGCTTTATTTCCTTCTTCTTCATAAACTACTTCATAACAGCCCTGCAGGGTCTGTCTGGGTCCCCCATGGAGGCCAGCCAGGCAAGCCACAAGCAGGGGAACTTAAGAAGGGTACAGCAGCCCTTCCCCACCTTTCTGTCACAGCAGCTGGTATTCAGAGGTAGAGTGCTCCTGGCCATGGAGGCTTTGTTTATTTAACCAAATTTGTGTACCACTTGATTGTTAAAAAAACACACCCTCTAAGCAGTTTAAAAATCATCGATAAGACAGTTAAAAACAAGTAATTCAAAACATTTAAAGCCAATTAAAAAAGCAACAGACTAAAAAGATTATTCATTAAATTTATTAGTCACCGTTCTTCATAAAAACGAACCCAAAGCGACGTACAATAAAAAGATTAAAACTAATATAATATTATATTACATATTAATAAATATTATCAAAATTTGCGTGTCTGGATAGGCTTACCTACACCGAAAAAGTTAAGTTTTAAGAAAAAAGAAGTTTTAATTTGTTTGTTAGCCAAGCTTACATCTATTTTATTTTTACTTTTTTTGTCCCCTGGTTAGAAGGCGACAGAGTGCACGGAAGCATAGAGATAGGGCCTTCCTCCCCCGCCTACAACGCTCCCCCCCCCCGACAGATGTCCCCAGAAGAGCAGCAGGTCTACCTGGGTAATGATGGCATCCAAGCCGTTGGCACCCCAAGCGTAGTCCATGGGATTCGAATGCAGGACCCCCCTTTAAGAATTGAAACAGAGAGGAGGAGAGGAAGGGTTAGCCCACCTCCAGGACTGGCAGGCCTTTGGGAAGAGCAGAAGGGGCTGCCCCAAACTCACCAAGGCCCCACTCCCAGGTTCGGTATCGTGGTGGGTGCGATAATGCCGTTGACCAGTTGCTGGATGATTCTGTCAAGGAGAAAGAAGGGGGGGAAGGAATGAGAACAGATTGCCGGAAGGAAGAGGAAGGTGGCTGAACTCAAGGCCACCCCCACCAAAAAGCATCTCCAGTCACCCCTAACCACTGACAATGCTGGGGGCTGGGAGCCCAACATCTAGGCCACACGCAAAGCCTTGAAGCTTGACACGGGATAAGAGGGGCTCAGGAGCGTGGGTCACGATTTAAAGCACAGGGGGGGCCCTCCTGATGCCGCTGGATTGCAGCTCCCAACAGCCAGCCAGTGGTGGCTGGGGCCGACTGGGACTGGTGGGCCGGAAGGCGAGGAGCCCATACAGTAGGCAGAGGCGGAGCCAATGAGAGGCGGAGCCAACTCATTCTAGTCCTGGCCCAGCCTCCCCCCTGCTGAGTTCTACAAGGGGCAACAGTAAGAATAAGCTGACAGGCAAAGCCATCCCCAGGACTAGTTGCAATGCACGTAAGAAGGCAGGCAGGTGGCAGACTGAGGTTGGGTGGGGCAAGCCCCCCATGCACCCTAATGGACCAGCCTCCACTGATGCCCCTTCTCAGGTCAAGGGTGGGAGACCGGTGGCTCTCCAGATGTTGGGAGTCCAACTCCCAGCAGCCAGCACAGCCCGTGCTCAGGGAGGATGGAAGTTGGGAGTCCAGCAAGGCCTCTATTAGAAGAGCCGAGAGCAGGAAATGCCTCTTGGAGAAGGGATGGGGGACACCCGCAGCTCTCTAGGTATTGCTGGGCGACAACTCCCATCATCCCCTTGACATTTACCTTCATCATTGTTTAGATTTCTTGCCCACCCTTCATCCAAAGCTCTCACGTCACAACAGTTTTATAATACATAACTAAAAACCAGTAAAAAGCAATCTAAAATCAGTTGAGTAGAACTCCGGGAAGGCCATCCAAGAGGACCACTTCAATTTCAAAAAAACATTTCGCGTCCTAAAGAGATAACGGCGGTGTCCGGAGTGCGGACGCAGAACACGGCCCTCACCCTTCTAGCGTGGGGACTCCCTCGTGCCTGCCAGCAGCACGCCGCGCGGTGAAGCGTGCCCGAGGCTGCCTGGCGCCGTATCTGTGCCGAGACTGGTGTTCCCTCTCACGCCGGTTCTCAGCCTCCCGGCTGTCTTCAGGCTGCGCGTTGGTCCCAAAGGCGGGAAACTCAAAGCTGTCGTCGAGGATCCCAAAGGCAAACTGGCCGTAGCCTTGCGGCAGGCTGAATACCTGCTGATCCACATTCTAGCACACAGAGAGAGAGAATCCCAGAGAGAGCGCTGATGCCAGAGGAGTGGGGAGAAACGTGGGGAGCTGCGTCATCCCTTTGGGGAGCACAGCACCAATGCTGTTATCAGGAACCGTGAGTGGGGGGATAGCCAGAAAAGCATCCTGTTCTCCCCTCACTTTTTTCCTCCTTGAGTAATTACCTGTTTATATGTAGTGTTTTCCACTCAGGCTTGACTTCCTTCCTCCTCCTCGTTCGGGTTAACCTCATGACTCTATAACCACCCCATGGCTGTCTGCACTTGGAATGGCCTTATTTCCCAGGAGCAAGAACCCTGAATGTTCTTTCAACCACTGGCCTTACCAGACAACTCGTTTCTGCACTCTCCCGCTGTATCTACCAAACGCCAATAACCCCAAGGTGGACCTCTGACCCACCTGCCCAAGGACTGTCCATGCCAGGCAGGCAGACGCTGTGGCCCACCAATTCCTGCTGGACTCCAACTCCCACAAGCCCTAAGCCAGCCTGGCCAGCCGTCTGGGAGGATGAGGATTGCTTTCTGACAACAGCTGGAGGGCTGCAGGTCTCAGGGAGAGGAAGGCTTTCGATGCCGGTGAGCCACAATGGCTACGCTCTGCCTTCACTGTCGGAGGCGACGTGACTCTGGAAACCTGACTGGTTAGCCAGCCAGATGGGCGACTAAGAAATCCAATAAATAAATAAACCGTCTGCTGGGAACTGCAAGTGTGAGCATCGCTCTTGCGCTCAGGTCCTGCGTGTGGGCTTCTCCCCATTGGAGCACCTGATTGGCCACTCTGAGAACAGGAGGCTGGACTAGACGGGGGCCCTTCTTTTGAGTAACCATGACAGCAGGGCTGCCTGCTGGGATTTGGAACGCCAACCACGTCCGAAAGGCCACACACCATCCTCGCCTCTGGTCTGCACTGGCCGGCAGAAGCTCTTCAGGGCTTCTGTCTGCCAGAGGGCGTCTTCCCAGGCATGTGACTCGATGCCAGGGGTTGAGCCCCGGACTCTTGGCACACAACTCCTGGTTCACCTAGCCCAGGACTCGGCCTTCCAGCAGGCAGTGGCTCTTAAGGGTTGCAGGTAGGGCGGGAGGGGTGATTTCCCTGCTTTGTTACCTGAGAGGCTGAATGCGGCCCTCCAGGACTCTCTATCCGGCCCTCAGGTCTTTCCTCACTGGCCCTGCCCTGTGCTCTCCTCGAGTGCTTGGAATGTACAAAGATAAGAGTCACATCTGTTTGGCAACCGGCCCCATCCCCAGGAGGTGAATGTGGCCCTCGAGCTGAAAAGTCTTATCTGCTTTTAACTCGAGAGCAGAGGTAATTTTCACCTTACAAAGCTAGCTGCCTGGAAGCGGTCCTTACTCCTCAAAGGCAAGCAGCTTGTTACACCCAGCCTAAGTCATGTCCTAGGGAGGGGCCACCCCCAACAAGCCAGTTAACTCCAAACTCAGATGCCCAACTAGACTTCCCATATGTGGCCGCATGCTTAACTTTGAACTACAGATGGCACATGTCTGCTTGGCAGGTGTGTGTGTGTGAGAGAGAGAGAGAGAGAAACACCGATGGCTCACCTCGAACGGATGCCTGCTCTGATCGCTGGTCGATGCTGAAGAGCTGGATCCATTTTCAACATTCCTGGAAAAATAAACGAGATGAAGCTAAACCAAACTGGAAATGAGGACCACGAACAACCAGCTCTCAGCGTCCAAAAACCACCTCTGGGCAGGAGAATCTCGGCACGCATTTGGCCTTTTCTCTCAAGGCCATTAATTTCTTAATGTGGGCTAGCAAGTTGTGGAGCACACACAAGGCTGGGCTCATCAATCCACAAGTGGTCTGTGCTTGATAAACAGTAATGAAATTTACTAAGGAGCCCCCCTTCCTTTCCCCGCACCAAAGGTCACTGGATGGCCCCAATCTACAGAGAAAATGTAAGGTGAAAACGGAAGGCGTGCGTTTGATTCTTATGGAATTCATTCAGGGCACACCTCTGCTCCCATGAGAAGTCGCTTTGCGCACGTGTGATTAGAGGTGTGCAACCATATGTGGGTCTCACCCCACCCACTTCTGCAACGCGCCCCCCCTGGCAGCCTTTCACTGGGTTAATGCAGCCCTCAGAGCGAAAAAGAGTTTCCCACTCCTGCCTTAGAACGAGCACATAGTCACAAAATGTATTTTGTTACTTTTTTCTGAATCGGAGAAGAGTTGTTACCTAGGTTCTTCAGGCAACTCTTCGATAAAGCCAGATTCGCACCTCGGGCAAATGTAATCCTGCGGAACAGAAAAGCCACATGAGAAGGCTAAATGAATAAATGAAAAAGGCCAGCGACAGACTCTCTTTCACCCAGAGAAAGATGGAATACCTGCAACAAAATAAGAATGTTTGCCACAACCAAGGCTCTTTTTTGGGGGGGGGGAGAAGGGGCAGTTCAAGAACATGGAGGTCTATATCCTCTAAGGCAGGCGTTGGGGAACTTTTCGCCCTTCTGATGTTGCTCAACTACAACTCCCATCGTCCCTGGCCATTGGCCATGCCGGCTGCTGGGAGCTGTAGTTCATCAACATCTGATGGGCTGAAGGTTCCCCAAGCTCTGCTCTAAGCTAAACATGGCTCTGTATTGTTAAGCTGAACAATCATTCCAACTGAGATTTAGATCATGCTTGAACGTGTAGTAAATAACCTTACCAGCAAAAAAAAAAAAAAGAGGGGTTAGTTAAATTTCACCTCAAGGAAACCATTTGCCAATTTACAATTAAATGGTTTTAACTGGCCTCTTAGCTACCTGAATTCAAAGCAGCCATCGAAATCAATTATATGCTTATTTATAACTTTATTTGAAAAAAAAAATCTATACCTGGAAGACACGAGTTCAAATCCCCACTCAGAAATGACGCACACTGGGTGACCTTAGGGCCAGTCACTCCTCTCAGCCTAACGTACCCCGCAAGGTTGTTGTGAGAATAAGATCTGGAGGGGTGGGGGGAGGACCATATATGCTACCTTTGAGCTCCTTGGAAGAAAGGTGGGGTATAAATTCAATGTAGTACATGAACATGCAAAAATGTCATGGCGCTGAGCAACACTCCTCACTCCCCATAGGTGAGCACCTAATTTGACACCCACCTGGAAAGTCAGGAGGGCTTGGAATGAAAAAGGCTCCCCACTGCCTCTTTCACTGGAAGGCAGCCCTACTTTTCATCTTACAAAGCTGGTCGCCTGGAAGGCACTCCTCACTCCCCATAGGTGAGCACCTAATTTGACACCCAGCCTAACTCAAATGTTGGGGTGGGGTGGGGCTCTCCCAACAGAGCAGCTCCCTCCAGACTCTGCTGGTGCATCTTCCAGACAACCCCTCATTGCCCAACTAGTCTTCCCTGACTAGACAAAAGTCCAGTCTCTGCTTGTTATTTTGAGTGTGATTTAAAAAAAACACCAAGGAAGACTATTATCTACAAGACATAATTGAGTATTGCAAGAGAGAGACCCGATTGAGGAGCAACAACAGGAAAATTTTGAAATCACAGGTACTCAGGAACCAGGGGCCTCTCAAGACCTTTGAGAGGAAGGGCGGGCCGCCTTCACAAGAGGCTGAGGGGAATGGACTCCATGGAAGAAGCAAAGGCTCCCCGCCCTCCCGCAGGACTCCAACAAGAGGGCAGGTTTATTCTGTGAAGGAAGCCAATCTCACCCCCCAGACAGAGGAATCTAATGGTGCGATTGTGGCCGCCAGGGTGCCATTGTGTTGTGGAGTAGAGATAAAATGCTTTAAATGCACACACAAACCGAACAATTCTACACCTGCTATATCCCGCCCCCCCTTTAAGCAACAAAGACCAAGGAAACGGCCTTCTTCCAATTGAGATGATCTATCTGTCTTATGGACCTGGGAGGCTGCCAGACCAAGCCAGACCCTGGGCCCATGCCGTTCAGTGCTGTCTACTCTGGCTGGCAGCAGCTCTCCAGGCAGGACCCAGGATGGACAGCAGGACACGCATGGCCAAGCTATGGAATTATCTCCCACAGGAAGCAGTAGAGACGTGAAAGCTCAAGGAGGGACCCCCCCCCCCAGGAAGTAGGCACATTGAAGTTAATGGGCGTGACAAACTGGGCTTCATTCATTTCAGTGGGAAGGACTAAACTGCAACCCATAACACTTGCATTTGCTGGTACACCTACTTTGCCTTTGGTCCTGCCCACCACTAGCAAGCAGCCCCTGGGAGGTTCTCCCGGCAGGAAGGCAACCCGCCATTTGAAAAAGTTCCCCCACCCCGAACTAAGGGGTAAACAAGAACCCATGTGGTGCAGTGGTTAGTGTCAGGCTGGGACCTGGGAGGAACCAGGGTTCAAATCTCCGCTCGGCCATGAAGCTCACTGGGCCACTCGGCCCAGTTACTTTCTCTTTCAGCCTAACCTCTCTCACAGGGTTGCCGCAAGGATATAATTAAGAGAGGGAGAGCCATGTTCGTATCTCACTTGGGAGTGTCTTGGATGAAAGATGGAATGTAAGTAAAATAAAATATCGAGTAAACACTCTTGTGAAACATCATGAATTAATAAAAGAGTAATGCTGCCCCCGTTAATCTGTAATTTAGAAACAGCACAAGGCTAGGTCACCTAAACCCAGGAAAGCCTGGTGTCTAGACCTGTCTCAGGATGAAGCAGAGATACTGAAAGCGGAAGCAGCTCCTGGTAGCAGAGATATCGAAAGCAGCTCCTGGGAAGAGGAAGGCAGGGCCAGCTCGAACCATCCTGACTCAGCAAGCCCCTTCTGCTCTCAGCCACGACAGCAGCAAAATGGAACCTCTGGGTTCAGAAGCAGTCTACCTCCGAATGCCAGTTGCGGCACAAGCAGCAGGGCAGAGTCGCTCCTCTCAGGCCCTGCTTGTGGGATACTCCTGGAAGCGTCTGGTTCGCAGCAGTCGGAAACAGAATCCCTTGACTAGAGACATCCCCATACTTGTGTTCTCTCCATCTAGTCCCCATTGAGCAAGGGGACGGTCTGTTTCCCGGCTTTAAACAGAGAGTTTTTTAAAAATTGCTTTTGAGGAGATGAGGAAGAAAATGAGATGTTTACCTGGCACCACCAAATAAAGAGCAGCTACTTCAATTTTCTGTGATGTTGTTTAGGTTATTTTTTATTGTGTGTTTTAAAAGTGTTGTAACTCACCCTGGGACCTTTGGGTGAACAGCAGGCAATTAATAATAATAATAATAATTCTCTGCCCTTTCTCTGGCGCATGAGAACACCAGGAGAGTCCTGCTGCTGGATCAAACTGAAGGCATACTTAGCACACTTGCTCACACCAGCCAGCCAGATGCCTCACAGAAGCCCAAGGGCAGGGCATGAGCACAGCAGGAGCACCCTCTAAGGGTGGACAGACAAGAGACAAGATCCATTTAACGGAGCCTCTATGTGAAAGGGCAGTCTACCTCCAGCTACCAAACGGGAAAGGGGAAGGGAAGGCAGTCAGGCAACACCCATCCACCCTGCCTCTCTCCCTCGCACACTAAGCCAGCTTTGCAGTTGTGTCTGGAGGAAAGGAGGAAGACCCTCCTCCTCCCCCCACCTAGATAGGCACCCCCCAAATGGGAAACATGCCTAACCAAGGGGGTGTATTTAGAAGTGGATAAGGCAACCCCCCTTTAGTAGAGCCTCCAAGTGAAAGGGCAGCCCACCTCCAGTGCCCAAATGGGCAAAGACAAGGGAAAGAAAAATGCAAGAGGGAAGGCAGGCAGGCAGGCAGCACCCTCCCTCCCTCCGTCAGGCAGGCTTGCAGTTGCCTCTGGAGGGAAGGAGGGAGCCTCTCCCTGCCCATTCTGCCCAATAACGCCCTCTCTACATGGGTGAACCCTAAATGAGAAACGCGCCTGCCTAAGGGACGTATACAGAAGGGGATAAGACAACCCCCCTTGAGTAGAGCCTCCACGTGAAAGGGCAGTCTATCCCCCGTCACCAAACGGGGGGCAGCGGGATGAATCCGAATCCGGCCCTCCCTTCCTCCCCACCCTCGCCAGCAAGCCCCGTCCCAGCAGGCTCACCGGCAGGCGCGGGGCTATCTCGGCCGAGCAGCAGTGGCAGAAGTACCGTCCCGGCTGCGGGGAAGCCTCCGCCATCTTGTCTCCTCCTCCTCCTCCTCCTCCTCTTACGGGGAGAGGCTCCTCCTCCTCAGCGCGATGCATGACGTCAGCGCGCCGGCCGACGCAATACGGAGGCCCGCAGGGATCTTAAAGGGCGTGGCTACTTAGCTTCTTGAGAGGTTAGGAAGGAGGAAAGGAAAGGGGGCGGGGCTTCCAGGAGGGCGAGGTCATAAGGGCGCCTGTGCGTCCTAGAGTGGCGCTTCCGGTATGGAGGCGGGACTTCCTAGGCAGGGTCGAAAAGACGGAAGTAAGGGTTGCCCCTAGGAAATAATCGGGGGGGGGTTAGGGTCTTGTTAGCACAGGGCTTAATCTAGTTTTGCAAAATCATGTACATGGCTTTCCCAATGCACTGCAAACACGGTTGGAGGGGGGAGAGAGAAATGGCTTACACGACAGCCCTGCAGTGTAGCCCGCTGGCTTGGGAGGTGGGCTGAGAGAGACCCCCAATCTGGCCCGGCCATTGTCATCCCCATATTGCAAAGTGGAAGGAGTCCGAGGCCAAGGAAAAGAAAGAGTTAACAACATAAGAAGAGCCTGCTGGATCAGGCCAGTGGCCCATCTAGTCCAGCATCCTGTTCTCACAGTGGCCAACCAGGTGCCTGGCTGTGCTGACTTAACTGCCGCCAACAAGAACCTTGGAGTATAGTTCTGTCATTATCATCCTTATATCATCATCAATTTAATTTATTACCTGCTCTTCACCATTTAAAAGACATCCTTAAAAATGATTTAAAGCAACGCACAATCACAAATTTTGCAAAATTGCAGGCGGGGAGGGGGAGAGAGAGTAGTTTAATCTTAATGTGTGTGTGTGTACATTATATATATCTCATTTTCAGTCCGAGGGCTACATTTCCTCACCTGGATGTAAAAGCGAGCAGACCCCTAGATTTGACCCTTTACCTTTTTTTGTACTTATTATTTAAGAGTATTTGTACCCTGCTCTTCAGCCAAAAAAAAAAAATGTTTCCAGAGTGGCTTACATACAATCAATTGAAACAAGTCACTCCCTGCCCGCAGGCTCACAGTCTAAAAAACACAACACACAAGGGGACAGGGAGGGAAGAGGGGAAAAAGCAAACTCGGCACCAGTTCTTAAACAGTAGATCTTATAATGGCCAGCTAGCATGGGAATAGTTCAGGGTTAGGAGGTGCCTGATGGAGCTGGTCATAGAATCCTAGAATAGTAGAGTTGGAAGGGGCCTATGAGGCCATCCAGTCCAACCCCCTGCTCAATGCAGGAATCCAACTTAAAGCATCCCCAACATATGGCTGTCCAGCTGCCTCTTGAAGGCCTCCATCCCCCTCGGTCATTGGTTCCATAGTCGTACCACCCTACCAGTCAGGAAGGTTTTCCTGATGTTCAGTTGAAATCAGGCTTCCTGTAACTTGAGCCCATTATTCCATGTCCTAAACTCTGGGACAGTTGAGAAGAGATCCTGACCCTCAAGTACCTGAAGAGTGCTATCATATCTTCCCTCAGTCTTCTCTTCTCCAGGCTAAACATGCCCAGTTTTTTCAGTCTCTCCTCATAGGGCTTTGTTTCCAGTCCCCTGATAATCCTCATTGACCTTCTCTGAACCTGTTGCAGTTTGTCTGCAGCCTTCTTAAAGTGTGGTGTCCAGAACTGGATGCAGTACTCAAGATGAGGCCTAACCAGTGTCAGCAGGGCTGATGGCATATGAGCCCAGCTTCCCATCTCTCCCACTGAGGCAGCCTAGTGGAAGTTGGCTTTCTTCTTCCCTCCCCATTCCTTTTTCCTTTTGTATCTTGCAAAAAAAAACAGGTAAGTGAAAAATCAACTCATTTGAAATGTGTTGGAGGACAGCTTTGTGCTTACCATGGACTGCGAAAGAGACAAATAATTGGGTGTTAGAACAAATTAAACGAGAACCATCACTAGAAGCTAAAATGATGAAACTGAGGTTATCATTCTTTGGATACATAATGAGAAGACATGATTCACTAGAAAAGACACTAATGCTGGGAAAAACAGGAGTAGAAAAAGAGGAAGGCCAAACAAGAGATGGATTGACTCCATAAAGGAAGCCACAGACCTGAACTTACAAGATCTGAACAGGGTGGTTCACGACAGATGCTGCTGGAGGTCACTGATTCAGAGGGTTGCCAGAAGTCGTAATCGACTTGGAGGCACATAACAACAACAACAAGAAAGTACTAGGTACTTTATAAGCACTGGATACCTGAAAGATCATCTCATTCTTTATATACCCAGCAAATCCCTGCGCTGTGCAGGTGAGACCCTCCTGCAGATACCACCTCATCAGGAGGTCCGCTCCACACAACATAGGAAGCAGACCTTTAGTGCTGTGACCCCTTAAATACCAAGACAGGCACTGTCCTGTTGTCGTTTCAGCGCTTGCTGAAGGCCTTCTTTCAAGAAGCCTTTTAAGTAGAGACTTTATCCCAGTGGAATTGTTGAAGATGTTTTGTTTTTATGATTTCTTAAAGATGTGTTTAATGCTTTGCCCTGGGCTTCTTCCGGAAGGAAAGGCGGGATATAAATTTAATAAATAGTAATTAGGGACATCGGAAGCTGCCTTCTACTGAGTCAGACACTTGGTTCATCTAGCTCAGTATTGTCCTCACTGACTGGCAGCAGCTCTCCAGGGTTTCAGACTGGGGACATTCCTGTCCCTACCTAGAGATGCTGGGGACTGAATCCGAGCTGTTCTGCATGCAAAGCAGGCACTCTACCTCTGAGCTATGGCCCTTTCCCAAAATATTAATATATATATATATATTTTAAATTAGCCCAGTATTATCACCCTTATCGCAGGCTGGGTGCTGCGTGGCTTATGACAGCCCTGTGTTATCCCTCCATTGCAGGCTAGGGCGTGGCTCAAGACAGCTACATTATATACCAGTTCAGATTATTGTCTACTGTGCTGAGTGCAACTGAGTTTCAGCAAAGGTCTTCCCTGTAGCTTGCTTCTTGAGAGAGCCTTTTAAACCAGAGATGGCGGGGCTTGAACCTGGGACTTTTTAGAGGCAAAACCTGTGCCCTGCTATGGCTCCTTACTTTCCCAGATGAGCTGCACAGTCTGAATCTAATTAGTCATGAGCTCAAATAAGCCATGAATATAGGCTTGCGATAGCCCCACTGGAGCATAATATCCTCAGGCATTTGAGAAAGTCCCCCTCTCTAGAAACTCTCTTTTTCTCTTTCCCAAACTCACCACTTTTCCTCCTTTTCCTCGGCCCAAAGTGAATTTCTGATGGCATTCTTACATCCTGGGTTGTATCTCTGCAAAGAGCTCCCGTATCACTAAAGCAAATGAGGCAGCCAGCAGAGAGAAAAAACACAGGAAGATATATTAGTTGTCTGAACTTTAAAATGCCTGCGTAAAAATCACACTGCTACCATCCAGGATTCAGCACATGAAGGGGGAGGGGGGAAGGAAACACCTAAAGGAGATAAAATGTCTTGATGAAAGGTAGTTAAAAAGTGAAAACAAACAGAGGCTGGTGCTGCTCACCTCAGCCTCTTGAAATCCCCTCCAGGAAGGGTGTTCAGGATCCGTGCAATAAGGAAGAGACCAAAATATACTCCGGTTTCAACGGACTGGTAACTTCATCAGTGCTTTTTTTAAAAAAAAGTTTTTTTTAAAATCATTGTGCCAGAATATTTTTGATATTGGCAGGCAATCCAGCAAACGGAAAAGAGCACAGAGAGAGGGGATTTGGGGGGCAAAAGGAGCCACATGCAGTTCCACTTCAGGGCTGATGTTCAGCCTCTTGACAGCATTTTAAAAAATAAAGCCAGCAGGGGGCACCTGCTCCCTACTACATTTCTACCACCGCCAAAAAGGAAAGTCAGCAGAAGGGGTAAGAGCATAACAAGAGCCCTGTTGGATCCAGCCAGTGGCCCATCTAGTCCAGCATCCTGTTCACACAGTGGCCAACCAGATGCCCATGATGGGAAGCCCCAAAGCAGGACCTGAGCGCAAGAGCCACTCTCCCTTCCTGAGTTGCAATGTACTGAAGACTTCACCTTTCCATTCCAGATGTTGGACTATTGAGGGGGAAATGACTCCAGCGCCCATTTTTGTAATTTTCTGATCAGTGCTGGCTCCAGGGTTTGTTTGTTTGTTTTGGGGGGGGGAGACTTGGGTGAGACAACCTCAATGAATTCCCCTTCCTGAAATAATCTAGCTTCCCCCCCCCATTGTTGTCTGCTGTTCTTAAAGATGTGAAGGCTTGGGGGGAAAATAGGAAAGTGTGTGTATGTAAACAATCGATCCACAATGGATTCCTGCATTGAGCAGGGGGCTGGACTTGATGGCCTTATAGGCCCCTTCCAACTCTACTGTTCTAGGATTCCCAAGTAACTCTGGGAATTGTAGCTCTGTGAAGGAACAAGGAGGGGTCTCCAAACGACTCTCAGTGCCCTGAACAAAATCGTCCTGGTTGAACCAGACATTAAAAGGGAGGCGGTGAACCCAGGGCCCCTTGGATCCTGCTTCAAAAAACACATCAAACACACAGATGACCGACACCTTCAGAACCGTCTCCTTTTCCTGTTCTTTAATATTTCTTCAACTTTACAAGGTTACAATCATCTTAAATATTTTCTGAAGTTTAAATACAATCTGCAATAATAATGTTATAAAATGTAAACTTTTCCGTGTTTTTTTATTTCTCTCTTTAAGTCACATAGGCTAATACCTGAATGTTTTATGAAAAAGTGAATTTTTCTTTAAAAAAACACACAAGAAAAACAAAAAAAATCCAGAGCCCCCCTTCCTGCCCCCCAAGACAGAAGGCAGCCCTGCTGTTTTCAGAGGTAGAATGTGGTTTCTTTTTTGATTTTTATTTCTTTATTACCTGAGTCAAAAAACTATATATATGCTGTACAGATTGCATATCCTTGCCGTGTTCAATTTGCTTTTTTCCTTTCAAAAAAACCCCAGAAGAAGAAGAAAAATCCTGAAGTTACATCTTATTTTAAAATCGATATGCAAAGAGAAAGAAAGAGAGGCGGGGGAGATGAGCTTATCTTCCCCCCATAAAAATAAAAATCAGACACCCCCCAAGAAAACCACAGTGTTTGTATAAATGCAACAAAAACGCCCCTTTACTACTAACTAAAGCCATTCCCTTTCCTCTTCGCAAGAAGAATAAAATTAAGCCAACAAAGACAGTATCTGATTGTGGGTTGGGCTGCTCAGAAATCCTTGCTTTCATGAAGAAAAACCACAAGGGTTTTTTAACAACAACAAAAAACCCCAAATGTGGTAGAAGAGGACCTGCTATTCAGCTGGGAGAGTGAGGGAGATTGCCCCTCCCAAAAGGAGCTCCAGTAAGCCCTAGAAGGTGGATCCTTTCTTACTCTTGGAAGGCCTTAGCACAAAATAAATCAGAAATCCCAGGGTGAGGTTGGGGTCTTCTACAGGCTGCACCTCCCTCTCGGCCACCATCCCACCTCCCCAAGGGCCAATGTACCCTTTCCAAAAATGTGGTGGCACCTGGAACGTTCTTCTTGAGAGGCAAGTGCAATTAACTGGCACAACTCCCCCCCCCCCAAAAATAAGTTACCAAGCTAGCCACTTCATCTCCTCTGAGTGTTAAGCATTCGTCACCTAGTCTTGGCGATTCACCATCCTGTTACTGGGAACGCTGAAAGCTGGTGCATGGACCCAAATGGGGTTTTGAAAGCCTTCAAACCAGCATCTGAACACGCCCACCACTGCACGCACACACAGCCTGCTCAAGTCACGACCACAGCAAGCAAATCTGATTTAATATAATATACCCTTCTCCCGCCATCCCAGCCCTCCCTGCACCCCCTCCAGAATACAATCAAAATCCCCACAGCAGGTTCGATTCCCCTGAGTCACAATCCAACTCTTATGCAAAGCTTGGACTGAGAGAAGTAAAAAACAAGAAAACCACGTTCCTTGGAGATGTGGACGCACACACAATAATCCACGCTAAAAAAAAAGCACAAACATACACACTCATATATATATTTATATAAATTTGGATATAGAATTTCTCTTCTCCACCCACCCTCACTAAACATCGAGGGGGTGTACGGGGCAGGGAAAATAATACACACACACACACACACACACCATCCAACAGGGATAGCCACAAGCTAAGTGGATTGATAGGAGGCATCTCTTTATCCAAGATGGTCAGAATTTGATGATTTGACTCTGACACCAGTGGATTCCAGGCACAGAGCTGTCAGAATGAGTGAACAAGTAGGAGGCCCCCCACCACCACGTGCACCCCACAACCGCTGAAATCTGGCATTGAAAACTTGGCTATGTCCGGACAATCACATTGGCTTACGAAGCCAAGGTACACACAAGCCTTTTCCCCACATGGAGCCTCTTTACACAGTGAGCAACCATCAAACCAGAAAGGCTGCCTAGGGGCAGTCCATGGCTTCTCCACAAAGAATCTTTTGCGCCTCACAGAGCTACGGTTTCCAGCGCCCTTCACAAACGACATTTTATCTGAACCACAACTCTCTGGTCTAGAAACTGTTCCATTTCGGAACAAGCCGGGATATTAAACCATTAAACTTCAAGTTGTGGTTTTAATAGCCCGGAGAGCACGTATACTATCTTTTCCCAGTTTGAAGAAACAGACGGCTGTGGGGAATTAAGAGACTTGCTGGTTTAATGGGGGTTCACACAAGGGGCTTGAAGGCAACTTATCAGCTTAATAAGTTGAGATTTGATCATTCTTGCAACAAGCCTTTGTCTCCATCCCCAAAGGGCCTTCGGAGAGGGAAGGGTTTGTGGTCTACGGTTTGACAAAATGTTTTTTAAAAAAAGAAAACCAACAAGGCTGTCCCATTGGCACAGAGGGCAAAACAACGCTGAGGGACAGGAAGATGGGGAGGCCTGTCCAATGGGTAGATTGGAAAGGTTCCTTTTTTTATGTGGAGGCGGACAAGAAGGCCAGAGTGCTGGGGAGGAGGTGGGGGAGGCACGCACATAAGGATACAGATTTGTTTAGATTGGTAAAGGCATCTAAAGATGACCTCAAATAATAACTTTAAAAGGCCGAATCAATTAGGCCAATTTTGAAGGAGAAGTTCCCCTGCGCGCACACACTGATGACTGACTGACCCCCGGTCAGCACGCAGCCGTTTCACCCGTTTCATTCAAAGCAGACACTTGCACTTTCTGTTCCCACATACCTGTATGGTTAGATTATCTGCAAATCAAAAAGAAAAAAATCTACTTGCCCCAATGGAGGAATGGTGGTAGGAACAGGATTTTGCACAGGGAAAAATGTTTCTGGGCTGATGTGCAGAGACATGGTTGTCTTTTGGGGGAGGGGGGTCAGATTCTAGAAACCATTTTGAGTAAACCGTTAATAAAATCCCAAAACAGAACTTTGCTGTGGTGTGTGTGTGGTGCTTATCTAGACTCTCCCACAGAGCAGATATGGGGAGATATCAGGTATCTGAATCCCACTCAGTGGATCCATTGACACTGACCCGACAAACTTGGGCCCAGTTAATTTCAATGGGTCTGCTGTGACTGGACACAACCCACCGTTTGGACTTAACCGGCAAGGACATCTCTTTCTCCAGTGCATCGGGGATCCGAGGCCACATGGGGGGGAGAGCAGCAAATGACCCCCGAAAAAGGTGCCTTTCCCATCCTCCTCAGTTTGAAGACATTCCCTTTCGACCCCATGACCCTCACATGCAAGCCCCATGGCAGCCTCGGGGTGTGTGGAGGAAAGAGATCTCTCTTTGTCCTGGTCTCGGCCATGCAGACAGCATCTAAATATAGGGCAGGAAGAGTTCCTGACAGCGCACGCCTCAAAATAGGCTAGCCCGCGCCTGCCCACCCTCTGTCTCTGTTTAAGAAGGGGGGGGAGTGTTAGCTCTTGAGGCTTTTCACAGCTAAAGAGGGTTAGACCCAGCAATCCTGCCCTCTCCTCATAGCTGAGCCACATTTAAATCACATGGCTTTCCCCCAAAGAATCCTGGGAACCGTTGGTTATCCCTCCCAGAGCTAGTTCCCATGATCCCTTTTTTCTGTGGGGGAGCCCACGTGTGGCACGTATGCAGCCCTTTACGCGTCTGGCCCTCTCCCCCTCTTTCTCTGCCATTCCTTCCTACACAATATCCTCAAGCCCTCCCCAGAACCCAGAAAATTAAAACCTACCACGTTAC
The DNA here is from genome assembly GCF_030035675.1 of Rhineura floridana. Classification (NCBI taxonomy): domain Eukaryota; kingdom Metazoa; phylum Chordata; class Lepidosauria; order Squamata; family Rhineuridae; genus Rhineura; species Rhineura floridana. Next base: position 995,306 of record NC_084497.1, on the reverse strand, counting down.
AAATTGGTGGCAGCCACCGACTCTGCTACCCAACGGGGTGCGCCAACGTGGCTACTAAAGTGTGGCTCGGTTATGCCTGGTGCAAGGCCCAACACATGCCCCTCACATTCGCCTCTGCTTGGAATTGCCAACCAGTCAGGCTCAGGACAGGTACCATTTTGCTTTTTTGGGGTGGGAGGTGGGGAGGGAGGCGGAAGGGGTGAAGTTCTGCATGAATCTTATGCAGACAGGTGTGCAAATGAACCTGAGATCTCACATGAGAATCCCACGTGAAACACAGTCCCAGGGTGGTGGGGGTGACCAGGAACCCAAGCAAGGAAGCAAAAGCACTGATGTCTAGCTCAACCTTTGCCAACTGTGGTGCCCTCCAGATGTTTTGTTGTCCCAAACATCTGGAGAGCACCACGTTGACTATCCCATATCCAACCAATGCAAGAGATGGGGGTGGGGATACAGAGAGGGAGGAAAGAAAATATATCCATCTGCTGTGGGGCCCGTAAAAATTCCTACAGCCCCCTTAAGTCAAGCACACACTCCCAAGTGAGAAATTAAAACCAGCCCATAGGAGAAAGCAGCACAAATCTCTTGCGACTGGGGCTGACTTTGCTGCTGTTTGGGAGTTTCACCAGCCCTTCATAGCCCTCCCCAGGAAAGCTGCTTTTCTAGAAAGCATTCTGGGGGGGGGGAGAGATTCTGTCCCTGTAAGAAAAAAAAATTCCTGAAATAACCAATTCAAGAAACCTCAGCCATATTGATGGTCTTACACGTGTTGTTGCCTCCTGCCTGCCAGTGAGAACTAGGGGGGGAAAGGGGTAGTTGAGGTAGATGTCACCCCAAGGCAAAACCACAATATCTTCCTGGTGCAAATGAAGAGAACTCCCTGGATGCTAGCAGAGACCCATAAGGATTTTGACAGCCCCTTACGGCAACTGCGAAAGCAGAGGAGCCTCCCTCCCAATTCTAGAGAAGCTAGAAGATGTCCAACCCAAACACTCCGATTCCTGGGAATCGGGGCCAGGGAACCTGTGGCCCTCTGGATGTTGTCGGGACTCCCAACTCCCAGAAGCCCCAAAGTCAGGAGCAATAATGGTCAGTGGGAGTCCAGCAACATCTGGAGGGTCACCGATGTGTCCCGTTCAAATAAAATTACATGTGGATTTGGAGGGCACAGTCACTCCAAAGTGGAAGGAGCGGGGAGGCGCAAAAACACAAACATCACCTCAGCAAGAAGTCTCCAAAACGTTTCCAAAATCCTGTTGCAAGACCACACATGCTCGCCCACTCTTCTTCACACCTAGAATTATGTTTGAATGCAAGAAACAAAAAGATTTTCAAACTGTTCAGAGGCAGCACTCCCCCACCAGGTGACCTAGAAATTGTAGCTCGGCAGAGCAGCCAAGGGGTCCTGCAATCTACCCGCACAGAATACAGAATGCCCCGTTGCCTTTTTGCAGAGACCAAACCACAGGTCAACGCTGCTGTTTTAAAATTATTTTCAGCAACAGGACTAGTCATGTTCACAGTGCGTGCGGTGGCTTTGCGTCATTGCAAAAGAGAAATGATTGTGTTCCGGGGGTGCAAAGGGTTCAAGGCTGCACGCTGCCCTTTAGGATCCTCAGTCCTTCCACCCCATGCATGCAATGCCCCCAAGGCACGGGAGGGGGGGAGAACTCCGTACAAAAATATCATCCTTTGAAATGTTAACGCTGCTGCTTGTCCGTTCCCCCCCTATAAAAACCACCTGAGCTCATTAATCAGAGACAAACACCCCCTCCCCCCCCAAAAGCCCCACCAGTTTCCTCAGAAGATTTGGGGAGCAGGGAGAGAAAAGGCATCCCCCAAATACATTATCCAAAACACACACACGCAAGCGACATATTTTAGAGGGTTTCCTCGCAGCCCCCAGACATAAAATGCAAGTTTTATAGGATTTGCTTTATAGATCTGGGGTTGGTTTTTTTCCCTTTTTGGTTGCCTTTTGAGAACAATAATAACAAAAGAAGTTTATATTTACAACCCCCTGAATAGTCCTTATATACTTTGAGAGCGGTTTAAAACAAAGAAAGTTCCCCCCGTCCGCTTCCCCCCATTTCATAAATGCCATTGTTTGGTTTTTTAAAAAGAAAGGATTTCATTCCAGTGCACGCCTGTACCGCCCCACATCCCAACGCTGCCCATCTGGAGGCATCCAAAAACAATTATTATTATTAAAAGTAAAAATAAAAAGACACACAGTGCAAAGTGTGAATTCACATGAGGTAAGGAGTTAGAAGTCTACAATGCATTACGTCAAAAACCTAAACTGCACAGTGTTTTCATCTGGCTCAGAGTTCAACGACACCTCCACCCCTACCCACCCACCCCGCCCCGTTTAAAAGCTTTTCTGTGGTGTTCTCCTTTTGCATATTTGCGGAGGGAGGGAGGGAGGGGGGTGGCCAGGGGGAGAAGGGAAGGGGCAGAGTGCGGAGAACTTTAGCCCCAGGTAACTCCCTTTTCCCCACTTTGCCAGAAAGCGCGAGAGTCAAGTTTGGTTCAATATTTTGGTGTCAAGCTGTTACAGAAGCAATCTGGGTCGATTGTCTCTCGTGATCCTGGTTGGGATGGTGCCATCCCTCAAACTGCTCCCTGCATGCAATGATGGAGGGAGAGATTTGGGGGTGGGGAAAGGGAAGAGAAGATTGCACCTTCCTAGACCCCTTGCCCCACACCCCAAATGTCCACAAGTGGGTCCCGCATTTGGGCAAGTCCATACATGCACAAAATATAGAAGTTGATTCTCTGCCTCCCCCTCCCCCAAAAAACAGGAAATCCTTGTTCAAATGCGTTGCCCAAACATAGATGCCTGCAGGTGTTGGAGGTGGGGAAGGTGCAATTTAACTCCCCACCACCACCACCCTGGACAGGGGACCAGGCAAAAAGGATGCTATCCGTCCAAACCAGGCCGTCATATCCCTGTATATTGCCCAAACTGGACTTTCATTTTGGCGGGATAAAGAGAAGTATGTGGGCTTGGGGTCGTTTTCTTTTTTTTAAGGCGACGCAGAGTTGGTTGAGGTAGAAGTTGGGGCACTGGGCAAACCAGCTTGCAGGCCTGATGGCGCCCCGCCCGCTGGTGCGCTCCCACCAGCCCCACCGCCGGTGCCACTGCTGCTTCGCCCGCTGTTGGCATTGCCTTTGTTCAGAGAGGACGACGGTCCTGGAGTTTGCGCAAACAACACCCCTGGAGAAAAATGGAAGGATGGAGTGAAAAAAAACAAGGGTGGGTTCCCCAGCCACCACAACCTGTGACCCTCTCCCTCCTCCCCAACCACTAATTCTGATTGGTGTCCTATAAGACCATCGAGTCCAACCCCCTGCTCAATGCAGGAATACAAATTAAAGCATGAGCCCTTGGCTTAGAAGTCTCTTGGCTATTAAAGTGGTATATAATCAATCAATTAATGATGAACTTGGTCATTTCAAAGTTAATTGGAACTTTTTTGTTCAGGCAAGCCTATCCAGACACATGGATGTTATGTGTTTTAAACCTTTTTTAATTGTTTCAAAAATATTTTTCGTTACTTGTTTTTAACAGTTTATCGATAATGTTAAGTTTTTGCAAACTGCTTGGAGGTTTCTTACAGCAGATAAATTTTGTTATGTAAATAAAAAAGAAAACTAAGAAAGAAAAGAAACAATGAAAGTGCAGTTAAAGATCATGCAGCATCTAGTAGAGTGAATCACAATGGCTACAACTGATGGAAAACATGATCAAGTGGTCTGCCAAGAGACGCAGCAGTTTTTCAAGCGATCCGTGGAGGAAAAAAAAGTTTGTGAGCCACTGATCTACGAAACTCCTTGTTGAAATTGAGTTAAGAAGTCCTTGTGCAATGCGTTAAAAAAAAACAACTACCCCAGCCACATTCATGATATTTAATAATGTGCCTCTAAATATTTCCAGGTCTAAAGAAATATTGTTCTAAATGCTAGTTCTAAGCACAGCAGACCCTGAGCTTGAAACCAAGAAAGGCTCAAAATTGATTATTCTGGCATGCACGCAAGTTCACAAAGACATAAAAACTGATTCATGAAACTGATCAAAGTGTCTTTGATTTGTCAACTTTTAAGATCTGAGTAAAGCCAGCGTGGTGTAGTGGTTACAGCGTCAGGCTGGGACCTGTGAGAGACTCGAGTTCAAATCCCCACTTGGCCACGAAGCTTCTTCGGCTGATCACCGGGCCAGTCAGTGTTTCTTTCTCAGCCTAACCTACCCTGCAGGGTTGTTGTGAGGATAAAAATGGGGAGGTGGAAAACCGTGTTTGTAAACCACCTTGAGCTCCTTGGAGGAAAGGTGGGTATAAATGTAATTATAAAATAAAATAAAATAAAACTTCTCGAACCAGGTGCTCCTACTGGGAGGAAGGGCGGGATATAAATCAAATAATCAATCAATCAATAAAAATAAATAAGTCCCTGTTACCTGTGTATACGATGCCGTTGATCTCAACCGACATGCTTATGCTGTTTGTGCCGTTCGTGGCCAGGTTTGTGGCAGCGTCTTGGCGGTTCTCTGCAAAGCAACAAATGATTTAAGACAGGAGCAGGGAACCTATTGTCAGCCCAAGGGCCGCATTCCCTCCCAGGCGAGCTTCTGGGGGCCACATGCCAGTGGTGGGCAGGGCCAGAGGCCAAAGTGGGTGGGGTGACGGAATGTATTTCTACTTCTGTGCAGTAGGCTGGTTTCTGCCCACACCCAGACCTGCCCCCCCCTCTATCCTCCATCCAGGCAAAAGAGGCACCCCCAGAGCTCACGGAGCCGTCCTCGCAGCCAGGCAAAACACCATCAAGCAGGTGGCAAAGCAGGGCTGGTGAGGGGTGTGGCCTGGGGAGAGTTCTGGGGGCCAGGTGGAGGGGCCCAGAGGGCCACATATGATCCAGGCTGAGGTTCCCTCACCCCTGATTTAAGATTTGCCGCTTCGTCCAGGAGTCTTTCCCACCACTCCCCGTACAACTTCACAAGAAGCTCCACTTACATTTTTAAACATAGGAAGCGCCGTAAAGCGACTCACACCTCTGGCCCATCTCGCTCAGTGCTGCCTGCCCTGCTGGAAGCAGCTCTCCAGGGTTTCAGGTGGGGGACATTTCCACCCGGAAATGCCAAGGATTGAACCTGGGACCTCTTCCACTGTAAGCTACAGCCTTTCCCCTAAAAAACTAAGACTCTAGTCCTCATGGTTCTGAATAAAGAGCTAAAAACCGGAAGCTACCAACCGTGAGGACTAGAATCATTTGGGGAAGGACAATAGCTCAGTGGTAGAGCACCTGCGTTGCATGCAGACAGTTTCAGTCCCCAAAGGCATCTTCAAGTAGGGCTGGGAAAGGCTCCCTGCCTGAAACCCCAGAGAGCTGCTGCCGATCAGAATAGACAACGCTTGAGCTATTGAGGCACCAGCGGTCTGACTCCTGCGTTCCTATCAAATCAGTCCTTTGTTCGTAACCACGAGGACTAGAATCTTACTTCCATCATTTGGGGAAGGACAGTAGCTCAGCGGCAGAGTACCAGCTGCCAGTCAGTGCAGACAACACTGAGCTGCCAGGTGGACCTGCGGGTCCAACTTGGTACCAGGGCAGCTTCCCAGGTTCCGCAAGAGGCAGGGCGAGTGATGACCAACCTGGCGAGTGCGTCCCTTGGCTGTTGATCCGGATGCTCATGGGCAGCTGGGCGGTCATGGCAAGCAGGTTCTGCTGGATGGCCCTCTGCATGAGGCGCTGCTGCTCGTCCGTCACGAGCGCCATCTTCTTCTCCGCCGGCTCCCCGGACTCCAGCTTCTCCCGCAGCTGCTCAAGGGCCGCAGCCTGGGCGGCGGCTGCGGCTTGCACAGCCTGAGCCGTGATGACCGGGTGGCCCGCCAGCGAGGCGGGCAGGCGGCTGGGCACGGCGATGGGGACCGCAGAGTCTTCCTCTGCAGGGATATTTATTTTTCAGGCCAAGAAAGAGAACGGGGAGGGGAAGAGGAAGCAGAACGATTAAAAAGCTTCTTTTACATACCTACAAGCCGGTCATGGTGCTCCCTAAAGGAGAAGAGGGGAGAAGAGGGGAGAAGAGGGGAGAAGAGGGGAGAAGAGGGGAGAAGAGGGGAGAAGAGGGGAGAAGAGGGGAGAAGAGGGGAGGGGGGGCAGTCACCTTTCTTGATTTTCGGAAGAGGGATCATGGAGCTACCGTTAGTGGCCGACGCTAGTCCCAAGGGCGGGACCTGGAGCTTGGGGGATGAGAGGATCCCGTGGGTGCCGCTGGGCGAATAGGTGAAGATGGAGCCGCTGAACCCTTGCCGGCGACCTTCCCGGCGGTTGCTGTCGATGGCGGCCTGGAGCTCATTGGGGTTGCTCAGCCCCCGCTTCTCGCACTCGTACGGGTATAAGTACTTCATGTACCTGTCCAGAAAAGGGAAAACAAACACTCACAAACACTGCGCTGCTTCATTCCATGAGAAAGCCACAGAAAGCAAAAAAAGCACCCAATCCTGTGCACCTGAGTGTCACCAACATGGTGCCCATGGGCACCACGGCACCCTTGAGACTTTCCCCTGGAGCCCACAAATCCTCTGAGCAAGCCCCAAACTCACTGCCCCCTTGGTCATAAGGTGGTGTCGGTGGCAACACCTATCCCTCCTCCAAAAAGCACAGAGAGCCGGTGGAGGAAGTCCTTCCTCCCTCCCTCCTCCCTCTCTATTGTGCTTTTCAAAGTTCAGATTCCTTCTGCTAGATCCAACTTTCAACCAGATCGCCTGGAAAAGTGAAGCGTGTGTCCGCACATGCTGTCTTTCTCTCTGTCTCTCTGGGGGGGAGGGGGGAAGAGACCTGAGGGGGTGGTGCCCATGGTACTCTCTCAAAAATACAAATGTATCCACAGGTCTTAATAGAGGTTGGTAACCTCTGATGGGCACCATCTCAGGAAACAGATACAAGGGGACGGGGCCTTAATGGTGGCTGCACCACATTTTTTACTGATTGATTGAGCTTCATTCATATCCTGCCTTTCTACCAAAGAGCATGAAGCAGCAGTCATGGTTACCCTAACAAATCAACCCGGGAACTCCAAAAAGACCTCTCCAAACTGAGTGAATGGGTGAAAAAATGGCAAATGCAATTCAATATAAACAAGTGTAAAATTATGCATATTGGAGCAAAAAATCTGAATTTCACATATACGCTCATGGGGTCTGAACTGGCGGTGACCGACCAGGAGAGAGACCTCGGGGTTGTAGTGGACAGCACGATGAAAATGTCGACCCAGTGTGCGGCAGCTGTGAAAAAGGCAAATTCCATGCTAGCGATAATTAAGAAAGGTATTGAAAATAAAACAGCCGATATCATAATGCCGTTGTATAAATCTATGGTGCGGCCGCATTTGGAATACTGTGTACAGTTCTGGTCGCCTCATCTCAAAAAGGATATTATAGAGTTGGAAAAGGTTCAGAAGAGGGCAGCCAGAATGATCAAGGGGATGGAGCGACTCCCTTACGAGGAAAGGTTGCAGCATTTGGGGCTTTTTAGTTTAGAGAAAAGGCGGGTCAGAGGAGACATGATAGAAGTGTATAAAATTATGCATGGCATTGAGAAAGTGGATAGAGAAAAGTTCTTCTCCCTCTCTCATAATACTAGAACTCGTGGACATTCAAAGAAGCTGAATGTTGGAAGATTCAGGACAGACAAAAGGAAGTACTTCTTTACTCAGCGCATAGTTAAACTATGGAATTTGCTCCCACAAGACGCAGTAATGGCCACCAGCTTGGATGGCTTTAAAAGAAGATTAGACAAATTCATGGAGGACAGGGCTATCAATGGCTACTAGCCATGATGGCTGTGCTCTGCCACCCTAGTCAGAGGCAGCATGCTTCTGAAAACCAGTTGCCGGAAGCCTCAGGAGGGCAGAGTGTTCTTGCACTCGGGTCCTGCTTGTGGGCTTCCCCCAGGCACCTGGTTGGCCACTGTGAGAACAGGATGCTGGACTAGATGGGCCACTGGCCTGATCCAGCAGGCTCTTCTTATGAACTGTAGTTCCTGAAGGGTGCTGAGCATTGTTAAGACATCCCCATGCCCCTCACAGAGCAACAATTCTCACGAGTTCCCTGGGAAGAGGGATTGCCTCTGCAACTGGGAATTGTAGCTCTGTGAGGAGGATTGGGGGGGGTCTCCTAGCACCTCTCAGCACCCTTTATAAACTACAGCTCCCAGGATGCTTTGGGGATGGGTGGGAGGCAGCCGTGACTGTTTATAATTGCTATAATAGTGCTTTTAAAATGTATAGTACTGATGGGGCCAAGCAGAACAGGAACCAGAGGAGGTTGAATCCACTCAGAATAGACCTACTGAAACTGACAGTTCTTAGTCGCACTATTTAATTTCAATGGGTTGACTTAGTGTAGGACTAACATTGCATAGGAGCCTATAGGCTTTTTATTTTACTTTTATTTTTAGTTTGATATCCCTAATATTCCACGCTACACACCAAATTTCTTCCTGCAATGATATAACCACCACCCTGTGAGGTTGGTTTTAAAATACATATATATCTCTGCATGTGTTTGTGTGTATATATATATATACACACAGACTTGCAGCTATTAAGGAGTTAATCACTCTCCTCCCACTCACTTCCCCCCATCTAAGTCCACCCCCCACCAATCCTCTTCCGCCACCTGGCCCTCTGAATTCCAGACTAATTGACTTTAGCCTTGATTAGGGTGGATGTAAAAGATGGGGGAAGTGAACAGAAAGGGGAAAGGTCTATTCCCCTCCACCAAAAGTACCAAGGGGGGCACACAGAGAGGCTGGAACGATGCACAAGTTTTTCCCCAAACTCCTTTGATCTACGGAAACTTCCTGCAGAAACATGAACTCTGAAAAAATAAAATAAACCCACGGGTGGTAGGGCCTTTGGAGAAAATGCGATTCAGTCCACATTTAAAGCTGAATTTATCAAACTCGCACTTTCTGAAATAGCAGGAGAACTGAAATGCAGCCGCCCTTTGAAATTCTCCAGTTGTACAGCAGCTCTGCAGCCAGAGAACGGTTACAAAAATTCCTGTATTAGGAAAAATGTGAGTTAAAAATGAGTAAATTGGTGAACATAACATGCAAAATGTACCGTGTTACGAGAAATGGCTTGCGAGAATATGCACATTAGTCAAAACTTGCTCACACAAGTGTGTTTATTGTGAGAAATTTGCACTCAAGCGCTGAAGAATTTTCATGAGGATTTAAAAAAAATATGGCAGAAATGTGGAGAACTGAAGATTGGAAAAAGGAGAACTGGACAGACGAAATTAACAGATCCTTCTGTTAATGGACTGTTAATGGGTGGTATTCAATGCTAGTCCTACTCACAGTTGACCCATTGCGGTTAACAGACATGGCTAACTTAATTTCATTCATTTCAGAGGGTCTTCTCTGAGAGGGACTGACATTAATCCACATTAAGGCTGTATCTTTCCTCGGCCATCCAAAATTGCTTTAATTGCGATTTAACTTGATTTAAACGTGGATTTCAAATTCAGACGGCCCATGCAGAGAATGGTCTAGATCCAGGATATTAATCCTGGTTTAGTTTACTAATCTAGATTCATCAGTGAGGCGACCGGGTCCCCTATCCCCAATCTTAGAAGCAGCATGCAAGACATGGGAGAATGCCTCTGTTTAGAAGAGGCACCCCACCCCTCCAGAGAGGGGGGAATGCCTCATCTTAGATCAGGGAGGGCTCCATCAATTCGTATAAAACGAATCAGCAACACTGGATGGGAAAAAATAAACCCACTCCTTTCCTAATGGATCGTTTCGCCTGCTCCAGCAACCCCAGTTCTGTACGGTTCCAGGCTCCGCAACGCCCTTGCGGGGGGGTGTCAGCGGAGGCTTACTGTGTGCGCAGCGTGAAGGCAGCGCTGGTGATGGAGGTGGGCAGGTTCAAACCCTTCGTGATCTCCCTCCAGAGCTTCTTGTTGATCACCTCCACCAGGCCACCCTTCTCGGTCACCAGGACGTACAGCATGTAGAGATCCAGGACTTGCTTCGCCATAATGGGGATGCGGTTGACGGGGGTCCCTGCAAGGGTGACAGGAAGAGGATGAAGGGGGGAAAGTGGGGTGAGGTGCTGCCCTCCGGTCCCTTTCTGAGAAAAGCTTGGGACCAGCTTACTCGCAGGGTGCTTTACCCCATGTGTGTCCACTCCGGCATCTCCCTCTGTAGAACAGGCCCTGTTGCAAGTGCCACAGAATACCCGCTCCACGCTTGTGAGAAATCGTTCTTTTGGTGTGGCAGCACCTGCTCTTTGGAACTCCCTGCCTCTTGACATCAGGCAGATGCCTTTGCTGTATTCCTTTCAGATACGACTGTTTTGAAATTTTGAACCAAACTTTGTCAAACCAATCCCAAATTAACGGGGCTGTTCTTTTTCCCCCATGCCTGAACCTGGAGCCTTCTTCGTGCCAGGCAGGAGTTCTGCCGCTGCCCTTCCCTGAAAGCAAATCTCATTCTGTCTTAGGGCAAAAGAACCCTGTACATGCTCAGATTCCACGGCCGCCAGGTCTTGTGAAGTGAACAGCAAAACTTGTTACGTTCAGGGATAAAACCTTCTGCTCGTGCTCACAGGGTGTGCGTGGGCGGAGAGCAGAATTCTAAAGCAAGGGTGGAGAGCCAGGGGTTCAAATTTGACACAAACCACGCCCGCCTGCCCCACACGCGTTGTCATCTGTGACATCAGGAGTGGGGCAGGTAAAGACAGAGCTGTCCACGTGCAGTTGGGGGCCTTAAAGTGCACTCCTGATTGTGTACCAGCAAGGGGACACTCAGAGGAACACGGGAAGAACCCTATACGGAGCCAGACTCTTGGCCCAGTGTCTACACTGGCCGGCAGCAGCTCTCCAGGGTCACAAACTCAGGGTTCTCTCTCAGCTCTGCCTGGCGATGCCTTCGTGGACTGACCTTCTGCATTTAGAGCAGGTGCTCTGCTCCTGAGCTATCGTGTGAGCACTCATTTTTACTTGTCCCCCCCCCCCCCGCCCTGGTATCGTAGCCACATCCCTCCAGGAATTCCCGCTGCTTAAGCAAATTTAGGTCGGAAGCTCCTTTCCTGCTTTCAAAACATGTTTATACGTTTCTTCTCTTGTGGCAGCAGCCGTTGGGTGGAACCCCTCGCCTTGCCTTTCCCTGCCAAAGAGGGCTTGAAACTTTAAAAATAATAAAATTAAAAACTTGGCATTAAAAAAAAAGTAGCCTGGCACTAGGTGGGATATTCTGCCGCCCTCCACAAGTCACCGATCTCCAGGAGGATATTTAAACCCACAAAAGCATCCTGCAATTTCCTTCCCCCCCAGCCCACCCCACTCTGTCGCAGTTTCCTAGATGCACATTCCAGAGAAAGCACCAAGCATGCAAAGCCACCCACAAGGCCATCTGCTTCTCCCCCCCCCCCGCTTCGGATTCCTTGACTTAAAGCAAATCTCTCCAGCTTTCTGCTTTTGTAAACAGCCCTCCAGCTGCTGTTGCCAGCTAGCACTTTTACAGACCAGTCAAACTGCATTAGGCAATGCAGCAAAAGTCAGACACATCCCCGGCAGGCACTTATTGGCTAGGATCTGTGCCGTCACCAACCTTCTTCCCTGCAAAGAAATCATTTGCAAGTGCCTTTGAAAACACTGCAGTGCTTTCTTTGGGGCTGGACAGGGAAAAGCTAAATCGTCAACACAATTCATTAATTTAACATGTGCTTTAGCTCCAGCGGATGCCCTTCACACACACTCTGTGTGGTTCTCTCTGGACCCACACTTTTTGTAATCCAGGTGTGGGGCTTGCTGTGCTATTTTCCCCGACTGTAATGCTAGCTCTTCTGACCCGATTTTCTAACGCTCCTTTCACGCTGCAGTACCTGTTGTGTTATGGAACCATACCGCCATGCCGCACTAAGTTTCATTCACACCAGCGGGCGCGGGGCGACACAACAGCGGACAAAAATAATAAAAATAGCGCAGTTGCACACAAACAGAATTTGTTCTATTCCAGCGGTCCAGATTTCTAAGAGGAAATTTTAAACAGGGTAGGACTGTCCCCGTCCCAGCGCCGCAGAAGAGTTAAGGAACAGATGAATCCCTCACTCATGCCTGTGGAATGCCCTCCGCCTGGCATTGATGCCCACTATTTCTCCAGGCTCCTGCAGTCAAGAACCTGTCAGGTCAGGGAGATCCCTGGATGTTTTAAAGATATGCTCTTTTTACCCGTTCGCACACCATGCACTCTGATGCACGCAATTCATAAAACGTCCATCAAGCAACAGACAACACAAAGTTGAAGTGTTCAACTGAGCAGTTGAAGTGTTTATAAACATTCCGTTAATGCCTCGACCACCAAAGATTAGCCAGGGTCTCGCTGCATCAGCTAAAGCTTGAAGTTTTATAGTCAATAGCAGCTGCTAAGCCTGCACTTAGAGGGTTTTTTTTAAAAAAGGTACACCAAAGACTTACTTATATCAGCTCAGACCATTGATCCATCTCGCCCAAAACTGTCTACTCTGACCAACAGCAGCTCTCCAGGATCTCAAGACAGAGAAGGTCTTTCCTAACACCTGCTGCCCGGTTTTTTTTAATTAGAGAAGCCAAAGATTGAACTTGAGACCTCCTGTATGCAAAGTATGTGCTCTAACAATGAGCTTATAGGCTGTCCCCTAAAGATAAAATAAGATTCTAGTCCTCATGGTCCTGAATAAACAGCTGATTTTAAACAGGAAGCTGCCTGATACTGAGTCAGCCCATCAGACCATCTAGCTCAGTATTGTTTACGCTTTTTTTGAAAACTGCTTAGTTGTTTTTGTAAACCACTTAGAGGTCTTTACATTCAAGCAGTATATACATAATAATATATGTATTATTATTAAATAATAATAAACAAATACACTGGCTAGCAGCAACTCTGTGGGTTTTCAGAGAGGGTTCTTTAAACTATTACCCATCTCCACCTCTTTTGCAGAAAGTTGCCTGGTTTTTTTTTTTTGAGGGGTGTCTGTGCACAACTGCCAATGGAACTATTTTTCTACCCAAAGCTGGCTTTCCAACTGCATCTACAGCAAAAGATTTGCCAGACAGACAGACAGGGGGAAGGGTCCTCACCTCGCTTCTGCATGAAACTGAAGAGATCATCCAGGAATTCCTTCCTTTTGGGGTCTCCATCAAGTTCGTACAACTGGAGAGAGAGAGAGAGAGAGAAATAAATCGTTTGGGACCATTTCCAACTGCGGAAAGCAAAAACAGCCCCCTATCTATCAATCCTGACCCAGAAACCAAGCAATATCCCTCAAAGCAGCATCCTCCCCACAAACCAGAGATGTGGGATGGAGTATTTTTTCCAGAAAACTTCCCAACGCTATGTTTCCGAGTGCATGTGAGTGTGCGTGTGTGTTGTAAGTTCATCAGTGACAACAAATGGATGCGGCTGATTGCAAATGCAACATCAGGCCAGCTTGGACGTTTTAAAGCTTTTTGTTTTGTTTACTAATAACAAGTAAAATAAACCTGTTGAATTAGATGCCTCCATAGGACAGGGGTGGAGAACTTCAGGACTTGGAGCAAAGTGTGGCCCTCGAGGCCTCTCTAACTGGCCCTTGGAACTCTCCATAGGCCACACCCCTCCCTGGCCCTCCTTAAATGTTTATGCCCGTCTATAAATGTGTCCTTGAACTCTGATCTCTTGCTTGCCTGAATGGCGGAGAGGGGCGTGCGTGCGTAGAAACCAGCCAAGGGTACAAAAGTAAAATTTGTATTTGTTATCTCTCAGAAGGGAGAGCAGCCGTTGGGCTGAAAAAGATTCCCCATCCCTGGAAACCACCCTATGAAAATCAGCCTAATTTGTACAGAAACATTTCCCAGAAACATTTCCCAACTCCCAATTTTTTCCCAGAAAAAAAACTCACTTCTCTGCCAGAAACCAAGATAATCTTTCCCCCACACAAATGCACCGAACGTATTACCCTAACCCAGAAGACACTGGGGGCACTCAGGAAACGATCTAGGGGCTCAAACAACACCCCCGATCCTCAAGACAAATCTCTTTGGAACCGCAGATGGATCTGCGGAGGAACTTCCTAAGATTCTGTGCCTTCGTCTGCAGCAAAACAGCCCTATCAAGTTTTCAGCCTTTACTTGTTAGAGAGAGAGAGAGAGAGAGAGGTATTCTTGAAAGCAAGACGCGCCTGGCTCAATGCAGAGGGCGTGGGCAGCTCGGGGCCAGCGGGAACCTTTTGTTTTGAAGAACTAAACACACCACGGAGCCCATCCCTCACCTCTAATTAGATGTTCTGCAGCGACTGCAAACTGCAGGGTCAGCAACTTGGCACAGGCAGCAAGTGACGGCAGGCAGACTCCAGCAGCAACACACTCGCAGCGTTTCTAGGCCCTCCGTGCCGGCCCTGCCCAGGCCAGAGAGGCACTCTATCTAGTCTGAAGAGCACATGTGAATGACCAAGCGTTTGCCCAATTTCTTGGCTTTTTAAACATTAGGGCATCAGAGTTTCCCACCTGGATCAGGTCCAAGGGGGCCCCTTCTCGTCCAGCACCCTGCTCCCACAGCGGCCAACCGGATGCCCCTTCTGGGAAGCCCACAAGCAGGACCCGAGTGCAACAGCAGCACTCCCAGCATACAGCCTCCGTTTAGATGAGGCATTCCCTCCTGAGAGTGAGGAATGCCTCTTCTTAGATCAGGTAGGGGGAACACCTGTATCCCTCCAGATGTTGGAGCTGCTGGGGGTCCAGCAACAACGTCTGGAAGGCACTAGGTTCTGCATCCTTGTTCTCCTGACCGTTTGATCCTCGTAGCCGGCTGCCAGAACTGGGTGCATGCAAAGCCAATAAAAAACAGGCCACTCTTTCTCCTCCACGGTGAGTATCTGTGTGCTGTCGTATTGGGTGCCTGACAGCTAACTAATTCTTTTATTTAAAAGCATTTATATACATCACTTGCTATTTCAGAAAAAAAACCCTCTAAGCGGTGTACACAATCTAAAGAAACTCCAAATACATCCTTGCCCCCAAATTCGCACTCTCCGAAACAATACATGAGCCAAAACGCAGCCATCCTTTGAAATTCAAATTTTGCATTGCAGTTCTCCAACCAATGTTAACAAGATTGCATATATAAGGGGGGAAATGTGCAAAACCATGAATGTATTCCTGAAAGCAACATGCAAAAATGCCATTACGTTAGGGAAAATTGCTTGCAAAAAAATGTGCATATCAGTTTAAACTGTACACAAAAATGGGTTAATGGGGAGAAAATCTTTCTAAAATGCTGATGAATTTTCATGAGGATAAAAAGAAAATAACAACGAAGTTGCTGCCTAAATGTGGAGAACTGATTCATAGGATCACCCTAAGTCATAATTGACTTGAAGGCATATAACAACTTATCACGATCCACAAATTCTCCCGACACAAGAGCGATTCTCCTTGCTTCCCTCTCTGTACCAGTCGAATCAGAATGCGCATGAGTGTGTTTTCACATCAGTCGAGTGAGAAACCGGCTGTGGCTCTTCCCCCCCCCCGCAGAATCGTTACCTTGCGGCCCTACTCTTTACAAGCAGGAATGCACGGAGCCACAAACATCCTCTCCCAACGGGTGAAGGCGGGTGTCCTGGCGCTCTCCGTTTCCAGCTATTAATAGCCAGTTGCAAAGCTCTTTAGAGCAGCTCTTCACACACACACACCCCAATAAACAGGCTCAGTCACCCACTGAAGGACCACGCAGCCAATCTCCCTTGCCTCCCCCTACAGCTGACAGCAGGGCAAACAGAAAAGGCACAAGGATTTTTAGTCATCGTGTCTCCCTCGTGCCCCCCCTGCGATCTCCCAGGACAAGAGATTTGGGATTTTTGCTTTGTAAAAGGGAGCCAGGGAAGGCAGAGTGAATCCACCTCATTTCACACGTCTGCATCTTCCGTCTTCCACCTGGCTGCAGCGACTACAACTGTCAGGACACTCGTTGCTCAAAAGCTCACGTATCGGAAGGGAAACAGAAAGTAATAAAAAAATTAATTGAGGAACTGGAGGGGGGGGAATACCTATTTGCGTCCCAGGCTTGCATCTGAAGCCTGTTAAATGAGTTGCCATTTCAAGGGCTGCTTCCTTTTATGCCCAGGAGGACGCCAGGGGTGGGGGGACAGAAACAAGCAGGTGTGCCGGGTACCGGTTCCCTTGGCTGCACCAGCGTCATTAAAACCACCAAATCAGGATGCTCATGTATACACATTAAAAGACTGGGGGGGGGAGGGAGGGAAGAGGCACAACACTACTAATAGGGCAATCCCAGGTCACTGCCAATGCCAGTAAGTACGGCCTTTCCATCAGCACAGCCGGTTACAACCCAGAGGCTTGACTACAATGACGTGGTGGAGCTTGGGTCTGCCCCTTGGAGGCTGTTTTGGAAGCCGCGTCGATGATGGGGCTTCCAAAACGCGGGCCTTGAGCAGCAGCCTTGTACCTAATGTCACTCAGGAATTCTAAGAAACAAAAATAAAGAAAAAAATAAAAATCAGTGCAGTTTTGAAACTCAGGGCTAAAATGAGTGCCCTTTGGAAAGGTTTGGTCCACCATCTTGATCCAAAATGGCAGCCAATGGTATCCAAACGTAGACGAAAGTCTGCTCCTTCATCTCAAGGACCCGTCATACCAAATTTGGTTACAATCTCTTAAGAGGTGTCCAAATGCAGCAAAATATGAAGTAGATGACAAGGTTACCACCAGTACGTACAATTCAACACCGTCTCTTGTGTTTTGTTATGCCAGGACTCAATAAAGAGACTCCAGTTCTCAATGAAGCAGTCACAGAGTTGTCTCTCTTGCCTTATCCTGACTATATTAGTGAATGTTATCATTCAAATCACTTCCCGAGCTGAGCCAGGATTCGAACCTGGGTCCTCCCCGAGTGTCCTAGCCTTGACACTGTACCACGTTAGATGGAAGAATAATCAAGTTCTTTCCTGAGGAACGCACTACAGAAAAATATTAATGCAATCACACAAGATAAAGGATGAGGACGTTTCACATGGGACACATCTCAATCAGTGAGGACTACAAGCATGAAAAAGGATAGTCATGCACAAAGACGGTGTGACCACAAGCCTTCGCCTGGAGAGGAAGCCCAAAGTAGATTTCTCCTAGCAGATTTACACACAAAAAAAACCTTTCACAACATGTACATACTTAAGCCATCAGCCAAGAACTGCCGTCAGCGCTTCCAAATCCAGAGAGCGGAGAAATCGCCACACTCCTTGACTGTAAATGGAATGGTCGGATTGCCACAGCCACTCTCAGAAATGCAAGGAATGCTGAAGGGAGTTTTGTGGGTTTTTTAAAATTGGCCTGAAGCCTCTTCCACTGAAACCAGCTTCCCGCTTTTTCTGCCAAGAACCTTTTCCCCAGTGGCTGGACGCAGAATGCTGGGCTAGACGGCCCGAGCCGGCCAGGAAGGTACTTCGCAGGCAGCAGTGGAACCTCCACATGCAAAGGCAGGGTACCTTCGATTACCAAACGCTGGTGGGCGTTCCCAAAAGCTTCCTTCCACAAAGAGGACGCTGGGCTAGGTGAACCTTGGGTACGACGCAGCAGTCCTTCCCCCAAAACATAACAGGAAGATTCCAGTCCTCATGGTGCTGAATAAAGGGCAGGTTTAAACAGGGACCTAGAACGCTGCTTTATACTGAGTCAGACCATTGATCCATTTAGCTCAGTTCTGTCTACACTGACTGGCAGCAATGGCTCTCCACGGTGTCAGGCAAGGGGCATTCCCAGCCCTACCTGGAGATGCCATTGGGAACTGAAGCGGTGGCCTTCTGCATGCAAAGCAAGTGCTCTGCCCACTGAACCACACGGCCCTTCCCCTAATGACCATCCCAAGTGGACTGAGAGCAAGAGGACCAGCTCTGAAGGTACTACACAGCCATCAAGGCCACCACCCATGGATAGCCGCCTCCTCCCTGAATTGAAAAGAGGGTTAGACAAATCCACGGGGGAGGATAAGGCTATCCATGCCTACTATGTTCTCCCTCCCCTGTCGGAGGCAGGATGCCTCTGAATGCTTTTGCTGGGAATCCCAAGCGGGGAAGAGAACTGCTGCTGCGGATCAGGGCCTGCGTCTGGGCTTTCCACCACGGGCAGCTGGTTGCCCACTGTGACAACAGGATATGCTAGATTGGGCCCCCTTTGGCCTGACTGAGCAGGGAAATTCTTACCTTCTTATGCAATGGTAGTAAAAGGCTTACTTAACGAAAGAGGTGGCATCTCCAAAGAGTCTCTCCGGGACAGCAGCGGTTTCCTAGGAAGAGGCATCACGCAAGGGGCAGGGGTGCATGAGAACCGGGGGAGGTGGTGAGCCGGGCCCCCATTCCTATGACCCTCCTTGTCCGGCTGCCCTCAGCTCTCACCCCCTTCCATGAATCCTTTGCCAGGAAGGGCTGCGGCGCAAACGGGGGGAAGCGATCCCCGCCGTCAGGATGGCGGTGTCAATGACAGCAGGTGCGCACAGCTGTTGAAATGTCACACGGCGGGTGGAAATCCAGGCGGATGCCTCTCGCAGACGCTCTCTCTCTCTCCAGAGAGACATGAGAGAAAGCAGCTTCTGCTGGGACCACGGTTAAAGCCAAAAAGACTCACACCCTGTGTCAATGGCTACCAAGGGCAACTGGCAGAGCAGGCCGCTGCTAAAAATGCAAAGAAGTGAAATGAAGCCTTCTGCAATTGTCTCGGTTTGCTACCTTTTGTGATCGCAGGCTGGCCGCGGGATGCAACCACAGAATATATCTGTGCACCTTCTTAATTTTTTATTTATTTATTACATTTTAATTCCACCATGAGAGCCAGTGTGGCATAGTGGTTAGAGTGTTGGTCTAAGACCTGGGAGACCAGGATTCGAATCCCCACACAGCCATGAAGCTCACTGGGTGACCTTGGGCCAGTCACTGCCTCTCAGCCTCAGAGGAAGACAACGGCAAACCCCCTCTGAATACTGCTTACCAGGAAAACCCTATTCATAGGGTCACCCTAAGTCAGGATCGACTTGAAGGCAGTCCAAACCAAAACAATTCCACCTTTCCTGCAAGGAGCTGAAGGTGGCCTACAAATCACCATGATTACACCACATCGGCTCGCTGCGGTCCTTTGATCCTCACAACAACCCTGTGAGGAAGGTCAGGGAAAAGAGAAAGAGGGGTGGGTGTATTGAGCTTCGAAGGTTAGTGGCCAAATGAAGAATTAGAACCTTCACCTTGGCCCAGCGCTCTAACCACGAAGCCACATTGAAGCCACAGTGACTACAGCCCAAACTTTTTCCACAAGAACTTTTAGGAAAAAACCTTTGTCACATTCCTGTCTGCCTACCGACGTTCAGAGGTGACAGGATCTTAAACGCCCCAAGAGCTTTCTCCCAGCAGGGCAACAAAGTCAAAAACATGGCGTGATGCCTCTTCCTAGGAAACTGCTGCTGTCCCGGAGAGACTCTTTGGAGATGCCCCTCTTTCGTTAAATTAGGGGGGAAACGTGGTTGGTTTGCTTTTCAATTTTTTCTGTCTGTCCCCCCAGGTATTCAAATCTCTAGCTGGGTTAAGACCTGGATGGGGGTGTGTGTGGGAGAACTGGAGCCCCACAGATTTCAGGCCTGGCACCATCTCCCGCTCATTTGCACATTCTTGCATCCACCTGGCACGGCAGCGCCAAAGGAGCCCCCATCCTGCACAAGCGAGTTCCCCGAAGCAAATCCTTGGCTAAGGAGTCCTTCCCTTCCTCCGTTGCGAATCCTACCACTTTTCAGATCAACTGGCCGACTGCTAGCATTGAGAGACTGCAACGTTCCCTCCACGCTAAAGAAAGAAGGAGAGAAAAATTGCTACACCTTTCATACATACAACACAGGGCATATCTGTTTTGGTTTTTTTAACAAGTCACCTTTTTGCCTAAAACTTTAAAAAGTCCCAAAACATGCACAGAGTGCATTCCTCCCCCTCTCCCAATATAGCACCACCGACTTGCTCACCCCTTCTCCAGCCCCAAAAGGTCTGAGATTGTCTCAGAGCCTGTTTATCTGACAGCTATTTAATTAAACAGACTTTTTCTCTCTTGCAAGGAAACACGCTCTGTAATCTCCCAAGTGCTATAAACTATAATCTCTCACAGGAGTCTGCCCAGCAAGGTTTCTGGGGGAGGGGGGGGAAAGAGAGGCAGACAAACAGACCTCAGCAAGGACTGCTGCATTTGTGACTGGCCAACACGGCCATCAGTCCCCTCTTGATTGAACTGTTAGCCCATATGATTTGCATGGTGTTACAACCTACATCAGGTCAGGCCGAGATCCAGTACTGGGTCCCAATCCACCAGTGGAAGATCACAGATATGCTGGGATGCTGGTCTTAGTGCCCTCCCATGTACCGTGTGCTTAGGAGCTGGTACTCAGAGGTAGACTGCCATTGCAAGCTGAGGTTCCACTTAGCGACTGCACCCTAGAGCTACTGACTGACCCACCCTCCGTGGCCACTTGCGCCAACCCATCCAAGCCAGCAGCCATCACCATGTTTTGCGAAAGGGAGTTACATACACAAGGTCTGTAACCATCACTGCCAAAAGACTTCTCCCTCCTCCTCTCAGGCTGAAACTCCGTGGGGGGGCATTTGCTTTGCATGCAGAAGGTCCCGGGATGGATCTCCAACATCTCCAGGGAGGGATGTGACATAGCTCTGCCTGGACAGCTGCCGCCAGTCCGTGTAGGCAATACTAAGCTAGATGGGCCAATGGCCTGACTCAGTTTAAGGTAGCTCCTAGGCCCCTATAAAGGTAGATCTACTTCCAAAGCTGGAAGGGAGGCAGACGCAATGCATCCGACTCCTTGATAAAACAGCTGCCGGCTGCAAAGGAGAGATTATCTGCTTGGGCAGCTAACACAGAAAAAACCCTAATCAATATTTTAAAAGAAAGTAAATTGACCCTCTTGCAGTCATTAAGAAAGGCATGCAGTCTGCCTCACACACAGCTTGCATCCTCCACGTCCCTTTCTTCCTCTCCCCCCTCCCTGGACATTTTTACAGGAGATGTTAGCCCCAGAATGAATTGAAGAAAGAAGAAATAAACAGATTGCAAGTCTTTGACAGCTGATTTTAAAAAACATCACTTACACCCAGAGAGGGCTCTCCACAAAGCATAGCTGACTCTAGCCTTGCAAAAACACGCAGGAACAAATCAAATGAGGTGTGTGTGTGTGTGTGTGCGTGCGTGCGCGCGCGCGCGCGCGCGCGCGCGCGCGCACGCACACACACACACACACACACACACACACACACACACACACACACACACACACACACACACACACACAGAGTAGTTCGATTGTCAGCCCTTCCCCCATGCATGATTTAAAAAAAAAATCCAAAGCAATAGATATTAATGTTTTGCTTGTGTGCCCTGCATCTTGGTCCTAAAACAGTCTGCAAAGCTGCTCAAGGAATTTGGTGGAAGCTGACGACGCTGTCGGCGACCCCACAGGCACTAGCCAGCAAGCACCTGCCATAACTGGCTTTTCAAAACTGAAACACTGCAAAAAGCTAGAAAATGCAATCTGATACACACACATACACACTCATCCCGGAAGAATAAAACGGGTGTTTTTGGACTGAAAGCAGAGGAGGCACCTCCACAACCATCAAAGGTGTTATGTCTGCCTTAAAGGCCACCTGCATGAAAAACTGATTTCTTCAGATCGCTACATTACCACTACTACAATTCCTCCAGCCTCTCCTCTTCCTTAAAACTAGCTGCTTGCTCCAATTTGGTATCAATTTGATACTGATATGCTCAATAAGCAACAACTGTCCTCATCGGAGGCAGGAAAGCGAATTAATGGCAGCCCGGATGGACGGAAGCATAGGGACCCCATCCGTGCTGCTTGGAGGCCCAAGCGGGAGGGAGAAGAGACAATGAAGGCAGCTAGAAGGCAGAGCAGGGAAGTGAGCTCTTGCACAGCTCATCTGATGGAGAGCACAGCTTTAAGGGCATAACTTAAAGAGGTCCCTGATTTTAAAATGTTTTAAACTGTTTTTAGAATGCTAGTTCTTAAAATGTTTTGTTGTAAATGTGTTTGCTGCCCCAGGCTCCTTCAGGAGAAAGGGTGGGATATAAATTTATAAATCATCATCATCATCATCCCCTACTGGATCTAGTCTATTCAGCAACCCAGTGCTTCTAGAAAGCTGATCCAGCGGACTTGTTTCTCATCTTTGATTTGGATTCCTGCATTGCACAAGGGGTTGGACTTGATGGCCTTATAGGCCCCTTCCAACTCTACTATTCTATGATCTTCAAATGGCTTCACATAGCCTTGCTGTAATCCTTACAATGCTCCTGTAAGGTAAGAGCACTATTACTCTCAGCCTAGCTGCCTCCTCAAAATAAAAAAAAATTGTAGTATGAGAGTGCAGACAGGGAGGTTGCCTAGAGTCAGCTAAATGTTGAGAGATAAAGGTCAGACAAAAATGAAAAAGACCCTCTTCACACAGAGCAGAGTTGAAGTACGGAACTCCCTGCCACAAGAAAACAGCCACCAGCTTGGATGGATTTTGAAAGGGGATTCAAATTCATGGAGGGCAGAAGGCATCTTCTGATGTTCTTGTTTCACCAGTTCTGGACGGAAGCAGGGCTGTAACTTGGGGGTACTTCTGGCTACATCACTGTCATTTCGTAGGTTCTCAGGAGTTTCACAGCAGAGGTGAGATTTGAACTAGCTGCTTGTTTGCAGACTCTCTGTCCTGTTGATTGGGGCTTAGGGTGGTAGAGCAGCCCATTGAAATTAAGGAGCGCAAGTTAGTCATGTCTATTTACTCTAAGTAGGACGAGCGCTGCCCATCACCCCTAACTTTTGCCTTGAATCAGGCATGGGGAACCTTTGGCTCTCCAGATGTTGCTGAACAGCAGCAGTTGTGGGAAATGGCATTTCTCTGACTCTATATTTTGTCAAAGGTCAGGGCACAGAAACATTTTGTCATGTAAACACGGGGTAGACACCTTTAACAAAGGAGCATAACATTTTCAGGGTATCGACCTTCAATACTGGATGTGGTCTCTAAATTCTTGTATAAATGTTTTTGAAGTAATGACCACAGCGTTGTCTGCAAGATATTATTCTTGTTTGTTTGGTTCTTAGCTCCTGAAGGAGGAGAAGTCGTCTCCGAAAATGCGAGCAGAGCAAGTAAATAAAACCGCTTTACAGCACCGGACCTTGCCTCTCCCCCCCTCCCCACCCCCAGCCATCATTTGGTGCTTTTTCCCTCTTTGATTCTGGAACTACAGATCCCAGCAGCCAGCGTGGCCAATGGCCAGAGACGATGGGAATTGTAGTTCAGCAACACCCATAGGGCCAAAGGTTCCTCACCGCCCTGAGAGCTATTCTGCTAAGGGCAGTATATAAATTGAAATAATAAATAATAAATAATAAATCTGCCTTAAATAAAGAAAAGTGTGTCGCCTTTCACATCTGAATCCTAACCAGGAATTGCAAAGGAAGGGGAAATGTTGGGAAAGGAAGATTTTTTTCGTGGCTGCCTTACCGATTCCTACAACAACAACATGTGCGCACACACACCCCTTTGTCCTCTTCTCTCTTTAATTGCTAGATCCATGAAAGGAGATCCATTCATCCAAGGGCAGGGTGACCTGAGCCACTGTTTCACAGAACGGCAGGAAGGGGGGGGAGAAAAATGTCTCTCGTGTTTTTTAAAAGCAGACTTTCAGAACCAATCTGCTTAGACAGCAGGATGCAGCCTTTCATGTCTAAACAGAACGCTTTGTTTCGTTCGGCCCAGGCAAAAGCTTGGAAATCAATCCCAGAAACCCAGGAGAGGGAGGAGAAAAAGTCTTCTATTTCCCAGACCGAGCTCAGGCATGCCCAACAGTACACCCTGATTGTTTGGGTGGATTGCCCCACCATTAAGAGTGCAAATAAAATTTGGGGGACGGGGGCGGGTAAAGAACAGGTCTCTCCTACCCGGGTCACGGCACCTCTTGTTGTACCTGAAAAGGCAGGCGACAGCAGCCGGTGATAAAGAGAGTCTAGACTCTCCCATAAAAATGCAAAAGTAGAAAGACAGGCAGGAGGGAGTCACAAAAGAGACAGAAACTGTCATTGGCTTTAAAATAATCATAATACAAAATACAGACAATCAAGGGGGAGCAGCCAGTGGAGCACCAGAGGAGCCCCTCCCAGATTAGAGCAAAGGCCCATTTAGCCCCGTAAGGACTTAAAAAGAGCCTGGCTTCTGGGTCTGGCTGGTGGCCAGTGGCCTTCGGCTCTCACAGTGGCCACCCAGATGATGCCCATGATGGGAAGCCCACAAGCGGGACCCGAGTGCAAAAGAGCAACTCTCCCCTCCTGCAAGTGGGATTCAGAGGCATCACTGAATTTGTCTAACCCTCATTTAAAGCCATCCAGGTTGGTGGCCATCATTCATTCATTCATTGGCGATCACTCGTGGCCAAGTAAGATTGTCTTCCAAGATAAGGTCTCCTGTTGGTCTGTCCTGAACCCTCCAATGTTCAGCTTCACTGGATGTCCACAACTTCTCATGTTATGAGAGACAGAGAAAAACTTTTCTCCATGTCATGCCTGATTTTATACACTTCTCTCACATTGCCTCCGCGTCACCTTTTCTCTAAACTAAAAAGCCCCAAATGCTGCAACCTTCCTCACAGGGGAGTCCCTCCATCCCCGTTTCTAAACCTTTTCCAAGTCTACAATATCCTAAGCAATATACAATATCCACACACCTACATTTTGTCACTTGCCGGCCCAGCAGTCTCCTCCACATTCTCTGTCATTAGGCAACATTCGACACCAACACCAACCGAAAAGTAATCCTTACAGCTCATCAACATTCTGTGGCTGACCCCTCCCTCCTTTTAGGCAGACAATACAAAAGACTTACACACACACCCCAAATTATTATGGAACCCCCTGCCACAAGATGCAGCAATGGCCATTAGGGGGGATCCATCATCAGCCAACCACGGAAACTCTGGGGCGAGACGCCGTGTGCCCTAACTCTCAAAGGACAGAGAGGGAAAGGTGTCCCAGCTTCAAGTGCTGCTGCTCTGGACTCCGGCAGACAGGGAAACGGCAGACTCGAACTCAGACCTGCTCATCTCAAAACCTGGCTCTTTGCCAGACGGGTGTCCCCGTCTCCCAGGGACTGCTATTGTGCAGAGCTAGCCTTGTGGGACTGAAAAGAGAGAGCGCAGCTCACTAGCTTTATTCCAGGAGAACAAGCGCTTTTCTTCAGAGGGGATGTTCCCTGTTCAACGCGGCCGGCGGCCAACAAGCAGGAATAAAGGCCTTCCTCGCCGGGACTTTGTCCGCTGGGGTTTTGTTCCACCAGCGAGCACACTTAGCATCCGAGTGGAAGGGAGGGTCACCTCCTGATCTGACCTCCGCTCATTCAGTAGCAGTCCTCTGGGAGAGGAAGAGGAGGCGGCAGAGGTGGCCTTCTTGATGGGTCAGCTGCCTAACTTTGGTAAGTCTCACTCACACCCTTGCAAGGCAAGCTTCCACCTCCTAAGCAGAGCCCTGTCAGACCCGGTCAACGGGGGGCCATCTAGTCCAGCCTCCTGTCCTCACAGCAGTCAACCGGACGCCCACGGTGGGAAGCCAGCAAGCAGGACCCGAGTGAAAGAGCGGCGCTCTCCCCTCCTGCAGTTTCCAGCATCTGGGATTCAGATGCACGCTGCCTCCGACCGTGCAGGCAGAGCATAGCCCATCGTGGCTAGTAGCCACTGTTAGCCTTTTCCTCCATGCATTTGTCTAATCCTCTTTTTAAAGCCATCCAGGTTGGTGGCTATCACTGCCTCCTGCAGAAGTGAATTCCACAGTTTTAAAACTCTCCTTCCTTCTCCCTGTCCTGAATCTTCCAGTATGCAGCCACGAGTTCTAGTGTTACGAGGGAAGGAGGAAAACCTTTTCTCTGCCTGCTTTCTCTGTGCTGTGCATCATTTTATACACCTCTCTTACGTCGCCTCAGACTTGCCTTTTCTCTAAACGAAACAGCCCGGGCCCTAAATAAACCACAGGCAGGGGGCAGGTCACAGACCTGTCTAATCCTGCATCCTGCCAGATGGCTCTGGGCGTTCACAAGCATCACGGCGGCGCAAGCCTCCCTCTTGATGGTCCCGACGTGCAGTCAATTCTGCCTCGTGTTAATGGGGACGCCCAAGCTTACTGCCTTACGTTTACTCTGTGTTTCATCGGGGAACACAAGTTCTAATATTATGAGATAACAGGGGGGACAACACCTCTCCAATATCATCTTCCTTTGCACCAAAGGAATTTATGAACTCTTATCCTGCCTCCGCCTGTTTCCGCTCACCCCACGACCGGGACTAAAAAGCCTAGAAATGGCCTCAATTGCAACCCTTCGATGCCTCCCCCTCCAACTCTCCCCCTGCACAGAAGTCAAGCTGGGCCATTGACTCTTCAAATCCAGCAATGGATTAGCAAAGTCTCTAAAGCAAAAGAGGGAAATCTCCAGCACGGAGGGAAATGTGGCCCTCTTGGCCTTTCAATCTGGCCCTAGGGTCTCTCTCCAGGCCACGCCCCTCTTCCCAGGCCACCCTCCTCACTGGCTCCGCTCTGTGCCTTCCTGAAGTGCTTTTGCTGAACTGGGGGCAATGCCTCCTGTCTTGCCTGGATGGAGACTTGCAGGGTCTGGAAAAACCTCCACGGGGCTGGAATGCCAAGAGCCACCTCTGTGGCTCTGCCCACTTTTGGCCACCGCAAGTTGCGGCCCCTGGCAGCTCACCCAGGGAAGAAAGAGGCCCCCACGCTGAAAAAGGCTCCCCGGTCCCTGCTTAAAAAGTCTCCTTCCTCTGTACATCTGTCTAATTGTACACGTCTCATAGAAAAGATTTCACTTCCGTGGAGTCACGGCAGCAGTTTTAAAGGTGACACAATCTCTTTTTTCTTTTCTTCCTTTTATTTTGGGGGGAGGAAGAGGAAGGAAATTGCATGAGGAAGAGGAGCAAGAAGCATCTAAAACGGATGGGTCAGATTTACCGGTATGCCCGACGCAACAGCGTCCCTGTTGCCCAAACTTGCAAAATCCAGGAAAGGAAGCAAAGAGGCAGACCTGTTACGGGATGATCGGCGGGGGGGGGGGGGGGGGGAGAGAATCAGATATTTTGCAAATTCCGATCCCAATGGACCCAATCCAAGCCTCCTGGTTTAAACGTGCAAATTGGAAGTCAGCTACCTGCCCGACTTCTTCCTCTCCCCAAATGTCCTGGTTGCAGTTCTCCACCCAAACAAATCCCAACTCAGTGCGTATTTCCAGAGAAAGCACGTTTATAGATACATAAGTTGCTCTGGGATCGGGGGCCGCTGGGAGACTGCACTTCCTGCCTCCGCAGAAAGATCTTCAAACCAAAAAATGGGGGGGGGGGAAGAGTGACTGCTGCAGCGCTCTCTTTCCTCTGCCCTCCCTGTTCTACTTTCCTTTCATGTCGTGTCTGCTGGGTTGCGAGCAAGGGCTGGCTTATCTTTTAATATGTGCACAGTGCTTAGGAAAAGTTGGCCGCTGTTTAGACCCCAGCCAAAGAAGGAGCCGCTGCAAGGGGCTTCCTCGCCTCCCTCCCTCCCCCCACCCTGCCTGAAAGAACACTCAGCTCCTCCTCAGTGCCTTGCAGATTTGAAGAGGAAGCACGTTCTGCCCCCTCTCCATCAGGAACAGAAATAAAATACGCTGAGGTGTGTCCATGTGTGAGTGTCCATGCACTCACACATTTGTGAGGGTGGGTGGGTGCATGTGGAATTTGTGTGTGTGACCATGTTTTATTATTCCCATCACTGTAATCTGCAGGTGAAAGCCAAGTAATAAATAGAATTATTATTATTATTAAATTGTGTTGGTTGATTTAATGGGTATGGTTGGCTGATGCATAGTGGCTGGGAGGCAATTTGGTTTTCTTTTGCATAATTTTCTGTGGTTGTTTTAAAAAGGTTGAATTTTATACTTTTTACTTGATTTTTAGTTTTCCTTCCTGATATTTAGAGGATATGTTGCTTCCTATGTTTATTATGAATTTTCCTCCACCTATTTTTGCAGCTGATATTTATGTGGAATGTTTATTTTGATACCAAAAAGGTTGCTGATTGTGTTGTTATAGTATGCACAAATTCCCTGGATGCTTTAGATTATTGGCTGCTTATTTAAGATGTTCTCACTTATGTTACAAACTGTTACTTTAAAGATACGCGGCTTATGAATTGATGTGTTTTCTTTTTAGTCTGTTGCTGTTTTAATTGTTTCCAAAAAGGTTTCTATAATTACTTGTTTTTAACAATTATTTATTTACAATTTTAATGCTTTTTGTAAACCGCTTAGAGGTTTCTTTTGCAGAATCAAGCGGTATATACATTGTGTTAAAATAAAACAAACAAAATGGATTGTCCAAACAAATAACGCAGCTGGCTATAAACTCATGGATAAATCCACACAAATAAATAATAATAATGGAAAGGTGCATTTTACAAAAATGCAGAAGTGTCCCCACGTAGATGTAAATAAATAAATCTGCAATTTAATGTGGAAACGGGCCGAACCGGAAACAGGCCAGAAGCACATAAAAGCAAGCAACAAGCTGATAGAGCAAGTGCCCTTGTGACCCCCGGCGGGTTTTGCAAGATGACACAACATCACACAAGGAAGCCGAGAAGGAGGAAACGGCCCCGTTGTCGTGGTGGGAAGCCTCCTTTTGGTGGAGGGGAGAGAGGAAGCCTTGCAGAGAAGCAGCCAACCGCTGCCGTGGGGGAATCTTCCAGTAACTCTGGCATTTTCTACAAAAAAAACAACCAAAAAAAAATGCCACACACACATTTTGAACAGCAACAAACGTTCCAAAGGCAGTGAGGATGTAGCGTCCGAATTATGTAAGAGGGCACTGCTGCACGTGTGCGGACACAGCCCATAGACGTATTTGCAAGCTCCTGCCTAGGAAAACTGGGCCTACATCCTAGGAACGCCCCAGAGCCTCTGGCCAACCTGCAAGGGTCTCCCACCCAGGATGCTGCTTTACCCTGAGTCAGGCCTTTGGCCTGTCTAGATCAGTATTGTCTGCACTGACTGGCAGCAGCTCTCCAGGAACTCTCTGGCGGGAGGTACCATTTCGGACTGAACCTGCGACCTTCTGCATGCAAAGTGTATGTTCTACCACGGAGCTTAGGGACCTTCCCCAAGTTCAGCCCAAGAGTCCCAGGTTCGACTTGGGCGTCAAATCTCCATTCAGCCAGGAAGATCACTTGGGCCGATCACGATCTCTCAGCGTAACCTACCTCACAGGGTTGTTGTGATGATGAAACAAGAGCTGGTGGGCGAGGGGGGGGGAGAGAACCATCTCTGCCACTATGCACTCCTTGGAGGAAAGGTGGAATTAAAAACAACATGCAAGTAAGTAAGTAAATAAATAAATTTGCTGTAAAGAGCTGCCCTCACGCAACACAGAAGCAAATTGCACACTGCACGAAACCAACCCCGGCCAACCCTTGCATGCTGAATTAGACCCACTGGTCACTCTAGCTGAAGTACTGTCCGCGCTGACTGGCAACAACCCTACAAGGTTTCCAGCAAGGGAGCCTTTCCCAGCCCTGCTATATGTGAAGATGCCGGGGACTGAACCTGGCAAACTTCTGCTCTGCCACGGAGCTGCGGCCCTTTTGGAGGCCTGCAGGACGGAGGGGGCCGGCGGCCTTTTTGCAGGCCGCCTTCGCATCAGGCAGAGAGAAAGAGAGAGAGAGATTGGAGAAAGCTGCCTGGCTGTGGGAAAGCCTTTCCCAATATGCGCTGCAGGGAGGAAGGCACGCTCTGTGTCTGCCTCTGGATCCTCGCCAGGGTAAGCATTTGGCAGGGAGTTCCACTTGGCCCCCCTCCAAGGAAGGTGCTTTCTCCGTCTCTCTCTCTCTCTCTCTGAACGCTCTCCAAGCCCAGCTGATTGGCCACAGACTTGGCAAGGAGTTGCCTGGGGAAGGGGGGGGAAGGACCGCAAGAATGTAAACAAACCGGGGCTAAGAGGATACATGAGAGGAGGCTTGCCAAGCTACCGCTGGGGCTGCCCCACGCAGAGGGCCCTGGCAGAGATGCTGCCACTCAAAGTGCAAGCAACGCCTCAAGGGGCCGAAGCGGCACAGAGACTAGCCGTTGGCTACCATAGTAAAAAAAAAAGCTAGCAACGCCTGCGTGTCAAATCATAATAATGTCAACACGATCCTGGCTGCCTGTTGTTCGAGCCCCTTCCTAAACACTGGCCGGGATTCTGTGATGTCATGAAATGTTTTTGCCAACATTCCATCTGCTCTTGGGGCGGGGAATCTGCCAGGAACAGAATTCTGGTGGCTGAGCTGCTGAGGGATGATGGCGTCCTGAGTCCCCCATCCCTGAGCTAAGAAGTAGGATTTTCCTACTGCACGCAAGAAACAGAACGATGCCTCTGTTTAGAAGAGGCATTCCCTCCCGCAGAAAAAGTGTGTGCATGGGGAATGCCTCTTCTTAGAGCACAGAGGGGGAACCTCGTGAGGCCCTCCAGACGTTGCTGGGGTAACACCCTCCGGATTCTGTACGGCAGAACAGCCTCTCAAGGTGAACTCTGCAGCTGCAGGTTCAGGGTCACTCCCTTGCATTAAAAAAAGAAACGAAAAAAAGCTGTCTCCCCAGCAGCACACGCCCACGGAGCTAAGGCACATGCATGCCTCCTTATCTCTGCCGCTCCCTACCACTCCTGCTGTTATCTGTCTCGCCCCCACAGTCTCGACTGTAAGCTCTCAGAGGCAGAGACTCGTCAGCTCTGCCTAGTCCAGCACAGTGCCACTGTCCTACACTGTTCACGTTGAAAAGGAAGCCTTACAACAGCACCAACTGGCAACTTGCTTGCTTTTTGGCACATGCTGGAGTCAGCATGTCATCCCATGTGATCCACAGTTCCGAATGCGGCTCCTGGCACACTCAGAGTAAAGTCAAGTCATACAGAGATGCAGCAGGCAGACTCGCCAAGGATAGCAGGGATTCTTCTGCATCTTGAGCAGGCCAAAATTACCTATTGCTCATGGAGGCTCAGCTGGGAACGTCCCGTGCCTGAAACCCCGGACAGCCAATGCCAATGCAGCATTATGTAGGCAGTACCTAAGCTAGATGGACCAGCGATTGGACTCAGTGTGTTCCAACCACCAGGGAACCTTACAGAGACACAGCAGGGAGTCACCCAAGGGGAAGGCAGGGCAAGATTACCCCTTCTCCAATCAGCAAGGGGCAATTGGCCTTGCCTCCTCCCACAGCAGCAACTCATCCAGATGCACAACAGGAAGCCTCTTCCATGAGTAGGTCCCACTGCACTCACGAGCCCTTAACTAGAATTGGAATCATTCATTCCATGCAAGCGCGTCCGATTCAAGAATTACTGCGTTCTACCTTTTTAAAAAAGAGGATTCTTTGCACAGTTTCTAAAGAGGGTCTAAAGTAGGCAAGAACTTTAAAAAAATATAAATCTGACATATAGATTCAGAAGAGAGAGAAAATACAGAACCACACAATTTGCTCCAGGGGCCCCCTTTAAAAAGGCTCACGTTTCTTTTTCTTTAATTTTCTTTTCGCTAGCTTGTTCACAATAAAAAAAAACCCAAAACAAACCCCAGGCCTCACCTTCTACCTCCATCTGGATTCCATCTGCCGCTGTTTGGACTAAAAAAGAGAGGGAGAAATATCCCTCCCTCAACCCCCCCCCTCCCCAAATTCCCAATGTATTTACAACTCGGACATCAAAGGAGACTCTGCCTCTGGGGAGCTGGGCTTGCAAAAAGCCATTTCCTTCCATTAGCTCTAAGGCTTTTCTGATTCAATACCCAGTCCGGACTGATCAAACAGGAGTAAAAAAAAGAGACAGGCTGGAAAGAAGGGAAAGGGTTAAAAAAAGATTTTCAGGGTGGGGGAGGCTGGCGCTGCGCACTGTCTGGAGTCGCATTCCCTATCAGGGGCATACAAAGCCCCTTGCAGTGACGTTGAAAAAGAAGTTTTTACACGAATTAATGTTCCAAGATGCTCAACACCACGTATCAACAGCCCCAAACGACTGCATAGGAGAACACTTGCGCACAGGCAGCCAAAAAAACAGCATGCTTGTGTGTGGCAATGGGCAGCCAGTGTGCAACTGGGATGCTTTAGGCCCAAACGTGATCCACTGACAAATCAGGGTCAAGTTGCAGGAAGCCAGATTTCGACTGGGCATCAGGCAAAACTTCCTAACTGTTAGAGCCATACGACAATGGAACCAA
Source organism: Rhineura floridana (assembly GCF_030035675.1). Classification (NCBI taxonomy): domain Eukaryota; kingdom Metazoa; phylum Chordata; class Lepidosauria; order Squamata; family Rhineuridae; genus Rhineura; species Rhineura floridana. Next base: position 962,957 of record NC_084497.1, on the reverse strand, counting down.
TGACCTAGAGAGGTAGTGGGCTCTCCGACACTGGAGGCCTTCAAGAGGCAGCTGGACAGCCATCTGTCGGGAATGCTTTGATTTGGATTCCTGCATTGAGCCGGGGGTTGGACTGGATGGCCTTATAGGCCCCTTCCAACTCTACTATTCTATGATTCTAGGAAAGCTACGTTGTGCTAGGTGCCTCAGAGCAAACACTGAAAACATATGACACCACATCAATAGAGGTTCAAATCACACGCACACACATTCCAGCATATGAGAAAAATCCAGAGGTTCATTTTAGCAAGCTTCTGGCCCACACAGAACTCTTTCTCAGATTAGCAGGCTTCCGGATCACACAGGACTCTTTCCCCGGAAATGTTGCAATTCAAAGCAACACACACACACTTTGAAAAAAGCAATTGGTCAATGTTTGTCAGACAAAAGGAAAGAGTGCTCTTTAAGGAAACACAGAATTGCTCTCTCTAAACGTCAGCACATAAAGCAAGGGAGCCTGAAACAAGCTTGTTCCAAACACCCTGGCTTTTTATTGCAGTATCCAGGCCAGGCCAGCTGACGCCGGTCAGTTTTGCCGCAGGAGAAATATTTCCAGAATAACAAGCTTCTTCAAGGACTTTGACACTGTTGAATTTCAAATGGAAAAATTTGGTGCGTTTTAAAAAAAACAAAACCCTTCTCTCACACACATTATCTTAGGAAAAGCAATAAAAGGGAAGAGGGAAGAGACAAATCCCTTTTAGATTTCCCTATTTCAACAACTTCATTTGTGCTCCAGACCAGCGTCCTTCAAGCTTTGGGGTCCCCAGAGCGCCTTGGACTACAGTTCCCGTCAGCCCCTGGCCAGCTTAGCCAATGGTCACAGATTTATTTTACTTTATTTAGCAAAATGCATATGCCACTTGATTGTTGTTGGTTTTTAGAAAAACAACAACCTCTAAGCAGTTTACAAAACAAGTTTTAAAAAATCACCACTAACACAGTTAAATCAATAAAACAGCGTAAAGGCCATGGGAGCAGCAGTCCAGCAACACAGGGCGGGCACCACACTGGCGTTTATAAAATTGCAGGCCAGCAAATGCCTACACAGCAAAATAAAAATAAGGCTTCCTGCTGACCCTGAAAAGAACCTCAACCTGAGGTCACACCTTGCTCTGCCCTGTGCTGGAGGCGCCAACATTTCCTAGGATTCATCAGCTGGTCACTCTGGACTGAGAGTTTGTTAGGACACCACTGAAAAGTGTGTGCGTGGGAGAAGTGATGCTCTGGATCTCCTGTACAGAGTGTGAGATGGGGACTCCAGGACCCCGTTTCCAACTCTAGGATTTTCCGAGTCCAAGGCTCAAGAACAGTTCAACTTTCCTTCAAACAAAATGGAATCAAGGTTCTAGACCTCATTCCAGCAATCTCAAAAGCAACATCTGTAGAAGGGTCGTCTGGAAGAGGTGCTGAATCAGGTAGCCAGGCTGGAGCCTCCCCACCACCACACCTAATGAAAACTGGCAGAAACAACTTAAAATATACAATTATGCACCCCAAAAAGGGTTGCATACAATTAAGTTCTACTCAGAGTAGAACTCCCTGACATTAATGGTGTCTCCACAGTTAGCCACTTCCATTACTTCCTATGGGCCTACTCTGAGTAGGACCAACACCATGGATAGAACCTGGAGTCTCCGCACTCTTGAAGAAATGTGTACAAGTCGCAGAACTCAAAGCTAGGTTGCAGAATTTTCTTCCGCATCAGCCAACAGTGCCAGGTCTTAAGGGTGATGCAGCACAGCCTCTCCCACAGCCAAGAACCCCACAATTAAGAAGGGAGCAATTTCTCCACCCCATCTGGGAGCTCCCCCCCCCAGTCGCCCGAGCGCTCCAAAAAGGCACCAGTCGCCATCAACAAGGGCAAAACCTTTGGCGCCCACTCACCTGCTTGAACTGTTCCTCGTATGTCCAGTCTCCGTGGTCCAGGGGCGGGGGCTGCATCTGCGGGAGGTGGGACACCGAGGAAGACAGCCGCTCGGGGCCTGCCGGCAGCCGGGACGGCTCCCCCCTGTACTGCTGGGGGGGCTGCTGCTTGCAGAGAAGCGGGGGGCCGGGGCTCGAGTGGGCCACCTCCCCGGAGCCAAGACCCTCCTCCGCCATTTCGTCATAATCTTCCTCCTCGCCCAGGTCCTCTTCGTATTCCTCATCGCCCCATTTGCCCTTCCTGTGGGGGGGAGAAGACGGGAACGGTTAAAGCCTGAGGACCCCTAAAGGAAATGAGGACTCTGCCTTATAACAAGCCGGACCATTGCTCTATCCAGATCGGTGTTGTCAACACTGGCTGGCAGCGGCTCTCTAGTTTTTTTTCCAGACTAGCGTATTTTCTCAGCCCTCAGTGGAGACACTGAGGACCGAGTATGGGATATTTGGCATGCAAAGTAGGCACACCCTATCACTGAGCTCCTGTCCTCCCCAAAGGTGACACCGTACAGTGGAAGAGCATCTCAACTAAAGCACATATAAAGCGCTTGGCTTCCCCCAAAGAATCCTGGGGAGTGTAGTTCTCTGAGGGGGGCAAACTACGGTTCCCAGGATTCTTCGGGGGAAGCCAAGCACTTTACATGTGTGGTGTGGACGTGACCCAAGGTTCTAGTCCTCATGTTTGTGAATAAAATGTTGATTTAATAGAGACACAGGAAGCTGCTTTGGAGAGAGGCAGGCATTGGTCCCTTGGACTCAGCTCTTGCGTGAATTTCTCAGCTCCCCTTTTTAAAGCGTCCACGTTTCAGAGGCCACCACTTCATCCTGTGGGAGCACATTCCATTGTTTCAATGGGCGTCGGACTGTGACTGTCACGTTATATTGATACGCTTTTTGTTTCCCCCCCCTTTGTTTTGTGAGCCGCTTTGTGTGGAAAAGCAGCGTACAAATCGAATAAATAATAAAATCGCAATCTTACAGGGGCCTTCTGGGTTCTTGAACAACCCATTTTAACCAAGTATTCAGACCAAAAATGAATCACATTTCTGTGTATACTGGGGGTGGGGCATCACTCCAAGCGCAATAGTGATTTCTCTTCGCTTATCACCTGGAAAATTTCAAAAGTCGGATCAGGAACTTAATCAAAAGCTCCAGGCATTAAAAAAAAACTAGTCAAACGGGTCTCGACTCCGGTCTCATTGTCTCCTGACCCCCAGCAAGATCAGGGAGGGTCACGTAAGCCAGAGGACACAAAAAGCAGAGAAGGAGCTTTTTGCAAGCGTTTCCTGGACATTTTCCGGGCAAGGAATGAATAATCCTTTCAAGTACATTATTCTGTTATCCCACCTAATTTTTTTAACTGATTCCTTCTTCACCCAAACTCATTCCAAAAAGGAAAGAGGTAAACAAACTCATTTAGCTGCCCAGTGCCCCCCAATACACATCTTTCTCCCCCAGAAGCAAATGGCAGGTACCCACTTTTACAGGGTGGGGGGTGCAATTCTGGGTTTTATTGCAGTGAGGGGGGAAGTCCAGCTTTCCAGCCAAGCACTGAGTGGCCCCTGTCAGTTTATTACTTATAATCTTCGTAGGATCAAAAGACGCTGACTTATACTACATCAGCAATTGGCCCACCTACCTCAGTATTGTCTACACTGACTGGCAGCCGCTCTCTGGGGTTTTTGGAAACAAGGAGCCTTTCCCAGCCCTAACTGGGGATGCTGGGGACTGAACCTAGGGCCTTCTGCAATCAACGGAGCTGCTCCATCATGGAGCTTTTCCCCCATATATGGCTCTTCCTTTCCCACCCATTTCATCCACAGAACAACCCTGCAAGGACTTTTGTTACATATCCATTGAAAACATTTGTGAACTTCTCACCACCCTGGCGGATTCCCTGGGCATTATGCAAAAGGGGCATGGCCAGCTAATCATGCTGAAATTCAAAACAGAAACACGCACATCAAATGACATACATTCCAGAATAATTACAACAAAGCAGCAGGCGGACCGACAATTAACATGCCTGGGCAAATAAAAAAAGCTTGAATCCAGCTCCAGAAAGATTGCAGCAAAGAGGACATCTAAGATTTACTGTGTGTTAACTTTAGGGCAATGTGGGGATTTGAGCCTGACTCTCCCTAGTCCATACACCTTAACTACTATTAATGAGGTCCCCAAAGCAGTGCCCATGGGCACCATGGTGCCATTGAACACACATCTGTTGCTCCCAGTTGTTTTTCATTTTTAGGATTTTTAATGCTTGCTTTTGGGAGTAGGGGTAGCCTCCTGTTTTCTGGCTGTTTGGGGTGTATAATTTTCTCTTAGTTTTTTGGGAGGATGCTGTGAGTATTGCCAGGGTTTTTTTTCCATGAAATGGGTATTTCTTAAGACTTAATGCGCCCCTGGCCTGAGAACATTGGGGACCCCGACACTTCACCATACTGGGGCAGGTGCACTGCACCTCTTGAAGACACAAAAGGCAAGAACACCCCCCCGAAAGTTCAGAACAGGATTTCTTCATGCAGCTCAGTTAAACTTTGGGATTCGCTCCCACAAGAGCCAGCGATGACCGTCAATGTGCAAGGCTTTAAAGCAGGTCTAGACAAACTCACGGAGGAGGAGGCTATCAATGGCCACGATGGCCATGCTCAACCTCCCCTGTTGGAGGCAGCAAATCCCACTTGCTGGAAACTGCAGGAGGGGAGAGCTGCTCCTGCGCTCTGGTCCTGCTGGGGGCTTCCCACAATGGGCATCTGGTTGGCCACTGTGAGGACAGGAGGCGGGACTAGGTGGGCCCCCTTTCGCCTGATCTGGGGGCAGGGCGAGTTCTTCCGTCCTTACACACAGACACACACAAACATGCAGGCACACAACGATGGGCACTTGGCTCGCCTGCCCTCATACTTACATCTCCTCTTCTTCTAAGCCTGCCTCCCGTTGGAACATGCAGCCGCCTTCCTCCTCCTCCTCCTCCTCCTCCTCTTCCTCAGAGGACTGGCTCGCCTCCGACGCAACAGGGGTGGATGCTTGGCTGAGGCCAGCCGCCGCCGCCCGCATGGCTGCCAGCGCTGCCATCTGTGCCCTCTGGATCCGGGCGCTCTCAGGCTCCCCTACCTCCTCGGCGGAGGGAGGCTCCTGGCTGTGGGACAGCGCTGCGGCCATGGAGGCCGGCAGCGCAGCAGTCTGGTGGGGCGGCGGGGCGGCCTGGGGCTGGTGCTGCTGCTGCTGCTGCCGGGACTCCATCTCTTGCTGCAGGCGTGCTCGCTGCTGCCGTTGCAAGTTCTCCATCACTGCCTGCAGCTTCATGGCCCTGCCTGCAGGGGGCGGCGGCCTGGCAGGAGCAGGCAGCGCGCGGGAGGCGGAGCAGCGCCCTGAAGGGGAGGAGCCTACGTCCTGCACGGGAGGTGGAGGAGCCGTGGGGCAACGTTCAGTCGGGGGCAACGCCGTGGGGGACGCTGGTTGGGGGGCCTTCTGCCCCAGCTGGGGGGAGGGGGCTTAAGGCGGCTTTTGAGGGTCGTGGCGTCTCAGCCGCGGCTGCACAGCACTCTGCAATCAAGGCAGGACAGTGCAGAGGTCCAACAACCCGTAAACAAAGTGGCCGTTGTTGGGGTTTTCTCGTGGTGGAGGAAACTCAGTCCTTCTCGGCCTCACGGCAAAAATGTACGTACAAAAACAATATGAATATGAATAATCCCATGCACAATATTGCCTTAGAGGTCAGCCGTCATCCTGCAGTGAAAGGCCCCACACTCTACGCAGCCGCTGTGTTGCTGCGCGCCACCCTGAACTGAAGCCACAGCCCAATCCTGCAATCAGCCCCCCAAATTCCGTCTGATCCACAGAGGCTGAAGGGGCAACAAAGGTGCTGTGGATGGTCCACCTCTTCTGCGTCATCTAGGCGTCAGTGGAAACCCTGTCTAAAACAAAGGGGGGGGGAAGAGAAATAAACATGTTAACACAATAAGGGCTAGAAACTTTAAAATGGTCTTTTCCCCAAGTTTCAGGAACCGTATAGGATTTTTCAGACAGGAGTTGGAGACAGGCAATAATGGGGTGGGGGATGGATCTTGCATGGAAAGGAAGTGAAAGAAAAATGAATGAAGTCAGTCAGGACAGACATAAACCATTAGGCCTAGAAGCTTGACTTTAGATTATTTTATTGAGGAGGGAAGAACGTTGTACCCAGAGCAAGCCTAATTAATCCTAAACTGGCAAAGCATCACAACATATTCAAACGAAAAGAGGAAGAAGGGGGGGGGGAAGGAGAAAGAATTTTGCGTGTTTTTTTAACAAAGGGGAAGGTGGAGTTAGTTTTTGCCAGGAAGAGTGCTTTGTTTTGGGTTTGTTTGTTTGAAGCTATGTTCTTTTCTGAGTGAATATGACCTTTCGACATTTATATAAAACAAGTTAGTCAGCAGTCATCAAGTTACTGGTCCAGCTGGTGGGGCAGCTTTCTAAATCAAGTCACCAGACCTCAAGAATGTTTACTTGTCTATCTGGCTGTACATTCCAACAGTGGCTGTCTGCGGAACGACCGCTGCCATTGGTGGGCAAACAACTAAAATCCACCTTGTGGTCACCTGGATACAACTGCTGCTCACCATAGGCGACCAAAGCAAGCAGCCATTCACAAATACGGTGCCAACTCTTCCCAAAGTGCCTCCCCTCTGCCATAGAGAGGACCATTTCCTCTTTAGAAAGTACAGCATTCTGGACAGCATCCTGCACCATCATTTTAAGACCTGGGCGCAGGGTGGAAGAAAAAATATGCAGGAATAAAAATCCCCACAGAAGGACGCTACAACTAAGACCGGGCGTGAGGGAGAACATAGCCATCGTTTGCTGGAAGATTCAGGACAGGCAAAAAGGAAGTCCTCCTTCCCCCAGCGCATAGTTAGAACTATGGAATCTGCTCCCACTGGAGACAGGGAATTAGGCAAGTTCATGGAGGGTTAGGCAATCAACGGCTACTAGCCAATGTGGCTCTGCCTCTGCGGTCGCAGGCTGGGTGCTTCTGAATACCAGGTCAGCAACGTCTGGGGCTCTTTAAGTTTAGAGGAAAGGCGAGTAATCAGGGACATGACAGAGGTGTATTAAACGATGCATGGCACGGGGAGAGCGGACAGAGAAATTTTTTTCTCCCTCTCGCATGACATGAGAACTCGTCCAATGAACCCGAAAGCTGGAAGATTCAGGGACAGAAGCAAGGAAGGACTTCTTCACACAGCGCAGAGTTAAACTGTGGAACTCACTGCCACTGGAAGCCACAACTTGGATGGCTTTAAAAGAGGATTGGGCTAATTCCTGGAAGACGAGAAGGCTATCAGTGGCTACTAGCCACAATGGCTATGCTCTGCCTCCATTATCAGAGGCAGGATGGCGCTGAATGCCACTTGCCAGAAACCGCAGGAGGAAAAAGTTCCTCTTGCGCTCGGGTCCTGCTTGTGGGCTTCCCATCATGGGCACCTGGTTAGACCAATCTATGGAGTATAAGACATTCAGTGGCTACTAGCCACAATGTCTACGTTCTCTCTCCCCTGTTGGAGGCAGTAAATGCCTCTGAATGCCAGTTGCTGGGAACTTCAAGAGGGGAGATTTGCTGTTGCCCTTTCCTGTTTGGGGGCTTCCCATCTGAGCAGGATGTAGCTGAATACAATCCTTTGACTGCATTGTATACATCCCTGGAATAGGAGTTATAGTCAGCTAAGATTTACTCAGAGTAAACCACTAAAATTAATGGGCCTAGGTTTGTCAGGGCCGTTCATTTCAATGGGTCCACTCTGAGTAGGGCTCGCACTGGATCCCACCCAATATCTTTTTTAAAAAATAAGCATTGCATACATTTCTTTATTATTATTTATTAAATGCACATCCCGATGCCCCTCCTTTCAGAAGGAGCCCAGGGCAGCACTTACAAATTTATAAAATGAGCGGTTGTATTTACCTAACCAAGCAAGCAAGGTGTCCCTGCAAACACGATCTAGGTTTATCTGACAGTCCCACAAAAAGAAAATAAAATAAAATATAGCCCCACCTTTCTCTTCTCCCCCCAACTGCCACGGAATGCCCCCCCATCAAGAGCCACGAGGCAGCCAGCAGGCGCCTTAACGGAACCTCTCTGACATCAGAGGAAACCAGCACCAATCAGGAGCCTCGCATCTCCAAATGCAGGCCCACTCCGTTGGCAGCTGCCTAGAGTCCTCATTGGTGGAAAAGGGGGCATCAAAGGGGAACATACCCCTCATGGTTCACTATTGGACTATTGGTTGCAGCATGTCTCAGAGGCCTCATCCACACAATACATTTAGAAGAGCATCACGCTGCTTTAAACAGTCCCAGCTTCTGCCCCCAAAGAATCCCAGGAACTGTAGGTTCTTCAGGGTGCAGAGAGCTGTTAGGGACCCCTCAATTACCCGTCGAGCTTCATAAATGTCCCCCAGAGTGGGGAAATCTGCAGAGAGTCCTGTTGAAAGATTCCTGCAAAATCTCCACCTGCAGACAATTCCCAGCTGTTGTCAACGTAAGGAGCTGACAAAGTGTAAAGACCGAGAGAGAAAGGGAAAGAAATGGAGGGACAGCTGAGCTGCCTCGCTAGGAAGAAGCATCTCCAAAGTGCTTGGCGCTGAAGACATTAATTCCTTAACGCTCTTGTAGGGGAGACAAAGCGGAAGTGCAGAAGCCCCTTGCTGGCTTCCCAAGACCCCCAGCGGGGCTTTTCTGGCCGGCTCCAGATGTTGAGATCTTGCAGCCGGAGAGAGGTTATGAGACGGGAGGGGTGGAAGGGTCCATCTATCCAGCGTTTTACGACAGATTGACCAAGGCCCCGACCTGTTTGCAAATTACAAATAAAACCTATTAAACAAGTATGGATTTATTTATTTTTTAGGGGACAACATTCATAAATGGAATCAAATTTTAAAAATGCTGCAATCCAGAAAGGTGCAGTCCAGTATGGTGCAGACATGAGGCACATCAATGCACAACATCACGCACATACTTCCGCACTAAATGTGGGGCAGCACAGAAGGCATCCTGCATCACCTCCTGTTGCCAAAGTTTAAAATGGTGTGAGCCTCCCCTGCCTAATACAACGCCAGTCAAGTGGCGCAGTTTCTGATGGAACGCCTCTCTCGCTATATTCCTACCCGTTCACTCCGCTCGACATCTAAGGCCCTTCTCCGGGTCCCAACCCATACAGAGGCCCAGAGAACAGTAACAAGATCTAGGGCCTTTTCGGTGGTGGCCCCTGAATTATGGAATGCCCTCCCAGATGAGATACGCCTGGCGCCTTCCCTGTCATCTTTCCGGCGCCAGGTAAAAACCCACCTCTTCACCCAGGCATTTTAATGTATTTTATGCTTTTTAACCTTATTTATTTTATTTCTAGTTTTCTTTTACTTTGTTTATATAATGTTTTATATTGTCTGCGCAATACACACTTGCTGTATTTTAAATATTGTGGTTTTATCATGTTGTACACCGCCCTGGGAGCTGCTAGCTATAGGGCGGTTTAGAAATGCAACTAAATAAATAAATAAATAAATAAATAAATAATGCCAGTTTGAGCATACGAAGCACACCACAGAGAAACACGCATTAATGCGTTTCCAAGCACGGGGCACATTGTCTGGACAATGGGAAATTTTTTACCGTCAAAATGGCAGATCTTCTCTACCAGTTTTTACATCTCTTTGAGGGCCAAATTGAATTTTAAGATTTGGTTATGAGGAACAAGGAAAGACAGAAGGATGATTTCCTTCCTGTGTTGGTAGGAAGTGCACAATTTGAAGATCACAGAGTACTTAGGAAGTCCTCAAGCAGTTTATTTCATATTAGGTCTTATTGTGAGCCTGACAAACAAAAATGGGGCCAGAGAGAGAAGTTTGCTTCCTCCTTAGACAAATTGGCAAACACTTTGGTCTTACTATCCTGCTCCGATGGTCTCGCTGACATGAGCCACCTCGAGATGTCCACCATCTGCCTGCGGTCACTTTCACGTGACCAGTAAACACAGAACCAAGCGGCAGGGCCCTGCGGGTTGGAGGTGGGGTGCGTGTCATTTTTTTCAACTCTTCATGTAAGCAAACCCCTGAGATTCACCCCTATGAGCAACACACAGAGCCAGCCATGGAGATAATGTTGCGGTGGGGGGCAAATGAAAAAAGCCCCTCACCCCTGACACACCAGGCCTCCATGATCACCAGCAGCGGGTGCACAAGGTATAGTGCACCACTGCAGGGAGCTTTGCAACATACAGATACGTGCACACACCTGTCACATTTATGACATTTGTGCAACAGTAGAATCAACCTATTCTGGGTTGTGGACATGGAACACCCCAAATTACTTCAACATTTCTCCCTCAAAAGAACATAAGAAGAGCCCTGCAGCTAGACCAGGCCAGTGGCCTATCTAGTCTAGCATGCTGTCCTCACAGTGGCCAACCAGATGCCCATGATTCGAGGCCCACAAGCAGGACCTGAGCACAGGAGCAACTCTCCCCTCCTGCAGTTTCCAGGAACTAGTATTCAGAAGCATCCTTGCACCTCTGACAGTGAAGGGACAGCATAGCCATCGTGGTTAGTAGCCTTGTTCTCCAGGAATTTGTCTAAATCCCCATAAAGCCATCGCTACACCCTGTTGCAAGGAGTTCCATTGTCTCTCCCCACACACAAACAGACAGCCCCAGGTACGAGATCGCCGACAGTGATCTGTACCAAAGCGGAGGTGGTGCCCTGTTTAAGCACAGCAATTCCCAAGCCACAAGAAATAGGTTAGCTAATCAAACTGGATTTTCACTGACAAGCAAGGGAGAGGGTTCCTGCTGCCCCTCTGCACGATTTGCAGCTCCAAAGCTGCGGCCCATCATTGGGCGCAACCAGATCTCCCAACTGACTCCTAATGAGGAGACCCAGCAGGAAGAGTGTGCCCACTGTGCCTCTGCACATCAGGGCTATGACCTTGCCTCCTTCCAAGGAAGACATCCCCCGAAGTACAGAGACACACTCCAACTTTTACATGCTAAACATTGTAAAGAACAGAACATACCTCCAATTTTTATTTATTTATTTAAAATATTTCTATCCCTCCCTTCTACCCTACAACAAGGCACTCTGGGCGGCTCACAATAAAATCATGCACAGTAAAAAAAAAACCACAAAAACATTAATATAGATAAAAATATGTAAGATACAATTAAGAAATCTAAGGGAGTGATATTAAAGGGGACTCAAGAGGTAAAACTAAAAAAGGGGGGAATAATTTAATCCTCCACCACCACCCAAAAAAAGAGGGAGACTCCCTCAGTTACTATAAGCCCACATTAAGCTGCAACCCTATACGCATTTACTAGGGTGTTAGGCCCAGAGAACCCAATGGAAGTTAATTCTGACCAACCATACTGTGTTACCTTTAAAGCGGGAGTATTTCTAGGCTCGACCTGAAATTTAGACAAGCGTCCCAGACGCTGTTAACCACAGATTCCCTGAATTGCCAGGAGGTTAGACTAGATGCACTCTTTGGCCCCTTTTCAACTCTGGGATTCTAGAGAAAGCTCATTCTAGAGGGGTGGAGGAAAGGAGGATTTTGTTGCAGACAAGCTAAAAAGAGATGATATATTCTTTTAAAACAATGAGCTGCTCCAAGTAGACCCACCAAGGCAAAGTTTAAAAGAGCATGCTCTTTGGAGAGGCCATCAGAGCTGGGTCTTATGAATCAGCCTCTGCGCTTAGAAAAATCCAGCATATATATTGCACAAATATATATATTTCCAGGAGTTTAAAATAGCTTCACTAACACAAGAAAGAGAAAGATCACTATGCAAATATTAACAGAGGAAGGAACTATATATATATATATATATATATATATATATAAGAACCTTTTGCAAACAGATTTTTGAAAAACCACCCCACAATGCGAAACCCTTTTCTCCACAACTGAATCCCCAGATTATTTTAATGCGAAATGTGTTTTTTTTTAAAAAAGTTACATGCCAGGCCTCCCTAAGGAACAGGGATTTTGGGGGAGCGAGGGAGGTTCAACATTTAAGCTCCCTCTGCAAGGTCTACAATGAACCGCACATGCACTTTTAACTTCAGTGAAATTAATATATATACATGTTATCACGCAAGTTTGTAACCGGCGTTGCCCTACTCAGAGGAGTCCCATTGCAATTCATGGTCCATGGCTAACTTTGGTGCCTTCCTGTCAATGGGTCTACTCCGCGCAGGAGTCGCGCGCACACGCACATTTTAACATGGCTCTTCTCAAAGGGAAAGCATTCTTTTAAGAACAAATCCGGTTGCGTTTCAAAGCACGCACATTCTGCCCAAACCACCAGCAAGTTTATATCTTTTTTATTTATTTTAAAATAATAGGGTTTTACCTTGCGAAGACGGCAGCTTGGGGAATCTCATTCTCCTAACCCCCTCCTCTCCTTTTTCTGGCTCAATGATTTTGCAGGGGGGCCCCCAGAGCAGGTGATCCAGGCAACCTGAGGAAGAACGAAAGGACAGATCCGCCCTTGGATTCCACCCCTTCGGTTCCCTGGATAAATATATTGTGCTATTCTGATTCCCCTTTCCCTCATCTGCCTGGCGCGGCCAAGTGCCCTCTGCCACTCACGCCATGGCGGCGGCCGCCTCGCCTCGCCCGGTGCCTCAAGGCGTGCTCCGAGCTGCAGGGAGACAAATCATAGGATGGCAAAATCGCAATCAGATGCAAATTCCTAACCTCTGAATCAAGGGCCAGGCATAGGAGAGGGGCTGGTCCAGCCTGCAGGGAACGTCGCTCAATTCCAACCTCCGCCAGGAAGGGGGCAGGAAAGGAAGGAAACGGGCCCGCAACCCAGCAAGGGAGGAACATAAGAAGGTGCTAGTCCTCATGGCCCTCGCTTCTGGTCTTCCCTCCACCTTCGGGATTCACCCTTGGAGGCTCACAGGTCAGTTACAAAGATCAATTTCACCACTCCCAGATTCTAGTCCTTGTGAGGTCTCAGAGGTCAATTCCAAATGTCAGTTTCAGTGTTCGGAGATTCCTCATGAGGTCAATTCCAAAGTTCAGTTCCAGGTTCCAAGGTGCGAGTCCTCATGCTCTCCTCCTACAAGAATGTACCCCTCATGGAGACTCGTTGGTCAGTTTCAGTGTTCTGAAATTCTAGTCTTCATGGGGTCTCATTGGGTGATTCCCCTAGCTCAATTTCACCATTCCCAGATTCTAGTCCTCAAGAGCCTCATTTCTAGGCCTCACAGAGTCTCATCAGGTCAGTTACAAAGGTCAATCCCAATGTTTCCAGATTCTAGTCCTCATGAGGTCCCCCCACTTCTCCTTTTGGGAGTGTAAATGGCTGCTGTAAGGGCAGGCTCCTGGTCCTGAACAAAAGGCTGCTTTGTTTTAGTTGTGTACAGAAGTATTGATACACAGCCTTCTGGCAAAACATCGTGCACAGCAAAAACATTTCAAAGCAACAAAAAACAATCATGAGAACTATTTAAACAGGAACATCTTATTTATAAAAAGCATTTCAATACTGCCAAATCATAACATATCAGCAGAGCAGTTTACAATGTTAAAAAATAAAACACCACTTGAAATAAAAACAAGCAAAACAGAACAGAGACTCATTAAGGTGGCTGCGTTATTCTGAGCTGGAGCACTGGCCCATCTAGCTTCATATGGTCAGCTCTGGCTAGCAGCGGTTCTCCAGGGTCCTTCCCAGCCCCCCCTGGAGATGCCACCGGAGATTCGGCTTGGGCCCTTCTGCAGGCCAGGCAGGTGCCCACCAGGGACGTGGGGCCCTTCCCCATGATGGGGCGCGGAGCGTCTTTCCTCAGAAGCAAGCGCTTCATTGGGGGTTTCCTCCCACCTTCCTGGCTTTCACAGGGTGGGAAATCTCTTTTGCAGCCCGAGGGCCGCATTCCCTTTTGGGCCGCATTCCGGGGGCCATCTGCCAGAGGTGGGCGGTGCCAAAGGCAAAAGTGGGCAGAGCAAGACATGCCATTGTCACCCCTGGACCAGGGGCTAGTTTATACACATGCTCCCACACTGCTCCCGCTGTCCTCCATTTGGGCAAGCAAGAGGCATGATGCGAGTTCGAGGGCATATTTCCAGCCAGGCACAAGCTCTCTAAGGGTGTAGAGCAGGGCCAGTGAGGGCGGTGTGGTGTGGTGCAAGTTGTTAGGGCTAGACAGAAAGGCTTAGAGAGCCATATTTGGCCCCTGGACTCAAGGTCCCCCACCCCCGCAAAAAGTCCTGAGAACAACCCTCTAAGGTAGGCCACTCCTTATCAGTATTATCCTCATGCTATTGTTGCCATTTCCTGTTCTGACTTTCCTGACCCACCTTTTCTTCCAAGGAGCTCAAGGCGGCATACACCACTGTTCTTCAACCTTGGGGCTCCCCAGGTGTTGCTGGACTACTGCTTCCATCATCCTTGGCCGTTGGCTAATCTGCTGGGGCCTGATGGGAGTTGTAGTCTGACAACATATGTGAGCCCAAGGTTAAAGAACACTGGCATACATGGCTCTTCCCCCTCCCCACAACAACCCTGTGAGGTGGGTTAGGCTGTGAGGCGGTGACTGGCCCTGAGGCAACACTGAGGGCCGATGGGAACTGGAGTCCCAGCTACATCTCTGGCTCAGGGACTAAGTTTGCCAACTTTTCTTGCTTGCTTGCTGTCTCCCTCTCTCCCCACCGCTTTTAATAGCATCATGACACCAGCAGAGTGGGGAGGGGAAGAAATGCAAAACAAAAAAAGTTCCATTAAACTTGTGACAATATTGGCTCTTTGGAGACGCTCCCTTGACGAAGTCCGGGTAAAGTCGTTTCCGCTTGCCTTCTCTGTGTGTGTTTCTCGCTCTCTCTTTATTTAAGGGAGCCGCGTCCCTTTTCCCACCCCCACCACCACCCCCTTTGCTCTCTCGCTGCCTCCCTCCCTACAACTCCACCAGCAGCAAAGCCTTGAGTATTTTGGATAGATAGGTGCAACAAACGAAAAAAGGGGTTGAACGTAGACGGATGAAAAGGAGTGAACTGTGCAACAGACTGCTTTCCTAAACCATACAGAGGAACAACAATAAGATTTCAGGGCCATGAAATTTAAAATTACTGCAAGCTGCCTGCGCACCACAAAGTTAAAAGCACATTTTAAAGCACGTGGCTTCTCCTAAAGAATCCTGGGAGCTGTAGTTTACCCCCTGGCAGAGCAACAATTCCCAGCACCCTTAGCAAACTACTGTTCCCAGGAGCGTTGGAGGAGGAAGCCAGCTGCTTTAAATAGACTTTAAATGCATGGTGTGTAATTTTAAATGGCAAGGCCCTGAAATTCTGTTGTTGTTTTTGCATGGATCAAAATGTGTTTTAAACGTGCATTGAAAACATATGCAGATTATAATACAATCGGATAATACCATAGATTGTAGCCCATGAAATTCTACTGAGAGTAAGCCCATTGAATTGAATGGATCCGAGTTCGTTGTGCCCTTTAACTTCAGCATGTGGTTGCTGATTAAGGCCCACGCCGAGTCAACCCTCTAAATGAACTGACTTAAGTACATTGATTTCAATGGGTCTACTCAGAGTATGTCTAATGCTAGCCACAGTGCCACAAAATTAAGAGGAATCAAACCATTTCGGCCAGCCAGAAATATCATAATCAAAAATGCCCAGGCAACTAATGAAAGGGTTTGTAATCATGATGTAGCATCACCCCAACATGTATATAAAATACAATGTTATATATGCTCAAATGACAAGTTGGTGGAAAAAAAAGAGATACAATTACCTCAAGGCAGAGGTGCAGCAAAATCTTCCCCTGGCTCTCACGGGAGGTTGCCTGTTGTGTCTCTGCCTGGGTTGCTGCCCTGGTGATGCGTCTTCTCTGTGTGGCAGGTGATTCTGCCTCATCTCTGCATCTGGCACAACTGGATCGCTTGATGCCTCCCTCCTCGCAGGCCCTTTTTGGCAGCCCTTACTGCAAACAAAGCAACCCTCCAGGTCACATCCTTGTTTGCAACTTGTAGTAGAGAGCCCAAGTTCACTCTTTCACTTGCGTGCACTTCATGCTCCTTAAAAAGGGCTCTAAATAGGCATAGCATATCTAGACTCATAGACGTTGATCAGTTTTAATCTCTCTAGTAAATGCTTTGCTTTGCTTTACACTTGTTGTAAATTACTTGTTTCTAACTGTTTTATTGATAATTTGAATGTTTTGTAAACCGCTTAGAGATCTTTACATTCAAACAGTATATACATTTTGTTAAATAAACAAACAGCATTCTCTAAGATCAGTATAAAATTGACATTTGAAGAATGTAACAGGCCCTAGTGCACTGATCCTCAGTGTTTCTGCAAGGAAGGTGCCATGTTCTCACCGGTCTCCTTAAGGTGGCGAGAGATTCCCCAGCGCAAGGGCGTATCCAGGGTCAGTCTGAAGCCAGAGTCCGGAGTCTACCTGAACACCAAGGGAGTCAGGCAAGAGTCAGGGTCAGAGCAGTCCAGGATCAGAGGCCAAGCAGTCTGTAAGGTGCAAGCGAGAGACTGGTCTGGGGTCCCCAAGCACTCTTTAGGCAGGCCAGGTACAGAGCTGGTGCACAGCAGCAATACCAGCCTAGCTCTGGGGGTTTTATGCTGCAGCTACTGAGCCACACCCCAAACCTCAGCTGGCTCCCATTGGCACTCGCAGCCAGACCTTTACTCCTGAGGAGTCCTTTACTCCTGAGGAGTCCTGGCCTGCAGTCCTCCTGGCGCTGGAGGTGACGCTTCTCCCTTGGGCCCAGTCTGGGCCACATCACAGGATCCTGGCCTCTCACCTCAGATGGCGCCTGAGCCAGGGCCCAGAGCCACCTGGTCTTCCCTGGCTGGGACCTGACAGATGGGGAGAGAACCAGCATTATCTGGCTCCGCCTACCCTTAGCTCGTCCCATTGTGACCCCTGGCCCCACCTCCCCACAGCTCCACAGGCGTTGTGGTCACCATCCGCCACTGCTATGAAACGTTCAGACGAGGAAGCAGAGAGCCACCACAGTGGTGGTAAGGCAGGTCGAGTGCAAGGATTTGGGGCTGACCCACAGACCAGCAATTGTGGAGCGAAGTGACCCTCCGATTCCACAGGGCAGGACAAGAAAGAAAGGATTTTCCGTCGTTCCATTTATTTCATCCAAAGTTTTTACAAAGTGGCCTTCTGGGGTGGGGCGGAAGCATTATGCATGGGAAAGCAATAGAATTAAAACTATAATACATCTTTATAAACACAATGTGTTTATAAAGGAAATCACAATGGTCTTCAGCTAAGTGGTACTCAAAGCAGACTCATCGAAAGGAATGGGCCTGTTAGCCATGATTTAAAGAGAAACCTAGGAAATTGCTTCATGCTGAGTCAGACCATTGGTCCATCTACCTCAGTACTGTTGACACTGACTGGCAGAGGATTTCCGGAGTTTCAGGCAATTCCCAGCCCTAGCTGGAAGGTGCTGTTACAGACTGAGCGGACTTTCCATGCAGTGCAGATGGTCAATCCTCAAGCCATGGCCAATCCCACAGGAGGGAACGCACCTTCTAATGGTTTCAGCCCCAACACAGGGATGCCCCATCTAAAAATTCTTCTTTCAAACAATTGAGTCAGATCCAGATGAATGATCCAGGAAGACTACTCAGATGAATCAGCCAAGCTTCCCTTAATCAGGCCGCAGCATTAAATGCCTACTGCAGGGCAGATAATTGGGCCCATCCAGACACCCCCTCCTCCCCTAACCTCTGCACCCCCCCTTCTCTCACCTGCCATTCTGCACCTGCTACAAGTTTCACCCATCGCCTTATATTCTGTAAACTGTTCAGAGGTGGGGTTTTTTTTTTACAATCAAGCGATATATATACTTTATTAAACAAATAAATCAATCATATTAAATAAATAAATATCAACTTTTAAAAACCACATTTTTCCATTTGGGTTTTGAGAGATTTTTTTAATTGTTTGGAAATAGTGACATCTAGTGGAGTTGAATTGCATGACAGCTAACATTTGGCTAACAAATGCACCTGAACATTTGCAATTTGGGTGGATACCTCTTCCAGCAGTAAACACCCACATGCAGGTACACCCCACAGACATAGCACATGCAAAGCCCACAGGATCTGCACAAAACACCCCCACCCACAGCTCACATATTACACACACATGAAAAGGAGGAGCAGTTATCGCCTAAGGTGGGATGGGATGGATTATTTGCATTTTGCATTGCTTTCTCCTGCCCCCAATCTGTGATTTCTTCGCATAGCACATAGTTAACCTATGGAACTCCCTGCCACAAGTAGTAAGGATGGGTGCAATGTGGACATCTTTAACAGAGGATTAGCAAAATTCATGGGGGAGGGTAAAGCCATCAATGGCTACAAGTCATGAGAGCTTTATCTTCCTTCCAGTCTCAGAACCCGAGTTGTTGGGGGATCATGAATGAGAAAGTTGCTCCTGCGCTCAGGTCCTGCTTTTGGGCTTCCCATCGTGGGCATCTGGTTGGCTACTATGAGAGCAGGCGGCTGGACTAGATGGGCCACTGGCCTGATGCAGCTGCAGTGCTCTTCTTACGTTCTTATAGTTGGCTCCATCCCAGAAAAGGTGTTTCTCTCGCCCTACATCCCCGATGAAACAAGCTGCATCTCCGTGTTGGCGTTGGCCCGGCCAGTGACGCCAGCACTGCCTACCCTGCTCTGGAAGGCAAAAGGGAAGACTTTCCGGAATGCCTTCTGGAAATTGGTGCCCATGAAGGCATAGACGACGGGGTTGACAGAGGAGTTGGCATAGGACAAGCAGTGGGCCCAGATCTTCACCTTGTAGGTGGAGTAGTTGTGAGGGACATTGGTGCCGAAGGCCTGAAAGAGGATCAGAAGCTGCATGGGCCCCCAGCAGACGGCGAAAAGGACCACGATGATGGCCACCATGCGGGAAACCTTGGCCCTCGTGGCTCCTGTGCGCTCGGCCACCTGCTGCACCTGTAAAGGGAGGACAAGAGGGGGCCATAATTAGCCGCTGTGGTCCTGGCATTGGTAATGGCCTCAGTTGAGACAGGAGATTGTTGCAGCCCCAGGATGTGAACAGGACACTGGCCGCAGCGAGGCCAAGTACGCACCCTCTTCATCCCTATCCACGAGACACGTGATTTATTTATTTGCTAGATTTATACCCCACCCTTCCTTCCAGTAGGAAGGAACTTACCAGGGTGGTAAGTTAGGGGCTCAAGTTGCAGAAAGCCAGATTTAGGCTGAACATCAGGAAAAACTCCCTAACTATTAAAGTGGTATGACAGTGGAACCAATGACCTTGGGAGGTGGTGGCCTCTCCAACCCTGGAGGCATCCAAGAGGCAGCTGGACAGCCACCTGTCGGGGACGCTTTGAGTTAGATTCCTGCACTGAGCAGGGGGTTGGACTGGATGGCCTTAGAGGACCCTTCGAACTCTACTCTTCTGTGCTTCCAGGAGTCTATGAAAAGGCAACGATGACGATGAATATGAAATCCGGCACGCGATACCTGGCAGTGGTTGTCGACAGGCTCCACCGTGGGGCGCCCCATCTGGCAAAGCATGGCCACATAGCAAAGAAGGATGGTTGCCAGAGGGAGAAGGTAAACCAAGAGGAAGTTGTACAGGATGAAGGCCCTCTTGTGGCGGATGGAGGGGAAGGACTCACTGCAGTAGATCTGCGGGCCAAACCAGTAGCCCTCTGTCAGCTGGTTGTAAACCAAAACCGGCGGAGACGAGAAAAGACCCTGCAAGGCAAGAGACCGGGGTGGCAGGTACTGAAGCTGCCCAAATTCACCTGCTCTTGATTTCTCCATGTCGTTTTCAAAGCTTGCTTCTGAAGAGGGCCGGCCCTCCCAGTAGGCAGTGAGGCAACGGCCTCAGGCAGCAGTTCCTCAGGGGCAGTTCCTCTTGAGCGCTCCCTCCCCCCCCATTGGCACACCCCTCATCTGTGCTGCTGCCTCAGGTGTGGTGCAGGATCCTATCCTCTCGCTAGCATTTAAGGAAGATTCAGCTGCCAGCCCAGTTGGATTCTGCGCATAGAGTGGCAAGGGGTGATTCGCCATCTTATCCTTTCTCTCAGGTAGTCTTGGGCCGGGCCGGTTTCCATAGCTGTGGGGCCAGCCCTTCCGTGAGACAAGGCAAGCCTTCTGCCGCTGCCACTGGTACATCCGCCGCCCCCCCAGCCTGCAGCGAATCCAAAGCTGAGGCTATAGAACAACCAGGAGTTGCCACAGCTTAGGAGTGTCAGCCATGCTTTGCCACAGGAGCAAAACGTCTGTTTAATAGCAGCCTGTTCTTCCCTCTCCAACTCCTTCTTTAGTAACTCCTTGTCTTCCTCTTCCTTTCTAGCCAGTCTCAGATGGTGTCTGTGAGCACGAACCTCATAGCTCAACAACAGCCACATGTGTGCCTGTAATCAGAACGACTTTATTTCCCCGGTGTAATTTCTTTATTTTTTCAGCTACCAATCTCTTGCCACACTTTGAATTCCTGCACTCTGCTGCGATATATACCAGACTCCAGTTTAAAAAAGCAAACATTGTTTACCACCCCAGCAAAGTGGGTGGTGGCCCTCAAACACTCACGTCCCCTCCACAGCCTTGTCATTTGCAGCGTCTCACTCTCAAAAATGACCCTGCATCGTAACATCCCTAAGAGTGAAGCTCAAAATAATAACAACCCAGGAAATTTACACCACGTGTCCTCGCTGCTGACTCCACTCACTGACCCAGATGCTGGCGCTTACGGCAGCGGCAACAAGAGGAGTGTGCTGCCTGAAGGATCTGAGTGGGAACACTGTCACGTACCACCGGTCCACACTCATGGCAGTCAGGGTGGTGCACGTGGCCTGCACCGAGACCTACGAAGCCAAGCAAAGGGGTGCTTTGTAAATGCAGCAACTGAAAATCTCTCTTGTCAAAAGGAAGAAACACCTCCCTCACCCTGCAAATATGCAGTCTTACGCAGAATGAGTCTTTTCTGCCGTCCAGCCCCAAGAAAGCCGCATTAGGTCATTAGGCCATTGCGTCTCTGTATGAGTCCCTGCTCTAGGAACGACTCATTTGCTTCTCTCAGCAGTGTCCTCTACTGTTCCTCCCCTCTCCCCCATGTTGTTTGGAGGCAGAGCAAGAGAGGCAGGCGAACACACAAGCAGGTTTGCAAAGGCAAAGAGAAGGAAGGTGGAGACTGGCAATTGGGCCGAAACTCACCTGTTGGATGTAGTTGACAAATTTACACATGAACTCCCCAAAGATCCAGCCTGGAAGTGGATAAAGCACGGCGGTGAACGGGACGCAGCAGACCAAGAAAATGATGTCGGTAGTGGCCAAGTTGGCTGTTGGGTAAAGGGGACAGTGTGGCGTTATGTATGCTTGGATTTTCCTGGCCCTGTTCAATTGGCTTAGGGCCCTAGAGTTCACCGGAAGGGGAGGCGGAGTTCAGGAGTCATTCGGGACCTGTCCATTTTGCATCTATCCATTTCCCATTTTTCCTAAATTCAGTTTTTCCCATTTCTACAGCAATTTGGAGGAGTTGTTTTTTTAAAAAACCTTATGAATTTTTTTCAGCTTTTTAGGGCATGTCTCCTAATAAAACACACAGACAGTTTTCCAACTGTTTGTCGGCAGTTTTGACTGATCCACACATTTTTGCAAGCAATCTCTCATCACATAATGCATTTCTGCTTATTTTCACTCATCTATTAATTTGTTTGTGCACATCCCCCCAACAGATGCATTTATGAACATTGTTTGGTTGGCAGACTGCACTGCAAAATTCAAATAAGTGTGAATTTTGAAAGAGGGCTGTGATTCGATTCTCACAATGTTTTGGAAAGTGTGGATTTGACCGATTCGGCTTGAAATGTGAACTGAATCGATGGTAATGGTCAAAGGACTAGAAAGAAATTAAATGCATCTGATCTGATCCAGAGGCTACCCACAAAAGAGTTAGCCAGAGGGATGGCATAATCACCCCAAGCGTCTCATCAGGGGATGCCTCACTGTCCCCTCTTTGATCATTGCCCCCAATTCCTTACCTTTGGCTCCACCCCTCCTCCTTACCCACCTGAGCAATGACCCAACAGAGGAATTAGTCAAGCATCTCACCGATGTAGAAGTTGGTCACAGTCCTCATTTGCTTGTGCTTGGCGATGACGTAGATCACCAGGGAGTTGCCCACCAGCCCTACCACCATCAGCATGGCAAAGGAGAGAGGCACCAGCCAGGCATCCACCAAGTGTGGGGGGCTCTGGGCCCCCGAGCCATTAGTGCACCACAGCCCTGCAGTGCAGGCCGAACTGTTGAAGGACAAGAGGGACTCATTGAAGTCAGAGATGGAGAACGCTCCCAACATGGTCCAATTTCTGTTGAGCGACCTGCCAGCTTCTGTCCCCCCCCTCCACTCCCCAAAACCTTCCAAGGTCCTATTTAAAGAAAAGGAACTTGCCCATAAGGTAATCAAGCACAACCAGGCTAGACTGCTGCGGTGCTTTGTCTGTGGGTCTGTGCTTGGAATGGAAGACTGCTTGATGACCAGGCTGAATGCATCTGGAGGGCCACAGATGCCCCTTGTCCCTGCCGGAGAAAAATCTAAAGCCACAACGTGGTAGCCCAAGAACGAGGATGGTGTAACACACAATCAAACAATCCTTTCTGCCTGTTGAAGCTCTTACCAATCGTGCCGTGTGTCGCAGTTGGAGCTGGCAACAACATATTACCATTCTTCCAGGACAAAATAGAAATGTTTAGGAACAGCCTATGCTCCGTCAAGTGTTCCCATAAAGGTCAAGAGCACCAGGAGCGATACTTAAATCTCGCTCTCTACAGACCCCCGGAAAAGGCGGTGGGGTGGGGAAAATTCCCTTTCAAGGAGGCTGTACACAGCAGAGTTCTTGCTGTGCCTACTGCCGATGAGCAACTGACTTGCGCGCGTTCCTTTTGTTTTGAGAGTTGGTCCTACTTTTGAGAGATATACTTTCGCTTGATGAGTCCTTTTAAATCCCTCTTTGTGACACCCGTTTAAATCTCTTTATGATATTCCTTTTTCAATCTCTCTTAAGACACCCCCTTTCAGTCTCTCCCCCCCCCCCCGCCAGCAGTTTGATCTTCATCAGGGCCCAAAAGCAATTCATTTAATTAAAAAAACAAGGCAGCTGGTTCCCAGCCAAAAGGCATCTTAACATCTCTCCAACCGGCAACTAAATTATCTCTGGAGGGCGGCGCACAAGGCTCACAATAGCTGAGCTGTGATCTTCTGTCTTGCCCATCAAAGCCAGCAGCTTCTTGGCCTATGGAGCAAACTCCTCACTCCCTGCTTTTTAAACATGAGGGTTTCCCCGATCTGTTTATACTTGCAGAAGGGCAAGAGTAACAAAACGTATAGGACGAGGGCAAAAATGCTCCTGTTTCTGCAATGTGCATTGCCAGAGGGACCATTTCACCTTCTTAAGGACGTGTGATCAGCACGGGCCAACGTTTTGCTCTGTGGTATGTCTGTGTTAAGTGTTGGATGGTTTTTGTCCCTGCCGTCTGTTTGAGGCCTCCTAGTTTGCACTGGAGTGGGAGGGGGAAACTTTTTTCAGCCCAACGGGCCACACTCCTTCATGGGGAGCCTCTGAAGTGCTGCACAGCAGTGGTGGACAGAGCCAGAAGCAACAGTGGCCACAGATGTGACTCTTACCTTTGCCCAGGTGACATCCCAGCAACAGAATAAAAAGATTTTTAACAAAATGTATATACCGTTTGATTGTAGAAAATACAGCTTGATTTTAGAAATTATATAACTACTATTATTATTTACTGATTTATGTACCGCTCACGTGCCATAATGGCATAAAGTCCATTATAAAATCCTTATTACAGAAGGACTCATCACCTGTTGGATTTCTGTCTGCTGTGCAGCCCAAAGTGTCTGCTAGTTTTTTTTTTTAAAAAAGACCAACTCCCCCCCCAAAATGCATTGAATTTTAAAAGTCCAAAAAAGTTGCAAGGGGCTACATTTAGAAAAGCACGAAGACATACCCAGTAACTCTACTTTTAAAAGCATCAATATTTATTTACAAGGAAAGCATCCAACTCTGAACACATTTTGTTCTTGTTACAAAATCCAACCTTGGTTTATACATTTAGCAGAAGGATTGGCTGCATCGCTGTAGTGAAAGGTGTGTGTGTGTGTGTGTGTGTGTGTATATGGGGGTCAGGTTCAAATCCCCCCCATTCTTCTTGCACATAGTAAATTAGGACGTCAGACAGAAAGCTAGCCAAAAGTCTTTGACAGCTTAGTTCCCAACAGACAGGGATTTTATTTTCATGGGGAGCTCAAAGGATTTCTAACAAAAAATGGAAATTCAACTTTGTCTTGGAACAGCCTCAGAATCACAACAGATCATGAAGTGCATAATTCTCAATAAGCAGAATATTTGCAAATGAGCACTGCTAACTTGACAGCCTGAACAGTAAAAAAATCACACAACTCCCCCACACACACAAACACCCCATTTTGGTATACGACATTTTTGATCATGCAAAAATAAAAATCAACGTGAGCAGACGCAACAACAATCCAAAACTTTACACAGCAATTTGCTCATTTATTAGACCCTGCAATGATTCCTGATGGGTTTATGTACTTCGTACCACATATTTAATCCATGCCTAAAACTCAAAATCCTTATCTATCACCAATGGTAGAAACCAGTTCAGATTTACTTTTGCAGGGCAGAACACAAGACCAGACAGCGATACAAAGGACAGCCTCCTCCAATGACAGGCAATTATCCTTTTTTAATGATCGAACAGCATCTGACAGTCTCGACAGAGGCCGAATAACTGCTGTCTTCAGAGGAGGCTGTCTGTCACAGCCCTGTCTGAATCACTGCCCTGGGTGTGCCTGTTTCCAATCAAGGGGTATGCCAACAGCAAGTCTCCTTCACACTGACAGTAAATCTTTTCTGGAGGTACGCTGTGCACGGTTCTGGTTGTCACACCTCAAAAAGGAAATGGTTCAGAAAAGGGAACTCAAATGACCAAGAAGCAATTCCCCTGAGAAGAGAGACTTTTTTTGTTTAGAAAAAATGTGACTATGGGGGGGGGACATGATAGAGAGGTGCATAAAATCATGATGCATGGCATGGAGTGAGTGGACAGAGAAAAGCATTTTCTCTCTCTCCCTTAACACCCTGCAGGCTCCTGCTGGGAGGAAAGGCGGGATATAAATCAAATAATGATAATATTAACAACGAAGCTGGATATTGTAAGATTCAGGGCAGGGAAAGGAAAGGACTTCTTCATGTCCCGCAGAGTTAAACTCTGGGATTCGCTCCGGCTGGATGTGATGGTCACCAACTTGGATGGCTTCAGAAGAGGAGGAAAAGGCAACCAACTCACGGCGGAGGCGGCTACCAATGGCTGCTAGCCACGGTGGCTACGTTCTGCCTCCTCCGTCGGAGGCAAGATGCCTCTGAAGGGCAGCTGCCGGGAGCTGCAGGGGGAGAGAGCTGCTGTGGGGCTCTGGCCCTGCTTGGGGGCTTCCAAAGAGGCATGAGGGTTTCCACTGTGAGAACAGGACGCTGGACTAGGCAGACCTTTGGCCTGGCCCATCAGGGCTGCTCTTGGGAAGGCACAGTGACTTCAACTGGGAGGGATGGGGGGAGAAAATGTCTGTGTGTGCGCGCGCGCGCGCAAAAGAGAGAGAGAGAGAGAGAGAGAGAAATGGCTTAACTCAGGACGGGGAGATCTAACCTGTCAGAGCTGTTTGATGTTGGACAGCCTTAAGCAACCTGAGAGTCGCATCTATGAGCTTTCAGATGCGATGCCGTGGGTTGCATTGCACTGAACCCTACGGAGAGTAGACCCACTGAAATGAACAAACCTAAGTTAGTCATTTGTATTAACTTCAACAGGTCTTACTAGCACAGAGTAACACACTCCACAGCACAAACTTCCTGAAATGGGATGAAATGAGATGGGAAAACAGGAGGCTGCGGGGATACCCCCCCCCAAATCTAACACATCCTCTTAGGAGTAAGCCCTAAGCAGCAGCATTCACTGCTGCACGTGTGAGATGGAAGAACCCCTCTACTGAGAAGAGGCATTCCCTCCCGAGAGCGGGGAATGCCTCTTCTCAGATCAGGGATGAGAAAGCTGTATCCTTCCAGATGTTGCTGGACTCCAACTCCCAGAAGCCTCAGCGGCCAGGGATGATGGGAGTCCAACAACATCCAGGGGGCCACAAGTCCCCCATCGCTGCCCTGTAGGGAAAGGAACCACCTCCCAAAGCCTGAAATGGCGAGCATGGGCAGGAGGGGCTGGTCTGCTAAATTTCCTTTTGTGGTTTCTTGGTTAAGCCGGAAGGGCAGGGAATCCCTGAATGACGATCTGGAAGGCCGGGACATCATCAGCTCATTTGCTCCAGGTAAGTCGAGAGAAGCAGCTCCGGGGGGAGGAAGACTGTGTGCTTGTTGCTAACCTTCATTTGGCGTTTCCCTTCGTAGTCGGAACCTAAGATATTTTCAAAAGAGAAATATATTTGCGTTGCTTTTTTTGCGTGCAGAAGGTCCCACGTTCAGTCCGCAATGGCATCTCCAGGCAGGGCAAGGGGGGACCCCTGCCTGGAACTCCAGAGTGCTCTGTGTGTGGAGCACCTGCTTTGCATGCAAAAGGCCCTGGGTTCAATCCCTGGCACCTCTAGACCATGCCAGGATGGAGGGCAGAGCGTAGACAGACAAGAGTCTATTGCACAAAGGTAAGGTTTACATTCACCGCTCCGCCCACTTTTGCCTCTGCCTCCGCCCACTTCTGGCATCTGGCCCCTGGAAAGTCACCCAAATGATAAAGTGGCCCTCAAGCTGAAAAGGTTTTCCCCACCACAGCCCCGAAGAATGATCAGCGCGTTTGATGTTACTTGTATTTAATAAACTAAGCCAAAGCCTTTCAAAACTGCCTAACAATTTGCATTTGCAACAGGGATCCCTTCGTTACTACGAATGAGGTTACAAAATGGGGGGAGATCCCACAGAAAAATTAACGCAGCTGGAAAAGCCTTGCGCCTCACATTGCTGCCGTCCTCTTCATCCTTTCTCAAAACAGGAACTGGAAGGATCTGAGAATCCACACCTTGGGCTTTCAGATAGCCAATTTTTATTTTTATTTTAACTTATTTGCAACTGGCTGGATTATCAGCCAGCCTGGAAGGCCAGACTGCAAGGTGGGAGGTGTCCTTGGAAGGCCTTGCCCTTCATGGAAGGGAGAGATAGCAGTTCAACCCCAGCAAACAAGTTTTTTTTTTAAAAAAAAAACTACAAATTATATATTTATCAGAAATTAGTCCTTACTAGCAGACGCGAGATCCATGTATTGGCAGAGAGCGTGAAGAAGCAGTCGCTCAAAGCTGCAGAGAAGAATGAAAAGGACATTTTTATTAACTTTAGAACAAGGTTTACCCACAACAGGGAAAGAACACCCTTCAGATGCTGTGGGGCTCCATAACCACTGCCCATGCTGGCTGGGGCTGATAGGAATTGAAGTCCAGCAACATCTGGAGGGCCACAAGTGCCCCAGCCCTGACCTACAAGAACTTGGAAGTGGATGGGTATTTCTGACTGTTTGTATCACCTTTCCCCAAGTGTGTGCCCCCCTTCAGATGCTGTTGGACTCCATCTCCTAGTCAGCGAATGAGGCCAGTCGTTGGCTGAATGATGGGCAGCCTAACCATGCCATCCAGACGTTCCTGGACTCAAACTTTCATCAGCATCTCCAACATCCAAGGGATGATGGGAGTTGTAGTCCAACAACCTCTGGGATCCACAGGTTCTCCACCCCGCCTAAAAAACAGCATTCCTGAATGCATGCAAGAGATGGAAGAATGCCTCTATTCAGAAGAGGCATTCCTTCCTGAGAGCGGAGAATGTCTCTTCTTACATCAGGGATGGGGGAACATATCCATTCAGATCTTTCTGGACTCAAACTCCCAGCAGCCAGCAAAGCCAATGGTCAGGGGATGAAGATGGGAGCTGTGGACAGCAACATCCAGAGGGGTACCATTTCCCCAGCCCTCTCTTTAAAAACAAACCATGGTGCATTTTAAATCTCCATGAAACCTCTCGGGCACGTTTGCCAAAGCCACAGGAAATGCTCCGCCGTCCTGGAATCCGTTTTGTTACCTGCTGTCCATCATGGCCGTGTAGACGGAGCGAGGGCTGGCAGAGAAAAAAGCCAAAAGATCCTCTTCCAGGCATTCCAGAGTCCCCTATGAAAAAGAAAAGAAATGCGAGGCCTTGAGGGGGAAAAGGTGCAATGGGAGACGTGTGTCCAAAGAAACCCACAGCAGACATTGTCAAGGAAAAGTCCACCGGGGACCAAGGCCCTGTAAACAACCCGCCATCCTGGGTGGCCCCCAGTGGTATATTTGGAGGCTGTCTCTGCAAAAGGTCCTGAAGCTGGCTTGGACACCCAGCTTTGATCGCTGGCCTCTCTAGAAGGCTGGGGAAGATTCCTCTCCTAAAACCCTAGAGTGCTGCTGCCAGTCAGTGTAGTTAATAAAGTGCTAGATACACCACTGGTCTGACTCTGCAGAAGGCATGTTTCTATTCAGGGGAAGGGCCGCAGCTCAGTGGTGGAAACACAGAAGAAACTCCAGGTATGGCTGGGAGAGACTCCTGCCTGAAAACCCTGCACAGCCACTGCCAGTCAGTGTGAACAACCCTGAGCTAAATGGACCAACGGCCTGACTCTGTATAAAGCAACGTCCTATGTTCCTAAGGGCGGTGCCTACCCTTACTGAAAACTTTTGTAAATCTGCCGTCCAGGATCCTGGAGGGTAAAATGTTAACAAGAAGAGGTGCTCTTCTGTACTTAGATATGGCATACATTTCTTCCTTGTCTTCCTTTGGCTGAAATGCAGTGAATACACACGTACACACTCAAACAACATTAGGACTGAAGGACTGCCAACTGACCAGAAAAGGCCAACCTAGTCTGCTCCTACGCCTTTAACAGGCATAGGAACCAGCAATCTTCAAAGCAAGGGAATGAAGCATTGGCAGCTGCTAAATTTCTGCATGCCAAATCTTTTGCAAAATACAGAGAAGCGGCAGTTGCTCAGAAGAGCTGCCAACAGCACGGCTCTGCCTTACAGATGAAGGTTGCCACCTTTCCTCCCTGTGCTCGCTTCTATGCCTTTAAGAGCACCCTCATGAACAGAGAGTCAGCAGGTGAAGCTTTGCCTGGCACAAAGAGAAAGCTACAGAGAGAAGCTTCACGTGCTGAATTGACACATCCACTGGTTTTTTAAAGGCAGAGGAGGCGGGGGAGAGAAAAATAGTTGGGCAACTCAACATACTTCCCAGGGTGCGAGGGTGGGTGGGGGTTTGCTAGGCTAGCAAACAGACAGTTCTGCAAAAAAGACGAACGTACCATGGGAACGCGCCCTCGCTTGAGCGTCATCCGCAGTCGCCGGCTGATGCGCAGGAAACACTGTTTGGGCGTGTCGTTGGGATGCTCTGCAAAACGGTGGGTAGGAAGAGAAGGACAATGAGGCGTTTCAAGAAGGCGATGGAGCAACTGTGATGCGAGGGAAGGCTGCAGCATTTGGGACTCTACGTTTAGAGAAAAGGCAGCTCAGAGGTGACACGACAGAAGCGCATACAACGATGCCACAGCATGGATGCAGTGGGGAGAGAGACGCTTTTCTCCCTCTCTGGTAACGCTGAGACCTCTTGGGCTTCAATGAAGTTGGACGTCGGAAGAGTCAGGACAGACAACAGCAAGGACTAGATGGGCCTCCTTTGGCCTGATCTATCAGCCAGGCTCTTCCGACGTTCTGATGCAGAACACGGGTGGGCAGCTGCTAGCCTGCAGCCCGAAGGTGGCTCTTGGGACCCCCAGCAGGCCACCTCCTAACCTTAACCGCCACTGGCCCCCTCGAGTGCTTCAGTCGGGCTGGAACACGCCCATGAACTGCGACGGTGCCTCTTGATTGCCTGGGTGGAGGACTGCCTCTCAGCCTAACCTACCTCGCAGGGTTGTGGGGAGGATAAAGTGGGGAGGGAGCGAACCACGCACGTCACCTTGAGCTCCTTGGAGTCAAAGTGGGGTATAAATGTCATGACAAATAAATAAAATGTCCCCCTCTTGCAGCCCAGGATATGGAGTTTCCTTTGATACCGGGCCCTCCCTCAGTGAGTTTGCCGAAACCACTGTTAAAAGCTATCCGAGATAGAGGCCAACATCTCTGCCTGTGCTTTCAGGATGACTAACGGGGTGGTGGTAGTAAGAGAATCTCAGGCCCACAGGCTGGATGCGGCCCTCGGAAGTCTCCCCAAGCCATAACTGACACCAGCCTTCCCTGCACGTTTTCGGGCCGCTGGAAAAGAGTGCTTGGACTCCGAGCACGCCAGGCTTGCTTGGACAGAGAGGGTGTGCGTGTGTTTCTAGAAAGTAGCCTACTGCACAAGGCTACTGGGAGGAAGGGTGGGATATAAATTTAATATAAAATGATAATAATAATAATAACATTTACATTTGTTGCCTCTGGCCCCCCAGCCTCTGGCATGTGGCCCCCGGGTAATGCCCAGAAGGAGCGTGGCCCTCGAGCTGCAAAGGATGCCCACGTGAACTAAAGGGAAGAGAGGGCGTTGATTTTTTGGCCAGGCCTCTGCACCTTTCCACTTGACCTCGGCTTTGCCAGGCAGCTGGTTCGTCCGCTTCTTCGCAGCCTCCTCTTCCAAATACAAAAGGACTCGCTCTTGTTCCTCGCCGGACCGGTTCATGAAGTCGTTCCAAATCTTAACCAAGAGAGAGAGACACACACACAATAACTACATTCAATACGCAATCTCAGCAAATTTCCTCCTCTGCCCATCCCAATTAAGCCTATCGCCATCGGCAGCAGCAGCACCAGCTTCTTAGGGCCACCGTCCGCTTTTGCCAGCAGGTCACTCCACCAGAGCTTTTAAGTTGATTAAGTGGCCGGGCCCCAGAGATTCAAGGCAGCTTTGCACAGGAGTTTTGGGGTTCAGACCCAGAATTGCCAAAGCAGCCCCAAGCAATGCAGGATTGACAGAGAGGGGCGCGTGAGCCTATTTACTCGCCCTTTCCCACAGATTATGGAGACCAAAGACCCACACCTAATCCCAGACCATTTCCTGGGGTCTCCTTCTGGGTACAGAGTATGGCTGGGGAAGGGGTGTGCAAAGCATTAAGCAGGCAGCCTCCTATTCACCCCCAGGCCTGACGCCTGCTCTCCAAGGCGGTGGGCTGGAAGGGACAGCCAACTGCAGTGCAACCACTCTCCTACAAGTGACACCTGTCTGTCAGCATGGTGTAGTGGTTAGAGCATCGGACTGGGACCTGGGAGAGACCCAGGTTCAAATCCCCGCTCAGCCACAAAGCTCACCAGGGGCTTCATTATTTCTCTCTCTCTCAGCCTAACCTACCTCACAGGGTTGTTATGAGGATAAAATCGGGAAGGGGAGAACCATGTCTGGACGCCGTCTTGAGCCACTTAGAGGAAAGGTGGGATATAAATGTAATAATAATAATATATATATATATATATATATATATATACACCCTTTAACAAACTACAGTTCCCAGGATCCTCTGGAGGAAAGCCATGACGGCAAAAGCGGCATGATACTAAGTTAAACGTATAGTGCAGGGGGGCCCTCGGTCATGTCTGTTAACTTCAGTGGGTCTACTCTGAGTAGGGCTAGCATTGAGGGTTAGAGCTAACCCTATGCCAGGTCTTTCAGGCTGTGGCAGGAAGCGTGGCGGGCAGGAGAGAGCAGGTGTGACTAAGCTCCCTGCCTTCCTGCAGCACTGACTCATCATTGCCACTCAATGCTTCCTCCCTCCTTGGGGACAAAGACATTCCTCTGATATTATGTCCCTCGCCAGCTGGTACTTTGCCCCAAGGTGTTGTGGCAAAGTTGTGCGCGCTCCTGGGTGCCCTGGAGACCTGGCGTCCATCCAGCACCACTGAGCTTCCTGGGGAGCCTCTGGTTTTATTTGCAAAACGGCAGAGGCTACTAGCCCTCATGATTATGATTCACGAGGGCTGTCCCTTGATTCTTCAAGGAAATTCACAGCTCTAGTTATTACAGATAATGATTACTTAGTAATTTAAAACATTTATATTTTATTATTTATTAATTAAATTTATTTCCCATCCTTCCTCCCAGAAGAAGCCCAGGGCGGCAAACAAAAACACTAAAAGCACTCTAAAAACAAAAGATTTTAAAACATATCACAACAAAACATCTTTAGAACATATTTTAAAAAACAGCTTTAAAAAAATCTGAAAAACACATACACAGACTGGGATAAGGTCTCTACTTAAAAGGCTTGTTGAAAGAGGAACTGTTTATTTAATAACTATTAATTATTGGGTTTGCCAGGCCCAATACTTTTACCAATTTTAATTTTATTTAATTAATTAAGAAAAAAAATTTAAACTCCATTTATGAATTGCTTCTTACAAAATACCTTGAAGCCCTTTCACGGTAAAAGCATCCGTGTTTCAAAAGAAAACCCACTATGCAATTTCCTATATTGAAAACAATCCTAGCAATTAAAATAAAAACACTTTTCAGATGTAAAGCCAATTTCAAATCCAACCGATACAGCCAAAAAAAATATTATTATTATTGTTATTGAAACTCATTTTATCCTCATTCCACCATCACCCCGGAGATTTTATCAACTTTCCTGCCTGAATCCTAGGTAGAAGACTGAACTCTAGCCTCTACCCACTGACCCAACCATTAAAACTGCCCAAGAGTTTAGAACGCATGTTCATTCAGATCAAATTTGTGTATATGCTAAAAGTGACATCCTCAAGCTACTTCAAAATTCAGGTCTGACAAAGCTTTTAAACTGACTGTGCAAAGCAGCTGAGGTCTCCCAAGGTTGGCTTCAACCTGGCAACTCAGCTTCTGCAAAGTTTACTTTGATTGGCTTACAGAGGAGCTAAGGTCTTGCAAAGTGATTAACTTTGCAACAGCACCCCAATTCACCTGGCAAGTGACTGGAGGGGAGATGAAATTTCAGAAAGGCAGGGAATCTGTTCTAAAGCTGGACTGCCTCCCACAGAGGAGACCTGGAGGATGCGTTTAGCAAAAACGTACCTTCATGTAAGTCTCATTGTTGCAGGCCTCGGTGAAGATACTGGGACTGGCCGGGTGGGTGAGGTCCCCTTCTTCGCTGGCGCATTCGTCCTGCTCCAGAAGGGTCATTAGATACCGCGCTGGAAGAAACACAGACCCCCATGACGAACCTCTGCAGTAAGCGACTCACAGACCGCGACTAGCCTACTGTACAAAGGCAAATATTTACATACGTTGCTCCACCCACTTTTGCCTCTGGCCCCGCCCACCACTGGCATGTGGCCCCCAGAAGCCTACCCAGAAGCGAATGTGGCCCTCAGGATGGGGGAAAAAAGGGTCCCCCACCCGTTGTAAACAGGGCTGCATCCTCTGGAGAGCGGGCTGTAGCTCAGTGGTACAGTGCCTGTTTGGCATGCAGGAGACTCCCCGCCTGAAACTCTTGGGAGTTGCTGCCAGTCAGTGCAGGCAACACTGAGCCAGACAGAGCAGGGTGAGGCAGTTTCCCACAATCGACGGACAAACGCACACAACCACCACCGCAAGGGGAAACTTAACTGTTCTCCAGGCGCTGAAGGCTCTTGCGCCCCTTGGCTCTGGGGACGAGGTCTGAGTTGCGGATGGCCTGGTTGATGTAGTATTGCTTTCGTTTGGCCGGGGAGAACCGTTTGGCAGAGGGGCTCCCCCGCAGGGCAGGCAAGCTGTCTTCGATCCTCCTGCATCGGGGTGGGGGGGAATGGGGCAAAGAGGTACAACCCTAAAACGCAGTCTCAACACATTTCTTTCCCCAGCGCCTGGGCAAAGATTAACAGCGATGGAAACGGAGACAACTCCCTGGGGAGAGCCTTCCACAAATGGGGCACCATCACTGAAAAGGCCCCGTCATGGGGCAGCGCTGGGTGGTGGCACCACCAACAGGATCAGGCCCAAGGGCCTCCCCTCTGTTCCAGCCTCCTGTCCTCACGGTGGCCGGCCAGATGTCCCAAGGGGAAGCTCCCCGCCCCCCAAAGCCGGACCTGAGCCCAATGGCTGCTCTTCTGATTCCCAGCCAGCGGTACTCGGAAGCAGCCATTGCAAGGGCGGTTTAGTTGACATCCGCTGGCTTGGAAAACGATTCAAGGGGGCACCAGGTTGGCACAGGGTTATGAATAAGGGGGAGCCAGCTAACCCCCAAGTCACTTGCAGTTATGCTACAGCTTGGCTCAGATGGCAAAAGCGGCCTGCAACGTATCCTCTACCTGCGGAATGCAGTACTGTAAAAGGTGGTATGACAGCCGTCCGCTTCAATGGCTTTTATATATGTACTTTTGCATCTCTACCCCGCCTGTCCTCCGGAGAGCAAAAGCTCTCCCTCTCCGTTTTGTCCTCATGACAACCCTGTGAGGTAGGGGAGGCTGAGAGTCAGTGACTCCCCCCCAGGAAGGATTTGAAACCAGGTCTCCTCCCAGGTCCCAGCCCGGCCCTCTCACCCACAAATATCAAAGGAAGAACTCTGTTGACCCACCCCACCAAGTGGAACCTCCATCCTCAGAGGCAGGATACCTTCAAATTCCAGGGCTGTTGCCCGCCCAACTGGAGGATCCAGGGCCTACCCCTTTCAGGAGCGGGTTACTGAACCCAACGGCCCTTTGTGGCCTGGTTCCACCAGGGTTCACCTTGTGTCCTGCCAACCAAAATGGAGCCTCCTCACCCAGGGGCAGTCTACCTCCAAGGGTGGGGAGGCAAAGAAACAAAACAAAACGAACACCCAGAAACAGCTTGGCAGGGCTGTTGCCCTTGTGATTGCACCATCTGCTTGGAGAGGCGTTGGCCCGAGAAAGGCACCCTTTTAAAGGAAAGAAAAAGAGCCCCAGTTCTTCTCCCTGCAAAGGAAGCCATGAACTTTGGGGGTCCTAAAGAGGGCTCAGCTGAGCCCCCTTGACCTGCCCAGGACTCACCCGTAGGGCTGCGCTAGGGGGGCTCCCAGCTGCGGCTCCTCTTGCCCCCCCCTGGCGCCCCCGATGTCTGCCCCCTTCAGCACCACCATCGCCGGGCCGGATGGCCTCCCCCCACCCCGCTCGCGCCGGCCTCTCTGGGACCCCAAGACGGGAGAAGCGCTCCGGCCCGGCCGCCTCCGCGGCTGCACCGCCCCAGGAAGCCGCGTCAGCTCGGGGGCCGGGCCGGGCGCGGAGGGCTGGAAAAGGCGGCGGCGGGAGGCGCGGCTGGATCGAACCCTTCCCCGCCTGCATTTTGTATTTCCATTTGCATTGCATTGCACCGGATTTGCATTTGCACCGAATTTTGCATTGCACCTCTGTGTGTGATTGTCTGGACGTCAGTGCAATCGAGGTCCTGACCTTCCGCCTCCCCCAGGGCTCTTTTCTATTACGTTACAAATGAGTGTCTCCCTTCCGCACCCTGCCAGGAAGCAAGTCCTTGGAACCAAGTCCTTGGTGCCCTCCAGATGTGGTTGGACTCCAGCGGCCCCTCCCAGAGCCACTAAGGCCAACATCTGGGAGGGTCACAGGGTGCCCACCCCTGCAAGAGATGGAACGTCAGAAGAGTCCTGCAGTGCCGGGTCAGGCCAACGGAGGCCCCTCTAGTCCTGTGCTCGCAGTGGCCAGCCAAACCTGGGTGCAACAGCAACTCTCCGCACTTGTGAGTCCCAACAGCTGCTGTTCAGAGGTGGACTGCGTCTGATCATGGAAGCAGTCGCTGTTGATAGCCTTCTCCCAGGTGTGGCTAAAATGATGAAACTGAGGTTATCATACTTTGGGCACATAATGAGAAGACATGATTCACTAGTGTTAGGTCCAAACCCAACACGGCCCATTAAAGAAATAGGGCATGAAGCAGAATAAAGAAAAACATGGTTAAACATTTTATCATTGTATTTTACTTGCAATGGTAACGTTATGCACATTGGTGTGGGGTTTCCGTCTACCCCCATTGTCATTTTCACTTCTTTACTTAACCAACTATCGGATGCAACATTTATCAGGGAGTATGTGGCTCCAGTATCCACCAGAAAAGTCACCATTTGCCCCTGCACGTTTAAGGACAGTCTGGGTTCTTGGATTGGGAGAGAGAGAGAGAGAAAGAAACCTGCCAGAGACATAAGATTCATTAGCCCTGCTCCCAGCCCCTCCCTATCCACGTGTAGTCATTGCTGGTTCGCTTGGTGCCCGCCGTACTGGTCCCATGAAGCCGGTGTTTGTTGAGCAGCAGGTGGAGGTGGGGGCGGAAAATCTGCGTTCGTGCCTGTAAAATCTGGGTAAGAAGGGTTGTTAGGGGTGTACTGCGCGTTCCCTGTCCTCCACGGACAGTCTTTCTTAAAATGAGAATAATCACCACATTGAAAACAAGCCCTATCTCCCTGCCACGGATACCTCATCTGTCCCCTTCCTCTCTGGTCTCCGGCTCTCGGCCCCCTGGGAAAACCTCTTCCCCTGCCTCGAAATCCTCTATTTGGTGGCTGGCCTCTTATTGCAAGAGCCAGCATTTCAAAATCCTCCTTCTTCTCCTTCTTTCTACTTTTCTCCTTGTCTTTGTCCCACACAAAATCCGCTACTTCCAAAATCACAGTCACAGCCTCCCCCCCCCATCCGGGTCTGAAATTCAGAAAATAATCCCTCACCGCTGGTTGCGCTTGATGAACAAAATTAGCAATGAGGGTCGGATGGTCCAGCACGTTTTCTGGGTTCAGATTGGTATAACTACGTGCTCCCTCCAACAAGCGCGACCAGACTTTTCTGGGAGGTTCGCTGGCTTCTTGTTTGATCGCCATGAATTTAGGTTGGTTGGGGGGTTTCTGTGACATTCGCTCCAAGTGTGTCAAAATCCTATCCCTATCGGTCTGCAGCTGAGCGCGGCGAGGCTGCGTCCAGTCTCCCGCTGCCCAAGCTGCAGCCGTTTGCGCTCGGTCCAACCAAGCTCTATTTGTTGCCGCCTCCGCAGCCCAAGCAGTCTCCATTGTCCACAACCTGCTACGTTCTTCACCTGTCAGTACCCTTCTCAACAAATGCTCCACATCCGAGTACGTCGGATTGTGGCTTTCAAACAACCTGCCTAACAGTTCTCTAATTCTCCTTGGCTGTTCCCCGAAAGTTCCAGCCATTCTACTCCATTATTTTAAGTCCCATTCCAACCAACTCTTTAGTTCAACCACCTCAGTACGCTGGATACCCCCGTGGCCATCCACGTACGGCTGATCATGTACAAGCAAAGGCATCTCCAACGCTTCTGCCTCTTTTCTTTTCTTTTCTTTTTTTCGCTTGCGCGTGTCCATGCCCCCTGAGGCCCCCTTCTCTTTCCCCTTTTCATCTGTCTCATCGTCTGACACAAATGAAAAGGCCCCTTCCTCCGGATTGGGATCTCCGCCCCCGGGAGCTGGTAGCGGATCCGGAGCAGAGGGTATTATAGAACGATTCAAGACCGTTCTTTTACTTGACGTGTCGTCATTAAAATAATGAGGGGGTTCCTCAATGGACAAAGTTCTCACTGCCATCAAAGTAAGACTATCCCATTTTTGCGACCCTATTTTCCATAGGAGCCAAAGTTCCAATTGATCCGGGTGGGTATCCCCAATCCGTCTCCGCACTCCCAGTAGCGGAGCGGTTTCAAAGGACCCACCCCTCGGCCACCGTTCAACCAGCACCGACACTGCAGTCATCCGCGGCCACTCCTCCTCACAGAGCTCTATCATCTTTTTCTTTTTCAGGCCTCTCCTTCGCACAGGCAATTCCTCCTCTTGCCACAGCATACACATGATTCCCAAAGGGCTGTCCTTTACCGGCACACTCCCTTTATTTCCCATGACGTCTGATAACGGGTTTTTCCTCAACTGTGCTTTATCCCCAAAGTGTCAAAGCCGCCCGCTTTTATTGATAACCGAGAAAATTCTCTCGTGGCGCCTGTTATCAAATTAAGGGGTGCAATGGCAAAAAGGGGGTCCGCACAAGGGATCCCGGACGAGCCCCCAATTGTTAGGTCCAAACCCAACACGCAAGTCGCCCTGTCAACCCCAACTCGCTTATTACACCCGGGAAGAGTGCGGAGTTGAGTGCAAATGAACCCACTATCAGAGATCAAGTAACATGAGACAAAAACCTTTGCAAAGGGGACCCAATACAAGCCGAAGCAGGCCAGCATGGGAACCTCGTTTATTGGTGTCCAAGGGTTTATATAGGCTTATCCTGAAGTTTACAATATCGGGTTCACGTCATAAAATACAAAAGAAGCAATTTCTAACTGTTATAGCTTTGGGGCATATGTAAGGAGGTAAGGGGGTACAGGGGGAAGGACAAAAGAGGAAACATCAAGACTATCTCTCAGACTCTATGTCTGCATACTTCGCATGTCCTTGAGATAAGCACTATGCAACAACAGACAAAGGCAACTATTGAGGGGAGGCCCAGCTGCAACCGGGCGCCCCCCTAAACTGGAGACAGACATGATATTACTTTGCTTACATATCAAAGGAGTATTGCAAGTCAAGGTTTGTGGGACATTGGAAAGCATTTGACATTTCTA
Organism: Rhineura floridana; assembly: GCF_030035675.1. Lineage (NCBI taxonomy): Eukaryota > Metazoa > Chordata > Lepidosauria > Squamata > Rhineuridae > Rhineura > Rhineura floridana. The sequence continues at coordinate 924,366 of NC_084497.1, read as the reverse complement.
TGCAAGGAGCATTTGTAACAATAAGCAAGGCCATAAGCATAAATGTGATACAGAAATGCATAGTAGGGAAGTTTCCAGCTTAAACCGGCTTTTATTATGCGAGCCACTGGAATGTAGGTAAGGGTCAGGTCACCAGGAAATAAACCGACATTTTATATCAAAAGTCAAATAAAGGCCACTTTGGTTCTATTTCCCGTGAAGCCCAAGCTGGTTTAGGTAGGACAAGTGAACTATAGTTTTACAAGCACTGGGGGTTTCAATTTATCCCTAACACTAGAAAAGACAATAATGCTGGGAAGAACAGCAGGGAAGAGAAACAGAGGAAAGCCAAACAAGAGATGGATTGATTCCATAAAGGAAGCCCCAGACCTGAACTTACAAGATCTGAACAGGGTGGTTCATGACAGATGCTCTTGGAGGTCACTGAGTCATAGGGTCGCCATAAGTCATAGTCAACTTGGAGGCACATAACAACACAAGAATGCTGACTGTGTTACGAAAATGCAACATAAGAAATAAAAGCAGGAACAGAAACAGTTAAAAATCGGTATGCATCTTTAATGCAGATGTGCTGCGGACCTCTGCATGAAGGTCACAGGCCCCTGGGGGACTCCTCCTCTAAACAAAAAATCCCCAAATGTTGTAATCTTTTTACTCCAAGGGGAGTCGCTCCGGCCCCGGGATCATTCTGGTGGCCCCTTTGGCTGATTGAGCTGTCATGTGCTGGCCACGACTTCTGCAAAGCAGCTTTTAAACCGTGTTCATTCTGCATCTTACTGATATTCATATTTTGTCCCCCCCTTCCTCCTATAAAGGTGAGCTGCTTTGAAACATTAATTTGAAAAGCAGGGTAAAAATATATGAATAAATACATGGTTGCAGAGCAGGACACAGAACTGAATAGACTGGTGGGCGTTGCCATTGGCATTGGGTTGCCTGACGACCGAGCCTGTCATTTGCATAGCCGTCTCCCACAATTCAATGTGGTGAACACTATCCAAAAGATATTTCACTTTTTTTTAAGGCCTAACAGTAAAACACGTGCATGGAAATAAAACCACCAACTGAGAAGTTGGATTGGGAAATTAAGTGGAAAAGAGAAACTTTCTGTTCACACTATCGAAAAAATATATTCTAGATTAACCTTTAAATATCAGATCGGGCGAAGTACAATTCGTGCTCGCTTCGGCAGCACATATACTAAAATTGGAACGATACAGAGAAGATTAGCATGGCCCCTGCGCAAGGATGACACGCAAATTCGTGAAGCGTTCCATATTTTTGCAACACGGGTTTGCACCTACAACGCCACACTCTTGGCCTGTACACCGTCCACCATCCCCCGGGGGGTTTATTTCCTTTGTTTCTCTCTCTCTCATCGCCTCATTCCTCCAGTTTGCAAATTCCAGCTTATTCACAACCACTGGCATTTTTATTTATTATGCATCTAACTTGTTTTCAGCCCCAAAATGATAGTACTGGTAATATCCAACTAAGACATACTCGGAGTCGTCCTACTGGAATCAATGAACTTAAGAGTCCATTGCTTTGAGTATTACATAGTTAGATTAATAATAATAATAATAATGTTATACTACCTGTGTTTTCGGGATTTAAAAAAAAATCCTATTGATGTATAGGAATAATCTGGAATGTGCAAAGTGGAGTTATGGGGGGGGGAGAGACCAAAGAAATAAGCCCCCTTGGGGATGGTGGACGGTGTACAGGCCAAGAGTGTGGCGTTGTAGGTGCAAACCCGTGTTGCAAAAATATGGAACGCTTCACGAATTTGCGTGTCATCCTTGCGCAGGGGCCATGCTAATCTTCTCTGTATCGTTCCAATTTTAGTATATGTGCTGCCGAAGCGAGCACAAATACAACCTGCCCTACCATGCTATATAAACCTCTTATACATAAAGAATTTCATGTTATGGTGCAGTACATTATACATTGTTTTTCCAATAACTCCATTTTCCCTCCGAGTTCTTTGCCCTGTGTTTTCCTTTATGTTTAAATTTTGACATTAATTCAGCAGATTTTTTATCTCCGCTCCACGCTGCCTGGCGATGCATGATGGGAAACCTCGTATGCAAATTAACGCCTCCCAAGTTTAGGAGGAGGGGGAGAGAGAGAGTACGCGTGAGAGAGCAGGGTCCTCACTTTCAAGGCATTTTGTCTTTTGATCTGCCCGAAAAGAAAAAAAATTGAATCCTTCCACTGAAAAAAGTTAATTTTAACAGAACTGTGAGGGAATACATTTTGTTATTATTATTATTATTATTATTATTATTATTATTGGGATGATCTTTCAGGCACTTCTTTAGACAGCACTAAAGAAGGAGGGGAGGTCCTTCCAAGGGCAGTCGGAGTTGGCGCAGGCGCAGAGCAGAAGGACAGCCGGGATGTACGCTGGGTGAGTAAGGGAGGGATGGAAGAGTTCATTTGTTACCGCGGGGGGGGTGAGAGGGAGACGAATGTACCAAAAACGAAGGTAGCAACTTCATCATTTTAATTACTCCTGATAAGGCAACGCCACTTCCAGGGAATCCCCCCCTTTGCTTGCTGGGGCAATTACTCTTTTGTGGGGCAAGTTCCAATTAATTTTTTTGGTGCAAATAAAGGGGGTGGTGTTTTGCCACTAGCGGTCAAATCTGCAGAATTAATCATTTTCCAGTTTCTTTCTTTTTTTAAAAAACTGGTTTGGGGAAAATACTTCCTAAGGTCCTGCCTGCACCATACGTTTAAAGCACTATGATGCCACTTTTGTTACAGGAATGGCTCCCCCCCCCGATGCATCCTAGGAACTGTAGTTTGTTCAGGGTGCTGAGAGTTGTCAGCTGACTTTCTATCACCCCCCTCCCAGAACTAAAGTTTCCAGAGTGGTTTGTTTAACAATCAATTCCTGTAATTATTATTTATTGAATTTAACAATCAATTCATATGATTATTATTTATTGTATTTAACAGGCAATCCCTATGATCATTGTTTATTGTATTTAACATCCCACCTTTTCTCCAAGGAGCTCAAGGGGGCTCCTGGTTCTTGCCCTCCTCGTTCAACCCCCACAACAACCCGGTGAGGTAGATTAGGCAGTGACCGGCCCCCAAGGAGCTTCATGGCCAAGTGGGTATTCAGATGTTCATGGGTCTTAGCCCAGCACTCTAACCACTACACCACCACTGTCTTTCTTCCCAGGGAATTGTAGCTTTATGACGGAAGTAAGGAACTCCTAATCACACAGGGGCATGTGGCCCCCAGAAGGTGACCCACGAGGGAATTTGGCCCTCGGGCTGACAAAAACATTCCCCAGATTTTCCCTGGCTGTTCTTGATATGCAGGCTCAGGTGTGACCCTCAAGTTCACCTACAGGTGGGAAAAGGGGGAAAAATGGCGTGTTGTGAGATACAGGACAAGGCAGCTGTGTTGTGATTTAACCAAATTTACGGCAGATTATCTTTCCTTTGAAATATAGATACAGCGGGCTCCACATACAGTTTCCTTCTGGGTAGCTGCAGCCCATCCCAGTCCGCCTGCTTCACCTGCTGGTCTCGGGGAGGTGCACAATGGATCTGGCCTACGTCTGCGAATGGGAGAAGCGTCCCAAGAGCCATCACTGCCCATCCATCCTGTTGGTCTGCGCCTGGTCCTGCCGCAACCTGATTGCTTTCACCACAGACCTCAAAAACGAGGAAGAGAAAGGTAATCCCTATTATTATTAATACTTATTATTTGCATGTAGATCTCACCTTTTTTTCCCTCCTCCAAGGAGCTCAAGGTGGCATACAAACCTGGCTCTCCAAGTTCATCCTCACAACAACCCTCCAAGGTAGATCAGGCTGTGAGACAAAGTTATGTTCCCCAGGAGTGAGAGACTTGTGGCCCCTCCAGATGTTGCTGGCCTTCACCTCTCATCATTCCTGGCTATTGGTGCTCCTGGGAGTTGGGAGTCCAGCAGCAACATCTGGAGGGCCAGAGATGTCCCCCTCCCTGGTCTTGAGAAGAGGGATTCCCCACTCTTAGGAGAGGAATGCCTCTTCTCAATAGAGGCATTCCTCCATCTCTCACACGCCGTAGGGAAATGCCACTTCTTAGAGCAGAGCTGGGGGGACATCTGTGACCCTCGAGATCTTGTGGGACTTCACCTCCCATCATCCCAGATCACACTGGCTGGGGGTGATGGGAGTTCAACAAAATCAGTGTTCTCAGCCCCGGATTTAAAACCACGCTAGGAGGAATGGGAGAGGTTGCAAGTTAAGACGGGAAGGGCTACCGTAGCTCAGTGGGTAGATCATCTGACTTTGCGCAGAAGGTCCCAGGTTCAATCCCTGGTGTGTCCAAATAGGGGTGGGGGAAGCTCTGGAGAGCTTCTGCCAGTCAGAGTGGGCAATACTGAGCTAGATGGAGCAATGGGCTGACAGTCTAGGGCAGCTTCCTAAATTCCTAAAAAAATCAAAGTAGTTTCATTCTTGAGCTGTGAGGGATTAAAAAACAGGAGAATCCCAGTTTATATCTTGATGGATTCTGGCACTGTGTAATCTCAGGAGGTGGTGATCCGCTTCTGCCCCAGATTCAGCATCCTCCCTGAGCAACTCACTTTTTAAAGCTTTCCTCCTGGTCTCGTCCCACCTAAGGGTGCTCCTTCCCTCCCCTCTTCTCCCTTAGATCTCACCCACATGATCCACATCCTCGACACCGAACACCCGTGGGATGTCTACTCCGTCAATTCCGGACACATCGAAATCATCACGTGCTTGGAGTGGGACCAGTCAGGTAAGGGGTCACCGAAACGGCCGCCGGTTCCAGATGGGAAGCTGTTGTCAGGTGTTGTCAGGCTGGGAACCCAAGCGAGCGGTGAGAATGGCAAATCCCCCTGGTGGTGGTGGGTCTTTCGGAGAGGGATTGACAACCAAGCTGCCGGTATGCTGCTGTTATGGAAACCTACGATGTGGTTGGCCTTGGGATATACCGTCTCCCAAGTTCTGGGCACCTGCCCTCAAAAAGAATATTGTGGAGCTGGGAAGAGTACAGAAAAGGGCAACCAAAATTATTGCGGGGTTGGGAAAGTCAGCCCTCCGGGCCCCTGTGTAGCCTGTGGTGCAAAAGGTAAACTTCACATTCACTGCTCTGCTCCCTTTTGCCTCTGGCCTCGCCCAGCAGTAGCACGTGGCCCTCATAGGGTTGTCCAGCATGGCACGTGGCCCTCAGTCTGGAAAAGGTTCCTGGGCTGAAGCAAGTCCGCTACGTGCAAAGGTTCAGGGGCATTTTAAGCTTGGGAGATATGATGGAGGTGTGTAAAAAGTTGCAACGTGCTGAGAAAGTAGAGTGAGAGAACAATCTCTCTCACAAATGTGTGAGCCGAGTGGGGCCATCCTACGGTGCTGGACGGCGAGGGATTCTCACAAATGGCTCTTAAGAACAAAGGGAGCTGCTTTAGCCAAGTATTCTCTACACTGACTGGCAGCGGCTTTCTCTAGGCTTTCCGGCAGGGGCCTCGCCCAGCCTCAGTTGGAGACGGCATCGGGGACTGAACCCGGGGCCTTCTGCAGGCAAGGCAGAGGCTCTGCCCACTGAGCTATGGCCCTGCCTCTCCTGATCTCTCCACTTCTTTCGGCTGCAGGCTCCAGGCTCCTGTCTGCCGACGCGGACGGGCACATCAAGTGCTGGACCATGATGGACCACCTGGCGAACAGCTGGGAGAGCACCGTGGGCAGCGTTGTGGAGGGGGACCCCGTCGTGGCGCTCTCGTGGTTGCATAACGGGGTGAAACTGGCTCTGCACGTGGAGAAGGTGGGTGGGCAAGAGGAGCGGTTGGTGGGTGCTTGGTTTTTTCAAGGGGGGTTGCCAAATATAGGGCGGGTGGGGGGGGTCATCAGCAAGTTCATGGGAGAGAGTAAAGACCCCACATTCAATATCTGTCCCAGGCCTACAAAAATGGTCCTGAATGCCATCTTTTGGGATTCCATGGGAATCTTCTTTCTGGTGAGATTTTTTTGGGGGCGCTGTGTGATTTGTGTTTGTTGGGCTTTGGGTGGGAGCCAGGAGGTTGAAAGATGTCAAGCAGGGGAGTGCAAAGGAACTGTTTTGGGATTAACTGGGATTGCAAGTGTATCGTTTGTACTATGGTTTTACTGTGTATTTTTCTCCCGGCTTTGTCATTTTACTCTGCTGTACACCACTTAGAGATATTTTTATATATGTTAAAAGTGGCAAAGAAATAGCCTAAATCAGGGGTTCCCAAACCTCCCCTCCCCATGCACTGCTTGACATTTGCTGAAGGTCTTGGCAGCCTGTTATTTAGCAGTTGCAATATGTTGTGTTCTGTGCTGTTATGATTTTCAATAGTATTTTTATTGCTTCTATTCATTCCTTATACTTTGTATTTGACTGTATATTACCTTAATAAAATACAATATATAAGAAATAAAAGCTCCAAGAAAGATACAATTAAAAATCAGTATATTTAGTGCAGTGGAGATGTGCTGCCTTCCATCTTAAAGGCTGAAACTGATTTTATTTTCCCTGCTTTTTAGGTTTACCTCTTTAGTCCCCTTTTAATATACTCCCCTAGATTACTTAACTATATGTTATGTATTTTTATCTATTTTAATGTTTTTTGTGTTTTTATTGTGTTTTATTTTATTGTCAGCTGCCCTGAGTGCCCCATTTTAGGGTAGAAGGGTGGGACAGAAATATTTTAAACAAACAAATCTTCAACCACAAGTCCCCAGACGTGCCATGGGCTGCCTGAATGAAGCTCGTGGACAAGTGGTGGTCCGTGGACTGGAGCTGGGAGCCCCTGGCCTAACACCACCTCCTTTCTTCTGTCCTCAGTCGGGAGCTTCGAACTTTGGGGAGAAGTTCTCCCGGGTCAAGTTCTCCCCATCGCTCACCCTCTTTGGTGGGAAACCAATGGAAGGCTGGATTGCAGTCACCATCAGTGGCCTGGTCACAGTCTCGCTGCTGAAACCCAACGGGCAGGTGCTGACCTCCACGGAGAGCCTGTGCCGCCTGCGGTGCCGGGTGGCCCTGGCCGACATCGCCTTCACGGGCGGGGGCAACATTGTGGTGGCCACCTCTGATGGTAGCAGCGCTTCCCCCGTCCAGTTCTACAAGGTCTGCGTCAGTGTGGTGAACGAGAAGTGTAAGATCGACACGGAGATCCTCCCCTCGCTTTTCATGCGCTGCACCACGGATCCGGCCCGGAAGGACAAGTACCCAGCCATCACTCACCTGAAATTCCTTACCCGGGATATGTCTGAGCAGGTGAGACCTTCACGGTTGTCCATTTCAGGTTGCAACCTTTGCACAAAGGGCAAAGAGAACGATCAACACCATGTGTGTTAACATTTTCATTCCATCTTTCCTCCCACAAGCTCAGGATAATAGTTCATCTCGCCCCTTTTCTCATTTTTGTTTGCACAACAGCCCTGCTAGTCTGAGGAAGCGCGATTGGCCCAAGAACACCCAAAGATCTTTGAAGCCGGGGTGGGGGGTTGGACCCAGATTGCTACAGGCCTAGCCTGATATTCTAAGCCTGGATGTCCCTCCAGAAGTTGTTAGATGCTGACAACCATCAGTCTCTGCCAACAGAGTCAATAGTCAGGGAGATGATGGGAAACGCAGTCCAAAATGCCTGGTGGGGATAAGATTGGAGAAAACTGTTCTACCAACTGCCTGTAGAAGCTACTGTGCCCTGAGTCTTTTAAGCAAGAAAGGAGTGTAGCTCAGTGGGTAGAGCACCTGCTTTACAGAAGGTCCCAGTTTCAGTCCCCAGTGGCATCTCCAGGTAGGGCTGGGAATGGCCCCTGTCTGAAACCCTGCAGAGCTGCTGCCAGTCAGTGTTGACAGTCCTGAGTTAGATAGACCGATGGTGCGATTCAGTATAAGGCAGTTTCCTGCATCCCTGTGTTCCCCAGATGCTTCTGTGTGCTTCCAATCAAAACAACAGCATTGTGGAGTGCTGGTCTCTCCGGAAAGAAGGGCTGCCGGTCAACAACATCTTCCAGCAGATCTCCCCAACAGGTGAGTCTTTGGCAGATGTCGCTTCCCTGAAGGAGCCCAGCACTCGTCTGTTGCTCCTACCAAAACTCATCAGAAGAGCCAGTGGACAAGTCCAGTAAGGCCTCTCACGAAAGGTGTCCTGGATGAGGAGGCAGAGCGGGCCGGCGACTCCGTCCTGAAGCCCAAGCTTGCGTTATTTATTGATTTGGCTAACTGATATGCCACTTTATATTTCAGTAAAAATCCCAGCGAATAGAAATTAATGCAAGAATCAATGTAAGATATTCCACTTTCAAAACCAAATTTATATTATTGTCATCATTATGACATTGAACTTTTATCCTGCCCTTCTTCCCCAAGGAGCCCTGGGCAGGAAACATAACCACAACAATTTAACAGGAAAAAGCCGTTAAAAATATCTCAAACACAATTACAATAAAAAATATTCTAAAACACAATTAAAAATATTGTAAAAGTACCGTTTAAACATACTCCAAAACACAGCTTGAGCACATTCTGCTCCTGCTAACACTAATATAATATTTTAAGTAACGTCATTAAATAAATATATCTGAGCAAATAAGTAAACATCACCAAAATCATAATGATGAGACAATCCCTTCTCAGAGCCTTCTGATAAGTTTTGTCCCCTTAGAGCCATACGCCAATGGAAGCAGTTACCGAGAGAGGTGGTGGGCTCTCCGACACTGGAGGCATTCAAGTGGCAGCTGGACAGCCACCTGTTGGGGATGCTTTGATTTGGATTCCTGCAATGAGCAGGGGGTTGGACTGGATGGCCTTACAGGCCCCTTCCAACTCTACTATTCTATGATTCTATGAACACGGAGGCCCAGCACTCAACACCAGCCAGTCAGCCATAGTTATTATTTATTCATAGTTCTAATGCAGGCACAGAGAACCACTGTGGCCCTGCAGATGTTCTTGGAGTCCAACTCCCATCATCATCGTTGACCATTGGCCATGCTGGTTCCCGGGAGCTTCTGGGAGTCAGAATCCCAACAATATCTGGAGGGCCACAGGTTCCTCATCTCTGCTCTAGGAAGAGGCATTCCTTGCTCTCAGGAGGGAATGCCTCTTCTAGATAGAAGCATTCCTCCATCTCTCGCATGCAGTCAGAAAATGCTACTTCTTAGAGCAGGAATGCGGGACCCTTTCAACTCTCCCTATTCTATGTAAATACGCTCAAGGCGGCTTACAGTAAACAGTAAAATGACACATAACATATTCGAAACAGATGCCCACAGGGAATCCCCCCCCCAAAATATCTAGTATTCTAGATGTCTCCTACCATCTAGGGTTTGGAGGTAGACTCTCTCTGAGGCTGGAGGCTCCATCTAGCCATCATTATTTGCATTCATGCCTGGCCAATCAAGAATTTTCATTCTGCTTGGGAATTCATTTTCGGATGTGGTGTGTGTGTGCGCATGTGTGTGTTCTCGTTTGTCCTGTGCTCTGAACCCTGAGCTCACGTTGTGATTGCAGCAAAATTGCACCTTTTTGCCTCCTGCCGTTCCCCTCTGTTTTGCTTCACCGCAATTGCAATTTTCCCTGAGCCAGGAACAGACAAAGAGAAGGGAGGGGGTTTTAATGGTTGTTTTTGCACAGTGAACCACGGATGCTGTCGCTTTCCTTCCTCCTGGCTCCTTGCCAGGGAACAGGATGCTCTGACTCTCCAGTCGAAGCGAGAGTCAACGTGATCGCTTCCGTCTGGACTCCAGAGAGTCCCAGTCCGAACTCTTTGTGGTTTTTCCATAATTCAATATTTGATGATGGCTTGAGCCAGGCTTCCCAAATGGTAGTCTGTGGGCCACCAGTGGCCCACTATCTTCACTCTGGTGGTCTGCGGCCTGTCGGGGGATTTGTGGTTGAAGATGGTAGACAGCACATCCTGTCATGCTGAATAGTCATGTTTATTTTTAATTGTGTTTTTAATGCTTGTATTTCTTATATTGCATTTTACGGTATTCCAGTTTGAATTCTGTGGAATTCAGATTGTAATGCCATAAAATACAAGGGAGAGAAGCAGCAGTAAAAATGATTAAAAACCATGCAGCACCCAGCATAGGGCATCACAGTTGTTACAACCGGCAGAAAAAAATAATGAAGCGGCCTGTCAAGACTTTGAGCAATTTCCAAGTGGTCTGTGAGGAGCACTGGCTTAAGTTGTTTCCTGCTCCTTCTCACCAACAAACTAGGCGACTTATTACAAAGAGTCTTTTCGAGAAGCCCACAGAGCCCTGTTGCCATGTGTGAAAGGAAGGCATTTGCCAGCTTTCAGACTACACAGTGTTCTTTCACCGGACAAAATAATTATTTTGTGTTACTTATTTATGAATTTATAGCCTGCCCTTCCTCCTGAAGAAGCCCACGGCTGCAAACATACCCACAACAACAACTGGACAACAAGAAAAGGAAAAGCGTTCAAAAAACAGTTAACCACCACCTAAAACACAGTTTCCGTTAAAAACAGCCTTTCATTGGCGATCTTCAGGTTGCCAGGAACAGTCTCCTTCAGCCATCGAAATGTAAACAATAAGATAACTCAGTGACATTTTCAGGGCTGGGCCCCCCACAAATTTATTTGGCCTCTTTCTCCCGCCGTCAAGCACCACTGGTGGCTCTGGTTTGCAATTAGTATGTTTTTAAACCATCTGCTGCCTCCTTATTTGTCAGTTGGCGACAAGCCGCCGATGATCCTGAAGTGGCGGATCCTTTCAGCCACCAACGATTTGGACCGGGTTTCGGCCGTGGCACTCCCCAAGCTGCCCATCTCCTTGACCAGCACGGATTTGAAAGTGGCCAATGACACCAAATTCTACCCTGGGTTAGGTGAGGAAAGCTTTCCTTTTTTGGCTGGACCTTTTATTGATGATGACGGTAATGAAGCAAGATGTCGGAATACTGTAGGGCAGGAAGCAGCTTTTTACTGAGTCAGACCATCGGTCCATCTAGCTTAGTGTTGTCTACACGGACTGGCAGCGGCTCTCTAGGGTTTCAGGCAGGGGACATTCTCAGCCCTACCTGGAGATGCTGCTGGGGATCCAATCTGAGGCCTTCTGCGTACAAAGGAGATGCTCTACCACTGAGATACAGCCTTTCCTCAAAAAATAAAGACTCTAGTCCTCATGATTCCGAATAAAGGATTAATAGGAAGATAGGAAGCTGACTGATATAGTGAGTCAGGCCATCGGTCTATCTAGCTCAGTACTGTCTACACTGACAGGCAGCGGCTCTCCAGAGCTTCAGGCCTACCTGGGACCTTCTGCATGCAAAGCAGATGCTCTGCTGCTAAGGTACAGCCCCAAGGGTCCTATAGAGCATTGATTAGTACCGAATGTGGCAGTGACAGCATGCCAGCAGATTCTTCTGCTGTTCCCCAGCGTTTGGAATGCAGAGATAGATTGCACCTGGAGGTGGAGGCTTGGTCTTTTCTACATAGGCTAATAGGTGCCAATAGACCGATCTAAGGACATAGGTGGTTCAAGACCTCTCCCCGTCGTGTGCTTTGTAGTGCGTGCATTTTTGTAAAAGGAATAAATGGATAAATTACCCTTCCCCGCTGAAACTGCTCCCTCTCTGTGCCGTCCCTTCCAGGCCTGGCCCTCGCCTTTCACGACGGCAGCGTCCACATCATCCACCGTGTCTCGCTGCAGACCATGGCAGTCTTCTACGGCGCCACCTCCCAGCGGCCGGTGGACGAGCAGGCCATCAAGAGGCAGCGGGCGGCCAGCCCCCTGGTCCACTTCAAAGCCATGCAGATGTCCTGGACATCGCTGGCCTTAGTTGGCATCGACAGCCACGGGAAGGTAAGTCGTACTGTGGAGTGCCAACCCTATCTGATTCAGGCTCACTGGTGTGTTTTTCTCCATTACATTTGATGAAAAACCTCAGCTTAGAACGTTTCATGAAACAGCTTACAGAACACACAGGTCTCTGCAGCTCTGCACAGCAGGGCTAGGCTTGGCTGCTCAAGCTAAGGTGTTGTCGTAGCAACTTGACACGCTCAACACAGGAGACCACTTAAGTAGACTCGAGGCAGGCTCTTGCTTGCACGGGAACTGTCTCCCGGTGGCGACAGGCAGCCTGTTGCTGTTTTAATCTCTTCTTTAAAAATGTGCTGGTAATTCCTTGCTTTTCATTGTTTTGTCAATAATTTTAATCTCTTTTGCAAACTGCTCAGAGAGGTTTCTTTCTTTTAATAATCAAGCGGTATATAAAACTTGCTAAATAATCGTGTGATCCCCCCCTCCACTTTTTTATTTCGGTTTGCCTGGCCGCTTCTGCTTCCAGCTGTGCATGCTACGCATCTCTCCGTCCATGGGGCACATGCTGGACCTGAACATCTCTCTGCGCCACTTGCTCTTCCTCCTGGAATACTGCATGGTGACCGGCTATGACTGGTGGGACATCCTGCTTCACGTCCAGCCTGGCATGGTGCAAAACCTGGTGGAGAAACTCCATGAGGAATACATGCGGCAGAACGCGGCTCTACAGCAGGTGAGGGCGCAGGTGCATGCCCCGCCCCCTGCCCCTTGGAGGGTGTGGCTTTAAGGAGTGCCTTAGAATTAACTGAACAGGGCTGACATCCATTGAAGGGCGTGGAGCAGTGATTTCTAAATGCCATTAGGTGGCACTAGTCTCTTGGCATATGGAGCAATTCAGGGAATTGCACAGTCACGGCAGAAGTGCTTAAAACTGTGCTCGACGTAGGAACTGAGACGAAGCCAGTTTGAAACGGATTGGCTGTCCACAAAAGACCCTCTGAATTGTAGTGGGGGGTGTTTTGAGGTTAATTCACTTTCAGCCGAAACCTCCGCGGTTTTCCGTTCTCACCCAGTGGATTGGGAGCGTCTTTGTCCAGCGCATATAAAATAAATAATAATGACGAAAGCAACCTAGAACGGTCCCTTATACTGAGTCAGACCATTGGTTTATCCAGCTCAGTGTTTTCTACTACACTGACTGGCAGCAGCTCTCTGGGGTTTCAGGCGTCTCTCCCAGCCCTGCGCAGGATTGCGCTGAGGACTAGACGCTCTGCCCACTGCAGCTGTTCCCCCTAAAGTGTTGGGTGAAAGTGTTGCATGACTGAGGATAACGCTTTTGCTTTGACAGGTCCTCTCTACGCGCATCATTTCCATGAAAGCTTCGCTGTGCAAGCTCTCCTCTGCTACGGTGGCACGGGTGTGCGATTACCATGCCAAGCTTTTCTTGATCGCCATCAGCTGCACCCTGAAATCGCTCCTCCGCCCCCCTGTCCTGAACACGCCAGACAAGAGCCCTGGGGACCGGCTTACTGAGATCTGCTCCAAGATCACAGACATAGGTAAGTTCAAGCTAACCAACTGCCGAAATTCTTCTGAAATTTGCCTAATCCAAATCCCCATGCCCCCAAATTTTTGAGGTCCAAATTACTTGTATTTCCCCCCCCAAAGTGGAATCCACACACTGTGAGTCCTGAATTCTGCATCCAGGCAATAACTTTGGCTGTTGGAGCGATGCAATTGCAGAGTAGGCTGCCAAAAAGAGCCTGCAGCTTAATTGTTCTGTCCCAAATCTAGGGCTGCCCACCTAACCAGCTCCCTGCTGATCAATCTATATATAATTCAGAGCACGAGCAAGTTCAAGGAGGCACGAAATATTTGCAGGTGGCTCAAGTAAGCGAGCCAGGAAAGGAAAAGCTGCCCCTCTGCTATGTACATGAGGTGTTCACTCATTTATTTATAATGTTTCTATCCTACCCTTCTACCCTATAATAGGGCACTCAGGGCGGCTTACAAAAATCGAACACGTACATAATAAAATTGCAAACAATAACATCACAAAAACATTAAAATAAATTAAAATACATAAAATACAGTTAAAATACATGACTTGCCCTCATTCCAGATATTGACAAGGTGATGATTAACCTGAAGACGGAAGAGTTTGTCCTGGAGATGACCACCTTGCAGTCGCTCCAGCAGCTGATCCAGTGGGTGGGCGACTTCGTCCTCTACCTGCTCGCCAGCCTCCCCAACCAGGTGAGACCCTCCTTCCCTCCCCCACAATTCCATAAAAAGCTTTGGCGTCATGATTTTTGCATCAGCCTATTTAAAAGCGTGCCACCATTACTGTCAGCCAGCGAGATATTTCTGAAACCGGGAGCTGTTTTAAACTTAAAAACCTCAGAAGGGCCTGGCTGTCGGATTAGGCCACTGGCCCTCACGTCCGGTATCAGAGCCACTTGCTCCCTAGGAGTTATCCATGGTGCTAGTGTAGCATCCTTTCTCACAATGCCCAAAGGATGCCCCATAGTGAAGCCCGCACAAAGGACCTCGGCACCACAGGAACTCTCCCCACTTGTGATCCCCAGCGAGAGACAGACTGCATCTCTGGTAGTAGTAGCCAATGAAAGGCTTATAACTGGGTCTGGGGAGCCTTTGGCCCTCTGGAAGTTGCCAAACTACAGATCCCATCATCCATGACCATTGACCATGCTTGCTGGGACCTGGGAGTCCTGGGTTCAAATCAGCCACATGAAGCTCATTGGGGTGGCCTTGAGCCAGTCACCGATTCTCAGCCTGACCTACTTCACAGGGTTGTTGTGAGGAAAAAATTGGGATGGTGGAAACAGACCTCTGTTTGCATGCCACCTTTATTTTATTTATTATTTTATATTTAATTTGTATCCCGCCCTTCATCCCAGCAGGGGCCCAGGGCGGCAAACAGAGCGCTAAAAACACTCTAAAACATCACACCTCGAGCTCCTTGGAGGAGGAAAGGTGGGATATAACTGTAATAGATAAATAAATAAATGTTAAGCTTTTGAGATGCTTGTTCCCTCCCCAGCCCAATCATAACAGCCCCCCAATAAATAAATAAACGTTGTTACGGTCTTGATGTGTCTCTTCTCCCTGCCAGGGTTCTGGTCCGGTTCGTCCAGGTCACAGCTTCCTGCGGGACGGCGCCTCTCTGGGCATGCTCCGCGAACTGATGGTCGTGATCCGCATCTGGGGCCTCTTGAAGCCAAGCTGCCTCCCTATTTATACGGCAACTTCTGACACTCAGGACAGCATGTCCCTCCTTTTCCGCCTCCTCACCAAACTTTGGCTGTGCTGTGAGTTATCGCCCTCTGTCGGGTGGGGGATGCTGGGCAGGCCTCCTCTGCAGGGTCGTTTTGCGAGGGTCAGGGAGGGCAGAGCGCACCTGCGTTGCTCCACTTCCACCGCTGTCCGCCAGATGGTGACAAAAAGGGAATGAAATTCTTTGGTTCAAGAATCTGTATGTAATTTGGACAGCCCTTCATCTCCAACGCATGTGGACACCGCTTTAAGAGACTGTGGCCAAATTTGGCACAGCAGATCTCTGGATCAGGGAGCAGGCTTTTTGCTTTTGTTTGGATAGCACAGGACGCCGCTCAGGATCCAGATAGGGGGCTTGTCCTGGTCTCACTGGGCTCCCAAGGAAGCAAGAGACTTGCCATTAGCAACAGCACCAACGTGGGCAACAGCCAAAGCAGCATCCAGGGCCAGTCCAAAGAGTCAGGGAAGCAGAGTCCACGACACCAAAGGGGTCGAGGGAAGGTCGCAGCAGAGGTCGGGGTCCAGTCAGCCGGTGGGCAAAGCGAGGCAAGCGGAGAGGCAGGCCTGGGGCAGTCCATGGCTAGGTCTGGAGTCAGCAGGCAATCAGGGCCGGTGCCTAGACCTTGTTCCAGCAGCTCTTCCAGCCCAGCACTGAGGGGGCTTTTGAACTGGAGCCACACTCTGAGCCTCAGCTGACTCCTGTCAACCACCATCAGCCAGACTTTTACTTCTGAGGAGACCTTTACTCCCAAGGAGACCTTGCCTGCAGTCAGGCACTTCAGTGGGCGGGCCGGGTCTCCAGCTGATGCCTCTCTCTTGGGCTCGGGACCCGTTTAGCTGTGATGCCAGTGGCCGTGCTTGCCCTGGGTGCAGCCGGCCCTCCCGTGGCCTTGTCACAGCACCCTTGCTCCTCACCCCCAGGTGGATCCTGACCCAGGGCTGAGTCCCCCTGGGATGTGACAGGACAGAGCCTGTCCACACGGCATGGATTCTAACCACCAGTTTCAAAAGTCTGCCGATTTTTTTGGCTTCTGAGCATTCCTGAGCAACGCTGGGTACGAGAGCTACTGGTTCTTAAATAATTTGGGAAGGAGCAAGACAAGAGACTTCTACTTAGCCAAGTTCAGGGCCAGTGCGTGCAGAAAATTAGTGCCTGAGGCGCTACCTTATTGCATGCAAAGGGTTGCAAGGAGCTTTGCGTGTTTGGAAATAAAACTGCAGCAGTGGAACCTGCATCTTGTGACTTTTGTGGGCAAAGCAGAGCAGACAGATTTTTAAAATAATAATAATTAAAACCTCCTCCCAGATGTGCTAGTCTTCTAGGTGCAGGGATTTTCAGTTCCAGCCTTTGCACTGCCTGAATACAATGCTGACACCTGTTCTAGCCACCCCTCCGAAGGTGCTTCCTTTAAGCCTCATCTCTCCCCCCTGCTTTCCACGCAGGTCGTGACGAGGGCCACCCCAGCGAGCCGGATGACACCTTGATCGACGAGTGTTGTCTGCTGCCCAGCCAGCTCCTCATCCCCAACATCGACTGGCTCCCTGTCAACGACGCCATCATCAACAAGCTGCAGAACAAGCAGCCCGTCAGGATGCAGTTTGGGAAGCCACCGGCGCTGGTGGGTCACACTACCGCCCTCCAGTTCGATGCAGGTGTCAGGTACGCCAGGGGGCCGCTTCCTTTCTCGGGGGGGGGGGCTGTAATGTTCCTCCCACTGGCACCACCTGTCAGGCTCCCACCCGTGGCTACCAGCAGTCAGAATCACACTTTTTATTTTTCTTTCGCTCATCCTAGCACAGATCTCACAAGATCCCACTGCTAGGCAGCACCACCAGCCACTCCCTGTAAACAATACTGCTAGAGACTTCGCCTTAGTCTCCCTATGGCTTGTTACTTTGTGTCTGGGTGCCCTTGCTGTCCACAACCCCCTTGGATCTTCCTCTATGAAGCATACAGTCCTGGGTTGCTCTGGATACTTGACGATGTTACAATATCTCCCTTCACTGCTGCCACCGTCAGATACAGTTTCCCTCCAGCCTTGGTAATTACCCTGCCCTCCCTTCTGGTCTGTGTATCCCCAGCCAAGGATCAGGCTTTTGGTAAACCAAGAAAAGTATTTATTTGATAACACCAGGAAATAACAAGATTACTTTAGGAATGTTTAACAAGCGTATGGTTTCATATAGTGTCACTCTTTATGTTTCTGGTCATATATATATACTGTCTAAATATCAGCCAAATATAATCCAACCCACAACCAACTCCAATCCACACTCCACAACCAACCACCAACAACTCCCCCACAAAAGAGAACCCTGAACCAATGGTCATCCTCTCATTTATACCTTCAGCCACTCAAACACTCAGCCAATCATCATACAGCATTCTCCAGCATTCTAGCCCTGACTGACTTTGGTTCGTTAATGTCAGTGGGTGTGACTCTGAGTAGGACTTAAGTTGGACACTGCCCAATGTAGCTAAAAATGACATAGAAACCGATTTAAAAACAGTTAAACGTCTGAAAACATGTGGAAGGGAGTTCCGTAGGTTAAGGGCCACCGCCACAGAGACGGGGTTGTATAAATAATGCTTCCCCCTCCTTCAGGGCACCCGGACGGCCAAAGATCGACCACCTGCGGCGGCTTCATCTCGGGGCATATCCCACGGAGGAGTGCAAATCCTGCACCAGGTGAGCGCCAAGGACCACAACGGAAGGGGGGAGGGGTCCCAGAAGATCCCGCCCTTTATTGGGCTGACATTTAGGGGAAAGGCCATGGTAGCTCAGTGGTTAGAGAGCACCTGGTCCAATCCTCAATGGCATCGCCAGGCAGAGCCGGGGGAAAAACCCAGTCTGGAATCCTAGAGAGCCGCTGCCGGTTGGTGTGGACAAGACTGAGCTAGATGGCTCAGAACGGCAGATTGCCATGTCCCTATTTAATTTAGTCCTTCATTCAGAACGATGAGGACTAGAATCTTGATTCAGGGTAAGGGACATAGCTCAGTGGTGCCTGCCTTGCGTGCAGAAGGTCCCAAGTTCAATCCCCAGCGGCGTCTCCAGGTAGTGCTTGGAGAACCTGCCTGCCTGAATCCCTGGGGAGCCGCTGCCAGTCAGGGTAGGCAGCACTGGGCTAGATGGACCCGACGGTCTGACCCGAGGCAGCTCCCCTGTGATGTCCGTCGCTTGCTTCGCAGGTGCGGCTGCGTCACGATGCTCCGCTCCCCCAACAAGACCACCGCCGTGAGGCAGTGGGAGCAGCGGTGGATCAAGAACTGCCTCTGTGGGGGCCTTTGGAGGAAGATGCCTCTCGGCTACTCGTGACTGCGCCCCCTGCAGCAAAGGAGGAAGGACTGCGGAAGGTGTCCGGAGCCGTGGAACCGGCCCACCTGCTGGGCAAAGGGGTTTGCGAAAGGGACTGCTCAGCAGTCATAGAGTTAGGAAAGGACATTCAAGGGAGGACTATGGCTGTGATCATTCTGTGCCGCTTTCACCACTGCCGTCATGGCACAGACTTCCAAGGGGCATCCAGGCCATGTCACCGAGTGGTTGCCAGGAGTTGAGTCGCAGACATGCCAGGCTAGAGTTGCTTTCCCCCTCTTTGCACCCTGATCCTGCCCCCACCTCCAAATGGCAGCTGTGTTGGAATGGGGTGACCTCCAGCTTCCTCAGAACAAAGCGTTTTTAAATTTTTGGCGCTTGCATTGGGTCAAACTGCAGAAAGGCCCTGAATGTAGAAAACTAGCAGATATGAAAGAGAGAGAGAGGTTTAGCCTAACCACCTTCTTCCCACACTCGCTCTCTACCCATGGGGAGAGTTTGTGTTTTTGTGGGGAGCATTCAGCTTCCCTTTAGAAGCAACACGTTTCTGAATGTTCCAGGTGCCCTGGAAAAAACACAGAAGTTGCCTGCATACAAAAAGCTAGTATTCCTGGAAGACGGAGAAAAAGCCCTGATCAGCTATTTTCTGCATGCAGGGAGTTCCTACCTGCAGTCTGAAGTGGGCAGACTGAAATTCTGCCACCTCGTTCTGCATAATCTACAGATTAGCTCAACCTGCAGTAGGTAACTGTTGCAGGGGTTGGGAACCTGCAGCCCTCCATATGTTCCTGGCCTCCCACCATTGTCCCTGGTCTCTCAAATTTGTAAAGTAAGTTGGTGTGCAACACACACACACACACCAAACTGATAGCAACAGCCTCAAATGTTCCTAGGATAAGATTCCCAGGATAGTCCACGTTTTTGGGAGGGACGGATCCACGTACATTTTCTCCAGCCTTATGTCTAATTTTCCTGGCCTATAAACATAAGACATGGACATTAAAAGTAGAATTTTGGTGGCAGCGGAGAAGTATGTCTTTAGGGAGAGGAACGATTTTGTAAATATGATTTTGAGATTTATACAAAACATGGCAAAGTTGTGTGTGTGGTTGTTTCTTGACTTTTCCCACTGAAGTCTCTTCTCATCCTTGCTTTTTCCAAAGAAAATATTAAAACACACAAACACGCATATATACACACACAGAGAGAGGGAGACATCAGTGTAACAGCTGAGTTGTACCATGGCACAATTGTAAGCTTTCTGGTTTTTGGCTTCTGTGCTGCTGTCCTAGACAGCCACAGAAATTATTTCTGGCAAGCAAAATTTTGTTTGCCGGAAATAGTTTGGTGAGATTCCCTAGGAAGCAACAGGGGGGCTTGGAACAGCAGCATCAACTTTTTCAGATGTTCAAAGGTGACGGATAAATCAGCCCTAACAATCCTCAGATTGCAAGTCAATTGGAAGAACTCCTAACCAGGCCGTCATTTCAGGACATTCAACGGTGGACGTTTTTCTCTGATCGTTTCTTTCATCTGAGTGGGGCCGGTGCGTTCGACGCGCGGCCAGACGTGGATGTCTGATGCGGGTTTTGAGTGGCTGCGCCACAGCCAATTAATTATCTCTCTCCTCCATCTGCTACTCATGCTTCCCCACGGATTTCACCCTCTCTTTCTACTGTTTGCGTGCAAAGCCTCCGCGAGTTTAATTGCCCCGCTTTGTAGCCAACTTCCTTAATGGCTTCCTCAGAACTGCATTTCCCGGAAAGGTTCAGTAATAGCTTTTTAAAACGAACAGAGAAAACAATAAATCTGGTTATCTGGACTGATCCATGACAAGGGGCCTTTTGGCAAGCAAAAGGATCTGCTTTTGCATATCTGTCCGTCTAATGTAGGCATGCAATGGTATTTCAGCATCCTCTAGTGGTGAAGATAAGCCATTTGTGGTCCCCAGGACAAGAGGCAAGCATCACATCCACACCATACATTTAAAGCACATGGCTTCCTCCAGAGAATCCTGGGAACTGTAGTTTACCCCTGACATAGCTATTTCCCCCATTTCTAAGAATGAATGCCCACCTTGAGCAGCAGAAATAAAAAACTAACTGAAATGACCACAAGAAAGAAAGTTATTTCTCCCCCAAAGGGAGTCTTTATTTATATAAGCTGCTTACGTTTCTTAGTGGTGAGATGTGTGTGAGCTCTCACACATGCACACACACAGCCCACTCGATGCTGTTTGGAGTGCAAAGCAAGGTTATTAGCAAAGGTACCTCCTCTTAAGAAGACGGCTTTCTGAACCGGCCATTTGCCTTGCAAAATGTGTTCTGTGCCTTTTGGGTCTTAAATCCCTGGCAAGGAAAGAGGCTCCAAACCAATTTTTAATTTGTTTTTTGTTCAGATGCAATCTCCAGCTCTCAGTGATTAATTGTTCGATGATGCCAAGACGCTGGAGATCCATTCAGTGTAGGGAGCAGTCCGGGTGTAGATTCCAGGTTTTTTCCAGTTGCCACAGATCCGAGAGCCAGTAGTCACGATGGCTTCGGCAATGTCGTTGCAAACGAGGGGCCCACCAGAATCTCCCTGGGGGTGAGGGAAACATATCAGAAAGATCACACGTCAGTTTTTTGCTGTCTAAGCTTAAAGGCCCGGGTTCAAATTATGCCTGCTCTGAAAATGCATTAACGATGCAGTTCTAACCATAGGTGAGATTCAGTGCTAGTCCTACTTAGAATAGACCCATTAAAGCTTAATAAACATGACTAACTCAGACTCATTCATTTCAACGAGTCTACTCTAAGCAGGGCTTAGTTGGCTACAACCCCATGCCAACTTAGACATAAGTTCTATGGGCCTTACTTCCAGACAAGTGGGGTTAGGATTGCTGCTTTAGTGTACAATCGTATACTCACCTCGGAGTAAGCCGCAATGAACACGACAGGATTACCCATTAAAGTGATTTAAGACTGAAAACCTATCCACACTTACCTGGACCCAATGAGTAGACACAAAAGTCTGAGTAGACACAAATAGGATTGTGCTATAAGTGGCCTCAGTGTTCACTCCCCCAGCCAACATTCTATGGATAATACTGGCCTACATTGCAGAACTGTTGTACAGATAGTGTGCGCAAAGCTTACAAAGGGGGAAGTACGTGATTATTCTAGGCTGCTTGTGTGTTTAATTCCACAATTTTCAGTAAAAACCATCATCATAGTTTATATTTGGTAATATTCTTCCTATAATTTTAGTTTTAGATTTTTACATTGCTTTTTTTTTTAATAGTCTACAGATCTGATTTTGGAGAAGTGCCCTTGAGAGTGGGCAGGTTCCCCACGTTTGTAAAAGCCGTGCCTACAAAAGCAGCTGGGGCCAGGCAGTCTGGCAGTTTTGCAGGTGCTTGGCTGTGCATTTTTCTTGCCTTCCTGAGTCACTTTCCGCCCTCGTGCTTTTTTAAGGTGAGATTTCAGGGTCAGCCCTTTCCCCAGGTGGGGGTCAAGCGGCTGCCTGCTCCTGACAAGTGAAGCCAGAAACAGCTTTTCCGGAGAGTCAGAAGTGTTCAGAGTGAACGGCCAGGAGCGTGTGGTATGTCCCCTCATCTTTGACCGTGGCAAAACAGGTCCAACAGACTTTTGCAAAACCTACAGCAGCTCTTGAACCAGAGGAGGGACAAACAACAAGTCCTGGAAGGCCAAAGTTTTCCCATCCCTGAGTGACCACCAGAGCTAAAATTCACCCAAGTGGTTATGCCCGGGAACATGAACACACGCAAGTGGGTTCAGGACTGCAAAGACAGACCTGTTCTGAGCAAGCGCCTTGACTTTCACCAACACCACCAACCTTGCATGGCGTGTTAAACAGTGATCGGGGGGGGGGTCTTTTGTGCTGTCCTCCAATCAGGGCCTTCTATACCACAAGAGGAGGGTGGGCAGCGGGGGGAAAGAAACAATTTGGACAGGAGACTCCCTGACTTGTTGACCAAGTCCGTAGCTTGGGTAGAGCTTCTGCCTTGCGTGAAGAAGGTTGCAGGTTCAATCTGCGGCTGCATCTCCAGGTACGCCTGACAAAGTTTCCCTGTCTGAAACCCTTGAGAGCTGCTGCCGGTCAGAGTCAGCACCAGATGGGTCTGACTCAGAATAGCTCTGCTTACACACACCATTCGTTTAAAACACGGCTTCCCCTAAAGTATCCTGGGAACTGCAGTTTACCCCACTCCGAGAGTCCCAGCACCCTCAACAAACTACAGTTCCTAGGGTTCTTTGGGGGAAGCCACGTGCCCTAAATATGTATGGCGTGTGTGTACGCAGCGAGTTCATATGCGTTCCTGTGTACGAAGTTGTTCTGTGTACAGTCTACCAATGTAGAGATGTTGCAGGGCCTCTGGCTCGCTGCTGCGGGAAGGAGGATCGTGGACCCAGAAGGACCTTCCGTCTGATTCTGCAGGGCACTTTGGATATCCTTGTGGCCTTCCGTACACACCTAAGTTCTGCTTGATACACTCCTGTGCAGAAGTGCTTTTCTCCATTCCCCAGCCAGAGATAGCGTGGTGTAGCAGTTAGAGTGTCAGACTAGAAGCTGGGAGACCAGGCTTCAGGTCCTCACGTACTGGATGACCTTGGGCCAGTCACTGCTTCTCAGCTTAACCTACCTCACAGGGTTGTTGTGAGGACAAAATGGCGAGGGGGGAGAACCACGTATGTTACTCTGCGCTCCTTGGAGGAAGGGCGGCCTACAAATGCAATAAAGAAATAAAAGGAAGCTGTGTGTACCTTGCAAGAGTCTTTCTTCCTGGACTCGGCACACATCATCTTCTCTGTCACCTCGCCGTCGTGATGGATCCTTTCGTTGCACTTGGGCCGGCCAATGACGCCCAGCTCCACGTGGTGCAGGTTCTCCGGGCGCTTCCCGGTGTTGCTGATGATGCCCCAGCCAGCCACTTCGCACCGGGTCCCTTCTGGCAGGTCTCTGTCTTCTCTCTGGAAAGCCAGAATCTGGACATCCGAGTTCAGGAACGCTCGCTCTTCCAGCTGGTTTGAGGAGAGCAGGTGAGACGGAGAGATTAAGCAGGACTCGGCAGCGCACCCGAGAACTCCTGTGTGTGTGTGTGTGTGAGATTCAATCACACACACACACACACACTATGACATCAAAACAAACCAACAAGGTGTTTGCTCTGAAGACAGTCTCGTAAACATCCCTAAAGAGATGCCCCCAAAGGTGAAGAAAGCACTTCTCTGGAACAGGAGGGTTTGAATCGCAAGCAAACTCCCATCTACCAATCGAGAAACAGGCTACAAACTGCCTTTGCCAAGTGGAAGCTGGGAGCTCCATGGCAGTGGGGCAGTGGAATCCACTCCGGGTTTTAGCCCAAACTTCCAAAGGAGCTGTCGGAAGTGCTGAACTTATTTTGGGATTGGGTTTCAGCGCTTTGGACAGCTCCTTGGCAGTTTGGAGGAAAACCTGGAGTGGGTTCCGTGCCCCAATGACACAGAGCCATGGGCCGCCACCGCTGGGGGCTTCCAGATGTTTTGGCCTCCAACAATAGCCTAAAACATCTCGGGGAGTGCTAGGCTGGCAAAGACAACTCTAGGTTATTCCCATCTGCAGCAGAAGAGTAAATAGTTGAGGCAACCGGTTCAGATGAAACTGACCCTTCTTGTGTAAACTGAGCCAGGCTTTAGCGATAAAGAGAACAGAAAGGGAGAATTGTGGGGGTGAGATCGGTTCTGCGCCAATATTTCGAGGCCACCTCGAGGGCTTCCCAGAGGCATCCGTTTGGCCACTCTAGGAAAACAGGATGCAGGAACCTGGGTCTGATCCAGCAAAACCATCCTGACGTTTTTCAGAGTCTGGAGGCAACAGAGATTCTAGGGAACACTGACAAGATCTGGGGCCCTGGGCAACAGAGAAACACAACGCTCCCTTTGGTGCGGGCCCGAGAGGCTTTTGGGAGAAAGAAGGTGTCAGCGGCTTCTGAGTTGCACCCGGGGTTTCAAAGAGAAAGAAGCATGGTAGCACACAGGGCTGGGGAACCTTCCAGGGGCCGTGTGACAGGTGGGCGGCACCAGAAGCAAAAGTAGGCAGGGCAACCAATGTAAAGACACACACAACCTCCTCTGTCCTCCCATCCGGGCAAGCAAGTGGCATCATCAAGGACACAGCCCAGCCTGTCAAATGAGCTCCAGGGCACGAGTAAAGCAGGGCTGGCAATGGGTGTGGCCTAGAGAGAAGGGGGTGGCTAGGGAGAGTCCCAAGGGCCAGACAAAGAGGCTGGGAGGGCCCCATGTGGCCCCCAGGCCCCAAATGCCCCATTCCTATGTTCCCAGTGGGAGCAATTCCCTGCACCCCTGACTTCAGGTCCGAGCTGCTTAAAAATCCTGGAGTCAGTCTGGTTGGATTCAGGACACTCAGAAATGGATTTTGTTTTGGAGGGGGGAGGTCTCCTGTGTCCTTGCATATCAACACCCATAATTGAAGGGTCTTGCGGGCACCCTAGCCCCCAACACAGGAGACACGCATGCGGCCGACCCCTTGCACGGGACACAAACGGGGAAGCTCTGCCCAGGGTCACCCACCTGGACCAGCAAGAGGTCGTCGTGATTGGTGTAGCGGCTGCTTCCGGGGTGAGGGACGAGTCGGCGGACTCCAAACAGGCGCTTGTTCGGTTCGAAGCCCGAGAGGGAGCGGGTCCCTAAGAGGACCTGGAAGGTCTCGTTGCCCCTGCGCCAGAGACCACCGTTAGCTTGTGGCCATTGCATCTCATGCCACATCCACACCGTCACATTTAAACCACATGGCTCCCCAGACAAGAAGCCTGGGAACTGTAGTTTACCCTGCACAGACCTACAATTCCCGGCACCTAGATAGAAACTATTACATGTGCCAGGGCCAAGTAGTGCAAGTTGTTTCAGCCCGAGGGCCACATTCCCTTATGGACAACATTCCGGGGGCCACAAGCCAGTGGTGGGTGTGGCCAGAGGCAAAAGTGGGCAGAGCAACAAATGTCCAGTAGGCTCGCTTCTACACACATACTGCTCTCTGTGCTCCATCAAGGCGAGAGGCAGATCAGGGTTCAAGGAGACATTTGCAGCCAGGCAACACACTGAAGGGGGCTGGTGAGGGGTGCGGTCTCATGAGAGGGGGCGTGGCCTGGGGAGAGTCCCACAAGGGCCACATAGAGAGGCCTGGAGGGCCAAATTTATCCCCGTGCCTGAGGTTTTCTATGAAGCAAACTTGGGTCCAGCAATACAAAAGACGGGCCACCCTTTCCCTATTCAGTGGAGCAAAATAAAACAATGCAATACTCACGCATCCTCCAAGCAATGGGCAGCGCTCAGCACCCACTGCTCTGCGATGAGGAAGCCTCCGCAGATGTGCTTCCTGTTGATCTGCAGCGAGGCCATGTAAGGCCGGCGAGGAGCCTCCCGCCCCCCAAGGATACGGCCTCGGGGGCGTTCCACTGAGAAAGGACAACCGCATGAAGTGTTAGAAAATAACCTTAACTCAGCCCCAGAACCCGAGTGGAAAAATATATTAGTTATCTAATGTTTTGGGAGACCTTGCTCAAAACATTTATACCTTGCTTTCAGCCGGAAAACCTGCCAGAACCACTTGCAAACCAATAAAAAGCAGCAACACAATCCCTGCCCTCAGACGATCCAAAAAGGCACAGCACAAAAGGAAAAACAGCCAGGGAGGGGAGAGGAAACCAGACACCGATTCAACGCAAGGGGAGTTCCTATCCTGAGCACTGGATTTTTTGCAACAAGCCCTGGCCCTCCTACCCCTTCCCTCCCCACTTTTAAAACACTTTTTAAAAAAGACTTTCCTTACAGGCAGATGAGAGTACCGTAAGGCACAGTGAGAGTGCAGCCGGCTACTTTTGCAGCCGGCCCAATCCATATACAAGGTTGTCTCCAACTCGGGTCTAGTCAGAGTGGACCCCTTGAAATGAATGGACCTAAGGTAGTCCTCTCCTGTCCATTCATTTCAATGGGCCTGCTCAGAGTAGAACCAACCTCGGATGCAAGCCACCGTCTCCTGAGCCCAGAAAACCCCTCAGCCCAGAGGAACCCTTAACAGCAAGAGCTGGGGTTTGAAGTCCGCCACCTCACTAATACACTCCTCTGAAAACCAGCCTAAATTCACATTTATGCCTATAAATGAGCATGTGCACATATGTGTCCTGGAACCTGAGTCCCAAGTCTTGGGAGACGTTGACATAGTGTAACACTGTGGTGTGGTCTAGTGGTTAGGGTGTCAGACGGGGGCCTGGAAGATGAGGCTTCAAATCCCCCAACTCAGCCATGAAGCTCACTAGGTGACCTTGAGGGCAGTCACTGCCTCTCAGCCTAACCCACCTCGCAGGGTTGTCATGAGGATAATATAAAGAGCAGGGGGAGCTCTGGGTCCTGAACTCCCTTGGAGGAAAGGTGAGGAGGAAATGCCAGAATCCAAATCAACCAACCAACTTACCACGTGTAGAGAAGGCACCCAAGACAGCGATCAGCAGCCAGATGAAAGAGCCAGCCATCTTTGTTTTCAGGTTTTCAGGGTGAGCTGTGGCAAACTTGGGCGAGATATTTATGCCTCTGGAATTGCAAGGAAGTGCCCTGATTTATCAGTCCCCAAACGTGGGAATTTTTTTTCTGCGCAAACAACACAGAAGGGAAACACCTCACCCCAGCTGTTCATTTTGGCACAGCGGAGCTTACATAATTTCCTCTTTGAAATGTGCAATCTGAGAAAGCTCTTTGTTTGCACTTTGGACTCTTGTTTGCATCATTTTCCAGCTTTCAAAATTCCCTGTCCTCACCCCATGCCCCCAAGGCCTTGGGGTGATGGGCCCCCAAGCCTGATGTCTCTCCCAGTTAGGGGTGGAAAGGTCTGCTCATTTACCTTCTCTCCGCTTCCCACTTTCCCAGGTTTAAATTCAGTTCTCAACATCTCTGCAGCAGCAATTCCCATTAAAAAAAAATCCTCATGAAAATTCTCTAGCATTTGAGTGCAAATTTCTCCCAATAAACACATTTTTTGCACGACGTTTTGACTGACGTACACATTTTTGCAAGCAGATTCCTATCACATAATGCATCCTTGCACGTTGTTTTCATGAATATATTCATGTTTGCGTACACTTTCTCCTCTAATCGATGCATTTTTGTAAACATTCTGTGGTTGGAGAACTGCACCGCCAAATTTGGATATGTGCGAATTTTGAAAGATGGCTGAATTTTGATGCGAGGGGAATAGAATCCCGCCCCCAACTCTACTCCCAGTGCCAGCCAGGGTCGGTGGCAGCTGGTTCAGCAGCAGCACCCATAGCCAGCCCCCACCTGGCTCTTTCTTTACGTACAACCAGTCCAGAAGGTGGTCCTGGCTGTGAGCTTCCTCCACCTCCTCTTCCTCAGTCTCAGTGTTGCCAGGGAGGAGGATGGGGGCAAAAGTAGAAAGAGTTGGCTCCGCCTCTCCTTGCCCCTGGCTCCGCCCTCTCTTGGGCTCCCTGCCTTCCACCCCACCAACCCCAAACGGGCACCAATCACCACTGGCTGGCCTCCAGATTCTCTGTGTGTGCCTCTAACAAAAAGGTCATCTCCACTTTCTAGAATTTTGCAGCTCATGTTTATTCCCCCCCCCCCGTCGAAAATTAAACCAGAAGATAAAGAGATTTAGTGGCGGGGAATAAAAATGCTGTTTCCTCTTAAAATCTTTCGCAACACAATAAAAGCCTTTCCCCACATCAGATCAAAAGGTTCTGTATGCCAACATCCTGTTTCTCCTCAACAGAGGATGGCCAAATGGCTCCAGGAAGTTCACGAGCACGGTGTGAAGGCAACAAATCTCCCCTGTTATTGGTCTCTGGCAGCAGCTGGTAGACTACCTCTGCCTATGGAGGATCCATTTAGCTTTCAAAGGAACATAAAATGCTCAGGATTGCCCTTGAAAGATCCATCCTCTGTTTACATGTCATCAAGGATCTTTATCTTCTCCCCATCCTGCCAGGGGTTCCTAGTGACGTTTTTTAAAATCTCGATTAAGTGGACACCACCCAGCCTCCTGTTTTTTGATGTTGTAGCCCAGAAGTCGGAAAGTTCATTTTGAAAAGGAACTAGTTCTAGTTCGACTTGTCCAAAAAGGAACTAGTTCCAGTTGAGGTTCATCCTTTTACAAACCAAACTAGTTTGGTGCATGTTCAGTGGACAGTTCAGTTCAAGTTCACCCAAACGATCCTCAGCAATTATTTCTCCAGCATTCAGAATGTCGTTGCAAGCGGCTGTGATGAAGTATTAAATATGTCTGAGAAGCATCAAAGCACAGATGCACTCGGTGGAATGTGAAGGGTTTAATTGATTCCCCCCCCCCGAATTATGAACTTTAAGCTTCAAGGCCCCAAAGAGTCTAAAGGAAACTGTGGTCCATGGAGTGCTTCATTCAGGTGGTCTGTGGTATGGCCCACATAGGGGTCTCTCCATAACTCTCAGCATCCTTTCCAGTGAATTTCCCCATTCCTGTTTCTTATTGCAAAATGTCCTGTCTTTGCGGGAAAGCACATATTTTGCGCAACTCCTCTCCAATCAGCTATGATTGTGCAACTAAATATATGCTATAGCAGCACCCTGGAAGCACCCAGTTCCTACCTCTGAGAGTGGTCCACAAGGCTCTTTAAAAACAGAAAAAGGATGAGTCACGCGCCTCAAATTCAACAAGGAGGGGGCCTGTCTAATCTCAGTTGGGAGGAGTTCCACAAAATGCAATTAAAAATCATACAGCGTCTAGACCCATGCTTTACAATGGCTAGATAAATAACGGGTGGGCCCCCAAGACAGCAATTTTGAAGTGGCCCATAAGGGGTGGCGGATGTTTGTCAACCGTTGCTCTACGCCAGCCTCTCAGAAATAAACTCAAAAGCCTTGTTATCATGGCCTGCATTTGCAAGAGCAAGGCGGGACACTCAGCTACCCGATGCTCTGGCAAATAACATCATTGCTCCTCTGGAAAACGTCCTGCACTCCTGTGCGCTCCCTCTCTGCCTTGCAACAGATGCTATTGGAGGCTGCTGATTCATAGAGTCGCCATAAGTCGTAATCGACTCAAAGGCACATAACAACAACTAACGAGACCCTCCATATACAGAGCAGTCTACCTCTGGGTGTTGTGTGACAGGCACAAAAGAGGAGGAAGAGGCCATAATCTTGAGTAGTAGCCACTGATAGCCCACTCCATCGCTCTATCCACTCCCAGAGGAAGAAAAAAAAGGCATCCAAAATTACTTTCCTACAAACCAGGGGTGGCTAGCCTTGCTTGTACTGGGGTGGCACACTTTGCCCTTTTGCAACCCCAGTGGGGAATTTGGCAAAAAGTGGGTGTAGTCACCCCATATTATGTGGCCCCCACAAGATTGCCCAGAAGGGAATGCGGCCCCTGGTTTACAGCATGAAACACGCCAAGCTAAAGAGAGGGTCTGCCAATTCCCACCTTGTTTTGAAGTTTTCCCAGCCCTCATGACCAACCTCTGCGTTGCTAGGCCACCAGGCTAGAGGCTTTTTGGAGCAGCTGAAGGAAGACTTCCTCTCGAAAGTCCTGGGCTGGGCTCTTGCATTGTTGCACTCTAGTTATTATTTAAATTAAGCTTGCATTTATCACTTATATAAAAATGTATTTACACCACCTTTCAGCCCCATCATTGTCGTCATTATTAGTATAACAATTGATGGTGTTAAGTATCATTTCCAAGATGGAAACAACCAATCAAGTCCAAACATTGTTATAAAATGCAATAACATTTTTTTTAAAAAGCAAACTTGCACTCAACAGCAGGCTGCTCATCTAGGTTGCATGCTAGGGATGGAAGGATCTGTCAATTTCAGTGTTCTCAGTCTCTCATTTTTCCAATCTGAAATTCAGTTCTCCACATTTATGCAGCAATTTGCTATCATTTTTTTTAAAAAATCCTTTTGAAAATTCTCCAGCATTTTAATGCAAATTTCTCCTAATAAGCACATTTCTGTACACATTTTTGTCAGCAATTTCACATAATGTAATGCATTTTAATGTTACTGTTATGAATATATTCCTTTTTAGGTACACTTTCCCCTTGCAGAGTCCAGGCAAGCGTGACTTTTGAAGGATGACTGTGTTTTGGTTGTCATATTGCTTCAGAAAGTGTGAATAACTTTGACTTTAGATGTGAATTGAATCACATTTCCCCCCATCCCTACTGTGTACATTTAATCTGTCCTCTGGGCTACATACACAGCACAGCGTGAGATGGCACAACATTGGCCTCCTCTGCAGTTTCCTACCACTTCAAACAGTCATGGCTTCCCCCCAAAGAATCCTGGGAACTGTAGTTCCTTAAGGGTGTTCTGCGAAGGCTAAACTACATCCTTCTTATTGCACACAGAATTGTAGAGTTGGAAAGGGCCTGTAAGGCCATCCAGTCCAACCCCCTGCTCAATGCAGGAATCCAACTTAAAGCATACCCGACAGGTGGCTGTCCAGCTGCCTCTTGAAGGCCTCCAGTGTCGGAGAGCCCACATCTACGATGATTTGTGCTCATGACCCTATCAGGGCCACATTAGTCCGCTTTCAATGCTGTTGTGCCTGCAAAAGTTTTGGGTCAGACATGCTGCTTCATTTCCAGTCAGTGCATAACCTGTAACTTCCCACTGAAGTCTCATAACATACTCTGAAATCCACTGAGTAAACCCACTGAAATTAATGGATCTAAGGTAGTCCGCTTTCATGAGTTTGAATCCTCTGAATGTTCATTTTATTTCTTTAATATGCTTTTCCATGGTTTTAATACTGCTGTTGTATTGGTTTTAGGGTGTACTGTTGTTTTAATGTTAACATTTGCTTTTTCGTACTGTGCACCACTTTGAGATTTTAAAATGTTGAGTGGCTTCTAAATCCTTTTAAATAACTAAAGTGATAAGCAAACCCTAACTGCCATGACACGTCAGCTGCTGCAAATGCTACCGTTGCATGTCGTCTCTCAAAGGCCATAAGATACTGCCTGGCAAGTTAATTGTGCGTCAAGAACACAAAGATCCCAAGAGTGTCAAGAGGACGCAAACAATATCTGGGTGAAGAATGGGCAAGATTTGATTACTTAGGGAACATTTGACTTCTGGGGGAGCAAACTCATTCAGGCTTGTATTGGTATGCCGAAGGTAAGCAAGGTCTGTCTGTCCCCCCCCCCCCGGCAATGGCTTTGGGATCATCCATGGGGCTTTAAATGAGGGAAACACAAACATACGGCATTCAAGCTGCCCTGACCCCTCTCCTCCCAATAAGTGCAGGGGCTCAACAAGGCCATTCTTTCCTCCCTAATCCGTGCATTGCGCAGGGGCCTGCCCCCCCCCCGCTCAGCAATAAGGGACAGGCACTCTGCATAGACTCAGGGGCAGAAACGTTCCAGTCGGTAGAAACTGATTGTGGTGCATAAACCAAGCCTCACCCCTCTCTTTTGCAATTCCCATAAGACAGTGCACGCCATAAGCTGGGATCAGGTGCACATCACAAACAAACAGAGCAGCTTCCAAAGGAGCCTGAGGGTGAGGGTGGGGGTGGGTAAGAGCCGCTCTGCCCTTGCTCAGAGGCTACCCACACCCTTACCCTTCTCAAGGATTCTTACCTGATTTTTTAAAAAGTGGGTAGGAATCACTCTGCCCATGGTCAGAAACTACCCTCACCCTTTCTTCCCCAAGGACAGAGAAACAGGTTCTTACCTGGAAAATCTTTTTAAGAGGGTGGGAATCATTCTGTCTATGCTCAGAGGTCACACACACTTTTTTCTTCTCAAGGATAGAGAAAGTGATTCTTGCCTGAATTTTTTTTTTTAAGTGAGTGGGAACCATTTTGCCCATTATCAGAAACTACCTTCACCCTTTCCTTCCCAAAGACAGAGAAAATGATTTACCTGGATTTTTTTTTTAAGAGAGTAGGACTCACTCTGCCTGTGCTCAGAGGCTATGCTCATCCTTTCCTCCTCAAGAACAGAGGAAGAGATTCTTGCTTGAGATTTTTAAAATACTAATAATTTGGCCTCATGTTTCCCCCCCACGGGTCCCCCCTTCCACTCCCCCCCCACATTTTGCATGTTGATCCTCTCTCTCTCTGTTTGGCCATCTTCCCCTGGCATCCCTCGCTATGGTAACCAGAGCACGCAAAGACACACACAGAGAGAGAGAGCCATCCACCCCCTCCTCCTTCTCCTCTCCCTCCCCCCACAAATCAAACCAATCCCCCCTCCTGCCTTTCTCCCCTTTGTGTGCTTGCAGAAGCTAGAGAGAGAGGAAGGGAGAGGCAGCCAAGCCATTTTGACTGGAGGTGGGGTCTGGAGACCCTCTCCCCATCCTCCTCCTCCTCCTCCTCGCTGAGGGTGGGGTGCAGGTGGCCATTCTTGCAGTCCAAGCCAGGCCTGCGAAGGAGGAACAGGTCCCTCTGCTGGGGTTTGCATCCTCCTCTCCTGACTCCCTCTCCATCATCACCACCACCAGAGACCATTATTTGCCCTTCTGCAAAAGACACAGGAGCAGAAAGAGCTGCTGGTTCAGAGGGAGGGGTCCCTCCGTTGTCACAAAAGCCCCTTCCTCAGCAATCCCAGGGATGGAGAAAATGCCCCTTTGCCCCCCAGAGCAACAAAGGGGGTGAGAAGATTGAGGGAAAGGGGGGTCGGAGGGTCCAGCCAGTGCCGCCCACGCGTGCCGAGAGAAGCGTCGACGCTCCCACTTGCCCACCATCTGCAGCTGGGGGGCATCACAGATGCCGGGCAGGTAAGTGGTGATTTTTAAACTATTTTTTCCTCCCAGCGTCTTGAGGCGTTATGTTTTCTGCCATCACACACACAGACAGACATTGTGCATATCCACCCTGCACCTTGCATCGCACGCCCAGACAAAGGACTGGTGGAGATTCTGTCGTGCCGGCTGTGACCAGCACCCCAGGAAGGAGGGGGAGAGAGGGTGTCCTTCTCTCTCACCCCCCCCCCCGATCAACAGCAACAAAAGGGAGTCTCCCTAAAGAGGCGCTTTAATTCTGGATCACAGAACACTCCCGTCGTGCGAGTGATTGTGTCTGGTCGCACATCACATTAGGGTTTGGAAATGGTCTGAGACACACAATTTTTCCTTTTTTGGTTTTTCTCTGCCGTGATGAAGATTGAAAGATTATTGATCACTGATAATCCATCTGGCAGCAGTTGCCGCCTAATGGGGTTGAATGTGCTGGTCATTTAAAAAAAGAAAAGAAAGGAATTTTAAAAGGATGGATGTGTGTAAAATTGCAGCTCCACCCGGCCACTTGTAACTTTCAAAACAGCCCGTGAGCTGCAATGGCAAAATCAGTCAATCGATCGTTGGAACGCAAATGCCTTCTAAACTCACTGCCACAAGATGCTAACTTTAATGGCTCCTCCTTTTAAAAAGGGTCTGAGCAAACTCAATGCAGAGAAGTCTACTATGGGCTGTTCATTATGATAGCTCAATGGAACCTCCATGGGTAGATGCAGTGTATCTGCGAGTACCAGGTGATGGAACAGAAAGACAGAGAGGCTATTTCCCCCATGCCTGCGTGTTGGATTTCTCAGAGGTATCTGGTTGGCTGCTCTTGAAATTAGGATGCAGGACCTTCCTTAAATATGAGGCTTTAAAAAATCTCTATGGCCATTTTATGCATCATTTTTAAACATTCAAGAATCTGGGAACTGTCGCGCTGTGCAGGGAAAAACACAGTTCCCAGGATTCTTTGAGGGGAAGTCATGTGCTTTCAATGTGCATTGGATGCGCTTTAAATGTATGGTGTGGATCTACTTAATCCTCTGGGTAGACCCATTGAAATTAATAGTCAGTCAGGTCAATTTCAGTGGGTTGAATCCAACATTCATCATACTCATAATAGACCCCTTGAAATTAATGGACAAGACGAGTTTGGGCTCATTAATTTCAACGGGGCTCCTCTAAACAGAGCGCTGTTCGATTCAACCCATTGACTCGCATTTTTATTTTGGTTCTGTAATGTCCAAATATCTTCCTTCTCTTTTACATCTTGTTCCCTACCAGGACTTGAGCTTAGACCTTCCTTCCCTGCCCACCCACCCACCTCCCATATCCCACTGCTAACACCATGATCTCTGCGAAGGACAAGCCAAAGCCCCCCAAAGACAGCATGACACTCCTTCCCTGCTTCTATTTTGTTGAGGTAAGTGGAACAGTTTCACAGGAAAACACACCTCCCCAAACGAGGAGAGTAGAAGAACTTCCAGGGTTAAGAGCAGACACCAGATGTTGGAACCCCCCCCCCTTTCCCCTCTGCACTTCAGCAGACCTTTCCTGATAGTTAGGGGCATTGCTAAGTACTTAGAAAATTCAGGTTACATCCACTCATACATTTAAAGCCCAAGAATCCTGCGAGCTGTAGTTTACCCCTCACAGAGCTACCATTCCCAGCACCCTTCACAAACTACAGTTGCCAGGATTCTTTGGGGAAAGCCATGTGCTTCAAATGTGCTTTAAATGTATGGTGTTGATGCGATCGCAGAGCACAGGCCCATCACTGCGAATTTTCATATGCTAATTTATATTCTCGGAAGGGGCGCAGCTCAGTGACCAATTGCTTTGCATGCAGAAGGATCCAAGTTCAGTCCCCGGCTGCATCTCCAGAGAGGGCTGGGAGAGACTCCTTACCTGAAACCTTGGAGAGCCGCTGCTGCCAGTCAGTGCAGACAATACTGAGCTAGACAGTGGTCTTCGCATAAGGCATCTTTCTATGTTCCTAAATGCATAGATGCAGATTTAGACTTTAAATTGTCACAGAAGACATGCCAACTAATTCCACACCCAGAATTCCCCAGAAAAATTCCTCAGTTAGTTTGCACCCCACTCCCAAATCAGTTCCTCTTCAATTCATTAACTCCTCCCCATTAATTTGCAATGGAGCCTATTCCAAAGCAATTTTGGTTCCCTTTCAAGTTACCCCCCTTCATTGTCCCCAGTTTAAATGAACTAATCTCCCTCAAATTAAAGATCCTACCCAGTAATCCAGGTCACTCACTCCCCTAATTTAATCCTCCCCAAATTCATCACTCAACCAGGAACACTTAGAAAGATTTTTTTTCCTCCTTGGCCCCATTCCTATTAAGTCCCTGCTGGTAGCTCACAGGGGTAGGCCTTACCCTAAAGCAAGGATGAGGGACCACAGGCCTGAGAGCCAAGTGCAGGCCCCGGGGCCTCTCTGTCTGGCCCTCGGAACTCTTCCCCAGGCCACACCCACTTCCCCAGCTACATCCCTAAAGCCATGCCTCTCACTCTCTCACGCTTCGCATCCTTCCTGAGTATTTTTGCTTGTCTAGAATGTGTCCGTCAACTCTGATTGTGCCTGGATGAACCTATTTTGGGAATAGGTTCCAGCACTTTGGGCACCTCCTTGAAAGTCTGGGCTGAAACCCGGAGCGGATTCCACCGCCCCAACTGACACTGGAGCCACCAGCCACCATTAGTCAGGATGGAGCACGGTGTGTGCGAAGGTGTCTTACCTCAAGAGCCCCCTCTCCTTTTGGCTTCCAGCTGCCCATCGTGGCTTCCTCCATCGTGACACTCTATTTCCTGGAGCTGACAGACCTCTTCAAGCCAGCCAAGGTGGGCTTCCAGTGTTACGACCGGGCGCTCTCCATGCCCTACGTGGAGACCAACGAGGAGATGATCCCTCTGCTGATGTTGCTCAGCCTGGCCTTTGCCGCCCCTGCAGCCTCTGTGAGTAGCTCTGGGTGCGCTGGGATCTCCTTCCCACCGCCCTGATCTTAAAAAAGATTTCTTAACGATGTTTTGTTTCAGTATGTTTTGAAAAATGTTTTGTTTCAGTATGTTTTGAAAAAGTTGTTTGTTTTTAAGATGTTTCAAAGTGCTTTTAATGTTTAGCCTAAGTGAAGCCATGTCTGTTCACTGAAGTAGTCACTGGGTGACCTTGGGGGCCAGTCGCTGTCTCTCACAGCCTAACCTACCTCACAGGGTTGTTGTGTGGATAAACTCAGGAGGGGGAGAACCATGGTTGCACACCACCTGGAGCTCCTTGGAGGAAAGCTGGGATAGAAATGTTACAAAATAAATAACAATACTCTGAGTAGGACTAACATCCCCGGCTCTCATTGCAAATCCTATCTGGCTTTAACAAGCCCTGCCCACCCAGGTACCCCAGAAAAGCCCCGGAGAAGGGGGTGGGGCTTGCACTGACTCCACCCCTCATTTTCTCCCTGCCCTCTTCCCTGTCACTCAGATCATGGTGGGCGAAGGCATCGTGTATTGCTTACAGTCTAAGGTGAAAGGCCGTGGCAGCACCGAAGGGAGCATTAATGCCGGCGGGTGCAACTTCAACTCCTTCCTCCGCAGGACGGTCAGGTTTGTGGGTAAGAGCTTCCTCCCTTGCTTCCCAGGGCGGCACAGAGCCAGTTGTGGGGCAGGGTTTGCCCGGTGCTTATTTTATTTATTTATTTATTAAACTTGTATACTGCCCCATAGCCGAAGCTCCCTGGGCGGTTTACAATAACTAAAAACAAATACAATTTAAAATACATCTTTTAAAAACAATTTAAAACACAATTTAAAAATTTAAAACAATATAGAGCACATACTAAAATGCCTGGGAGAAGAGGAAAGTCTTGACCTGGCGTCGAAAAGATAACAGTGTTGGTGCCAGGCGCACCTCATCAGGAACATCATTCCATAATTTGGGGGCCACCACTGAGAAGGCCCTCTCCCTTGTTGCCTTTCTCCGAGCTTCCCTCGCAGTAGGCACCCGGAGGAGGGCCTTTGATCTTGAACATAGTGTACGGGTGGGTTCGTATCGGGAGAGGCCTTGCAAAAAACAAGAAGCGACAGTTTCGTTCGGCAGCATCCGGCCTCCCAAGCTGCAGATGTCTACGGCAGCCTCAACCAAAAGCCACAGCTCCGCGGTTTAGAGCGTTTGCTTGGCAGCAGAAGGTGCCACGTTCGATCCCCGGCGACACCTCCAGGTAGGGCTGGGAATGTGCCCTGCCTGAAATCCTGGAGAGTCTCTGCCATTCAGTGCAGACAGTACTGAGCTAGTGGGCCTGAGTCCATATAAGTCTGATTCCTACGTACCTGTGAAATCACCCCCCGCCCGCCTCCCCTTCAGGTGTCCACGTGTTTGGCCTCTGTGCCACGGCCCTCGTGACGGACGTGATCCAGCTGGCCACAGGCTATCATGCCCCCTTCTTCTTGACGGTCTGTAAGCCCAACTACACTCTCCTGGGCATCTCCTGTGACCTCAATCCCTACATCACCCAGGACATCTGTTCAGGGCAAGATCAACACGCCATCCTTTCGGCCAGGTGAGACCAACCTGAAGATCGGTGATGAAAGAACGTTCTCTAGCTGTGTTTTAGACTGTTTTACAAAACAGTTTTAACTGTGTTTTGGAACGTTTTTAAATGTTTTTAGAATGTTTTTCTTTTACTTGTTAAATTGTTTATGTTTGCACCCTGGGCTCCTTGAAATCCAATAACTAACTAACTAACTAAATATTAATAAATATTCTTGCATGTGCTTCGAAAGGTGATCTCCTACCTTCTGGGTATTAAGTCATTTATTAATAGATGTTCTAAGCTGCTTGGGAAAGGCTTCCCGAGAAAAGCAGCTTAAAAGATATTGTTAAATAATTAAATAAAAAACTAGTGAGATGGAATTTGCAGTGATGCCTATTGGGATTGGTAGGGCAGAAGGAGGGACAGATCCGTCCCTTTTGGTTTCTTTCTGTGTCTCATATTATGTTCCCAGAACAATCTGCAATCTTTTATTTTTAAAAAGACCTCATGAAAGTCCATCAGCGTTTTAATGCAAATGTTTCTTCATAAACATGTTTGTATGGAATTTCCCCAATGTACACATATTTGCAAAGCAATGTCCCCTAAAATAATGCATTTTTGTACGTTATTTTCATGAATCCGTGCATTTTTATGGACCCTTTACCGCAGTATATGCTTTTTTATACCCATTAACTTGGCTGCAAAATTTAGAGAATTGCAAATTTCAAAGGACAGCTGTGTTTTGGTGCTTGCATTGTTTCAGAAATTGTAAATTAGTTAGGTTTGCCTTTAAATGCAAACTGAATTGAATTTCTAACCCCCTCCCTAGGTGGACGGCAGGGAGACCAATAGTAGGCGGCAATGACAGGGAAAGCTGCTCCCTGATTGGTTGTAAGTAAGAAGGCGGACAGGTGGGGGCTGACTGACGGTGGGCTAAGATTGGTGGGGCAGGGCCCCCTCTGCCCTGAGGTGCCAGCCTCCACTGGGAATTAGGAAATGGGGGAGAAATTCATGCAGTTTCCATCTTAACGTGAATCTACCCAATTCCCAAATGCACGAAGCAAAACAAAGTTGCCCTTCTCTGAATTTTGCCAAATTAAAAAATTGCATCTATTAGGGGAAATTGTGAGCCCAAATGCATTATACTAAGGAAGATTGCTTGCAAAAAAAAGGATATTTAAGGAGAAAGGTGCAAGAAAGCACGTACAATTTTTGAGCAGGCCTGTTTTTGAAAAGAATGGCAAACCGACGCAGAAATGGGATGAAGAGAAGTAAAAGCAACTATCTCCAAGAGACTTATGACACTGTTAAAAAACCCAAATATATCATACTATAAAAACAAAACAATAAAACAACACCTCCATATACCCCCATACAGCATAATAATAAGCCACTGAAAGCTTTGGCAGCATACTAACAGCAGACAACATCATCTCAATCTATCAAATGCCTGGGGGGAAAGGTAAGTCTTTACCTGGCACTGAAAAGATGTCAATGAAGGCTCCAGGCAGACCTCAGTGGGGAGTGCATTCCACAGATGGGGCACAACAACTGAAAAGGCCCTCTCCCTTGTCACCTCACCTCTGAGCCCCCCTCAGAGGGGGGGACCTGGAGATGGGCCTCAGAAGACCTAAGGGTCTGAGGAGAGGTGTTCCAAAAGATATTGGGGTTCTGAGCAGCAGATAGATTCCTTTATGCACAGAGACCCCGACTGTCCTTGCTTCCTCTCCCAGCCTCGCTGCTGAGGAGAGCAGCAATTCTTCCCATATGACCTTTCCTTTTTTTCCTTCCAGGAAAACGTTCCCGTCTCAGCATGCCACCTTGTCTGCCTTTGCCGCTGTCTACGTCTCGGTGAGTTTACTCACCCAGCTGGCTTGTTGAGATCAAGCGTCCCCTCACAGCAAGGGGGTCTGGCAAAGCATCTGAGTGCTGGAAAGATCTGAGCTACTGATGGGAGAGAGTGGCTGGGGCCGTGGCACGGACTGGGCTCAAAGATGGGGGGGGATACCCAATCAGCTTCTGCTGCAGCCTTCGCAACAGGGGTGTGGAGGTGAATTGCAAAGTGAAAGAGAGTCCAAAAATGCAAGTAGCTGAACCATTGCTGATATAATGCCATAGATATGATGCAGGTCTTATACAATGCAGATATGGTTAGTGGGGCAGTGGAATCTGAACTTTCGAGCAGCTGTCCAAGGTGGTGAAACCTATCTTAGGTTTCAGCGCCTTGGACAGCCCTTTGAAAGTTCAGGCTAAAACCCAAAGTACATTCCACTGCCTTGCTGACATGGAGCCATAAGCAGCCACTACAACAGATATGACAAACAACAGCATTAGCGGGCGCAAGAATGCCTTTTGATGCCAGCCCCTCGTCCTTTGCAGATGTACTTCAATTCCATCATCTCTGACAGCACCAAACTGCTCAAGCCCATATTGGTCTTTGCTTTCGCCATCGCAGCCGGCATCTGTGGCTTGACGCAAATCACCCAGTACCGCAGCCACCCCGTCGATGTTTATGTGGGCTTCCTGATTGGCTCTGGCATCGCAGCGTACTTGGTAAGTAAGACCCACATACGTATCATGCAGCGTAGCCCTTCTTAGAGTCTCCCACAGGTGGATAAAGGGTGCAGACAGAAAGGCCCAAGGGGGCCACCCTCTTGCTGAAGCCAGGCAGGTCCTGACAGCCTGGGAACCGCATGTACGCCACCTTGGATCCCATCACAGAAGACAGACAAAGAAACACTCTTCAGGGTCACAGACATTCCTGGCATGTAGAAAACTAGCAAGGCAAAGGACGGTGTAGAATCCTTGCTCTTTACAAGATTGCTTCACTCTGTTCAAAATTCACAAAAATGTGGTACGCTTCCCACTGATCAAGGGCCTACCAGTGCTGTTTTGAAGTGGTCCAGCTGCAGAGATCTGGACTGCTGAGTGTTAATTATCCAAAATAATGAATGCCAAGAATGTCCATTTCCATGCAGCCAAGGTGGGGCCCTCCAGATGTTGCTGCAGTCCAACTCCCATTGTTCCTAACTATTGGCCATGCTGGCTGCTTGGGGCCGCTGGGAGCTGGAGTCCGGCTCCTTTTGCTATCCTGACTTGATGGGTTCTTAAGGTCTTGAGCCCCTGAAATAACAGTCACCACCTCTTGCCGCACACAGGCGTACCATGCAGTGGGCAACTTCCGAGCGCCAACTGAGAAGACCCCCTCCAACCCTCCTGCCAAGGACGCCCTGAGAGCCCTCACCCAGCGGGGCCATGACTCTGTGTACCACCAAAACAAGTCTGTCAGCACCGATGAGCTCAACCCCCAGACCCGCCTGGAGGGAATAAACCGACAGGTTCAGCGAGAGAAAAACTCGCTGGGCAGCTTAAAGCGAGCGAGTGTCGACGTGGACCTCTTGGCTCCTCGTAGCCCCATGGGGAAGGAAAACATGGTCACCTTCAGCAACACTTTGCCACGGGTCAACACCCCTTCCATGGATGACCCTGCCCGTCGCCACATGACCATCCACGTCCCTGTGGATGCCTCCCGGTCTAAACAACTGATCACCGAATGGAAGCAAAAATCGATGGAAGGCCGAGGCATGACCTTGGCAGAGGAGGTTGCCAGACGAGTTGGCTCAGATTGCTTGGTTGGAGAAGAGGAGGACCACATCCCACCGTCCTTGTACCCCACCGTGCAGGCCCGGACTGCTGAGCGCGCCTCGATGGGTCCTCGAGTCCTCATTCAGCCGAGACCGGGGGCCACTCAGCTAGTCCATATCCCAGAGGAAAGCCAAGCCAATGCTGGCGCTAACATGTCACCCAAAAGCAGCTCGGCGGTGAGGGCAAAATGGATGATGATGGCAGAGAAAGGGACAGCCCAACGGGTGGCCAACCCACCGCGCCTCATGCAGGTCATCGCAATGTCGAAGCAACCGGGGATGGTGTCAGTGACACCCAAGCACTCGGAGACCTCATCCTCTTCCACCAGCTCCGATTCCTCCCAGTACCGCTCTCCGTCGGAAAGAGACAGTTCCAGCGTTGTCACCATCGACGCCCATGCCCCACATCATCCCGTGGTACATTTATCTTCTGGGAATGGGCCTTGGGAATGGAAGGCTACCCATAAAACATCAGATGGCCAAGACACTTATGAGCTCAATGAGATGGGCAAAGATTACCGTGGGTTCCGCCCGGCCAAGAGCGCTGGTGTGTCGCCTGGCTCGTCTGTCAGTGACATCGAACAGGACGAGCCACGCTACGGCAGCGTGGCCACCATCAATGTGGCAGCAGGCGTAGGGGGAGGCATGGCAGTGGTTTCAGCAGAGACTAGCCCCGCGGAAAATATGCTCGGGGCTGCCAGCCGAGAGTCAACACTACGGAGGAAGCCAACCAGCCTGACGGTGGGAGAGAAGGACGGGCAAATGGAGGAGACTGAAAACTTCTATAAGAAGATGCAAGCCAACCGGAGATTTAAGGAATAGCCTTAAGCTCCCTCCTGTGCCAAAATGGGATGGAAAGTATTTTTTTTTCTTTCTTCAAACAGGAAATTAATTTAGGATGGTGGCTGTTCATGACGACCACCTTCAAAAACGAAAGAAATCAGCTTCCCAAAAATTGTACAGTGGGTTGGATCCAATGTCAACATTTGTGAAATTACAGAAATCTCCTAGATGGAGCAAACTTCTGGGACAATGTTGTGTTTTAACCAAGAAATTGCCCACCCCTTTTCTGGATTATCATAACTTCCTCTGCATGGTGGAACTGATCACATTGAAGAAACATTGACATGAGTTATCAACAGATTTAAAACAAAACAAAATGAAAAGGTGCTGAAGATACTAAGGACAGGTGTAATTTATTTGTAACTATTGATTGTAAAACCAATGAGAATGGGAAGGATGATATGGGGTGTGTGTGTTAAACATTACAGAAAGGATGTAGGGCATTCCCCTCGCGATAGACTACACTCCTGGATATTATCTCCAGCACCCAGGAGGCAGCGGGTGCTTTTGCAATATCAACGATGGGAGAATGTGTCATACTGGGGGCGGGTGGGTGGCGGAATTCACTTTTGAAGATTACATCCTCAGATCTGGAGACATTTTCTTTGTCTTCAACTAAATGGGGGGGTGTCTGTAAATATCTTGGGGTTCCAAAGGAGACAGAGGAAAGAGCCAGCAGAGAAAGGTGCAGATAAACCCAAAGCATTTTTGAGGGAGGCATTTTGCCTCATCTGTCTTCCTCTTGAGGGGAAATCACGGGTCACACATCGTACAGAGAGAACGTTCGTTTAGGGTTGCTGGAGTGTGTGTCAGAGGGGAACAGAACATCAGAAGAGCTCTACAGCATCACACCAAAGGCAGAATGTGTCCATCCCCTATGCAGCGGTCAACCAGATGCCTCTAGAAAGACCATGAAAGCAACAGCCCGTTCTCACGTTGTTCGGCTGAAGCATTTTGTCATTGGAGGTAGACTGCTCCTAGCTTGGAGGCTCTGTTTTGGTTAATAGCTGTTGGAAGACTTACCCTCAATGAGAACATCAGAAACGATAAAGACGCTGAGCTTCGTTTTGGCGCAAAGGTTTCTCAGGATGATGCATTCTATGTTTCAAGTGTTACGTATGGACCAGCATAACGTGAACTCAGAATTAGGGGCAAGGCCACCACATGGCCCTGGAGGCAAGCAATAGTGTTATATTCCAAACAACGGTGGCAGATAGTCATGAGGCTTTGGGTAGAGTCGTAGTTCACTCGAGTAACACCCGTTGGGTACCTAAGAATGTGATGAGGAGAGTCCCATAATCCAGGTTCAGGGTTCAGGGGCATTTGTTGATGGGGTGGAATGTACAGCCTTATGTGGACTTGTGGGATTGTACTTGCTCGCATGAGATGGGTTTATCAACACAGGGGATGGGATGGGATGGGGGGCAGGGAAGGGGCCTAGATTTCTAGACGCGATGGGCACTTAGCAGTCCAACCACACTCCCAAAGACAGATTATTTTTGCACCCTTAGTGTTAGTGAGAGGTCAGAAGCGCTATCCATGAAGCCC
Source organism: Rhineura floridana (assembly GCF_030035675.1). Lineage (NCBI taxonomy): Eukaryota > Metazoa > Chordata > Lepidosauria > Squamata > Rhineuridae > Rhineura > Rhineura floridana. Next base: position 880,612 of record NC_084497.1, on the reverse strand, counting down.
ACTTTGGGAGCGGGTCCTACTCTGAGAACATGAGGAAGAGAGGTGGCCAGTTTATATACATATATTCACACACACCCCTTGGTAAAAGTGCTATGGGTGCAAGTACAAAATGGCACCCAGAAACAGAGGCGATGGTGTTCAGAACCAGGGATTACTGGCGCACACAAAAAAGCACTGCATATATTTCAGCCTTCCTCAACCTGGTGGTCTCCAGATGCGGTTGGATCACAACTCCCATAACCCCCAACTATTGGCCATCCTGGCAGGCATCTGGAAGGCACCAGGATGAGGGAGGCCGTTTTAGAAAGATGAATCAGTTTAAGTGACCATGAATTCACTTGGGTGACGATGGGTCACCTGAAAACTGAATAATCCTTTCATGAATATCTGTTATTTATCCTTCCCCTGCTCAGGCAAGACGGTAAACCTGGGACAAGACCTGGGATTCCTAAAGTAGAGAGTCATAATGTCAGTTGATTTTTAAGCAAATGGCTACCATTTCCCACCATTCCTAGCAGAATCGTCAAGCCAAACCAAGTTGGCAGCTCTTCATTTGGGCTTTGCCGAATGGAGGATTTCACAGCATAGATTCGGGCTACAGCGGTCTGAGAGCCAAAATGGTTGCTCGCTAGGCCCAACTCCCAAGCAAAGAATGGCTCTACGGAATTTTATTTATTTATTATTTAACAAAATTTATATACTGCTTGAATGTAAAGACCTCCAAGCGGTTTACAAAAAACATTAAAATTATCAACAAAACAATTCAAAACAAATAATTAAAAACATGTTTAAAACAATTAAAACCAATACTAACTAAAAAGATTAAAACAGATCAACATCTACGTGTCTGGAAAAGCTTGCCTAAACAGAAAGGTTTTAAGCAGGCGCTAAAAGGAATACAGCGAAGGCGCCTGCCTGATGTCAAGAGGCAGAGAGTTCCAAAGAGTAAGTCTCTGTTTCCATAGTGACAACAGCTAGGAGCAATCATCTTAGGGGAATGTTGGCATGATCAAAAGGACTTGTCTAAAAAGGAAGGGATGTATAACCTTACGGGAAGGTGTGGGCTTTGGGGGGTAGTGTTGCATGAGAAAGTGGTTAGATAGAGTGTGTGGGGGTTCATTTGTGAAAGGAAAAGCATGAGGGAACAGGCGCAAGAGGGCAATTAATGGTGTTCTTGGGGTCCTGTCTCTTTGGTAGACCCAGGGCACAGCCCTGCAATGCCCATTTGCATAAAATCTGTGTATGCTAATTTACAGACATTGCCACAAACTGAGGCCTCTGGGCAAACCAAGATGGCGGGTGGCTGGCTTCTCGTGGGCGCTGAGATTTGCAACGTACCCAACTTTGTAAGCAAAGCATTTCTAAAAAAAGAGGAATGGAAAGGTGGCCGGAAGCCTGGGGCCTAGCTCAAACGGTCTGGGTCTCAGGGGGGGCTCCGGGCCACCCCCTAACACCACCCCTGCCTATCTCCACATCAGCAGCCACTACAGCCAGCTGTAAGCCAGTCACCAAAGGGCTTGGTGTTGTCGAGAGATTTTTGGACTACTTTGTCTTCATTAAAAAAAAATTACTATAAAAATGATGACCATTTTCCTCCTGACTTGTGCGGGTTTGAAACCACGATGGGATCAATAGTGGGAAGATGAAACAGACAAGACAGCATTTGCCAGTCCTGGAACGGGACATCATATTTTGCCCATTGGAACAGAAACAGAAGTTTATTCCAGTGGGCGTGACTGGAGTAACGCCATCACTGAGTGATGTTCAATCCAAAGTTAGGTATGCTCAGAGAAGACCTGTTGAAACCAATGGACTTTGCCCACTGTCCATCAATTTCAGTGGGTCTGCTCTGAGTCTGACTTCATAGTAATAATAGTTTAGATTTGTATGCCGCTTTTCCGTTTAAATATGCTTGAAGCAGCTCCCAGCAGATCAATGCATCATTAAACAGTAACTCAAATAGAAATACAAAATCATTTCAGAACATAAGACCACAGGCCGACAAATAACTCAGTTCGGTGATATGAACGCGACAACATAAAGCCATCATGAAATAAACTATCCATCATTAAAACCTATCAATGAAAGATAAATATAATAAACATCCCAGCGCAATCACACGTCAGGTGTACATCAGCCAAAGGTGCCCTGGGCACACTTCATTGACAGGTGGCTCCTTTAAACACCAGGACCCTGATGTTACTCAATTGCTTTATCTTTCATGGCACACTGCCTAGGAATATAGGAAGTCTTAGTATTGTCTACACTGACTGGCAGCAAGCACTGGGGCTTTCATGTAGGGTTCCAGAGACCGGATCTGGGACCTTCTGCATGCGAACAGACGCCGTACCGCAGAGCTACATCCATTGGAGACTGTTTGGGAACCACTGCTCTATCCAGAGTGCTTTACAGGGCTTGCAAATTAGCCACTTATTAGGAATAAATAACTTGTGTGCTTGAATATGTTAATAGGAACCAAGGGCCTGACTTTTCTAAACTGCACACCTAGGATCATGTGGGCAGGGACCGCCATCCTTCCTGAAATCAACCACCAGCAAGAGCACACCCAGGTCAAAATAAGCCATTTGCTCCTAGGTAGGGCTGGCCAGGTATGGCATCCTTTTGAGATCCTGGTAGGTCCCCAATGCTTGAGATGTGAGAATCTGTCAATTTCAGTTCCTTATGTTCAATTCTCTGCATTTCCACATCAGTTTGACAATTATATTTTTTTAAAGTCCTCCTGAAAATTCATCAGCATTTTAATGAAATGTCTCCTAATATACACAGTTGTGTATGCAATTTTGCCTAATATACACATTTTTGCCAAGCAATTCTGCCTATTATATGCATTTTGCAAAGCAATTTTCCCTAATACTCCACATTTTGTCTTTACACGTTTATATGCAGAATTGACCCCAGCGAATGCATTCTTGTTGCTTGACTGGACAACTACACTGCAACTTTTAGAGCAGCCTTTCCCAACCAGTGTGCCTCCAGATGTTGTTGGACCGCAACTCCCATCAGCCTCAGCCAGCATTGCCAATGGTCAGGAAAGATGGGAGCTGTGGTCCAGCAACATCTGGAGGCACACTGGTTGGGAAAGGCTGTTTCAGAGAAATGCAAATTTCAAAGGATGGCTCTGTTTTGGTCCTCACAGTGCTTCGGAATCTGCAAATTACACAGTTTCACCTTTCAGTGTGAGCTGAATCGAATTCCTCCTCCAGCCCTACCTAATGCGCAACCCACACCTCACACATCTATGCATGGCTTCATAAAGCAATCCACAAGCCACATTGCATCAGCCCTGTGGATAATCGTATGTCACACTAGATCATTCCACATCCAGCTCTCCTCTGTAGTCTCCCTGGAACTTGGCAAAGGAAGCCGCACTCACCCTTTCTGATTTACTCCTTCCAAAGCAGCTAAGCCTTCACGTATCATCTCTTAACATGTTCCTTTTTCTCAGCTGGCAGCATTGAGTCGACACACAAAGCTAATTAAGGCTGTGCTAGTATGCGGGGGGAAAGAGTCTCCCTCTTCTTAAGCAATCTACGGCTGGAGTGACGCTGATCCCCTTGGCATCTCTCTCTGCCCAGCTCTCCCTCTTTTTGCAATTCTGTGCAGGGGCAATGGCCAAATTCTGCACTCTGGATGGATGTTTTGGGAAGTGCATCCCTCCATAAAACACATTTTTTCTCTCTCTGTCTGCTAACATGGTGGAGGAAATAGTAAAAACAAACTGGACTGTTTGTTCTCTGTGATTAAATGTTTAAGAATTCTGCACCAAGAAAAGCTGGATTCGGCAACCCCGTAACTCTGCTTTGGGGTTCCATTGTATCCTGCAATTCTGAGCAGCGGCAGCCACAGCATTCGATAGAAACCACACCCACTGCATACATTTAAGAGCACTCTTATACCACTTTAACTACCATGGCTTTGTCCAAAGCGTCCTGAGAACTGCAGGATGCTGGGAATTGTTCTGTGAGGGAGTCTCCTAACAGGTGACATACCATTTTTTAGTTTGTGTCAGTTTCACGTGTGCTCATTCGGAAATCCGTTCCATCCCATTAATCTGCACAAGAAGTTGTACTTAAATATGCATTTCATCACAAAACATGCGTTTAAATGCTTTTTTTTAAAAAAAACCATGCTAAATAGTATTTAATACACCCTTCTAAAGAGCTATACCAAACAAATACACGCTTTGGTATGTCACTCCACAGTGTCAGGAAAATGCAGACCACGACAGTTTTCTCCACCATGTTGCTGTGACAATGTGGGGGGGGAGAAAAATGCACTCTTGCATAGCCAAGCGTGTGCTGTGTTTGGGTCTGCTCTGCCCTTGGCCGTTGGGAGGGGGAAGTCAGAGAAAGAGGAAGGAAGTCGAGGTCTGTTTCTTTCATTTTGCTACAAGGCCTCAGCCTGGTATTTTAATGTGAAACACGGTTTTGCAAAGGGGTGTGTGTGAAGAAATCTCATTCCTATATATTTATTTTAATTTACATCCTGCCCTTCTTCCCAGTAGGAGCCCGGGGTGGCAAACAAAAACACTAAAAACACTCTAAAATATCATAAAAAATAGACTTTAAATATATTAAAACATCTTTAAAAATTCTTTTAAAAAAGCTTTAAAAACATCTTAAAGAGCAATTCCAACATGGACACGGCTGGTCACTGGAGCCCCAAGCAGATGAAAGGGTGTCGGGGGCCTCTGAATGCCACGTGCAGCAAATCACAAGGGGGGGTCAGGGAGAGCCGCTCCTGCGCTCAGGTCCCGCTTGGGGCTTCTGCTTGGCCACTGTGAGGACTGGACGCTGGACTAGACGGGCCACTGGCCTGATCTAGCAGACCTCTTCTAAGGCACCCCAACCTCTCATCCTTTTCATGGCACTATTTGAATGGATGGCAGACACATTTAAATTAAGGGAGCCAAGTCCATTAATTTCAATGAGTTTACTCTGAGGAGTAGAGGCAACATTTGGCAGTCTGGCAGTTTACTTTCTACACCTGCCCATCTTTTCATCCTCCACCTGGGCAAGCCAGAGGCCTGATCAGAGTTGAAGGCCACATTCCCAGCCACACCAAGGTGCTAAACGCAGGTGTGAAGCACGGCTAGTGAGGAGAGTGGCCTGGGGGAGTTCTGAGGGCCAGCTACAGAGGCCTGGAGGGCCGCATTCAAACCCTGGGGCTGATGTTTCCCACCATTATTATGCGATCACTGATTTGTTGGTCTTCAAGAAGCCACAACTCCTTCTCAGGAATGTGAAACAAAGGACCATTGTTGGGGGGTGAAACACTCTCCACCCCCTGACACACATGCCTCCCCCTTCCAAATCTGGGAGAAAACGCTCCCTGCTTTCTATACGAGAAAACTTTACAAAAGTTTATAAAATGTTTTTATTTATTAGATTTATGAATCGGTTGTTACTCAAAGGTCGCCAAGCGACTCACACCAACAGAAGGAAATTTATTTATTTATTTAGTATGTTTGTATGCCGCTTTTCATCACCAGGAGACCTCAAAGTGGCTTTCACAGCAAGAATAAAACAATATTATAAAAACAATTCAGATCATCACAATAAAAAACTTCAACAGTATCAATAAATAACACCCCAAAATATCACAAAACAGGCTCAAATCTCAAATCAAACTAGCCTGCAAGCTAGAGAAAACATATATATATATATATAATACAAAATAAGACAATCATCCCCCCCATCCATACAACCACAGAACGCTTTGGCAGCGTATTAGCAACAAAACATCATCATCTTAGGTTTTTTTTTTGGGGGGGGGAGGTTTCCCAAAGATGCAATTGCACTGTTTTACCCAGGATGCAGAACTTGAACTTGCAGGAGGAGAGGTGACAAATGTGCCACTCTCCTGTGTGACAGAACATGGAGCACTCAAAAATGCTTGGAAGTTGTTTAAAAACACTATATTAGAAGCTCAACTGGAGTGCATACCGCAGATCAGAAAAGGTACCGCCAGGGCCAAGAAGATGCCAGCATGGTTAACGAGCAAAGTCAAGGAAGCTCTTAGAGGCAAAAAGTCTTCCTTTAGAAAATGGAAGTCTTGTCCGAATGAAGAAAATAAAAAAGAACACAAACTCTGGCAAAAGAAATGCAAGAAGACAATAAGGGATGCTAAAAGAGAATTTGAGGAGCACATTGCTAAGAACATAAAAAACAACAAAAAATTCTATAAATACATTCAAAGCAGGAGACCATCTAGGGAGGCGATTGGACCCTTGGATGATAAGGGAGTCAAAGGTGTACTAAAGAATGATAAGGAGATTGCAGAGAAGCTAAATGAATTCTTTGCATCTGTCTTCACAGTGGAAGATATAGGGCAGATCCCTGAACCTGAACTAACATTTGCAGGAAGGGATTCTGAGGAACTGAGACAAATAGTGGTAACGAGAGAGGAAGTTCTAAGCTTAATGGACAATATAAAAACTGACAAATCACCGGGCCCGGATGGCATCCACCCGAGAGTTCTCAAAGAACTCAAATGTGAAATTGCTGATCTGCTAACTAAAATATGTAACTTGTCCCTTGGGTCCTCCTCCATGCCTGAGGACTGGAAAGTGGCAAATGTAACGCCAATCTTCAAAAAGGGATCCAGAGGGGATCCCGGAAATTACAGGCCAGTTAGCTTAACTTCTGTCCCTGGAAAACTGGTAGAAAGTATTATTAAAGCTAGATTAACTAAGCACATAGAAGAACAAGCCTTGCTGAAGCAGAGCCAGCATGGCTTCTGCAAGGGAAAGTCCTGTCTCAGTAACCTATTAGAATTCTTTGAGAGTGTCAACAAGCATATAGATAGAGGTGATCCAGTGGACATAGTGTACTTAGACTTTCAAAAAGCGTTTGACAAGGTACCTCACCAAAGGCTTCTGAGGAAGCTTAGCAGTCATGGAATAAGAGGAGAGGTCCTCTTGTGGATAAGAAATTGGTTAAGAAGCAGAAAGCAGAGAGTAGGAATAAACGGACAGTTCTCCCAATGGAGGGCTGTACAAAGTGGAGTCCCTCAAGGATCGGTATTGGGACCTGTACTTTTCAACTTGTTCATTAATGACCTAGAATTAGGAGTGAGCAGTGAAGTGGCCAAGTTTGCTGACGACACTAAATTGTTCAGGGTTGTTAAAACAAAAAGGGATTGCGAAGAGCTCCAAAAAGACCTCTCCAAACTGAGTGAATGGGCAGAAAAATGGCAAATGCAATTCAATATAAACAAGTGTAAAATTATGCATATTGGAGCAAAAAATCTTAATTTCACATATACACTCATGGGGTCTGAACTGGCGGTGACCGACCAGGAGAGAGACCTCGGGGTTGTAGTGCACAGTACGATGAAAATGTCGACCCAGTGTGCGGCAGCTGTGAAAAAGGCAAATTCCATGCTAGCGATAATTAGGAAAGGTATTGAAAATAAAACAGCCGATATCATAATGCCGTTGTATAAATCTATGGTGCGGCCGCATTTGGAATACTGTGTACAGTTCTGGTCGCCTCATCTCAAAAAGGATATTATAGAGTTGGAAAAGGTTCAGAAGAGGGCAACCAGAATGATCAAGGGGATGGAGCGACTCCCTTACGAGGAAAGGTTGCAGCATTTGGGGCTTTTTAGTTTAGAGAAAAGGCGGGTCAGAGGAGACATGATAGAAGTGTATAAAATTATGCATGGCATTGAGAAAGTGGATAGAGAAAAGTTCTTCTCCCTCTCTCATAATACTAGAACTCGTGGACATTCCAAGGAGCTGAATGTTGGAAGATTCAGGACAGACAAAAGGAAGTACTTCTTTACTCAGTGCATAGTTAAACTATGGAATTTGCTCCCACAAGATGCAGTAATGGCCACCAGCTTGGATGGCTTTAAAAGAAGATTAGACCAATTCATGGAGGACAGGGCTATCAATGGCTACTAGCCATGATGGCTGTGCTCTGCCACCCTAGTCAGAGGCAGCATGCTTCTGAAAACCAGTTGCCGGAAGCCTCAGGAGGGGAGAGTGTTCTTGCACTCGGGTCCTGCTTGCGGGCTTCCCCCAGGCACCTGGTTGGCCACTGTGAGAACAGGATGCTGGACTAGATGGGCCACTGGTCTGATCCAGCAGGCTCTTCTTATGTTCTTAGGAGGAGGTTGGGTTTGGAGGAGGGGGTCACGCAGTAGCTTTTGAGTGTGGGGGCCCCAGAAAGAGGGGTGGGCGGACGGCTCAGGTTGTCATGGTAAAGCGAGAGCGCGAAAGGCACAGAAGTGGGCGGGATACGCACCACACCAAGCCAAGCCGTGCTCTCCTGATGGGTGCTCCCTTTCCAAAGGTGGCCACTGAACAGAGGAGGGCAGGGGTGGGCTAGATGGAGGAGGGCGGGTGCAGAAAGGCACACTGGGCCTCTCAGGGTCTGGGGAGTGGTGGGGGTTCTCTCCTTGGCATCACCCTTTCTCTCCCCACATTTTGCACCGTTCTCACAGCTCATTAGGATGATGCATGCTCGCCCCCGCTCAGTGGCTGACCTTGCCGTTGCCACGGCAACAGGCATCCCTCTCCACAGCATCTCTGTCTACACCGCTTGAAATAGCTTATTGGACTGCCCCTCAAATTAGGGGGTGCGAGGCCTGCTTTGGTGGTTGGGGGGGGGCGACATGATTGCCATCCTGGGCTCATTTTAGAGGAAGAGAAATTTGATTTGTGGCAGTTCCCCAAAGGAATGGTCCAGCCCTGCAAAGGTACATAAAGCCACCCACTTTTAAAGGCCGTGTGAGGGGTGGCTTCAGCCAAAGTAGTAGGCTAGGCCTGGGGAGAGCCAGGCCAAAGTCTGCTCACGCCAACCACAGGTGGCCTCGGGGCAGTCCTCTCAACACCTGACCTACCTTGCAGGGCTGCTGTGAGGACAGAAAGAGGGTGACATCAGGGTCACTTCCAGATTTGTGCGAGATGCCCTCTGGGGAGAGGGGGACCTTCACAGCTTGCCCCCAGGCACCAAAGTCATTCATTTCCACCCCCTTGTACCCTTTTTTAGGGGAAGTAAGAAAAAGGGACCCCCCCCCTTACCTCCCATCCCCAGCGTACCAGATGGCCAGAGGTGTTCCTCGAAAATGCGAGGATGTCAGGTTCATCGCCTTCGCGCCCCACAATGTCTGTAAAAAAAGGGGGGGTGCTCCTTTGCTCTGCCTGGTGGGGTCTGTCCCAACCCGTTTATCAGAAAAAAGGAAAGATGTGGCACTTGTCAGGTGCTGAGATCCCCCCCCCCATGGCAGAAGGCCTCCTGTCTGGCACTGTGCAGTCTGGCCTCAGCAGCGCCTCCAGGAAACTCCGTCTGCTACCTTGAATTCCTGGTAGTAGGGTTTTCAGAGCACAAAGTAAATAGATTTCTTGGTCACCCTACAAAATAAGAGGTGGGGAAGAGTTTTATGACCCCGGACAACTATGCCTCTGGCTGAATCCCAGTCTGTGACTTTGGAGACTCCCCCAGCACCCTAATGGGGAAGCAAGATCTATCAGAGGGTTAATGCTGAGAGCCCTTCCATCTTATGCTCAGGTTGTACATGTGTGTAAATAAAACCCAGTATCTTAAAAGACACCACAGACCTTGCTGACCTTCATTCCAAGGAAACAAAACTGTGGGAGGGCAATGGAAAACACAGGCAAGCCACAGACGCCACAGTTCAAGAGCACGTTCCAGCCAGGCACAAACCCTAAAGGACGGTGTCAACAGGGCTGGCGAGGGCTGTGGTCAGAACGGGGAAGACGAGAGCTTAGAAACCGCTTGGCTTTTGCATGGCGGAAAGGGAGTCTACTTTGCAAAAGTCAAAGTCACACCACAGCTCTTCCCTCTGCCTCCGCCCACCACTGGAACATGGCCCCCAGAAGGCTAGCCAGGAGGGAATGCGGCCCTCAGACTGGGGGAAAAAAAGACTCCTCACCCCTGGTGTAGACAAGACTGAGCTAGGATGGATAATGGAGTGCGGGCTCACTATGAAGGCCGTCTCCTATGCGCCTACCTCCACAACAGGCTTGTTTACAGTGCTGCCTCCCAAAAACATTTCATGGTCTTTCTATGGAAACAAAGCACTTAGCTTTCTGCCTGGCCTAAAAAGCCTGGGGAACGCTGTCTTGGCAGAGGGGCGGGGGGAGACATAGACAGGAACACAATAGCAGCCCACCCTCCCATTTGTACTTTCCCACTACTGTTGCTATAGAGATGCCCCCCACCCCACAATTGAAGCTGAAGGTATAATTAAAACAGACATCTGATAATTAACAATTCATCGCCATGCAAGGCTAGTTTCGTTTTGTAGAAAAAAACCAGAATGCAGGACAATCAACTCTCCCCAACCAACCCACTTTGATCATCACGACATTTAAAAGAGGAACCTTTTGCATTTAGTTAGTAAGAATGAATGCTAATTTTATACGCGGCATTGAAAAGCGTTATATGCAAGGGTGCAACCAGGTCTATAGAAGGGCAACCCAAGCGATCAAGGAGAAGGAGCAAACCCCCCATGAGGAAAGGTTGCAACATGTGGGGCTTTTCAGTTTAGAGAGGAGAGCAAAAGGTGACATGATAGAAGCGCATGAAACGACACATAGCATGGCACGGAGAAAACTGGGCAGAAGTGTTTCCTCCCTCTCTCGTAGCACTAGAACTCCAACGAAGCTGAATGCTGGAAGATTCAGGACAGACCAAAGGAAGGACTTCATCGCGCAGCCCAGAGTTAATTTGCTCCCACAGTGACGGCCAACTTGGAGTGCTTTAGAAGAGGATTAAACAATTTCGTGGAAGACAAGGTGATCAGTGGCTACTAGCCATGTTGGCTATGCTCTGCCCCCACAGTCGGAGGCAGGAAGCTTCCAGATACCAGCTGCTGGAATCTGCAGGAGGGGAATAGCTCTTCACACAGGCCCTGCATTTGGTTGGCCACTCTGAGGACAGCATGCTGGACTAGATGGGGTCCCTCTGGCTTATCCAACAAGGCTCTTATGTTCACTGAAATCTTGTTAGACGTAACTTAGATTTTAATGGTTGGATGCAAGCCATTAATACCTCCCTGGAGAAATTAACCACAACATTCAATTTATGGAATACATGGGCACAGTTGATTTGAAGAAGGAAATCAAACACAAATCCATGGACAGGTTTATCACCAATTGCTTGGCTGCAAAGACCACATACGATCTCCCTGTGCAGGGAGAATCTACCGCCAAATGCCATATTCTTGCAAAAGGTAGGTATGGGCAATTTGCTTCCATGATCTGGCTTCCCAGAAACATGCCTGGTCACTGTTGGTTGTAACCTGGGTTATACAGACCCATTTTGACCTATGACTCAATCCAGCCTCTTGGATCATCTTCTCCCACCCATCCCTTGAGCTCTATATACTGAAAATAAAAACGTATCTACAAGTTGTAGCACCGGTAAGAGGGAAGAGGTCAAGAGAGCGCTACTGCTGCTAACAGGCAGTAGATTTTATTAAGCTCCAAACTTCTTGCATTTCCGTATCAGGGATTATTCTGGTGGCTGCTCACAGCACCTTTTAAAGTAAAGGCCTCTTCTAGAGCAAAGCCGTGACTTGTGCCGTAGCAAAGACTCCTTCTGGAGTCCAGGGCAGCCAGCATTTCGAAGGGGAATCCCGCGTCTTCACTGAACCATCAATGACAAAAGCTGTGTTGTGAAGGTTGTGTTACCTCACAATGCTTGCTCATTCTCCACGTTGCATGACGTGCAACTGCAGTGGCACGTAGAAGGAAATCTTATGGACTTTTGTTACTTCAAGAACCACCAGACATGCTAGGAATGTTTGTTCATTTTTAGAATGGAGTATTAATGTTGACCTGCCTTTTCCCAAGGAGCACTTTAAAAGTCAACTCATTAGCGCCTCCCCCCCAGAAACCTTAAAAAGATGCTAATGTTTGCACAACCCCCCCCCAACCAGCCCCAGGGAAGCACTGAGAAATTTAAAAAGGTACATTAAATGGGAGGCAGCTGGAATTACATTAGGAGGAGGGGAGTTAGGCAAAAAAACAGAAACGCAAAAAGAGCACAACAATAAAAGGTAGGAAAAAACAGAAGATACAGAAGACATTTATTGAGAGTCAAAATAAGAAGAAGTACAGACAGTCCGTCGACTGCTTTCTACAATCCAAACAAGAAGAGCAGGTAAAAGGCTACAGAAAAAGAGGTACTAAGTTCATTATAAAATAGTTTTAATTTCAAAAAACTTTTTTTTGCATTACAGTTTTTTCAAGCCAGGCAATGGAATTTCCGACGCGAATGGTACCCCCACATTCCCAGCCCCCCAAATACTGAACCTGTAATAAGCTGGTTATCAAAATATACAATACATCTGTTTCACCATAAAAAGACGGGTTCTGCTGCCCCCTCATGTCTTACAACAGGTATAAAAAATTATAAATATTTACACCTTTTTTTCTCATTACTCACATTTACATGCAAAACGAAAAAGCAAAAAACACAGGATGAAAAACCCTCTCCCTGGCCAACTGCTATATGCCAGTCTGCACCCTGAACACACACACACCCCAAGACCACGCAGAAAGAGAAGTCTCAGTGGTATGATTTAGCTGGAAAAAGTGTGCTTCTAAGGAGCCCCCCCCCCCACCCCAAGAAGAGGTCGGTCAAACACAGATTTAAAAAGCTGCATTTAAGACCATTCTACACCAAGGCTCTGTAGCGTTTAAAGTGGTATTGCTGGGTGCCACTGGGGGTCTCATTTTGTGGGCCAACCGGTCTCCTTTCTTCCCAAATCTGGGAGGGACTTCCGGGCATCAGATCTTGGTTTAATTTAGGGGAGGGGGGATAAATACAATGGACCTCTAGCTGCCACACTCAATAGCCCCCTCCCCAAAGGAGACTCCTCTCCCCGTTCCAAGACCTGCTGTTACTGCCTGGGGAGAGCTAGAACAGTAGAATGTGTGTGTAGGAGCGGAATTTCTCAACCCTCCAGTTGTCTGAAGCCCAGATTGGGGGAAAGAGAGCAGCAGCTGACCTCGCAAGCAGGCCACCGTGTGGCACGTGGTGGCGGCAAGGAAATTGGAAGGGTGGGACTTGCCTCTCCTACCGCACGCCCAGTGACCCACCAGCACTGTTAGCCACGGGAGCGGGGGTTAAGACCAAAGGAACACCTGTTCGCAGGGCAGAGCGGCACCTGGCAACCAAGGGAACTGGGCACATCGATGGCGTGGAAGGCAGACTCCCCAAGCGCACGGGCTTGGCTAGAGGGAGGACACCCACCAGCTGCCTGCATTGAATCGCTCAAGTCTTAACATCAGGGCACCCGCCTACTTGGACCGGCCCTTTTGCAATACGCCTCCCCACCTGCCACGGCCACGAAAAGGCGCCGAGACTCTTTGCACCAGTGCCACAGATGATTGTGCTTTTTGAGCCCAAAGGAGGACAGCTGTTTGGTGGCTCCACCTTTTAGCCTTACGCTGGCAACCCAAGGGAACAACCCTCACTCAAAGACATCATACACTCCTCCAGCATAGATCGCATCCCCGCGATACCGGGAAGGCTTTTTTTTTATATATAAAGAAAGATTTAAGACTTTTCCAAAACCCTCAGTGACAAAAAAAGGCAAGTCAGACAGCTCCTGTGAAACAGCAACGGACAGTGACTTGAGAGACTACACCACATACATTGAAGAGGAAAAAAAATGACAACTTTGGTCCACAATTTGAAGCAATAACCCTGATAAGGACAAGATTCTGGTTATCTTAAAAATCTCACATGAGTTAAGAGGGAAATGTAAGGCAACACTGGAAATATAAAGAAGGCAGATCAGCATGAGAAAAAAAATAGTAACTTGCATTTCTTTAAATAGTGTAGATAAGCTTGGATTATTACAGTAAGATGACCCTGTTAAATGTGGGTCCTTCCTTCCTTTTGAAGCAACGGGCATTTTGCTACTTTAAATACTTTTTTCAAAGTATAACTTTAATCTTCGGCCACGACCTCATCTTGGTAAAACTACATTCCTGTGCTAGTTTTTCCGCTTACAAACGAAAATACAAGGATACAAGGGTAATAGAATGCTTAGATATATTTATACCATCTTATCTATAAAAAAGTTATGCTATTGCGCCTTTTGCATATATATTTAGAGAAAGATATATATGTATGAATTCTTTAGAATATTTGGTCAACTGGAAATATTGCTAGGCAAAGATAAGACCACAGGTAAAAAAAAATATAATAAGAAAGTATTAAAACAAGAAGCTGAAACTGATGAGAGGAGAGATATGCTGGTGGTTAAGGGTGAAATCCCGAAGGGACGGAACAAAAGGCAACCAACTCGTTCAGCGTGAGCCCAAAATAGGTTCCGAGGACAGATACACCAAAGCTGGACGCCCCTGTACAAGTTTACACTGGGGCTTCCAATTTCCACAGCTGCGGAATACTTAATGCAAAAGGGGAATTCTTTCCAATGAAATGCTGTTGGATGGGGTGAGGAGCCCCCCCCCCCAAATTTCAACCTGAGCGCAAATTGGCCACGTGTTATTAATACCCACTTTCAGGGCAGGTGGAGGAGAATATTGTGGATCGAGGAAACTAACACAATGATTTGCAAGTTAAGAGACATTTTATGCAGAGGTGTTAAAGACTGCTTACTGGGACAGAAAATGAATGTTTGGTGAGCCTCCCCCCCCCCCCGGTGCAGTGTGAACACCTCAAGGCAACTCCCAGATCTTAAGACTTTTCCCGATGACTGTTTTCTCTCACCCCTGGTGAAAAACGTCTAAGGCACAGGATAGTATGTGAAAGGCTTTGGGAAAAGGCAATCCCCCCACCCCTAAAAAAGGCATCTGTGCTTGAGAGAATTTACTGAAAAAGAATCAAGATGTTGCAGTTTGGGGATCTTGCCCAAAGATGAGACAAGATAAAGGCATCACTGTGAAGCTGGTAAGCTTTCTCGGACTGGGGGTGTTTTCTTTTCTAAGGGAAGAAAGGAAGGGAACGGCGCAAGCACCAGGGTGGGTACGGCAGGCTCCTAGAGAGGATTCCAACTAAGAATGTAAACTTTTATGATTCCCCCCCCCTCGGTTAAAGATTGTTATCCCACTCACTGCAAGAAAGTTTATAGCAATGGGTATTAAGATTTGTATATATATATGTATTTTTAAAAAAACCGGTAAACTGCTTTCATCCTTAAAAAAATAAAATTTGTTGTCTTTTTAAGGTCACTTCAGCTGCATTCTCTCTCTCTCTCTTAAAGTGGCTTCTTTCTGTTTCTGGAATGATGTAAGTTGTGCCACGCCCTTGCAAAGGATGCCAAGGCTGAGGCCACTAAGGAGGGTGGTGGTGGCTGGCGGCTTTGTTTTTCTCAGTCAGGTCCATCCTGCCGCGTGCCTCTCCAAAGCACTTAAATGGTGGACTTTGAAAAGGACACACGCAAGTGGTGATTCTCACCAAGGTCATGGTTATGGAGGTCGATGAGCGACTGAATGGCTTCTTCCACAGACCCCATCTGGATGAGAGCCATCTTGCGGTCTTTCCTGCCAAAAGAAGAAGCCATTTGGGTGAGAGAGGGAGAGGAGCTTACGAACCACGCATTGGACGTTTGTACATTCAGGCCAACATGAGAAGGGAAAGCAGACGAGACCAAGAGGTAGAAGGCCGATTGTTCAGCCGGCTGCCTTGCTTGTGGCTGTGGAGAGTGTGACCATGCAAGTCATTTTATTTTATTTATGGAAGTCCATCTGCTTTGACTGCTTGTGCCAAACAGCCATCTGGTGCATATATGTATCGAACAAGGGCCACTCTGGATTGCATTGGGTCCACCCAGAGTGATCCAGAACTGAAACTCTAAGGAAACCAGGCAGCCTGTCTCCAAAGTGTTGCAACTGTTAATTACAACACCATATTAGGAGAATGCCAGGGGGGAGAGAGGGGGAGCTGGACTTGCTCACTGAACTGCTCTGTCCAGGGTGACAATTTCACCCAACACCCTCCAGTTACAGCACTTGGGGGGGGGACAAAGCAAAGTTTAAAAGGTGGCTAGCACAAAACCCCTGGAGAGACCTGTCTGAAATTTGGCAGTGCTAATCCCCTCTCATCATGCACCTAATGTGGAAAAACCACCACCGAGGAAGTTATGGCTGCTTTGGCTTCTGAAAGCACGTGAAGGGGAATACAGGAGATGACGAGTTCTGGATCGTGATTTGAATCTGAATCAATCTAGGCTGAATTGGGAGTCTGATCTGAGCAGGACCTTGGATTGGGTGCCTTGGGTGCTGAAGGGCAACTGAAACCCCACTTACTGGAAGAATTTGAAGCCTTTCACCATCCCACCATTACTGGAGAACAGCAGCTTGAGATCCTCTTCGATGATCGAAGGCCTGGAGAAGCAAAAGGGAATGCAATTAGGCCTAACCAGCAATGGGTGGGGAATTCTGGGGCTGCTTCTTAGCATGGAGACTCCTGCCTTTGGCATGAAATAGGAACGGCCTCAATTCATTGCCACTTCAATGGTAATGTCTCTCTCCCCCCCCTCAAATCTCTTCTGGCATTTACAGCTCAATCCTTTGGCCACAGGCACGAGCAGCTACCATGGCGGGGAAGACTTATTAGGCCTGTCTCTTGCCAGCATCATCCACTTGCAGCACAGGTCAGACTGTGCAGTTCCTGTCAACCCCACCCAGCAATGGGCCCAAATGTGGCAGATGCTCAAAAGGAGAAGTTGGGGCATGATGAAATCTTCAGCTCCCTGCTCAAGAAAGCAAGCTCCATCTGGC
Source organism: Rhineura floridana (assembly GCF_030035675.1). NCBI lineage: Eukaryota > Metazoa > Chordata > Lepidosauria > Squamata > Rhineuridae > Rhineura > Rhineura floridana. The sequence goes on along the minus strand of NC_084497.1, from coordinate 863,859 downwards.
TGGGCCCACACATCAGACCATACAGGACTCTGTGTCTCTCCATTGGCTGCCCGTTGACCAAGTTCAAGGTTCTGCTTGGGACCAGGATACCTGAAAGACCACCTTACCCCTTATATCGATCACTGCGGTCTGCAGGTGAGGGCCTCCTGCAGAGACCATCTTATCAAGAGGTCCATTCTGCACACCTTTAGAAGCGGACCTTCAGTGCTGCAGCACCAACCCGGTGGAATTCCCTCCCCTTAAATATTAGACAGGCGCCATCTCTGTTGTCGTTCCAATGCCTATTCAAGACCTTTCTCTTTCAACACACCTTTTAAGTACAGCCCTTATCCCAGTCTGCGTCTGTTTCAGAATCGCTTTTTAATGTTTTTAAACATTTTTTTTAAAAATAGATGTTTTTAAAGCTTTTAAAAATGTTTTTAAAGATGTTTTGTTTTAATATGTTTTCAATTGTGGTTTTGTTTTGATATATTTTAAAGTTTGTTTTAATGATGTATTAAAGTATTTTTAGTGCTTTCATTTGCTGCCCTGGGCTCCTACTGGGAGAAAGGACAGGATATAAATCTAATAAACAATAAATAAATAAATACACACATGGCATTGCACAAGCTGTCACAGCAATTAGCCACGCCCCTTGAGACCCTTCAAATAGGCTAAGGACAAGTTTTCTATTTCAGTGGGGAAGGCCCCTCTGGAAAGCACTACGGACTCCGTGAGCAACAAGAACTCCTACGAACAGGTTGAAAAGTGGTGCTGTCTGCTCCCTACTGTGCATCCGCTGGCCCTTCCGAGCCGCCAATTCCACAAGTGGCAGCTTGCGTGACGAGGCAGGACTGAGAGGCGGGACAAGGGCCAGCTTCTTCCGTGGTAACAGGAACTAAGGGGGCGGAGCCATCACTGTCTAAACTGCTGAAGCCTTCTCCTCTTTCATCCCCCTCCCGCTGCAGCCCACTGGGTCCCTTCCCCGGGCCCCATTCCTCCTCCCGATCAGTCTGCCAGGAGTCCTCCACGGGGCCTATGACAAGCATGTTTGCAAATGTGTGTCCATGTATCTGTGCCCCAAAGTCCACAGCAACAGTTGTTTGGAGATTTCCCCCCTCTGCTCTTGGACTCATAGGCTGCCTCCAACCCCCAAGTATGGGGCTGGGCTTTTCAACCACCACCTACGTGGGCGGGGAATCTTGCCTGCTCGACTGAAAAAATGTTCTAGTCAATGGGAGCACGGAATCCCAGGAACTAAACCTTTCTGCATGCAAAGTGGATCTTGGGACAAGAAGAAGCCTGGTCAATCAGATGGGGGTAAGACTGTCTGTTCTGGCCCAGATTCATGTGCCACATTCATGGGTCTTGGAGGACCTGGACTAAAAAAGCAGGATGAGCATTAATGGCTGGCCCGTCAGGTTAAATGGGGCAGTGCTCCACCCTCGCACGCCTGCCGCCTTCTCACTTGCAACCAGTCCAGGAGGTGGCCCTGGCTGTCAGCTTCCTCCTCAGTCAGCGACGCCCTTGTGGCACTCAACCGGGGGGGGGGGAGGAGGTGGTGGACCAAACTAGGCTCAGCTGCCTTCTCCTCCTGCTGGCTCCGGCTCCACCTCCTGCTGAGCTCCCTGCCTTTCGCCCCACCAGTCCCAAATGGGTACCAGTCTCCACGACTATGAGCATCACAAAGGGACTTGCATGCCTGGCTCAAGCCATCCATTAACAGACCGACGCAGGTGCTTTTGGTTTGGATGAAAGGGTGGCTCGAGACCTTGGGAAAGGACAAGCTGATTACACGAGGCAAGCAGCAGGTGCTTCTGAGTGACTGAGACATGCCTGCCTGAAGCCTCAGGACTCCCTTTCACACAGGGCACTTACGGGATGTTGGAGAGGTGAAGGGTGGCAGAAGGGGGAAAAATGTTTTGGAAGTTCTTGGAGCCTGGCTTCTTGAAGCGGTGGAGGGGAGAGTTGCCATAATCCTTGGTCAGCCCTTGGTCTTCCTGCCCTTCGCGGGGCAACTGAACAGTCTGGTGTTTCGACAGAGCAATGCGGATGGGCTTCCCGTGGAGCTTCTGACCGTTGAGGTGGCTCATGGCTGGCGAGAGAGTTAAGGAAGCACAGACGTCGATTCAGAGTGAAAAGAGTCCCCAACCACGCCTGGTGTTGACCGCAGTGGGAAACCTCTGTGGCCCTCCAGGTGATGCTAGACTCTTGTCACCATCCCCGACCATTGGCCACACTGCCTGCTGGAGTCCCACAGCATCCAGAGGGCCAAATTCCTCCCCACCCCTAGGCTAGAGGGAGCAATGGTCTGACTCAGTAGATGGCAGCCTCCCTTCAGTATTCCTGTGACTATCTCCCCACCCCCCAAAAGAAGAAGAGGTGGGACATCTACTTACCCAGCTGGGCTTGATTGCCATCAGCCATTTGAACCAAGGCATTCTCCTTCTTATTAAACAAGATCTTCACTCTTTGCACGTCACCATATACCCCTGGGGGGGGGGGGGAACGAGGGAAGGATGGAAAACAGAAGCAGCAACACATCTTCAGAAAGAAATCCTGTTATCTCTTTCCCAAAATTCATTCAAGACATTCAGGCCCCAGATTGCTCTCACTTCACTTTAAAAAAAAAAGTTGGATTTGTTCTGCTTGGGGATATAAATCTGATCCAGCAACAGAAAAAGTGGAACAACCCTCCAGGAGAAGTTAAAATGCAGGGGGGGGGGCTTGCCCAAAGGAAAACACCAACTGCCACCAGTGGAACCTTGGATGGACAATTCCAAACTCTCCCCCCCCCACCTAACCAACAGGCATGCAAAGCAATCAAAACCATGCATAACAATGTATAAAATAAAATACAAATCTAAAAACAGTGTTGCGTAAACAACAAAAGCATTCAAACAGCAAACGCCCAGCCCCTCCCCTCCACCAAACTCCTCCCCCCAAAAGGCAAAATCTCAAAATAAATAAAAAGGTAATAAAAAAAGTGTGAATGATAACGTACCGAAAAGAATAAAGAGGCATTGGGGTGTAACTCTCTTTAGAGAACAGCAGAGCAAGGCAGCGGAGGGACAGGGAAGAGGTAAGGAATCGGAGGGGAGAGCGAAGGTTGTGCAAATCGTCGACAACGAAGGAAAGGTAGAAGGTCCCCGCAGGAAATGGCGAAATTGGTTGATGGATGATGAAGTTTTCAAGATGGTTAATATTGAAGGGCAAGTTGGTTTCCGAAGAGCAGGAAGGTTTTGTTTTTGTTTTGAGGGGGGTATATATTTTTAAAAATAATATATATATATATATTTGTTTCAAGCAACAACAGGAAGCAGAAGTACCGTGCAGTCAGTTGGCAAAGAAATTCCGGATCAGGGAGAAGGGGGAGGAAAAAAATAATAATCGAGGGATGGGGTGGAGAGAAAAGGAAAAAGTAGCAAAAAACATAGGTCAGTAAATACATAAAAGAAATATGTAGTGTTCCATCAGTAAAAGATTTATAGGTTTCTAAAAATGTACAACGTTGTGTTTTACAGAAAAACAAGTTAATAGGTGGTTGCTTTTTAACCTAGTGGAACACAACAATAAAAGGAAGAGCATTTTTTTTACTTAAGTCAGGTATAACTAAGAGGGAGAGGCAGTATTGCAACAGAGCGACTCGCAGGCAAGAGAGCAAGCTCCAGATTTTGAGCACAAGTGGGCCAGAGTGGGTGCCAAGATGGCAGAGGAGGGCTCGAGGGAGCTTCAGGTACACACGCTTCGCTCGCCCCACAGGCACTAACTGCAAGGAGCTGGAAGAAACGGCTGGCAGAGCAAACCCCTCCAGGCCAAGGCTCTACACTGCGCTCCAGTCCTCCCCTCCACCCAAGGATGTAAATCAGCTTTAAATCAGGAATTTTGTTAATCCTTCTAACTGAAGGAAGACAAGGCAGTAAGGGCCGGCACTTTAGTACAATTTGCAGATGCCAGGACAAACTGATTTCAATTTGTGGGGTGCAACAGGAATCGTCTGCTTCTGGGGGGGGAGGGGGGCTGGAACTTCCCTGGCCAAGCAGGTCAGGGGCTTGGGCCTGCCAGCCACCACACTGTGGCCGCTAGAGTGGAAAAGCAGGCTCTGTTTCTCTTCTTGTGTTGCTTTGGGGCGGAGTTTTGTTAGAAGGAGAGACTCAGCAAACCCTAAGCCAAGCAAGGTGCTCCTCCCACCCCAGAGACCTCAGCAACAAAATGATTTTAAGAAGTCCCAAGATATTGTTGGGAGTAATCTCAGGATTAAGCAGTACCACACTGATCCAGTCACTTTAGCCTCCTCCAGTCTTGGCTTCCCAGAGGTTGCTGGGCTATGACTCCCATACACACACACACCCTGTGACGATTGGCCACACTGGCTGGGGGGCCACAGTGACGGGAGTTGTAGTGCGGCAGCATCTGAGGGCACGAGGCTGGAGAACCCTCTTCGAGGGACTCTAGGAAGCCCACAAAGACTGTCCCATTGGCCCCCTCAGCATGGCAGGCTGCACCGGTGGAGGAGGAACGGGTTCCGCACGCAAATGCTGCACGGAGTTGCTGCTGCGTGGGGCTTGGGCCTTCCCCCAGAAGAATGCTGGGAACTGCAGATCCCCGAAAGGCTCCTTTTTGGGGGGAGGGCATGTACTTTAAATGCAGTGTGGATGTGACCATCACTCACTTTTGAGAACTAGGGTGCAAGGCAACTAGAGCAGCTAGGATTCAAGGTATTCAACAGCAGGGTCAATGGCCAAGATGTCCGAAAAAGACTCTCGACAACTGGGTTTTTTCCTCCTTCTGTTAACAGAAAGCCCCCAGTCCAACCACCAACAGATCAAGCAGAGAACCTGCAGCTCAAGAACTAATTAAGGTGTGAAAAGAAGATCCATGCCACTCTGCACCTTGGCCACCAACGTTGGCCAACCTCCTGCCGTTTTTATACTGTTGGCCCCTGGGAAGGATGCGGTGGGCGGGTGGGGTCACAGGAAGAGAGGAGTCCCTCTGGAGAATACTGCCTCTTCAACAGTATGCACAGATTAAGTCTCTACAACACCGATTATACAAGCAATGGGGGGGGAAAGTCGAAGAGGCGTTAGTTCACAGCTTCACTACAGGTATCAGTTGCTAGCCCAAAGAGAAGCTGGATGGATGAGGGAGTATAAACACACACGCAAACAAGGCATGAAGAGTTGCTCAGCAATTCCTACGAGGCACCAATCCGCCGGGCAAAAGCTTCAGGATACCAGCGGGAGCGTATTTCAGCCCAAAGCAGGGGCGCTGCAGACTGCCACACTTTTCAATTGGGCCCTCGGTTTGAGGATGCTCCGTTTTAAGAGGCAACAACAGAGCCATCCGCTGTCCCTCACTTGATTCACCTCCGAGGTGGGCTTCAGCTTCCATGAGCTGCATCAACATCACCTCCCCCCGCTTTCTGGGAAGCATCTGCTCCCGTCATGCCTTCTGAGGGGAACGGGGTATTTGTGTGTGGGTGTATCTAGTTTTTAGAACCAATCCTGCTCCCAAACGTTACTCCATCCATCTCATCAGCACTTCCCAAGCATCAAGCACAGGGCTTGCGAAGCCCCCTGGGGCAGCACTTCCCAAGTGGGTTGCTGGGCGCTCTGACTGGTACCCATCGCCGGGCATCATGAGGATGTCAGATGACTGACTGACTGGTGGGTGGTCCTGCCCACCTATCAAGGATTGGTCCACAGGGGTGGGGGCAATAAGCACCTTTCATCACTGGATGAAAAGGTCACCCACTCCTGCACTGAGGAGTCAGAACAAGAATGCGCCCCTCCCCTCAAAAGTGTGCAGGCTAGGGCTTACCTCCACCCTGTGCCATCCCATCTCCAGAGCGATTGCTCTCACTAGGAAGAGGAGGAACAATATCCTCCCTGAACAGGGAAAAGGACAGTGAATCCAGGCTCGTCTCCAGCTAAGTTCTATTCAGAGCAGACCCACTGAAATGAATGAAGTCATGTTCATCACTTTCAATGGGGTCTGCTCTGAGTAGGAATAACATGGCTATGACCCAGGCACGCAGTACTGAAATGTATGCTCTACTGCATAAGCCCACTAAAGTCTTGTTTTGAAAAGCTGCTTCAATAGTAAGATTTAACACATTTTTGGATTGTTTGGTTTTTTGGTGATTTGTATCGTAATGGCTATTTGGTTTTCAACAATTAAAAAAACTGACGACTAAAAAGTCATTTGAGACACTTTACCTATGAGACGTACTTATTTTCTAAGAGTTAATAATTCAGGGGACACTTCCCACTGTATTTGCTCTATGACTGGAGTTGGAACCCAGCCCCCCTCCATTCAGCCAGGATGGCTGCTCAAGACTGACCACCCTATGCCTTGTTTTGCAAGTGAACAGCGAGAGGGATTTCTGGGCCCAAAATACCCACTGGATAGGATAATATCCAACATTAGTTGTGCTCAGAGTAGGCCAACTGAAATTAATGGGCATGGCTAACTTAGGCCCATCAAAAGTACAGAATTGCCAGATATAATGCTTGTTCCACACTTGTGAGGAATAGATCTTTTAGCATGGCCGGTCCTGCACTCTGAAACTTCCTGCCCACTGACATCAGCCAGGCATCCTCACAGTGCTCTTTTCAGCACCTGCTAAGATTTTTTTTCTGCTTAGGCAAGGGTATCCAGATATATAAAGGTGATCTGTATTTAACTAGTTTCAGCTTAGAATGTATACTTTAAACCAGGGGTTCTTAACCTGTGGTCCATGGACCTCCTAGGGCTTTAGGGGGTCCATGAATCAGGCACAAAAAAATCAGTTTTCAATACAATAAAATAAATTGCATTTATTCATTTATGGGGCCCACAGCTTTGATCAGATTCTCAAAGGGGCCCATAACCCAAAGATGGTTAAGAACCACTGCTTTAAAACAGTTGATTTTATTCATCTTGTTTTTTTATAAACTTGTTTTCAATGTTGACATTTACTGGCTATTTTAATGTATATTTTATGTTTTGTAAACAGCTTGGAGGTTTTATTTAAGCAGCATCCAAATGATTTTGTCAAATAAAATGTTAGTGGATCTACTATGAGTTGAACTTAGTTGGATGCAACCCCATGCTAGGAAAGAGCACTGCTAGCAAAACCTCATGCCCTGAAGAGAACAGTTATAGTGGACAGGGGGGAAAACAAGACACAGCGAAACAGATTAAAACTGGTTAATTTCCTATTAAGTTTTAAAATTGATAGGGTTCTCTCATCCATGCCTCTGCTTGGGAGCTTCTGAAATAACCAAGGTAAGCAGAAATCCAGATTCTGGCCACTCAGCCATGTCAATTTCAAGCACTGGGACTCAAGCAATGTACACAAGGCACTGCAGAGCGACACCTGAATGCAAGGTCACAGAAACCCACTTCAAAGGCAAAGTGGATCTCTGTTGAATTATATCCTTTTACACAGACAATACCAGGCTTCCATTCTCCTCACATGCCTTGAGAGTCTGTTTGTGAGGCAGCCAGATGTTTCCAACTCAAAAAAAGGGGAGGAGAATGTTAAAATGGAACTGAAAATGTGAAACTGTTTTTACGTTAAGGAGCAAAAATAAATTAATAAGGCACACAACAACTTTTTTTGGGGGGGGGGATAAAGGGGGAATGTATCAATGCATGGCAATAAAGGAAATATATACTTGCAAAAGGTAAAATGAAGCTAAGATGGCAAGGGAAGGGAGAATCAAGACACCCACAAAGAGGACAGAACGAACACCGTCGCTCCAACTGAAGAGGTTTTTTTTTAAAAAAAGTTATGACATGCCAAAAGGAGAAACTGAAGGAGGGGGGATCTTTTGCTATTGTGAGGTAGACCCAAGTGAGAGACAAAACCATTGTTTTGTGGGAGAGAAGTGGAGTGGGAGATCCCACATTTTGGATTTCCACTTTTAGGAGCTTGTTAACTATGGAAGGAGCAACGGTTTTAAGGCTTCCACCCATGTCCCTTTTCAGTCACGGAAGTCCTTTGGAGTTATAGCCCCCCATCATTCCTAGCCAGCAGCACTGCCGACAGCCAGAAACATCTGGAGGGTCACGCCTCCCCCATCCCGGCTTCAGCCATCCACTTAGAATTCTGTCGGGCTGCACACCCAATTTTCTCATTCTAAGACATTCCCGCTCAGACAGAGGAGAGATTCAGCAATGTGATGCTTTCAGCATTAGGTTCTTTTGTGAGAAGGGATTCAGAGAGAGGCAAGAGCAGAAAAGTAACTGGAAGAAGCAAAAAATAATTATATATATGTATATATATATACAGTAGATATATGTTGGACAGAAGATTTTACAAGGCTTCCACTAACCTCAGCGTTCAAATTGCTAACCAGCAGAACGGAGTTCCCTGCCCCAGAAAGGCCGGGAATTGCCATCCGCCCTGCGGCAGCCGCGGCTGCTGCTGCTGCTGATGGGATAGCCAAAGGAGCAAGCGCTCCGTGGACATTTGGAACTGAGAGGCCTGGAAAAATTAAAGTATATTAACGGGTGAAGAAGGTCCACAGCACATTCTCTGCCGGCTCTCGCAGTGGAAGTGAGCAGCTCTGACCTGCGTGTTTCTTTACAGAGAGAGAGAGAGAGAGAGAGAGAGCGCGCTTCAATGCCCCCTCCTCCCGCTCACGCAAGCGCTTGGAAGCTAGACACACCTCTACGCTTACATGGACGGGCCACAAAGCCTCTCTCCAGTTCTGCTATTTGTGCTCTCAGCTTCTGACAAAACAGGATTTCTTTTTTTTGGGGGGGGGGGGAGAGGAGGTCCAGGGATGGGGATACATTTGGCTCTCCTTGGGTACTGGACAGTCTGTTTGAGGACAAGTTCTGCAAAAGTTTCACAGGTTTATCTGAAGCAAATGCACCATGGGGAGAAGCAGGAAATGGGGGGGGGACACAACGACACAAAAGCAGTGCATTCGTAAGGGTCTTTCCACCAATGCATGCCTCAAGTGCCTCATTCCTTGGTTCATGCACATAACCAAACCACAACTGCACACATTCTAGCAGCTTTGAAAAAAAAATATTTAAGGAATTTGTTTTCAGAAGGGTTCCATTCCAAAGCACGCGTTGCCCTCTTGGAGTTGCAGCTCATCACCTACCCAACCCAAAAGGCAAAAACACCCCAAAAACAATGCAGACATCTTTGACTTCTTGCGTACACGAACCACCCACCGAACACAAATCAAAGGGTGCCACGTGGGAGAGGCGTGGCTGGTTCTGTCAACTCTGTGGTAGATGTGTACAGGCTACAAGCCTCATCCATATACAAGCTTGTCACGTGAATCCTGTGTGCAGCAAACATCAGATATAAAGAATCCCTCCCAAAGCTATTACAGGGAGGCCTGATGATTCTATTCTGCCTATGCTTTCAAAATGGCTGGGTTAAGGCAAAACACTCAGTTGCAGGTTACACAAACGTAAAAAAAAGAGCTTTTAGTATTCTGTAAGGTCAAACACACGCTACAGACAAGTATTAAGAATTCACTCCTAGGGGTGGCATTCAGTTAAGTCCTACTTAGACTCCAGTGGGTTCTTAACCTGTGGTTTCAGGCGGTCTATGAACCAGGCACAAAAAAATCAATTTCCAATACAATAAAATGTATGTAAAAAATTTTTGTTTTGTGTTTATGTGCATTTTTCCAGGGAGGAAGTCCGTAGCCTTCATAAGATACTCAAAGGGGTCCACAACCCAGAGATGATTAAGAACCAATGGACTAGGACCAGTAGTTGCCAACCTTTCCCCCCACACACCACTTGAAAACTGTTGATGGTCTCAGCGGCCCATTTAATGACTTTTCTGCCAACTGTAATGCTAGAGGCTGTATGAATTTTAATTGTACTTTCATTGCTGCTTCTCTTTCTTATATTGCGTTACAATCTTGAGTTCTATGGAATGCAAATTGTAATACAACAAAATACAAAATAAGGAATTTAAAAAGCAGCGAAAACCATTATGTATATTTAATGCAGACACGCTGCGAACCACCTGAATGAAGCTCACGGACCATAGTTTGGGAACCCCTGGACTAGACCTGATGAAATTAATGAAACTCAGTCATGTCCATCAACTTCAGTGAGTAGGACTCTGAGTAGGACTACTGTTGACCACCACCCACATACTCTGCTTATAGGCCCAATTCCAGTACAGACATCCAAATAAGGATAATTAAAAAAATATATATTAAGAAGCCACAGTGCAGCATGTGCATTCCATTCATAGAATTAGAAACTAAAAAGGATTTAAACAGCTTGCATTTGGACAATTGTATTTACTCCAGTTATGGAGTTTGCATACTGACACCTATGGACTACAAATGTCTGGCCACTGAAGAGGACTTGATGTTGAAATGTACCTCGATTCATCTAAGGAGCGCCTGTTTACTGGCCTGCAGAATACAGGAGTGCATTCTTAAGATTTGCCTGTAGCATGCATTTTATCTTATGGAACACTAAGCGTTTATTGTTATGCTTGTATGGCCTACAGGTGAATGTTTTACCATACCTTGTTCGTTTTGAAGTTGCATTTTGTTAGGAGTTGAACCCCCCCCTTCTCTCTGCCAAATGTTACAGCTGTTCTAGAATTCCTATAAAAAAGGAGCCGCAATTGCAGACTATCAAAACTCCAGGACCTCCTGTTATCTGCCCCATCACCAACATTCAGGGATCTTTAGGGATGGCTGGATGTGCCAACTTCCTGACATCTTAGCACGTTGGCCTTAAATTTATTCAAGACACCTTTGAGAATAAAATGATAAAAGTAAAATGTAATCAATCAGAGGAGAGGGGAGCTGATCTCTCTCTGGGAACTAAATAACCTCCAACAAACATTTTGGTTGGGATTAAAAATGCTGCTCATCAAGGCCCACATGCCTAAGGGGGATTTGGGCACATGGTGCACTTTTGAAACTAAGGAGACTTTCTAAAACAGTTACTGGAAGGATCTTTGCAGGACATGCTGAAGACCCCAGGTCTGCCTAAACTGGCTTTTTGGATTATGTTCATGGGCTTCCTCATCTATTCCTTTCCTCAGTTTCCCAGATGGGCCATCCCTGATCTGTTAGCTCACTTTAGAGCCCAATCAACCAAAAGGGCATAAGGAAAGAGGCTGCCGACAAGTGGCATGGCAAAACTGTGAGCGGCTTTTCGTGGGGACACTAACTACTTTGAAGAAACTATACCTGCAGCTTGAGGAATTGCAAAAGCAGGCGGGAAGCCAGCCCCAGCATAAGGAGAGGCAGAAATGATCCCTGGAGCACCTACAAAAAGGAAAAAAGAGAGAGTGAGGAGCCTTGTTATTCAGTTCACAAAGAGAAGACAAGCTCTGTTACCTGCAATCAGATCCTATGCTCTTCAGAAGTTCACGCTTTCCAGCTAGGGCTCACAATTCTAACTAAGCAGTTCCACTTCATGTCTGCTGATTTAAACTGCACACTCCCCCTCCCACAGTGACTCTTCTCAGCTCACAGGACACGCTCCACCCCCCCCTTACCAAAAGCAGCTGCCATGGTCTGGTCAAGAGAGGGCTGGCTGTCTCCAGAAGGCAAGTCTGGCCGGGTATAGTCTCTGCTCTTGTCGTTGTTGTATTTCACGTTGAGGCTGGTGAGCTTGGAGAAGTCAATGCGGAGCGTGCAGCAGGCATTGTAAATGTTCTGCCCGTCAAGAGACTGCCGGGGGGGAGATGCAAAGAGCACTCGTCATGGCCAAATGACCACACCCCACACCTGCCTAGCGCGCATGCAATTTACAGAACTACAATCCCCAGAGTGGTTTTAATAAGCATCAATTCCTCTTCCAGGTAACTGTAGCTCTGGGAGGGGGTTTCCCAACAACTCTCTCAGCGTCCTTCGCGAGCCACAGATGACTGGATCCTTTGGTTTAAAGTGGTATCATAGTGCTTGAAAAGGACAGTTTGGAAAGGGCCGCCGTCTGCCTTATTTGGATCCATCTCTCCCTCCCCTCTGCAACTTCACTGCCACCAGCATTCTGTAAGCTTGCAGGTTCTGTCAAACAGATTTCCTATTCTTATATTAAAAAAGAACTCTTTAATTTACAACTGATAAACTTCTGGGTATGTAGAACTCACCCCCTTATTATCTTCTTCTTCTTTTTTTAAATTGCCAATTCTGACCATGCAATAAACCAAAGCTTAGCTTTGCAAACCCTCGTTGTAACATGATGCCTGGACTGGGTTGAAACGAACCAACTTGTCAGGACTCGTAACCGTTCCACCTGCTAGTTTATTCTTCTTTGAGCAGACCCAGTGTCTAAAATGATGCGTACGGCATTCATGTCCAAGTGTGCTTCATTCCACTTCTGCCTGCGCAGATTTACCTCTTGCAAAACACTTCCATCAGGTCCTGAAACAACCCCTCCACCCTGACCTTACAGGTGACTCAAGGCAGGAAGGGACTGCCCAGGGGGAGACTCACCAGCTTGGCATGTTGGGCACTCATAGGGTCTGCATACTGCAAGAGGGCCTGGAACTGGTTGTTCTTTGTGAAGGTGATTATTTTCAACACTGTGCCAAACTTGGAGAAAATCTGCACAGGCACAAAACAAAAGAGTCCAATGAAGTCATTTTGAAGGCTGCAACCGACAGAGGTGGGGGTGGGTTTAGATCTGCTCTGTGGAGACAACTTTCCAGCACAATTCCCTGTTTTGAAAGGAAATATGACAATTCGCCCACGGCAGTTCATATTCCTTTCCTAGAAGAATTCCACACCAGGCAGCTTCTCTTCAGTTTGCCACACTGGGCAGGCAGATCCTGCAGCCCCAAAGCGCCAGGGGCTCCCAAACCCCCGTTTCAAACAGGCACCTCTAGATGGCGCCGGAGGCACGATGCAAGGAGACCCAGAGATTTCTGCTTCTGGAGGGAAGTGCTCCCGCCCCCTCCGCATTCCCTTCAGTGCACTGAACAGCTGAGCCTGGGCTCTGCAGCCAGGGCAGGAAGCACTTCACTCAGAGGGTTTGGCGAGGTTTTTTTAAAAAACATAAAGAAGACCTCACAAAGTAGTGAGATGCCTGAAAGGGAGGTGGGGCTTTTCTTGCCTAATAGGAAGGGGAGAGATTTTGCATATAAGCAACAACAACAGCAGTTTATCAATTCTGAAATGAAATAAATCTTAACCAAGAGCCAGTTTGGTGTCGTGGCTACAGAGCAGCCTTTGCCAACCTGGTGCCCTCTGGCTGGCTTGCACTACAACTCCCATCAGCAAAGAAGCTGTTGTCCAAAACAGCTGTCGTCAGAGGTGGCCAGATGCAAAGCGATGGGCGATCTTTTGGCCACCAGCCATCTAAAACTACTTCATATGAAATTGCAGGGAGGGTTTTTAAAAGTACATCCTCATGTAGACTACTTTGATCCTCTCAGAGGAAAAGGAGGGACATGAATATTAACAGTGGAAGTGCAGATAACGTTGCACAGATGCATGAACTTGTTTACCAAGCAAACTGCAGCCAAAACGGAGAAGCTGAAGGAGCTGATTAAAGACTGCGCCGGACACAACACCCCCAACCCGATTTTAACTGCAACTGTGTTTAAAAACATTTCAACGGCTTTCAGAATGTTTTTCTTTTTCTTGTCAAATTGTTTTGTTGAGATGTTTGTGGGACAGAAATATAACAACAACAACTGCAGCTATGATGATGATAGCAGCAGCCACCCTGGAGGCCGTCTCTCACCTGATGCAGGACATCCAGGGTGACCGGGTAGAAGAGGTTTTCCACAATGATCCTCAGGACAGGGCTCTGCCCGGCCATCGCCATCCCGGCATCCACGGCTGCGGCAGAGGCGGACAAGGCCAGGTTCCCAGACTGCACCGAGTTCACCGCTTGCAGGGCTGCCTGAGCGCGCTGTGGAGCCAAACATTTGCAGCACATTAATAAGCCAGGAGAGAGAGAGAGAGAGAGAGAGAGAGAGAGAGGCCAACACTAGTTCAACTACAGCACCAAGCTTTTTCCCCTTGCAAACTTTTTCAAACGGGACACCGAAAGACAAATAGCTGCCACTTTCATTGTCAGGGGAAGGTCTACAGGTGCAGGTGGCCTTGGAACTCTGGCCTTTTTAGCTTAAAAGATGGACGAGGGGAGCACCATGAGAGAGAGAGAGAGAAGAGGTATTATTCATTCTATACAGTGGGATGGAGACCCTGGCGCCCTCCAGATGCTGTTGGAGACCAACCCCCATCAACTCCGGCAGCCAGCACAGCAGATGGTCAGGGATGATGGGAGTTGGAGTCCAGCGACATCTGGAGGGCATCAGCTTCCCTATCCCTCCTCTATGCTAACTGTAAACTCTTCCAACAGTCATCGGTCCAGGAAACACCAGAATACAGAATCACTTCATATCATTATATATTCTATTCGGCTCACTGCAAGAGATGGTGTCCATGACCTACAAATGAAAGGCATGCCATGCTGCAGGCGGTGAAACATCAGAATGAAACCTGCATGTTCACAGGTATTATCACCTCTTACCATTCTGGGAGGCAACATGGCATTTAAAAAAATCAGCAAGTCTTCTGTTTACGCTCCGGGTTCTAGCCACCTAAATTTACTCAGAGTAGACCTATTGACTATGACCAGTTTAGATTCATTGATTCCAATGAGCTACGCTGAGTAAAACTTGGGTGGCTAGAACTCTTCGCCACCATCTTTCCATATTCAGGTACCAGTTTAATATTGACGTAAGTGACAGGGTTGTTGGAAGGATAACGCAACAGAGAGGGCTTTGATCACTGGACAAAAATGTCAACCGGCATCACGAAATGAAAAGACTCTCATGTGACTACTTCACTGTGCTATCTACAAAATACATACACCTCTTTCACACTGCGATTGCTGGGTTACCTCCTCAGCAAATTACGGCACATAGCTGAGAACACAAGAGCATTCTGGGAATTCTGTGTTAGGGGCCGTAAGCTGCAACCCTCCAGATGCTGCCTGCCTACAACTCCCCACCATCCCTGTCTGATGGCCATGCTGGCTGCGGGGCTGATGGGAGCGTGGAGTCAAACAGCATCAAGAAGGGCCGCCAAGCACCCTGCCCCTGCTTGACATCCCCACTGACCGCCTGATTCGGAGAGTTGTCAGTCTTCAGCTCTTTGTGGTTGGAGAACTGGATGTAGATGGCCTGGCTCCGGAGGACAGGAGTGACCGTGGTGTAGTAGTTTACCATGGTGTTAGCCGCTTCCTCTGTGTTCATTTCTATGAAAGCCTAGCGAGACAGAGACACATAAAAGGCACGCATCAATGTCAACGGCTGTGTGTGAATTTGTGGAAAAGTCGTTCCTTCTCTCACACACAGGGCCTTTAGATACCAAATCACAATCTGGACTACGGCTTGGCATGTTTCAAGAGACCTTTTCTTCTTAGGTGCTTGCATGTAAGACAGGCTTATATAATAAGGTTTACATGGTGCTAAGGTAGCTAAAAGCCCTAAAGCTGCCCTCCCATTCCACTATGGTTCAGTCTTTGGAAGTTGGGCACCACCTTCCTTGCACCCCAGTCCAAGCACAGCTTCTTCTTTTCTGTCACCCAGACACTAGGCTTGAATTAAGTGTTGACAGTCAATTGTTGATTTCATGTTTTTAAAAAATCAAGGATGGTGGCAGGTCAAAGTTTTCAACAAAGAACAAAGCAAGGTCCATCTGCTGCGGATGGCTACCATTCATTATGATTTCACCTCCATGCCAGAATCAGAACCCTTGCCCTGAGGGGAGCAGGCAAGCCTGTTGTGCCTGTGATGGCCAAATCATGCCTGAATTAAACCTGGGCAAAGGCACAGAAGGGTGGCTCTCATATCCTTGCCCAGCTGCTGTCTCTAGCCCAATGTCACCACCAGCTCTTTCCTTGATGAATTGCCCTCTTCCATGCCCAACAACGTAAATGCTTCTTCATTTATCGTTTGCCCTTAGTGCCTCCATTTTCTAGGGCAGCCTTTCCCAACCAGTGGGCCTCCAGATGTTGTTGGACCACAACTCCCATCTTTCCTGACCACTGGCAATGCTGGCTGAGGCTGATGGAGTTGTGGTCCAACAACATCTGGTGGCCCACTAGTTGGGAAAAGCTGTTCTAGGTGGTTTGGACAATGAACACAGGGGGCGGTGGTGGTGACTGCAGTTATTTGGGCACTGGTGAGACATATTACCCAAGAGCTTCAAACCAGAGATGCCAACCACTAAACTAAGAACATTATTAGACATGCAAGGCGGGTGCTTTGACAGCAGCCCCAAATAACCAACGCAGTCTCCATCTTGAGTATCTCAGATTACCAGGCTATTATTGCTTCATCAACCCAATCCACATCTTAATGCTCCGCCAAATCATAGCACAGGTAAGTTAATGTGCAGGTTCCCCGAACACAACTCATAGCCTTCTCCCTTGGACCTGCTGCTGCTGCGCTACTGGGACTAAGCCATGGTTTAGCTTAGCATTACAATCAAACCTGTGCTTGCGATGTGTCTTGGTTCAGACAAACCATGAGCTACAACCATGGTTTGTTCTTGGTTTACCACTCGCGGTTTATCGGGGTAGAGAAACAGCTACAAGACTGAGGGAGAAGCAGTGCAGCCACAATTTTTGTTCTAGCAAACCACGCACTAACTTGTTTGAGCAAAGCCATGGTTAGGGTTAGCGTTACGTGCTAAGTGGGCTATTTGTCTTCTATTTCTAACACTTTGCTGCTCACATTTGAAACTGGCTTTTTATGTCAACTGGCTGATCTATTTTTGGAAGAGTTTCCAATATTAAAGTTGATATAGGCCCATTAGGAGGCCTGCTTATGAAAAAAATGCCCCATTTACAAAAGCGGCTTTACTTGTCCAAGCAGCTGCAGATCAAGCTATTGATTTGAAAGGTGATGTTGACGGCCCGGTAGGTCAAGCTCTACATTGCTGTGATACAGACAACAGCTTCTAAGTTAAAGGCTCCATGTCTAGATACAAATTACACACATACCTGATTCTTTCCTTTTAACATTAGTAGGTTTGTGACCTTGCCAAAAGGAAGCCCCAAGGAAATAACTTCAGCTTCTGTGACGTCGCTGGGCAGTTTGCGGATGTGGATTACTCGTGATGGGATTCCTGCACTTCTGCTGTCACCTTTGAATTTCTTGCTGTCATTTCCATTGGCTGGAAAAGAGATCCCGACAGCCACAGGGTTATCTTTCTGGCACTTTCGTCACTTATTGCATTAGAAGGAGAGGTTGGGAAATTAAGGTCTGTTGTCACGTCACAGCTCCTGCTCTCAAGCATGGGCACAGCCGTTGTACACCTCCTTTGGTCACCAGCAAGGCCTGTCTGCATTAGGACCAGCCCATCATGGTGGCAACCTAACAGGGTCAACTACTCCACCAGGCCAGGCCAGGCAAGCATAGGAAGTTTAGCACACACATTGAAAGCCAGCTGAGGAGCCCCCCCCACATCTATTCCTCAAAGGTAACACCTGGAAAGAGCACAGGAAGATGCCCTCTGAGACTGGTGCCTACTATACCAAACCCAATGCCCTTTGGTGCCCTACCCCAACCCCAATTGAAACACAGGTTTCCAACTCCTAGAACTCCACCTCCTATATGCGTCTAACTCCAGGGCTGGGTTTTTTGTGTTTTCCCCCAGTGTAGCTTATGACTGACAAAAGCAATATAACTGGTGCAGTAGTGCCTTTTAAGATGGCTACGCGCAGCCTGAGAAATGTGCCCTTAATGTTGGCAACTCTGTACAGTAGGGCCCCGCTTTACGGCGTTCCGCTGATACGGCGGCTTTCGTTTTCCATTTTAAAGGGTTTTTGCGATGTTTTGCGCCATTTTCGCATGACGCGGCCCATTAAAGTCAATGGGGTTCCGCTTTACGGTGTTTTCCACTTTATGGCGGAGGTCCGGAACAGAACCCGCCATATAAGCGGGGCCCTACTGTAAACGTTTTCATATTTGACTTTTTAACCCCATAACAAGCCTGCCCTGTGACCTTGTCTCCTTCCAAATGCTCAGCAATGGATGCCACACCCCAGAGATAGGATACGATCTGGAGGGGGGCTGTGGCTGAATTTACTTTCCAGTTGCCAGCAATGCAGATTACTTGCCACAGACTTGAGACAAGCCGTCTTCTTAGGGGCTGATCTGCTTGGAGCCTGCTCGAAACAGCATGCCTTCTTTTCCCAAGCTGCTTCTTCCAAACGGCATGGAGTGTTTTCCACACCAGCCCAAGCCAGCGCCAAGAATGAACCACATGACGAGTGATGCAACACATCAGAGCAGTGGCATGGAAGGGCGGACCACAAGGATGCCGCCTTTTGAGCTGGCTCTGTGTGGTCAGCCTGTATTCTGAAGCTGTCACCCTCAACGGTGTTTTGGTCACTGAAACAGGACTTCAAGCAATGTTGAGGCCCTGGGAGTTGCAAAGGTGAATTTGGGCTCCTAATAAGAGCCCACAGAACGCCAAGAAGGGCTTCTGAGCTGCACCCCTGCAATGCTGTACCAAATAATGGTTAACCACAAAGTTAAACCACTTCACTAAACTTTCAAATTCGCAGGGCCACAGAGCTAGAAAGTGCAAACACAATAAAAGGAAAGCAAGCGTGTTTGTTTTTTTAAAAAACCAAGTCCTTGTGGTTTAACCAGCTGGCTATCAACTGCCAGTGCAACAAGTCTTAACTGGTTCTGCAAAACGCTCAGGAAAGTGTTCAACAGGTCACTGAATACTCCTCTACACCCATCTGACATTCAAATACTGCATGGAAGTTACTGTTAAGAGGGGGGCTCTGAGTCAATCGTGACTGTAGGCACAACAGTGAGGGCCCCAACAGAAAAAGGCCAGGATCAAAAGCCAGCTCACCCCCGAATAAAGAGGCATCATTCAGTTCCCAGCTGTCAAGAAGCACCCTGTGTAGTGATCCTAGCAGCATGCCTGAAACAGCAGACCCAGAAAACAGACCCCTTGTTAAATGCCAAAATATTAGGGTGTTGAAATGTATGCTTGCAATCTTATCTTCTGCTGGTTAACTGCCCTCTGCCCTTACCTGCTTTTCTAAGTTGTGCAGGATACTTTGCTAGCATAAGCACCTCTATAGTGAGATGCCCTGGGGGGGGGAATAAGTCAAGGTATGAACTCTGGAGGTTGAGGTGGGGTGTGTGTGTCCCCAAATCTGTGGAAACCCATAAATCCAAGACAGCAGTAGCACCCCCCTCCTCACGGGCAGGCTGCTGCCTCATCTTGCAAAGCTGACTGGAATAAGCATTCAGAGGTTGGGGTGGGTGGGAGTGTGTCTGAGGAAAGAGAGCTAACCTCCATGGCAACTGGGCCCTTCAAGGAAGTGCTAAACTCGTGGGGCTAGCAATGTTACCTGCAGAAGCAGAGTTGCTGCTCATGATAAAGGGTCCGTTAGTGACACAAGTAGAGAAAAGTTCGTCAGATCCCCGCTGGAAGAGAAACAGAAAAGGGAAACAAAGGTAAGTTGTGACAGCACTTGGCTAAATTCTACACAGGTACGGCAAGAACAGGAGGACAATCCAGAACTGAAGTGGTAAAGAAACGGAGCAGAAGGGTGGGGAAAGTGAGGAGGGGTGGGGGGAGCTTCAATTTCTAACCCACCCTCTTCATGCAACCACATGAAATGGAATCCACAGAAGTGACGCGCTGAGAACCAAGCAAGGGGCAAAGCTAGCCCAGTAGTGCCCACTACCAAGGGTCAAAACCTTTTTCTCAAAGATTCCTTGCCATGCTGGATACCTTCCCAGACACGGTCAAGACAAGGACGCACGACTGAGATACACCTGGAAGTCTATCAGCACCATTTTACTGTGTGGCTGAACATGCCCCCTTGAAGGAAAGGCAGCTGAGCCAGAATACTCAGCCGGCCCAAAGGAGCAAGCATTTGCCCCCCGTAAGTAGCCAGCCAACATAGTTTCCTTACCCTCAAGCGGCCTGCCCTTTTGCTGCTGCTTTACACACATTTACCTTTTACAGTGACTACGTGGACACAACCCAAAGCACAAATGCTACAGACAGACATTGCAAGAGCATCAGGGAGGAACGGCGCAAATGCCCACAAGGCAGCGGGCAAGGGTTCGCTTTGCCACAACTGTGAAGTGACCCCCAAGGAGGCATTAATTTCAACGACTGGGTTGCTGCTGCCAAGGTCACCCTGCAGTTAGGCCAGCTTCCTGCCATCTGGTGCCCTCTTTCCAAGCAGCAGAACTGTGTCTCAGTAAAGGTACAAAGGTATAAAATATTTCTTGTGCTGGATCCTAGAGGAGGTAGTTAACATCTGCCTGTATTAAAAAGTTCTGTCCTTGACTGAAGAGAGGCAAAGACAGGCAAAAGTCTCACTCTGAACTCCAGCCAAGACCCATCCAGAATCCTTCCAGCTACTATGGAGACAAAGCCATAAGGTAAACCTGCCCTTTGACTGGATCCAAGGAGTGCGGATATTGTCATTAACAGCTGAGGATCCCAGAGCTCAGATATGCAGTCATACTTGTCCGATAGGTTTTCCACACCCAAGCTAACTGCCGTCGGCATTTACAATTATGAGGCAGGCCATGGCTCCATTTTAAAGCATTTCTTACAACAAGCAACATTCGTTCAGTTGCTACAGCGAAAGGTGGATTCTCAAGCCAGGTTTTGCTAACAGCCTTTCATGTTTTACGCTGGTTAAATCAAGTCAAAGGGTTGTAGCCACCTAAGCTCTACTCAAGAGTAAATCCACTTAAGTTAGTTGTGTACTTTATTATTATTATTTATTAAACTTATATACCGCCCGACTAGCAATAGCTCTCTGGCACTGCCCAGCTGCCAACCTCTGCTACAGAAGTTTCATTTTTATGGAGGACTGTAAACACACCTATCATTTTGAACTGCAACAATGAAATTAGTTTTAGAATTACCATTTTGATTTCACAGCACATCTTGTGTTTTGTACAACATGCCAGTCTTGCAGAGACGATAAAGAAGCCTTGCCTTCTTGCCTTATGAATGACATTTGAAACTAGTTTGCTCTAGGTAGGCAGGTATATTGATGTTAATGGTACCACAAGAGCTAGGCCACGTTGCACAAACACACAAGTCTCGTTGCAAATGCCAGGGTTCTTTTTGTTAGCTACTCTTCTCAATAATCTAGCCAGTCTTTAAAAGAGGATAGCCATCCAGCCAAGTTCAGGAATCCAAATAAAGCACATGGGTCAAATATCAGCCACAACAAAGAAGTGGGTATGCAGGGAAGCCTGCCGCTTGCTTGAAAATTGTAGACACAGTAGCAGAACATGCTTAGCCCTGAGGGGAAGACTCTATGGCATGCTCATAGATGGGGTGGGCCTTCTTCAATGGACACTGATGCATAGTAATTTTCCCCCAAATTCTTAGCAGACAAGACCAATTTCTCTCTTTGTATCACGCATGTGATTGCAATCCTCATACTGACATCTGGAGAACTGCTGGTCCAAATCGATATAAGCCAGATTCCTACGCTGCTATTTGAATCAGCCCTTTGTTCAGAACCAACAGGACTTTGTCTGTAGCAGACAGGCCAAAGCCCAGTGGTTAGAGCACCTGCTTTGCGTACAAAAGGTCACAGGGCCAGTCTCCAGGTAGAGCTGAGAGAGAGCGCCCCATCTGAAGTCCTGGCGAGCAGTTAGTGCCGACAGTTCATTCTAAGCAAGACAGACTAACCGTCTGGCTCAGCACAAGGCAGGTCCCTAATTCACTTGGTGGCACTTCTGCATGTTTAAAAAGTGTATCCTAAGAGAGGTCAGAAGCCCCACCGGACTGATGACTCCAGCCTCACCTTAGGCAAAGCGTCACCAAATTAGGGCTGCTTTTCATTCATGACATACGGTATTTCTAATTCACCTTATTAGTATGGGCCAAAGTCAACTGGCACCATCCAAGCTGGCTGCCCATTTCAAAAAGCCACCCCGCCTGCCCAACAGCAAGGAAGATTTAAGTTACTACCGGTTTTGATAACCTAAAGAAGCTCAGCGAATTAACGAGGGAAAGAGGAGTAGCCAACCAAATTCATGTAACCAGGCCTGTAAGCTTGTACTCAGTGCGCTCCTGTGCAAGAAACTGAGTGCAAGACGCCACCATTGCAGCCCAGTGGATTTAATGTGGGATTTGGGACTTGTGGTCTTCCAAGTCTGTAAAATAGTTTTAAAAAAGCAACCTTTACTTAACCTTTGTGTCATCCAGATGTTATAGACTACAGCTTCCATCAGCCTCCGGCAAACAGCGGACACAGCCACACACCGGCTGGGGCTGACAGGAGTTGTAGCCTGAAAGACCTGGGTGGTCCCGGGTTGGCAAAGGGACCACATGATGCCCCCAGATGATTTCAGTTGACTCAACTCTGTGCAGCTTCACTGTTCATCTCCAGAACTTTTAAAAGGCCAAAAGACGATAGGCAGTTAAAATGTATCTCCACTCACACACACGTGATATATTTGCAATAACGGTACAGAACGATTTTGATGAGTATTAGAGAATACTGTGACAAATTTCTCTTAGTGCACTGATTGATTATAGTTTATGTAAATGAAATTAATGTACACGGTTTGCTTGTCTTAAATTGTTCTAGTATTGGCTGCATATAATGCATCGACCAAGATTGCTGAGAGGATCAACATGTCATATTGAAGCAGAATTCAAAGGTAAAATACACCATAGGGAAGACTGGTTGTCTGGAAGCCACAGTACTTTGGGGCCAGATCTAGAAATGCAGAACCACATGGCCAAGCAGACTGAACCAGTTCGGACTGAAGGGGAGGGTTATTGTCTGAATTGCTCCCTTGCCATAAAATACATACTGCAAAATAGAAAGCCAGACTGTTGCGTGAAGGAAAGCTCTAGTTCCAGACCACTTCTCAGACTGCAAGTGCTAACTTTCCACTTCTGGGGACTGCTTTATTTTACCACCACTCCACCTGCAATTTGTGGAGGTACGTTCTTGTCTACCACCTCCAGGCTCTCCCACCTGAACTCTCCCCCAAACGGTAGGATAGATGGACATTAGGAAAATTCATTTTCATCTGTTAGGTCTAGACAGTCATCTGTTCACATTCAAAAATGGGGAAGTTTTGCCGTTTGGAGAACAGATGGACATCTCACATACATGCCAACGGTAACTGCATATCCTACGTATTTCCCATATTTTTAGACGGCAAAAAAGGTCTTCTGAGTCAATATCCCTTTGTGTGTCAGCACATGTGGCTCACATATGAGGTCAAGTCTGCTACAGCAGGGGCCCACCAAGAACCAGCTTGTTGCAGCCTTTGAACTGAAGCCGTAAATTGCGGGGCTGGAATTTCTTCACTCTCATTCTTGGCTTGTGGCCTGAAGCCATAATTGCCGTTCCCATGGCAAAGATCTTGGCTTCCCTACAAAACCAGGTCTATCCAGCCAGGCGGAGCGAATTGCTCTTAAACAGGGCTTGCAAAGAGAAGACAATAAGGCACATTACAGAGCCTGTGCCACTGCTACAGTACAGACATTGCAGTCTCTTTCCTTTGCTATGGCAAGGGGGAGTTTTGGTACAAACTTCAGGCCAAGCTGGTGAACGGCTTTTTACCTTGAAGGGTCAATGGCTTGCCATGAGGTACAATTTCAGCTGGATTAGCAGCAAGGATGGCACTACAAAAATATTTCTAATTGTTAGGTTAGCCCCCAGCAAATGTTTGAACAGCCATACCCTCATTTCTTGGTGATGGGCCAAGACAGAGAAAACTGAGGCACAAGCCTCAAATATTTTAGCAACGGGGATTTTGCCAGGCCTTAGCAGCACTCTTGCTTTCTAATGCCATTTAAACTGGATTTAAAACCAGCAGTCTGGCTGAGCAGAATTTTCTTTTTTAAGTTTCAATTTTAAAACAGGAAAAAAACAGGAAAACCTGTTAAATAGTACGCTGCCACACCTCTCGGCTAAATTAGGAGTGGGGTGTACCTTAAACCCATTTTTATGCTCCTGCCAGTCACAAAGTTTTGTAGTTTTACTACACTTCCCGCATTAAAATAATCCATCCACTTTCCTTGAGGATTGCTGTTTCAGCTTTTATCTTTCAAACACTGCTCACACCGCTGCCATTCCCTGTAGGTATAGCATCAGTGCTTTATTTCAAGGTCCAAACTAGCAGAATAAATGGTCACGTTTTATTGTACTCCCAAGATATATGCGACTGTTTAATTGCAAACCAACCTTTCAACTCAGGGTTGTTATGTGCATCAGGGAAGCTTGAGTGCCCCTAGAAATAGGCATCAGTTCTTTCTCAGACAGAAATCTATCTAGATGCATCACTGGACTTACATAGTAATGTTTTTTAAAAAAATGTTTCCAAGTGCCATGCTTTCTACAAAGTGTCAAGAACATCTTGCACAGATTACGTTCAAGAACTGTTCTAAGTCAACAAAGGTAGATCATGAGCTACAGTGGATGTGTGATTCGCACAAGATTGGCAAGGATTTCTGATTCCCAATTGCTTAACAACGGCAACAAAATGACACCTCCCCATCCAAAAATTACAATGCTGAAATGAAGAAAGCTTTTTCGCGGGGGGTGTTAACCAGAAGTGGATCATTCTGTGGGAAGGCTGAGCTCTGTTCAGTCTTGGTACTCAAAACAACCCCCTGGGCTTGGAATCTTTCTGGCTACGTGTCTGCCCTTTGCACCATGCACTCTGATTGGCGGCAGATCACGTACACTTCAAGCCTGCCCACCCGTTTATGTGCATTCCTGCAATGCCTCACCATAACTCTGCATGAACTCAAACATGTGCCCTAAAACGCATCAAGCCATTTCCCTGCAGTCACATGACTGCGAAGCAGGCAGGCAAACTTTTTTTGTTCAAGGAAGCTTGTCTGCTATTAAAGACAGTCCTCCAAAGAACTTCTGGGCCAAACGTGGTTTGAAAGCCTATGGGTCAGAACTCCAACACAGCAGCCTTGTAGAAACTACTACATAAGCCTCACATAAGGTAATTCAAGTCACAAAAAGCCAATGCTTTTAAAAATAGCATTGTTTCTGACGGATGCAATGGTTTAACAGCATGACATACATTTGCTGAAGCAATGAAAGGAAAACGCCTACCTTTGTACCAACTGTTATATCTTGGACAATGCTGTAAGAAAAGGAAAAGTCACAAAATTAGATTGCCTGTCAAATACTTCCAGGACAGCAGGTGTGAATAAAAATAAAGGCGAAATAAGCAATTATTAGCAAGGAAAGGAAATGTGTGTACTTAGAAGAGTGATGGGGGGATTCAGAGCATAGAAAGCTGTGTTTCTTCCACCAGCAAAGCACATACCAACCAAGGTAAGCACTCGCTCTTCCTAGGAATGTGACATAACCGGACTCCAGACTACTTCAAAGTCAAAGGACAGAGGTGCTGTACGCAGCCACACCTCAGTCTGTAAAAGCCACGGCGCAAAGTTTATGCCCACACGCTCCAATCAGCTTGAAGAGAAGAAAATGCTTTTCAGTTAATGACTGTGAAGAGGATGAGTTTCAATGGTACTCTTAGTATCCTGTCGAGCTCCGAGAAACAGGGCTTTGCTCTTGATGATGTGTGCCGTAACAAATTACTCTTTAAGGTATCATGAAACCTGTCATTTCCTACAGAAATCATTTATAATAAGAGATTATTTATAATAACTCTTCTAGAATCTGGTATCAAGCCTGATTACGGGGCTCAGGTCCATCTCCTTCCATGTCATCCATCCAGGGGAAAATGCCATTCTTTAACTCACAAGCCTCTCCAGCCCTGACCCTAGAGGTTGTGCCCACTAAGCAGTGGGGTCTACACTGGTCCCACAGATCCTTGTGTTCCCCCACTCTTTTCCCCAGCCCAACATCATCAACACAGTGCTCCTGAAGGCATCAATGTTCGTCATGAAGGCAAAGAGATAGCCTGCAAGGACACACGGCCAGGAAATGAGAGCCCATTGTGGCAACCCCGCCTCACAGTTGCTGCTCTGTCCCTTTTGGCCGAGTCAGAGCTTGGGACAATGCGGAGAAACCCCTATTCTCTTGTCATCTCATCTCACCAGCTGCCATGGAAACAGCATTTTGGCTCTGACCAATGCCTCAGTGCCTAGCTTAGTGCAAACATCCTGGAAAGGAGATCACAACCACTTTGCTAGGTTAGGGTCTGGTTTAGCATGTCTTCCAAACCCAGGCTCGTAGCTTAGCTCTCCCAAACAGCAAGCTGCAACCCACAGGGCAACTCATGGGTTTGTCTGGGGTTTGGACAACACATTAAGCCAAACCATGATTTAGCTCAGCTCAGCAGAGAAACGAAGGAGCAAAGAGGCTGCGATCTCCTTCTCAAGGGCCCATTTGCACTAACCAACCCAGGGGCAACCGCCAGTCGTCTTTCATACACCTACAAGTTTTGTGACATACGTTCACTCTATTACTCCTCTGGGTCACTTTGGACAGATTATTGCTCTTCGGCAGTGTCAGTGAACCACGTTCTTTTGCCCCAAACGCCAGAGTGCTTCTTCCTCAAAAACCAACTTTTGACCCGTCAGCCCCAGCAGTTCACAGCCGGCGTTACGTCTGATTCAGAAGCCGCTGCCACAAAGCTACAAGCTAGTGGTCTTTGCTGCTTCAGACCATGACTAAAAAAAGCTCAGTGAGGGAACACAGGATTTTTATTTTTTTTTACAATCCCACTGGTGTTTCGAGTTGCCCGCGGAGACAGATGGGTTTTGTTGAGATCTTGACTGCTAGCTCAAGTGGGCTAATTAAACCCATCTGTGAATCAGCAGAGAAGCCCAACCAAGGAGATGCTTAACATTGCCTCTGCATCATGTAAACTGTGTAAGGGGTAAAGAAAAATATACTTCTCAGATCTGGGAAACTGAAAGCCATTTTGCTCCTGTTAATCTGCAGGAGGAAACTCCTGAGACAACTTTAAATTATTCTGTGAGCAACGACTCCCATTTCCTGCTTCTCTGAACAAGGGCTCATACAAGGATTTAAAAACAAAATACAAAGCACCTTCACTTGAGACGATAACTTTAAAGTAATTCTAACCCAAGAATAGCTAAGAATTATTATAACTAATAATTCTAACTAAGGAGAAATTGTAATTAGCTACTTAAAAAGTACTTCTAGATACAAGTTTAACTTCAAGACTCCCAGCCTTCATGCAGGCTTTCACTTGCTCTGAGACACAGCAGTAAGTCCCATAAAACAATAACGGAAGAAGTTCTTTCCTATGGAAGGGCCAGGTCCAGAAAGAGAACAAACACAGTTACAGAACAGTCCTTACAGAAACACCCAGCCACCGCCACTTTGCTATCAGGAACATTTACTGAAGCTCAGCACTGCAACTGACAGAAGAGTAAAATGTCAGCAAACTGGAAACTCTGTAAGATTTCCAGCACAAAAAAATCCACATTTCGCCTCCCAACAAGACACCAAGTACAGTATTGCTTACTTTTGCAAAATTAGATCTGTCAGTGCTAGTCAGTTGTTCAGGACTTGTAAGTTCTTAAAGGTGGAAAACTGCCTACAAACCAGAGTCTGTTTTGGGATTGAATCCGTGGCAGATGGAACCAGACAGGGCAATTCCCTATTGATTCTGATGGACCTCTTAGCAGCATTAGATATATTGACCATGGGAACCTTCAGGGATGTTTGGTTGGTGTAAGACTTGAAGGGACTGCTTTATGGAGGCTCTACTGAACGTTCCCTGGAGATTATTGGCCCCAAGTCGTTGTTGGCCTCAAGGGTTCCTCAGGGCTCTATTTTATCCCCTAGCCTCCTTTTTCAAAGACCTGCATGAAGCCGCTGGGAGAGGTCATCTGAGGCCTGGGGATTAGAAGTCACCTCCACGTCCTGAACTGTTGCCTGGGCACATCCACGTGTTCTACTGGGCGGTAGGCAACATGCTCCAGGATCAGGAGCACAGCTCATGCAACTCCCTCTGAAGGATGAGCTGCGCCGCTTAGTGCGCTCCTGGATCCAGCGTTGCTCACGGACGCTGACCTTTTGTTTCTATTGCATTCCTAATGTTTTTATTGTATGGCGGATGTTTCCCAACTTGTAAATGGCTTTGATGTTTTCAAAGAAATAACAATAGACAAATATATCTATAAATAAGATGGAGATGCACTACTGCTTATATGCTAACAGCCTGAACCTAGTTACATTTATTAAGACATATTTATTGTTGCTTTCAGCTGATATTACTTCTACTTCTTTAAATGCCTAAGTTGCAAATTTAAGCCACAGGTAACCACACACATGAAGTAGCATTAACCAAGAGAAGCTGTTTAAAAAGCAAAAAGGTTTTCAACCACCTATAAACTTTACTGGACTGGGGAGGGGACAAAAATCTACCCCATCAGCAGGGAACAGAGATTAGAATCAACTGCCTGACAAAGGAAAAGTTGCTGTGCTGAGCACCAAGGCTGACCCAATCACACAGGAATTTCTCTTTCCAACTCTGTCCAGGGCTTCTTAAAGCAGGAATATGACTGCGCTTGTTCATTTGTTCAGACTCTAAACCAAACACTGCTGAGGTTTTGGGGGGTAACAGAGCAGCACCACTTCAGAAGGCAAAGGGCTCTATTTCGGGCAGTTCTACCCAGAGTAGGATCAATATCGGATACAACTAGGAAGATGCTGGGACACTGTACATACTGACTAGCTTATTGTTCCACAATTTCTCATGTAGGATGATAACGTATACCTCCATCAGTTGCAGAAACAGTGACCTACCACACAGGGTTGTTGTTAAAGGCTGCAAAGATTGTGTGTGGCACATCACAACACTTAAACACTAGACAAACACAGTATCCTGCCACCCCCTTTGCCTTCTACATTTTGTCCTCAAGGTCACCTTCAAAAGGTGAATCAGAGCAAAGCAGAGCCACCTCCCAGGAACACATCACTCTCCACACCCAGCATCAAACCTCCACCCCTCTAGGCCTGCAGGGGAAGCCTGGATTCTCACGCAGAACGCAGGAGGAAGCATTTTTCCCCTGGTACATGGAAGGAAGTGGCAAAACAGCAACCCTCTGCTCCCACCAAGCATTTTAGCAATGCACAGAAAAATTGGTCCAGAGATTTCTCAACACAGAGAAAGGGAAAAAAGGAGAGCGTCTGTGTGACAGGAGCAAATGGGCACTCCACAGCAGCAAGTGAAACGGCTGTATAGTTAGCATACGCTGAACAGGTAGAAAACTCACAGTAAGCAGCAGGTATAGAAACAGTGAGACTACATAGAAAACAATTTGCAGAAAAGCATAGAATGACAAATAGGATAGGGTCAGGAGTACAAGCGCAGCTTTCCCCCCCAAAACCAAAGAAAAGTAAAAACATAGGATGCTGCCTTGTACTGAGTCAAGCCATGGGTCCATCTATGGATTTCAGGCAGGGGCTTCTCCCAGCACTACTTGGAGATGCCAGGGACTGAACTTGAGACCTCTCCTCCACCACTGAAGTACAGCCCTTCCCCATCAGGGAAGGTGCAAAATTCAAAGGGCCACCACTGAATATCTGTTACCCTCTCAGGCACTTTTCTGGGAACCTCCAAAAAGGTCCTTCCCACACCCGCAAGGTCGTTGGTAGTCCTATCAGCCAACTCTCAGATCTCCAGTTGCTGTTATTAAATGCCAGATCGGTATATAATAAAACCTCCCTCGTCCACGATTTGATTGTGGATGAGGCAGCCGATCTGGCATGTATAACCGAGACCTGGGTGGGTGAGCAGGGAGGAGTTGGTCTCTCTCAGCTCTGCCCACCGGGGTACTTGGTTCAGCATCATGGTAGATCTGAAGGTCGGGGAGGTGGGGTTGCTGTCGTCTATAAGAGTTCCATCTCACTCACCAAGCACCATGTTCATTCAGTTACTGGCCTGGAGTGTTTGCACCTTGTGTTGGGCCAGAGGGACAGGCTGGGAATTCTTTTGGTGTACCGCCCACCTTGCTGCCCAATGGCTTCCCTAACTGAGCTGGCGGAAGTGGTCTCGGATATATTGTTGAGGTCCCCCAGACTAATAGTACTGGGGGATTTCAACATTCATGCCGAGACCACTTTGTCGGGCGCGGCTCAGGACTTCATGGCTTCCATGACAGCCATGGGGCTGTCTCAATATGTTAGTGGTCCAACACATGTATCGGGGCACACTCTAGACCTTGTTTTTGCTACTGAGCATGGGGAAAGTGATCTGGATGTGGGGAGTCTTACAACACTCCCTTTGTCATGGACAGACCACTGCTTGCTGAAGTTTAGACTTTCAGTAACCTCTTCCCTCTGCAAGGGTGGGGGACCTATTAAAATGGTCCGCCCCCGGAGACTAATGGATCCTGAAGGTTTTCAAAGGGCTCTGGGGGATTTTCCGGCTGATAGGACTAGCGCTCCTGCTGAAGCCCTGGTCGCTCTGTGGAATACGGAGATGACCCGGGCTGTAAACACGATCCCTCCTGCACGCCCTCTCCTGTGTAGAGCTCATACAGCTCCATGGTATACTCCGGAGCTGAGAGCGATGAAGCAAGATAGGAGGCGGCTTGAGCGGAAATGGAGGCGAACTCCCGACGGATACAATTATGCGCTGGTTAGTGCTTCGACTAAGCTCTATGTAGGAGCAGTGAAGGCAGCTAAAAAACATCATTTTGCTGCCACTATTAAATCATCTCTTTGCCGCCCAGTGGAGCTCTTTCGAGTTGTCCGGGGGCTTCTCCATTCAAACCCTCCGGACACGGTGGAATCATCGGAGGCCCGCTGTAATCAGTTTGCCGATCACTTCCAGAATAAGATCTCATGTATCCGCCGGGACCTAGACTCTCAAGTTATAGCAGTAGATCCTAGTGAGATGTCCGGAGCACAGTCTTGTCCTGTTTTGTTGGATGAGCTTCAGTTGGTTCAACTCGAGGACGTGGACAAGGTGCTTGGACAGGTACGTGCAACCACTTCGGTACTGGATCCTTGCCCCTCCTGGCTGATAAAAACTAGCAGGAATGGAACAGGTAGCTGGGCCAAGGAAGTGATAAATGCCTCTTTACGAGAGGGAGTGGTCCCGGGCTGTCTGAAAGAGGCAGTGGTGAGACCACTCCTGAAAAAGCCTTCCTTGGACCCAGACAATTTTAACAGCTACAGGCCAGTGGCGAATGTTCCATTCCTGGGCAAGGTCTTGGAACGGGTGGTTGCTGGCCAGCTCCAGGCGCTATTGGATGAAACTGATTATCTAGATCCATTTCAATCGGGTTTTAGGCCCGGTTTTGGCACTGAGACAGCCTTGGTCGCCCTGTACGATGACCTATGTCGGGAAAGAGACAGAGGGAGTGTAACTCTGTTGATTCTCCTTGATCTCTCAGCGGCTTTTGACACCATCGACCATGGTATCCTTCTGGAGAGACTCGCGGAGTTGGGAGTTGGAGGTACTGCTTGGCAGTGGTTCCGCTCCTACTCGGCGGGTCGTCTCCAGAAGGTAGTGCTTGGGGAACATTGCTCGACACCGCGGGCTCTCCAATATGGGGTCCCGCAGGGGTCAGTTTTGTCCCCCCTGCTTTTTAATATCTACATGAAGCCGTTGGGAGAGGTCATCAGGAGTTTTGGAGTGCGTTGTCATCAGTATGCTGATGACACGCAGCTCTACTTCTCCTTTTCATCTTCTTCAGGTGAGGCTGTCGATTTGCTGAACCGTTGCCTGGCCTCAACAATGGACTGGATGAGAGTTAACAAACTGAAGCTCAATCCAGACAAGACTGAGATGCTGTTGGTGGACGGGTTCTCTGATCGGATGGTGGATATATACCCTGTCCTGGACGGGGTTACACTCCCCCTAAAGGACCGGGTTCGTAGTCTGGGAGTCTTTTTAGACTCTTCCCTCTCACTTGAGGCTCAAGTAGCCTCGGTGGTTAGGAATGCGTTTTACCAACTTCGGTTGGTAGCCCAGCTACGTCCCTATTTGAGTAAAGAGGACCTTACATCAGTGGTACATGCTCTGGTAACCTCACGTTTGGATTACTGTAATGCGCTTTACGTAGGGCTACCTTTGAAGACAGTTCGGAAGCTACAACTAGTGCAAAATGCGGCGGCCAGATTGCTGACAAGGACCAAGCGGTCCGAGCATATAACACCTGTTCTGGCCAGCTTGCACTGGTTGCCAATATGTTTCCGGGCTAGATTCAAAGTGTTGGTATTAACCTATAAAGCCTTATACGGTGCGGGACCACGATACCTTGCGGAACGCCTCTTCCGATATGAACCGGCCCGTGCACTACGTTCTGCTACGAAGGCCCTCCTCCGGGTTCCAACTCACAGGGAGGCCCGGAGGGTGATGACAAGATCTAGGGCCTTCTCAGTGGTGGCCCCCGAACTATGGAACAGTCTCCCCGAGGAAGTACGCCTGGCACCGACTCTGCTCTCCTTCTGGCGCCAGGTCAAAACCTTCCTATTCTCTGAAGCATTTTAAGTTACACTGATTTAATTTTAAAAATGTTTATTGTATTGGATTGTTGATTGTATTTTAGTATTATTTTGTTATTCATTGTATTTTTATGCTATTTTATGTTCACCGCCCAGAGAGCTATTGCTAGTCGGGCGGTATATAAATTTAATAAATAAATAAATAAAAGGAAGGCCATATGCAAGATGCTTACATGGGAGTATGAAAAGGGTCACCTGCAAGGAAACGAAAGGGAAGCCCTCCTTCCAGTATGAAAAGGGGAAAAGATACTTAAAGTTTTGCAAACAGACCCCACAAGTTAGTGATCTTTCATGGCACAAATGACTTCACATTTGGGCAGCTGGAACAGCAAAGCTTTCAACCAGAGGTTGGCAGAAAACAAAGCAGGTTGCACTGGTGGAAGCTGGGTGATTTGCAGTCTTAGGTTCAAACTCTTAGTTGCTCAACAGGAATAAAAAAGGCTCCCCCACAAGCCCCTTTCCACTTAAAAGCAAGCTGCTATGATCAGAGAGCTTAGCAGAAAAAAACAAGAGTGGATTTTTGTGTGACAGGACTGGCCTCAGTACTGAAAACAAATTATCAGGCTGCCTATGTGCTCAAAGGAACAACTGTCCCTTAATTTTAAGAGCACATTCCTCCCCTGCCCTGGAGACATTACTGGTGGACTTTGGAGTTCTAGTAAAAAGACTAAGGAGATTCTGCAAGCCAGCGTGCCCTTGTTGTCAAGTACTACAGCCAGGTTGCCTGGAGATAGCAATATACTTGCCACCCGAGCCATGAGAAGATAGATTATTTACAAAGTTGACAAGGTCAGTACATGATTTCCAGGAAAGAATGCCGACAACGGGCCCTGAAGTGAGGGAATGAGTCTAAAGTTCTCAGCTACGCAGGTACAAAAGGTGAAATGAACATAGTTTTAGGATACTGTCACACCAATGTCCACTTAAAAGACTGAAGCAAAAGGTGTCCCTCTGCATGAAATGGCC
Organism: Rhineura floridana; assembly: GCF_030035675.1. Taxonomy (NCBI): domain Eukaryota; kingdom Metazoa; phylum Chordata; class Lepidosauria; order Squamata; family Rhineuridae; genus Rhineura; species Rhineura floridana. Next base: position 830,490 of record NC_084497.1, on the reverse strand, counting down.
TGCACAGAGACAGCTTGTTTCAGAAACAGGTCAGCTGGCACCCAGAGGAGAAAATTCATTTCTAGATAGGATACAAAGGGGGGGAGAGGGAGAGAAAAATAACAAATTACAGGCTTCAGAGAAATTAACTGTGGGGAGCAAGGATGTTAAGTACCGTGACCCATTTGAAACAATGCAACTGAAGGAAGGGCACCATCCTCCAAAGCTGTAACTGAGAGAAGGGGAAGCTGGTATCGAGAACGCAAATGTGATGGAACCATTTGGAGGGTAGGTGGATGGGTAAGGAAGATTTTCCCTGCACCAGCATTGGGGATAATCCAAATGACTGATCATTATGAAAGCACAACAGTGACTAAAGAAGCAACCTCACAAGACTTCCTTTTCCGTCCTTTCGCACACATCCCCTCCTTTGTCCCTCTCTTCCACTTCCCGATTGTCCTCCTCCTACACAGTAATGGGTGTGGCGTGAGCCATTTTATACGTTTACTTTTCTTTATTCCTTTAAGTCACCCAGATCACTCATAGTGTGGCACGTACACTGTACAGACTCCCACAAGGACACCAGAGCCCGTAAGGGGCCCACCTAGGCCAGCCTCCTGCCCTCACAGCGGCCAACGAGATGCCCATGACGGGGAAAAGCCTGCAAGGAGGCCCTTTTGAGTGCAGCAGCAGCAGCTCTCCCCTCCTGCTGTTTCCAGCAACTGGCGTTCAGAGGCACACCGCTTCCCCCTTCTTTTTCCCCATTTGCTTGTGGGCCTTCACTTCCCCGGCCCAATTCTTGCTCCCTTGTACGTGCAGGATTGCATATCCCGCACCTCCCCAAAAAGCCCTTCCCCTTTTCTCTTACAAGGGCAATTCTAGTTCCATAGGACTTACTCCCCAGTTAAGTATGTGCAGGATCCTCGCATCCTTAAGAAGCAAGATATAATACAGCCCCCCCAAAAAGGGAGGAAGGGGAAAGAAACAGAAGAGGAGAACAAGAGAATAGCGGGGGGGGGTGAGGATACAGGGGCGTGGCTACAAGACTAGCACGAGGCAGCCGACGCGCCCGCACCGAACACTCGGAAGGGGAAGTTTCCAGGGGCGGGGCAAAAGAGGGGGAGGCGGAACGAAGAGGAACGAGAAGACGAGCTGGGGAGAGCGCATGCGCACGCCACCGACACAGAAGCGCCCGACTTTAGAACGGGGGGGAAGGGGGGGACAGAGGGAGCCGCGCGCGCAGATGGAACGTTGCTGGGGAGGGGGAGAGAAGCGCGCGCGCGCGCGCTCGCAGGAGCTCCGAACGTTCGCGGAAAGAGGGAAGTGGAGCGCGCGCGCAGCCGAGGGCGCGCACGCCGGTAGCGGAGGCGGTTAAAACTTTCGTGCAGAAAGGACCGCGCGGGCGCGCGCAGATCTCTTGCAAGGGGGCGGGGCGCGTGCGGAAGGGCCCTTTTCTCTTCTCTAGCACGGCACGAGGAGCGAACCGGCCCCCCAGGACCCCCCGGCCGACCCCTGTCCCGTCCCGCCCCCCCCGCGATCCGGCATCTCCCTTCACGGCAGAGTGGAAGGCGCGGGCGGCCTTGCCTCCGCTCCCTCGCCCGCGGCCAGGTCACCCCGCTGCCTTCCCTCCGTCCCTCAGCCGCCCTCTGAGATCATTTTTCCTGACGAACGAGCCCACCGCTCCCTCCTTCTCCTGCTCACCCGTCCATGGCACAGGAAGGCGGCCCGAAGGGAAGCGGAGCGGATGCGCCGGAATAGCAGGAGCAGGATCAACGGCTACGTGTTATATAGACTCACAAAATGGCGGCGCGGCCGGGCCCCGCCCTCGGCTCTCTTTAAGGCTCTGGAGCCCTATTGGCTGGCTGGGGCTGTCGCTCTGGTCATGCGCGCGTTGGCGTCCTGGCGCTCCCACCCACCCTGTCGCGCTAGGGGCTCCCATTGGGTGAAGCGAAGCGGCGGGGGCGGGCTGAAGCTCCAGCGCCCGTCGCGATTTGCCCCCCCGGCGCGGTGCCTTTCGAGCGTGGGCGGTGGAGGCCTGGCGGCGGCCATTTTGAACGCGGGCTGCTCTTGATTAGGTGCGTGTCGGAGGTGAGCTGGCGACCATTTTGGGCATGGGCAATGGAGTGCCCGTGCTTGAATGCGGATGGCGTCAGAGCCGGTCTTTGAATCCTATGCGGCCATTTTGAGAAGTGGCAAGACCATGCCTGCCTGAAGAAGACCTGGATTACTTCCGGGGGTGGTGGTGGACACCCCAAAATCCAATTTTAGGTTGAGATACAAAATGAAATGGGTAAGATAGCTGAACAGATGGTGCATCTAACGCCAGAATTAGCATTGTTAAAATTTATTCATAAATGGAAACACTGGGTTGATAAATAAAAAAAACAACAGTTTTTATTATTATTTATTTATTAAATTTATATCCCGCCCTTCCTCCCTGTAGGAGCCCAGGGCGACAAACAAAAACACTGAAAGCACTCTAAAACATCTTGCAAACAGACTTTAACATATATTTAAACAATATAGCTGTTAGCTATAGGGCGGTTTAGAAATGCAAATAAATAAATAAATAAATAAAACATCTTTAAAAACATAATAAAACAAAACATCTTTTTTAAGAAGCTTTCAAAAGATCTTTATAAGCAGTTCTGAGTCAAGGCACAGACTGGGGTAAGGTCTCTATTTGAGGGCTTGTTGAAAAAGTAGTATATACTGTGCGGTCATAGCGAGATGTTGGAAAGTTTTTGTGGGCATGTTAATACACAGATGGTATGGAAAAAAATATTGGGAGATAACTTTTCTAGCAGTGCTAACACAGAAATTGAACACGCGTTTACAAAATGTTGGTGACCACTTATTTCGTTAATATCGCGTGCCGAAAGTCACAGAACAATACCTACTCCCTTTATGAGAATGTGGAGATTACTTTCTGTATAAATTATGAAATGAGCAAGAACAGTAATGAATGGAGTGCAGAATGTAAGGTTATGGAGCAACAGGTATTCGGAGCCATGTATGGTGGGTGGGGTGGGGACAGACGTTATTTATAAAAATCAGTAAAACCTTTTTAAAAAGAAAAAAAGAAAACAGGCCATGCAAGAGAGAATGGCCGTGTCTGGCTAGTAAGCAGTCACTTAACTATATATATGGCTGCCTATATACGGGCTCCTTCTGGGAGGAAGGGCAGGATACAAATTTAATAAATAAAAATTAATAGATAAAAAATATACACACCACACATTTAAAGCACATTATTTCCTCGAATGAACTGTAGTTTGTCCCTACAGTTGCTAGCACACTGAACAAACTACAGTTCCCATGTTTATAGAGGGGGCAATAATGTGTTCGAAATGTACGGTGCGGACGCAGCCGTCGTTCCTCACTATATCCGGCAAATTGTTTAACCTGGGGAAGGGGGTACCCATTGGCCTCCAGGTGTTGTCGGACTCCCAACAGCCTCGGCAGACAGCAGGGCCAATGGCCAGGAACTTCGGTGGGAGTCCAGCAACATCTGATTGGGGGCACACACAGGTTCTCCCATCTCTACTCTCAGGAGTTATTTCCATGCTATATAGATGCAGTACAGGCAAGGAACAAAAAAAGCCAATAGATTTAGTGCCTTGGTTCACTTCAGAGAGGGGTGGCGGTGAGAGAGAAAGACAATAGTAATTCAGTTTGCTTTGCTTTCATTTCAGCTCCTCTCATCCCATCTCCAGTTTGCCAGCTGCCAATAGGCTGAGTTTGGGAGCTGCATGCTATTATATTACGCGGCTATATTGAGTTTCGTCAGGGAGCAATTTAATTTCATGGCCAGGTTGACTTTCTTCGCCTATGGTAAGATGAAACTGCCTTCCCATCCCCCTCCTCTTTAGCCAAGAGACTGCGGACTGCATTTTCACCTGTGTGCCAAGCATGGGACTTGTGCAAGAAGTGGAAATCCAGATTCTGTGACTGAAAGGAATCCTGCATTCGGAGGTCTCTACGGGCACAGACCCGAAGACCCATCAGCCCCAGTAACCTGTTGCCAGCAGTATGGCCAGCTAGATGTCTCCTGGAAGCCCACCAAACAAGACATGAATGCCAATATAAAAAGGAGCTGTACAAAGAAAGTTCCCTTTCAAAATTTAATAGCCCCACCACCACCACCAAAGAAACTCTAACCCTCCTTGACAAGGTATCCTAAAGAAGATTAACTTACAGTTTAGATCCATCGCCACCCTAGTCACTCAAAGGTGATTCTAAACCTCACTCTAGGCAACCAGCTTTTAAAAATCCTTCCTTAGAGTGGATATTAGATTGGGGGGGGCAGGGAAGGAATATGCTAGATTTCATAGTGGACAAAAGATTTGAGCATCATTGAAAGGCTGGCCATATGATTTCTCTAGCCTTTCTGATGCGTACTTCCAAATAAATAAAGCAAAACAATAACCCAAATAGCTAGGGCTGAATCAAAATTCCCAAATGTGATAATGAAAGGAATAATTATGAGCAGATTTCCCCCAGCTCACTCTTCCTCAGCTTTTGCCAAGTGGCCGTTCCACACTGTTTTGGCATTAGCTTTTCATATAATTTCAGCGCTTTCCTGTCTTTGGCTGTTCCTTTTCGGCTTCTGCGATTACTCATTTCCTTGCATGCACCATGAAAAGAAAAGAGAAATATCTCGGCCGTTTCCGGCCTACTGTGTTAAGGAATTCTGTTGAAACCACAAATGCTGGTTTTCTGAGATGGAAGGGCCTGTGTGCGTGCGTGCGCACATATGCACACACACTGGATATCCTGTTTGGTCAGCCTCCCCCTGACACAGCTGTAATCTGGACCTAATATATTTTTTTCTTTCCAAAAATGCACACATAAAAAACCCATAAGACTTTTTTTGTGTGTGCAAATTGTCCACTTCACCCTGCCAACCCCACATCCTGTCTGGAAGCCCTGCGAGGTAGGACTGTGAGAGACCCCTGTCTGAAACCCTGGAGAGCCACTGCCAGCCAGTGTAGGCAATACTGAGCTTGGAAGAGGAGGGGAATCACCAACTCACTAACTTACTCCACTTTTATTTCTTTCAACCATACTCAGAAACCAAGATCCAAAATGCAACTGGGAAACTGAAGCATAAAACAAATAAGTCACAATGGTAAAAATACCATAACTCTGACTCCTAACTCACAGATGCTAGAACAGGACGTTAAGCAGCATGTGTGTGGGAACTTGCAGACCCATTGGGAGGGGGAGAGGATGTGGGGAGTCTGGAGACCCATTTGGGGTGCATGTGGGGAGCTTGCAGACCAATGTAGGGTGGGAGGAGGCGCTGGGAGACCTGTGCTGAATAAATGCTCGAGGGACAGGTAGCTTGGAAACATCCCAAACCCCAAGATTTCCCCTCCCTTCGTCCTCCTCTTCCTCTTTTTACAAATGGAGCCATTCTGGTGTCTTCATTAGACCCTGTAGTTGCCGTGCACCTGGGACATGGTAGAGATGGCAAAAAGACCAAGGCCATCTGATAAGGGGGGCATTGCTTCTTTGTGTGCCACAAGGTCCGCCACTAAATAATTCAAGGCCGGGATGATTTATTCATGCCCAAGAGCTCCAGCCCTTCTTTCTTTCATCTCATCTGAATGTAATGGAAAGTTCCTGTCAATGCAAACAGGGGCCTGAAAACCGCCTGGAACAAAGATTTGCCTGTGTTTCAGAAGACCCGCCTTTCATTCTGTCTGCTTTGCATCATCTAAATCACCTTTTAAAAAGTTATTTTTAAGACTGATTTGAGAATTAGAGCAACTGAAACGGCCCGTAACCACACTTGTAAGCGTGCAAGTAATTATCAGCGGCATGCATCATTTGAGGAATGATAACAATTACTCTTGAGGTTGCAGTCGAACTAATGATGCATCTTGAAAAGTTTTTTGGGGATGTCTTCTTTTTCTCAGGTGAATATGCTTTTGCCATTTTCACTGCAGCCCAACTTTTCATTAGCCAATGTTTCAGCAATGGCACATTAAGACTTCTTCACTTGCTGGCTGTAAGAATTTAACAACACGAGAGCCCCCTTGGATCAGACCACAGACCCCATCTAGTCCAGCACCCTGTTCTCACAGTGGCCAGCTAGATACCTCTGAGAAGCCCACACAGCAGGACCTGAGCTCTCCCCCCACTTGTGATCCTCAACAACCAGTTTTCAGATGCAATTTGCAGGCAAAAGTGGAGGGAGAACATAGCCGTTGTGGCTAGTAGCCATTGATCGCCTTTTCCTCCAAGAATTAACCCAATCTCTCTCCAGCCATCCTTTGAAATTGGCACTTATCCTAATTTTGCAATGCAGTTCCTCAACAAAACAATATGTGTACATTACGGGAAAGCATGCATGCAAATGAATATATCAGTGAAGATAACAAAAATCCATTATGTCAGGAGACATTGTTTGCAGAAATGTATACGTCAGTCAAAACTGCAGACAAAAATGTGTTTATTAGGAGAAATTCTCACTAAAACGCTGGGGAATTTTCACAAGGACTAAAAAATCGCAAATTGCTGCACAAATACAGAGAAATGAATTCCAGACAGAAGAAAGGCCTGATAACCACAATGGATGGGTCTTGCTTCTAATCGTCCCTTACTCCGGCCTCTGCTTCACTAACTGGTTTGTCTCTTAACAGCTTTGGATTCTTTGCATTCTTCCGCTCCATGAAGAAATGAATGTTTTATTTACACAAAACAATCCCATTACTTTGCAGAAAGAAAGAAAGAAGCCGGTTTCTCCCCCGCCAGGCTCTTCTGAAAGCCTCTCTGAGAAATACAAATTTGTTTCTGCTTCTCCATGCAGCATCTCACACCCACTTTGCCCCCTCCCACATTTTAGCCACACTGCTCGCGTGGTTACACTCTGGTGTTTTATTATTTTGTTCTTGGATTTCTTTTGTCCCCTGCAACAAAATGTACCAGGGTGGCCTACCAAAAATAGACAAGAAAATGCCCTTCAGATAATGTCAAAGGTACAGGACCAATACAATGGCAGAAAAGGCGGGTGGCCGTCCCTAAGTGTGTCCCCCCCCCCCAAACAAGAGGCAAAGCAGCACCAAAAGTAGTGGGCAAAAAAGAATGAGATTTGCATAACAGTTGCATGCACTAATGTCCATGTATAGATGGAAATTTAGAAGTTATTGCCGGGATCTAAACATAAACGCATAAAGACTGCGACCAGTCCGCTGCCCATAACTGTTGACAGGCAGCTTCAAAGCTGGTAGGGAGAATGGGGCACTCCTCCACCAACCGCAGTCGGACCGTAGCCAGTCCACACCTGCCATCCAGCCGGGGTGTGTGTGTGTACAACTGCCTGTCAGTTTCCTCCTCCTTTGTCTCAGTGCTGCACTTGTAAAATTCAACAGGGAGGAGGATGGTGGAAGAAAACTAGAATTTGTTGGCTCCGCCTCTCATTGACTCTGGCTCCTCCTACTGTTGGGCTCCTTGTTTTCCGCCCCACCAGTCCTAAATGGGCACCAGTCGCCTCTGTCCAAGACCCTTCCCCGATCTAGCTTCTTACCGTTATTTATATTTAAACCAGACTTGGACCGGAGACCCTTTCAAAGAGAGAACAGCCCTCCCGCAGCCCTACAAATACAGGGTTGTATTTAGCAAAACAGCCAGCCTATGGAAAAGCAGTATAAAACTTTTTATACTTTTACGCAGAGTAGACCCGTTGAAATTAGTGACCATGACTTTGCTTACGTCCATTCATTTAAACGGGCCTGCTCTCAGAAGAGTCAGTTGAATACAACCCACAGAGTCAACTCCCCTGATCCGACTTCTGGAAACTCTGGAAGCATACTGAATCAATAATAATAATAATAATAATAATAAAAGAAAACAGGAAAACAAAAGGAAGTCCCACAGACTGGACACTGCAACTCTGAGGCGTTTTGGGGAACCGGGTTCCTCCCCAGGACTGAGCAACGCTGGCAGGATCAGTCTCCATCATCCCTGATCCTGCGGATTTGTCCCGTCTCCCAAAGCTCAGCCAAGACGCCCCTCTGGCGGATCACTTTGGTGGATTTCACAACCTGCAGAAGGAATCAAGGTCTCCATGAGAGAATAGTCGCTCAAGAAGACACCCCCCCCCGTTTACCACAGGATTGTTTTTCAGCCCAAGGGCCACATTCCTTGGTGAACAACCTTTTGGTGGCCGCATAACAGTGGTGGCGGGGGCAACATATGTGACTTTTAAATTTATACAGGAGGATGCTGCCCAGCCATGCAGAAGTCTCTACGTCATCATCATCAGTATTTGCTTGCCCTTCACCATGAGGTCCTGGGGCTGGTTACAGAAATTTATTATGCAGCATTAAAGACCATTAAAACACGTCACCTCCTCTCCACCCAGGCAAGCGAGAGGTCGCATCGCAGCTGAAGGACTCCAGGCAAAAAGAACTCAAAGAGGGTGCCAGGCAGGGCCTGTGAGAGGTACGACCCGGGGAGAGGGTCCCAAGGGCCAGACAGAGAGGTCTTCAGGGCCGCATTTGGCCCCCGGTCTGAGGTTCCTCTCCTCTCTGTCCCCAGGATTTGCATCACCCCTCCCCTCCCTTCCTGTCGCCAGGGTGTCCATGCCAGAAATACAGTTCTTGTTGTTTTTTAAAAAGAAACCCTCCGTGACTCTCCTGTTCCCCGCCCCCCCAAAGTAAATGGTTGAATTTTATTTTTTTACCTCTGTGTCGATTTCATCGCTGAGTTCAATGCCAGCGTACTGGAAAAAGACAAGGGGGTAAGAATCAGAGAACAGAAACTATGACAAGGAGACACATTCCGTAGGAAAGATTGACTGTAGACGCTGCAGCCTTTTGCAGACAGGAACAGGGGAAGCTGCCTTGCACAGAGTGAGACTGTTGCTCCATTGAGCTCAGCATCGCCTGCACTGACTGGCAGCGGCTCTGCAGGGTTTTGGACAAGGATCTCTCCTAGCCGTACCTGAACCTGGCACCTTCCCCTGGCAGAGACCATCTGTGCAGATGCTCTGCCACTGAATTATGACAATTTCTCTAAAGATAAAGTAAGATTCCAGTCCTCATGACTCTGAATACAGGCCAGATTCAATAGGAGCCTGGGAACTGCTGAGACCATTGGCCCATCCAGCTCAGCATTGTCTACACTAACTGGCAGCAGCCCAAGGCTCCAAGCATGGCTACCTTAAATGGAATCAGATTTAAGCTGAGTATGGTCTACACTGACTAGCAGCGAGTCTGCAGGATTTCAGGCAGGGGACATTCCTGGCCCCTCCCTGTCTGTCTAAGCCAGTGGTCACCCCCCCCCCAATCGCCCTGTAGCAGCAGAACCTGGCCATTTAGTACCTTCCCTTCCTCTCTCGCCCTCCTTTTCTTCTCTTCCACGGAGGGCTGCGCCACACTCTGGTGGGGCATTGTCAGGTCTGGTTCTGAGGGCAAAATCCCCAGGTAGACTTGCTGTGGAGACAACCTCGCAGGGGAATCAGGAACAAGGATGGACAAGGCGGTTACGGAGTACCTGTCAGCAATCCCTGAAGCAGCTGATGGAGACAATTAGAACACAATTTGGTGCACTTTTTTTAATTAAAAAAGGCTTGATCCAATGGGGTCAAGAGAAAGACTTTTAGAAATTGGTCCTAATGCAAATGAGATTTCAACTCGGGGCTCTCTGGATTTCTGCCTCTATGGGCTGAATCAATTGTGGTGGTATCCATGCAATTAGCAATTATGTGAATTAAAAAATATCCGTGTTGTGGCAGAGTGCAGAGATGTTCTTAGGTACTTGAGAGACTCAACTTGCATATGCAAAATACAGGGGGTCCCCAAGCTAAAAATAAGTAGTAGTCTGTAACAACACCCTCCTCTAGGATGCACAGCTTAACGTGGTGAGGGGGCTTGAGTGTGTCGAAGAAGCTGAGAGCAATGCTGTCAGGAGTCTAGACCAAGAGGCTAGACTCCTAGCAGGGGCACCCATGGCGGAATGGTCAAAGCTGAGACACCAGACTAAGATGCATCCAGACTCAGAGGAAGGCAATGGTAAACCACCTCTGAATACCTCTGACCACGAAAACCCTATGAACAGAATATCCAAAATGCAACACGAGATAGTGCCGGAAGATGAGACTCCCAGGTCAGATGGCATTAAGCGATCTACTGGGGAAGAACAAAGGACAAGTACGAGTAGGGCTGTGACAAATGACGCAACCAAGTCAAAGCCGAAAGGAAGCCCAGAGGCTGATGCGCACAGATGAGAAAGGAGAGTCCGAAGACTAAAGTAATGACAACAGAAGATTTATGTAACTTTAAAGATGACAGCGAAGACACTGAACTTGTCAAGGATTATCAATTCCTTGGCACAGTCATTAACCAAAATGGAGACAATAGTCAAGAAATCAGAAGGCGGCTAGGACTTAGGAGGGCAGCTATGAGAGAACTAGAAAAGGTCTTGAAAGGCAAAGATGTATCCCTGAACACTAAAGTCAGGATCATTCAGACCATAGTATTTCCGATCTCTATGTATGGATGTGAAAGTTGGAAAGTGAAAAAAGCGGATAAGAGAAAAATCAACTCCTTTGAAATGTGGTGTTGGAGGAGAGCTTTGCGCATACCATGGACTGTGAAAAAGACAAATAATTGGGTGTTAGGACAAATTAAACCAGAACTATCACTAGAAGCGAAAATGATGAAACTGAGGTTATCATACTTTGGACACATCATGAGAAGACACGATTCACTAGAAAAGACAATAAGATGCTGCTAGTGGGTGGTTCTTCTGACTGGATGGTGGATGTCCAACCTGTCCTGGATGGGGTTGCACTCCCCCTGAAGGAGCAGGTTCGTAGCTTGGGGGTTCTCCTAGACCCATCTCTGTCACTTGAGGCTCAGGTAGCCACGGTGGCACGGACTGCCTTCTACCAACTTCGGTTGGTGGCCCAGCTATGCCCCTATCTGGACACGGATAACCTAGCTTCAGTTGTCCATGCTCTGGTAACCTCCAAGTTAGATTACTGCAATGCACTCTACGTGGGGCTGCCTTTGAAGATGGTTCAGAAGCTGCAGCTTGTGCAAAATGCAGCGGACAGATTGGTAACAGGAACCAGACAGTTCAAACATATAAAACCGATTCTGGCCCGCTTGCACTGGCTGCCTTTATGTTTCCGAGCTCGATTCAAGGTGCTGGTTTTAATCTATAAAGCCTTACACAGCTTGGGACCACAATACCTGATGGAACGCCTCTCCTGACACAAACCCACCTGTATACTACGCTCAACATCCAAGGCCCTCCTCCAGGTTCCTACTCCGAGGAAAGCTGGGAGGCTGGCAACAAGGGAGAGGGCCTTCTCAGTGGTGGCCCCCAAATTATGGAGTGATCTCCCTGATGAAGTGCGCCTGGCACCAACACTGTTATCTTTTCAGTGCCAGGTCAAGACTTTCCTCTTCTCCCAGACATGTTAGCATGTGTTTTTAAATTGCTTTTTAAAAATGTGTTTTTAAATTTGTATATTTGTCTTTAATGTTTTTAATTGTTGTAAACTGCCCAGAGAGCTTCGGCTATGGGGCGATATACAAATTCAATAAATAAATAAATATAAATAAATAAATAATAATGCTAGGAAAAACAGAAGGGAGTAGAAAAAGAGGAAGGCCAAACAAGAGATGGATTGATTCCATAAAGGAAGCCACAGACCTGAACTTACAAGATCTGAACAGGGTGGTTTATAACAGATGCTCTTGGAGGTCGCTGATTCAGAGTCGCCATAAGTCAAAATCTACTTGAAGGCACATAACAACAACAACATTCTATAAGAAATGAAAGTCCTATTCTGCAAGTGATTTTCGATAGCCAGCTAGCGTATCTGAGCATGTGCAAATCAACTTCCTGCACCCTGTGTCCAACGCACTTAGAATATAGAAACAGTCGTGTTTCCTTTAAAGGCAGATGGCAGAGAAGGGATTCTAGAGCCTGCATTTTGGAAATTAAACGCAGCCTCTTCTCTGTTATGACAGCATCCTGACAAGGGATAGTGGAGAACTTTGATTTAGGCTGCATTTAAAAGCTGACCTTTCAGATTTGTACTTTCTGACAGAATATGTAAACTGAAACAGCCATTCTTTGAAATTTACACTTCTCTGAATTTTGCAGGACAGTTCTCCAGCCACAGAATGTATACAAAAATGCATATATTAAGGTACAATATACATTAAAATGCATATGTTAGAGAAACTAATATACAAAATGCATTTATATAACAAAAAATATAAATTCTCACTGAAATGCTGATGAATTTTCATGAGGACTTTAAAACAACAACAGAAAACACACACACCCCAAATCACAAACTAATGTGGAAAGGTGGAGAACTGAACTTAAGACTGAGAAAAAGGAAAAATGGAGAGGAACCAAACTCCACAGATTCATCCATCCCTAATCCTGACAACCCAATCCCCCAATTTTTGAAGGGAAAAAGAATTTAAAGCGGACTGTGTGGAGTAGCCTCCTCTACCGCTGCCCAGCCCTTTCTCGCCTCCTTTTCTCCTCCTCTCACCTGAGCTTTGAGAGGAGGACCGAGAGTGTGGCTCCCTCTCTGTGGTCAACCTGGCCTTCCGCCGCTGCTCTTGAAGCTCCACTTCCCTTTGCAATGCGTCCTGGATCTCCTGGTCAATCAGGGCCGACGTCCGGGGTCTCCATGTCTTCAAGGTGTACAGCTCGTCCCGGGAAACGGAGCGCTCCGGTTGGTCCTCTTTCTTCCTGGCAATCTGCAGTCCCTGGTCATCAGGAGCAGAGAACCTGAGCTTCTGGACCGGGATGGCGAAATGTTCCCCTCGTAGCAGCACAGGCTCCTCTCCTGGGCTTTCTGGACCCTGGCTGCCAGAGAGTCTTGGTCTTGGGGAATCCATCTGCTGGTTGGGATTGGAGAAGCTGTGATTGAGAAGGGTCAGTTCATTCTCTGGTCTTCTTTTGCCAGTGTTGGGATTAGGTGAAGACAACCGGTAGGCCTCTGAGGTCCAGGTCATGCCCGGGTCGGCGATTGTTTTCCCAGTCTCAGTGTCTGTGGCAAAGCTGCAATGGGCCTGTGCAGATTTGCTGTCGGAGACCTCCCGGAGCTGTCCCTCTTTCCTCGCCTTGTGAGGAGAAATCATTGGGGCCGCCTCATCGCGCTCGAAAACTTTCCGCCGTTCTGCAAGCTCCTGATGGACCCCCTTGTCGTACATTCCCAAAAGCCTCCCTTCCTTTTGGAGGTCAGCCTCACGCTTAGTTTCCTGCTCAATCTCCCTCTGAACATAAAAGGAAACACGAGGTTTATCTTTCCCTTTCCTGGAGGAAGCCGGCCAAGCGATGGCAGATGACAGGAGAGACTTGGATCGGATCTCCACAAGCTCGTCTCTGCTGCTCACTCTTTGGATCCCCCGCTCTTTCCAATGGTCCTTCTCCCTCTCCATGGACAACCGGATTTCACGCTCAATGGGCGTCTCATCGCTGGCCCCCGGCTCTTTGGCAGGGTCTTGGCCACTAGCCACCCAATCCAAGTGTTCTCCTGCCTTCTTCGTGGAGACTTTTCCTACAGGAGTCATGGCACTTAAATCATGAGGCGTTTCCACCTGATTGGAATACAGAACGTCTCCAGTTGAGTTTTGGCAAATGGCGGCTTGACCAGAAGACGTGGGTTCTGTCCCTTGGGAGATAAGGAGGTCTGCCAACTCGTGAGACACACGTGGTCTTCTCTGGCAGTCATATTCAGAATCACCAGGGCCTGCATGTTCCTCCCTCCCATGAATGTTTTGCGCTATCTGCGACCTTGGAGTGGTCACCGTCGTCGGTTTCCTCACCCCCAGAAGCACTTTTGGGTTCGTCTGTTCCAGCTCCAGGAACTGCTGTCGGGCAGCAGCAAAATTGATCTGCTCTGTGTCTATGTTTTGGGGGTTGACAGGGGTGCTGACCCAGCTGGAGGAAGGCCCATCGAAACAGATGGCGAACCCGGTGGAGTAACTCCTTCTGCCCTCTGCAAAGTCTTTGCCTGGCGAGGCTGCAGTGGTGGCTTCCAGCTCGTTCACGGAGCTCCACCTTTCTACCACCGTCGTGCTCTTCCTTACCACTTGGCCTCGGATAATCTCCTGCCGTTCTTTTTTGAGTTCCTTGGCTTTCTCAGATGAGACGTCCTCTGGGGGGATCTTGTACCTCATTTCCTCTTCGTCTTCATCGTAAAGCCTGGAGGGCTTCTTCTTCTCTCCTGTGTAAGCCCGGATGTTGTAGAGTGAGCCCGATTTGACCACTTCCAGCTTGGACTCTCTGTCTGGGGGCAGCGCCCAGAGGTCCTTCCTCCCGTTGATAGACTTTGATTCCCACCTGGACCCATCTTCAGGAGGTTCCATCAGTCTCCATCCATTTCCAGCCTTCTGATCACGGTGCCCCAAATCAAAATATTCATCATCTGTGTCCTCAAACCTCGTCTCTCCTCGTGAACCTGCTTGCTGGCCGTTCTGTTCTTCATACTCTGAGACTGCATTCTGAGATGCACTAAAAACAAGGGTCATGGGGTCTGGTTCCATTTTTGGAAGAGATGCCTCAGGTACTTCTCCTTGAGTTTTGAGATGCTCTTCAGGTGCAGGGAGTGCTTGGATTCTCCAGTGGCCCTGAGAAGCTTTTAAATCAGGAGCACGGTTTTGTGACAGCTGGGGAAGGAGAGGGAAATACATATAAATGCTCATATACATACATTAAAAGAAGCTGCTTTGTTTATCTAGCCCTCATTTTGTACGCTGGTTGGCAGAGGCTCTCCAGTAATCTGAGGCAGGGAGTCTTTTCCAGTGCCACCTGCAGCTGCTGAGGGCTGAACCTGGGACCTTCTGCACCCAAGGCAGATGATCGACCACTGAGCTACACCCGACACATTGCAGGCTCCAAGATGCTGCACATGCCCTCCACCCCCCTTGCACAGTTCTGACGGTTTAAATAGGGACAAAGGAACCTGACTTCCACCAAGTTCCTTTGATCCATCTACTCAGTATTGTCCACACTGACTGGCAGCAGCTCTCCAGGAATTCAGGCAGGGGACTTTTCCAGCCATATCTGGAGGTGCTGGGGATTGAACCTGAGGCCTTCAGTCATTAAGCCATACAGTCTCTCTACTGAACTTCTCATTAAGGAACCCTCAATACGTTAATTTTTTTATCTTCCTCTTCCTCTAGATTAGCTCATGTAGACCTCTCTAACCCCCCGCACCCTGCTTTATCCCGACAACAACCCTGCAAGGTGGGTTAGGCTAAGACGCTGTTCTTCAACCTTGGGTCCCCAGATGTTGTTGGGAGTGCAACTCCCATCATTCTTGGCCATTGGCTAAGCCGGCTGGGGATGATGGGATTTGTAGTCCAACAACGTCTGGGGACCCAGGAACAGCGGGCTAAGAGATGGCGACCGTGGCCGATGCAAGCTTCATGGTGGAGTGAGGATTAAGAACCCAGATTTCCCTGAGCCTAACCTAGCGCTCTAACCACTACATCACAGCGGACTGTCTCCAGGACACCATGACGCCCATGAGCTGCATGGTAAAAATGGGGACAAACAGTAGGTGCTGTGTGGGTGGTCTGGATGGAGGGATATCTGGTCTTCGACAGTCATGCTAGCTTAGCACCCCCTCCCTCCTGAGGTCTCCAAGGGCAACCCTAAGGAGGAGGAGGAAGCTGGCAGCCTGTGCTAACCCCTCGCCTGGACATTATTGTATTATTATTTACTAATTAAACTCCTCCCAAAGGAGCCCAGGGAAGCAGTGATAAAGCATTTAAAAAAAAGTTAAAACCAATTCCAGTGCAGATGCAGACAGGGAAAGATCTCTGCTTAGAGGCTTGTTGGAAGAGGAAGGTCTTCTTTTATGTAAGAAGACGGGCAGGTGGGGCTGGCTGAGGGCAGACGGGAGTTGGGGGGCACTGCCCCTATTGGCCCTAACGGACCCGCTTCCTCTGCAGGCGCAGTTGCACCTCTCATATCACAAACTCCAAAAGGGAAGATTGTAGAGAGGCTGACATTAATGTTTGGCGCCTTTTACACACCGCAGCACAGGACTTGGCTGCACTGGGAGGAGCCACTGCTCTTTGATCGGAGAGCAGCAGAGAGACATAAAATGCATCCGATTGTTCTGGCAGTTTTGCTAGGAGAGGTTTGATACTTTAAAAAAACAATTGGCATATATCACGACAATCACAGCAATACAGAAGAACACGGATCACCGAATCGACCTCTCCGGGATCAGAGGATCACTTGCGTTCACAATAAGGGGTTGGGGGCTCCAAGAACGGAGAACAGGCTGGTGAATGTTGTTAATGCTGCTAGTTTGCTACCCTTATATTTTTCAGCATTTCTTTTATTCTGTTCTGATATTGAAAGCCCCAAAATGGCTATACCCCAAAAGTCTGCATAGAGATGATTTCAGACTTCAGAAAGAGCTCAGAACTGCCTCCCTGCTAAAATAGTAAGCTGCCATTGCCCTCTGCTGGATGAAATAAGAATTACCACTCGCCCCAGAGGAGGAGGCGGACAGCTTTAGTTTCGTGTCAAGCCCTTTATCAACAGAACCATGAACAGCCAACATGGACTCCCTCCCTCCCTTGCCCCTCTGACACAGGGTGGATTTTGCAGGCCTGTGTGCATGTGTGTGGAGAATAACAGAAAACGGGGTTTCACAAGCCATAAATGACCCAAAACATTGACTTGGTTTAACTCCAGCGCCCAACCTTTGCTTAGATAACCGGCTGACGTTCAGCCAAGGAGCAGAGGAAGCGGCCTTATACTGAGTCAGACCATTGGTCCATCTAGCCAGTACTGTCAGCACTGGCTGGCAGCAGCGCCCTAGGATTTCAGGCAGGGAGTTGCTCCCAGCCCTACCTGGAGAGGCCGTCGCAGACTGAACCTGGGAACATCTGCAAGCACAGCAGGTGCTCTGCCACTGAACTACTAGTCCTTCCCCAAATGATAAGGCAAGGTTCTAGTCCTCATGGTTGTGAATAAAGGACTGATTTAATAGGAACGTAGGAAGCTGCTTTATACTGAGTCAGACCATTGGTCCATCTAAAGCTCAGTATTGCCTACACTGACTGGCAGCGGCTCTCCAGGCTGTCAGGCAGGGGACTGTCAAGCCCTACCTGGAGGGGCCACTGAAGATTGAACCTGGGACCTTCCACATGCAAGGCAGATGCTCTGCCCCTGAGCTGCGGCCGTTCTCCATAGATTTATATGTCTACATGCAGGTTTAGGGTTGTATTCAACTCAGTCCTACTCAGAGTAGGCCCACTGAAATTAAAGAACCTAAACGTATCGTGTCAACTTTAATGCGTCTGCTCTGAGTGGGACTAGCGCTGAATGCCACCCAATGGGTTCTAGTCAACTAAGTTTTACCCAGAGTAGACCCATAGACATTAATAGATCTATCCTTTATTTTCAATGTGTTTACTCTGAGCAGGGCTAACATTGCACAAAACAACCCTTAGATTTCTGAGTTAAGGATGGATGTACCCCATTTTCCCAGCCTTTTCTATTTAGAAAATATTTTATTTATTCATTTATTTATGATTTGATTTCTATCCTGCCCTTCCTCCCAGCAGGAGCCCAGGGTAGATTTCCCCAATCTTAAGGTCCGTTTGCCCCAAATTCTGCATCAATTAGTGGTTTGTTGTTTTTTAAATAAAGGAAATTAAGGGCAGGCCCCTAGGCACCATACATTTAAAGCACATCCAACACACACATTTCCCCCAAAGAATCCTGGGGACTGTCATTTGTTCAGGAGGATGCTGGGAAGTTGTGGCGCTGGGTGTAGGGGGAAAAACACAGTCCCAGGATTCTTTGGGGGAAAGCCACGCACTTGAAATGTGCACATTGGATGCGCTTTAAATGTATGGGGTGGATCTGCCCTAAAGAAACAGAATTTGCCAACATGTTTGTGTAGATTTTCTCCTAATATATACAAGATAGTTAAAGGCTGATGAGTCTAATTGTTGCGGGAGTGGTTTGGTAACCCTGCCATGGACTGTGTCTGTGTGCTTGGGAGGCAGGATTTCAGTTGCATTGCTTCCTGCCAAGGTGGATGCCCTTTGTGTCTGTAATCTGTGTGTGTGAGTGAGAGAGAGAAAGATGCCTAGGAAGGAGCTCTAAGAGTAAAACCACAGGGTTAGGGTTACATGCTGTGAAGCACACTGTCTCCCACCAGGCAGAACAATGCTACCCTTGTTTAGTTCTCTCTCACTGGTGTGTGTGCATTTGAGTCAATCAGTTTTACACTCCTAGATTCTGGTTGTTTGATGCAGAATGCTGGCTTCTATTTTGTCTTTCCCCTTCAAAAAGCCAAGTAACATTCTAGTCCTCAGTGTTAGGGGCAGGAGCAATCCTTTTTAGATTAGACAAAGAGGCGAGTAGGAGGCGACAAGATAAAAGTGTCTAAAAGGATGAATGGCATGGAGAAAGAGAAATAATTTCTCCGTCTCTCATAACTTTAGAACTCATGGGCGTCCAATGAAGCTGAATGTTGGGAGATTCAGGACAGATGAAAGGAAGGACTTCTTCATGCAGGCCAGAGTTAAACTATGGAACTCACTCCCACAAGAGGTAGTGATGGCCAGCAGCTTGGATGGTTTTAAAAGAAGATTAGATGAATTTATGGAGGATAAGGCTAACAGTGTAGAAATGTGGTGTTGGAGGAGAGCTTTGGACTGTGAAAAAGACAAATAATTGGGTGTTAGAACAAATTAAACCAGAACTATCACTAGAAGCTAAAATGATGAAACTGAGGTTATCCTACTTTGGACACATAATGAGAAGACACAGTTCACTAGAAAAGACAATAATGCTGGGAAAAACAGAAGGGAGTAGAAAAAGAGGAAAGCCAAACAAGAGATGGATTGATTCCATAAAGGAAGCCACAGACCTGAACTTACAAGATCTGAACAGGGTGGTTTGTAACAGATGCTACTGGAGCCCCGATGGCTATGCTCCGTTGCTGGAAACTGCAGGAGGGAAGGGCTCAGGTCCTGCTCGAAGGCTTCCCAGTGGGGCCTCTGACTGGCCACTGCAAGAACAGGCTGCTGGACTAGATGGGCCCCCTGTGGCCGGATCTAGCAGGCTCTGCTTATGTTAATACTACCGTTCACTGAGGCAGTCGCCCCAGGCGGCAGGTGGGGCTGCCCTACCCAGGTCCCCTTTGCAGTGGAATGTAGAAATGAGCAGCCTGGTAAGGCCGATGGCTGGAAGAATAAAGAAAGATAAGATTTATCATTCCTGTGAAATAAAGCCATTCTGAGTACAGGCATGCATGTGGCCATTACAGAGCCATCCCTCTCACACACTAACCAGCAAGATGAAGGAGGAAGGAAGTAAAGCCTGAGAAGATCAATCGACAAGTGTTTACTAAAGAAGGAACTGGCGAGGGGAGAATAGTTTCCCCCTCAGCAAGCTACAACTTCCCAGCACCCTTAACAAAGTACAGTTTGCTTTCTTGCACAAGTACACAGGTGTCAGCTCTGCGTACTGCACAGAAAACCATTGGGCACAACCCTTCCTTGGTCGCCTGGGTGTTGATTCTGACTCGCCACTGGAGACTAGAGAAGACAAGTGCCTCTTTTCTTAAACGTTAAAAGATGGGGAAATGGATGTACCATTTCAGTACTGCAACTGCCACCACCCCCGCAATAATAAAAGGTGAAATACCAACTCAGGAATTCCTGGCCTCATCCTGAACCCGTCCCACCGGTTCCAGTTAGTTCCACTTCCCAAATTCTTCTAAGGTGCACTCACTCTATTGTCAGTTCCCTGTCCTCTTCCCGACCTTTGGCCATCCCGAAGGCAGGCTTTTATGACCTCCTGGCAGAGCTTCTCTCATGCAGAGGAGTCAAAAGTCCCCCAGGAGTGGGTTGTTGAGAGTGTGGAATGCCAGGCAGGGGTGGAGTTGCTCCCAGTTGGCATTGCTGTCGAATATGCCCCCACCCTACCTCCATATTGCCCAGACAGCAAGTCTCAAGCCTGGAGAGCTCTCTCGGTGCCAGGAGGATGCCAAATAAATTCCTCAGGTGCCTCCGCTCCCCAGAACAGAAACTGTGCCACTTGGAAACACAACAAGGCACAAATTGTTGGGAGAGCAGGATGATAAAATACTTGGAGGGCTCTGTGGGCCATAAGAAATTGCCCTCCTGGGTCAGACTAACGGGTGGGGATGGCACGATGGGGAATCTGCTGAGGGGCTCACGCCCAGTGGTACAGCTGGGTACTTCTAGACCAGCGGTGGCTGGTGCCCCTTGGGACAGGTGGGGCGGAAGGCAGGGAGCCCCAACGGTAGGGGGAGGTTCTCTGTTTCTCATTTTGCCACTCTGAAATTCAGTTCAGCATTTTTGCGCCAATTTCCCCTGAAAATAGGCATTTTGACTCAGGTACACATTATTTTGCAATCAATTTCTCCTAATGCAATGCATTTGTGTATGTTATTTTCACCAATAAGTTCATTTTTATGCACACTTCCCTCCCCCCCAGTATATACACATTTGCAAACATTGTTTTCTTGGAGAACGCCCATTGCAACATTCTGAGAAGTGCCCATTTGGAAGGACGGCCGCGTTTCGGTTCTCTTGCTGTTTTGGAAAGGCAAATTTGATCAATTCGGCTTTAAATCAGAACTGAACCAAATTTGTCCCCCATCCTTATGAGTCGCGGCATGCCCACCAAACCAACCTGCGGAGGCTCCGATGGGCCCGTGGTTGATCTTGCTCTGGTCGAAACTGAAATCCATCCCTCTTGCCAGCTGAGCAAAGGCTGTGTGACGCTTCCCTTCTGAACCCAGAGCAAAGTGCGTTTTTCAACAGACTGAAACCACAGCGTGTCTCTTTCTCTCTCTCTCACCCCCAAAGAGGCCTGTTAGGGGGCATTTAGTCTGGGAGGCATTTGTGTGCCGCGGTTGCCAGTTTCAAACTAGGCTGGAAAGGGAGAGGCCCAGGCCACTGCGCGTTTTTGGGCTGCGTCAACCTGATAAGCCCTCAGAGCTGCCCTCCCCACCCGGAGCCAGCAGTGGAATTCTAGGAACTTGATCAAGTGGAAAGCAAAATAAATGTGCAATATAAACGATCCTGTGGCTCAGAGCCATTTCTCGGGGCTTCACACCTGTCACGGAATGAGCACTTTTTGAGCTGCCGTGGTCAGAAAAAACAGAAAGAGGAAATTTGAGCAATGATCTCAAGAGTGCCCTCCCACTGCTTCTCCCCCCCCCAATTCTTAACCCTTGCTAAAAAGTGATGTAGGTAATAATGGACTGAGGCCACTCAAGGTTTGTGTTTCTTCATACGACTGATGTGCACCAGAAGCAGATCAACAACTAACAAAAACCCACCGGGGCTTGAAAGGCGGCGGCCTGTTTTGACATGACACTATTGGATCTGGGCAGAGAGCAATACATTTAGGGAAGCAATCCTTTTGCTTTCATCCCACAGAAGAATGCGGTAAGTGTTGGGAGTGACTCCCTTCCTGAAACCATGGAGAGCAGCTGCCAGTCAGTGTGGACAATGCTAAGCCAGGCAGACCTATGGCCTGATTCAGGAGAAGGCACCTTCCTAGGTTCTTAAAGACTCTGTTGGAAGAATCAACGCTGGTTCTGATGTTGGTCCCAGGCATCAAGGAACAGGCGAGAGATTCTATTTAGTTCGCATTTCAAGCTGAACTAAACCAGAACTATCACTAGAAGCTAAAATGGTGAAACTGAGTTTATCATACTTTGGACACATCATGAGAAGACACGATTCACTAGAAAAGACAATAATGCTGGGGAAAACAGAAGGGAGTAGAAAAAGAGGAAGGCCAAAGAAGAGATGGATTGATTCTATAAAGGAAGCCACAGACCTGAACTTGCAAGATCTGAACAGGGTGGTTCATGACAGATGCTACTGGAGGTCACTCATTCAGAGGGTTGCCATGAGTCAAAATCGACCTGAAGGCACATAACACACACACATATCAAATCCGCACTTTCTGAAACAATTTGAGAACCGAAACACAGTTATCCTCCGAAATTTGCACATATCAGAATTTTGTGATGCAGTTCTCTGACCAAAGAATGATTACAAAAATGCATGTTTTAGGGGAAAGTGTGCGTAAAAAGGGATATATCAGGGAAAATAACCTTCAAGAACACTTTTTATTAGGGGAAATTGCTTACAAAAGTGTGTTCATTCGACAAAACTGCATACAAAAATGTGTTTATTAGGAGAAATTCACACTAAGATGCTGATGATTTTTCATGAGGATTTTTTTTTAAAAAAAAGTCACTAATTGCTGCAGAAGTGTGGGGAAGTGAATTTAAGATTGGAAAAATGAGGGACGGAGAGAACCAGAATGGACAGAACTTTCCGTCCCTATCTCTGGATGGGACTGTGCCCTGCCTGAAACCCTGGCAAGCTGCTGCCAGTCAGTGCAGACTACACTGAGCTAGCTGGACCATTGGTCTGACTCGGTATAAGGCAGCTTCCTACTCATTTAAGGCATTTCTATATCGCTTTTCAGGCAGACTTCACAAAGCGGCTCACATATTAGCCATTTATTCAGAGCCATGAGGACTAGAGTCTTGCTTTTAAGGCGAAAGGCCCGTGCTCAGTGCTGGAGCCTCTGCTTTGCATGCAGCAGATCCCAGGTTCAATCCCTGGCTGCATCTCCAGGTAGGCTGGGAATGGCCCCTGCCTGAAACCCTGGAGAGCAGCTGCCAGTCAGTGTAGACAATAGATGGACTTGGCATAAGACAGCATCTTGCGCTCTTATCTCGAAACAAGCATCGCTCTACCCTGGGGATCAAAATAAAAGACTGGGGGAAATGGCTGTTGCTGCCGCCCCTCTCCTGCCGCCTGAAGTGGCTGCCTCACTCTGCCCAACGGTAGTGCCGGCCCTCCTATACGCTCATGCAGCCTGCTCTAATTCCCCACAGAATCCAGAAGAGTGCAACCTACCCCGCGTCGTTCTGGCTTCTCGTTCTCAATCCAGGAAAAAACCGTCTCGTGCGCAGCTACAGGGTTGTTACTCTGGGAAGGAGGCAAATCTGTTCCGGAGCGTTCGGGCCGGGTGGCCTTCCTGGCAGGCTCCTCTTAATAGCACGAGCGAGACAAAGTCCACAGCTTCCGACGAGGGGCCGCACCCTCGAAATGGCCGCATTCCCATAAGCCAATAGAAACTGGGTGGGTTAATTCTTTCTCGTTGCGCTCCAACAGTTATGGGCTATATATATATATATATATAAAGATGAGTCTCCCAGGGCCAGGCCCTTCATGTGTTCCAAGGCCAATTCATGTCCGACTTGCAGCAAACCGGGTCTTCTCGTCCCTCCTGCCTCCTCCTGTTGTGACACTGGCGTGATGATAGATTCACTCCTGCCATTCCCTGTTGCTGCCCGTGGGAGAGACGGTGGCCTGATCCAGATAAATTTAGCCGCCACTGTTCCCCGACACAACAAATTTGGGGCAGCTAGATGGGGCTCAGACATGGGAACCTTTCTTAAACCGAGTTGGCCCATCTAGCTCCGTATTGTCTCTGCAGGGTTTCAGGCAGTGGATGCATCCCCAGCCCTACCTGGGACCTTCTGCATGCAAGGCAGGGGCTCTGCACATGGGAATCCCCAAGCAGGACCTGAGCACCATGTCGCTTGCCCCCCGCCTGCTATTCAGAGGCACCGTACCTATGATGCACAGCCATCATGACTAGTAGCCATGGACCCTCCCAGGAATTTGCCTAGTCTGGTTTCAAAAATTACGGTTTCATTTTACCTTGTTAATTTTCTTGGAGACTTTTTCTTTTGCATGAAGAGACGGACGAAGGAGATAAACAACAGCAACAACAGCAGGTGGAGGAAGTTGTAGGTTGCCGCTGAAATAGCTGGGATCAGCCGTCACAAGGAGATCACAGAGCCGATTCCCTCCCCCCCTCCTCTGTCCTCTGAAGGATCTTTTTTCTGTATCATTCTGAACCAACCTGTTGGACCAGTGACAGGCAGGTAACAAATGCCACCGCTGCTATCATGGGAACGCTGTGGAACAACAGGAAAACCAGCAAGAGAACTTGCAGATTGGGTCCCCGCCATGGAACATCTGTTTGTGAGCCAGTGTGGTGCAGAGGTTTGCGTGTTGGCCTGGGTCTGGGGAGACCTGGGTCCAAATCCCCACTCAGCCCTGTAGCTCACTGGCTGCCCTGGGCGTGGGGCAGTCTCTCATTGATTCTCAGACTGAGCTCTTTGCGGGGCTGATGGAAGGATAAAGATGGAGGAGAGCCATTTATGTCAGGGTTGGGGAAGGCCTGTGGCCCTCTGGATGTTGCTGGTAGCAACTCTCATCATCCCTGACCATTGGTCTTGCTGGCTGCTAGGAGCTCAGCAACATCTGGATGGCCCCACAGGTCCCCCATCCCTGATGTAAGGGGAGGCATTCCCCACTCTCAGGAGGGAAGGCCTCTTCTAAGCATCTTTTTAAGATGTGCACTTCAGAGACATAGCATGCAAACTGACCCTTGAGGGTGTCCAAAAGCTGGCGCAATATAGCAAAGATGATGCTGGATCCGCCGGGAATTCAAACCCCGATGTTCTCCCTTGGGCCCATCACATCTCTCTCAGCCTAAGCTACCTTACAGGGTTGTTGTGAAATTAAACGGGAGGACCTTTCTTTACGCTACCCAGAGATCTTTGCATTTACATTCCCTTTTCCTTTCAGTTAGAGAATGAGTGTCAGATTTCAGAAGGGGACACTCATGTTAATGTTTTTAAAGTTGTTTTGTTTTAATAATAATAATAATAATAATAATAAAATTTTATTTTTAGGCCGCCTATCTGGCTGAATAAACAGCCACTCTAATGTATTTTAAGGTCTGTTTTATGATGTTTTAAAGTGTTTTTAGCGCTTTTGTTTGCCGCCCTGGGCTCCTGCTGGGAGGAAGGGCGGGATATAGATCAAATCATAAATAAATAAAAATAAAAGTTAAAATTCCTGCTGATCTGTGGAGCTCTTCAGTTTCTTGTCTGGCCACCGTGGCATTTTGGTCGGGCTCAGGAGGGCTTTGCTGATGTTCTCACGGACTCATTCAAAGTAGAGAGGTACGGACTGGAGCTTTAAATCCTTATAGCGGGGCTGCAGAGCCTTTTGTCAGCCCAAGGGCCGCATTCCCTTCTCGGTGAGCATCTGGGGGCCACACGCGTATGGGGGCGGAGCCAGAGGGACAAGAAGGCAGGGCAATGAATGCAGACATTACCTTTGCGCAGTGGAATACACTACACACCCTCTCACACACCCCTCTTGACCTCCACCCACGGACGCAAGAGGCATGATCCGAGGTCATCCCACCAGGCAAAAAGGCACCCAAGGAGGTGCACAGCGGGGCCAGCGAGGGGCATGGCCTGGGCGCAGTCCAGAGGGCCATGTAGAGAGGCTTGGAGATCTGCACTTGGCCTGAGCTTCCCACCCTCCCCGGCTGCCTGCTAGGCAAGAACAGGGTGGCTGCCTGCCCAACGCAACACAGAGCTGCCAGGCCTGAATCTGGTCTAACGGTAAAGAGCTCTAAAAAGGGAGATCGATGCAAGGATGCTCGGTGGGTAGAGCCCCTGCCTTGCATGCAGAAGGCCCCAAGTGCATCTCCAAGCAGGCCTGGGAACGTCCCCTGGAGACCCACTGCCAGTCAGTGTAGGCAATACTGACTCAGTAGAAGGCAAGTTCCTAACCCATTCTTGAGAGCTATGGTGGCCTAGTGGTTGGAGCGTTGGGCTGCGACCTGGAAAAGCAGGTGTCCCGTCCTTACCAGGCTCCCAAGGAAACAAAGGACTTGCCGGCAGCAACACCAAGGCCGGTCCAAAGTCAAAGTCCAGCCAAGTGGAGTCCTCAGCAACAAAGGGGTCGAGGCAAGAGGCAAGGTCTAGGCAGTCCACAAACAGGTCTGGAGTCAGCAAGCGATCAGGGCCGGCGCCTGGACCTTGTCCCAACAGCTCTTCCAGCCCAGCACTGGAGGTTTGAGCTTCAGCTGCTGGAACCACACTCTCAATCTCAGCTGACTCCAGTTCATCACCTTCAGCCAGACTTTTACTCCCAAGGAGACCTTGCCTGCACAGCTGATGACTTTTCTTAAGTTTTTTTCTTTTGTGGTAGTCGCAAACTCACGTGGAAACGCGGAGAACTGAAGACTTAGAAAAACACCAAACCTGACAGATCCGCCCATCCCGAAAAACAAGATTCTGGAGTCAGTGGACACACCTTAGTCTGACACAACGGCTTTTCTTGTGTTATGTTGTTTAGCTCACTGGAAATTTGGGGCACGTCGCACTCAATGTAGCCTACCTCACAGGGTCTTGTGGGTTATTGTGCTTAATATGCACATTTTCACAAGCTGTTTCCCCTTGTATAATGCATGTTTTGAACATTATTCCCATAGATGGATAGATAGATATTTTCATGGCTGGAGAGCTGCATTGCAAAATTTGGATAACTCTAAATTGACAAGGAGGGCTGTGATCCAATTCTCATATTGTTTTGGAAAGTGTGAATTTGACAGATTTCCTTGTAACGCAGTCGTATCTCATCCTGGGGATGAAACCTGGGAAAGAGCATCGGAACCAACATTGATTCAGCCAACAGGGTCTTTCAACAGAGCCCGGATTGTGCATACTGCCACGTGTTTCAGTGCATGCATGGGTCTGAAGGGTGCAAAAAGGATCGGTTTGCTTCATAATGCAGACTAAACAAATTCCTTTCCCTTTCCTGTGTGTGTGAGCATGTCTGTGCATCTTTACCTTTGCTTGTTTTGTCACAAGAAGCAATCACAAAGGTTGTTACGAACAAATAACAGAAATACCCAGAGGGATGAAAGAAGGACTAGCAAAGGCTTGCTCACAGACAGACCACGAGGCAGACAGGGCCGACACTCTGATGCAGCCATGTGCTTTCTCCACACGTCAGTAAAACACCCCACAAAAGCTTTGGGACTCAAAAATGGATTTGTGATACAACCATAGCAAGATTGCCTTGGTTGGTGTTGTTTGCAGGCGGGGAGGATTTAATTGTGCTAGGGACGGGAGGGGCTGCCCATTTAGTTCTTTCAACGCCATCTTTTCTCCAGCCTTTAATTCCGTTCTCCGCATTTCAGCAGCAATTTGCAATTTTTAATTTTTTTTTTAAATCCTCCTGAAAATGGAGAAGAACCCAAACTGGCAGATACACCCATCTCTGGTGGCAGGAGGCTGCTCTGCTTTATGTGGGAGCCCAGCCGGCGCTCAGCTCCATTCTCTGCTGCGTTAGGCCCCCACAAGATGACGCTGGGCATTGTATCTTGGGGAATCCCATTCTGGGGAGGAGCTCCCTGCCACCTCTGCATAAACAGGCCTGCAGGACGGGAGGCAGTGAGGAGAGTAATTAGTGGTGACAGCAAGCACCGATGGTGGTAGGGTCAGCAGTGGCCCCTGTGGCCCTGAGCAGGTACCCAAGCATGCCGACCCATGGCGCTGCCCTGTCCTGATTAGGCTTGGTAGAAGGAAACAAGTGCAATGCTGCCCAGAACCTTTAGATGGTGCCATAAGGTCAAAGCACAGCTTTACTTATTTTCTTTGGAATAAAATTTAGGGCGTGGCTTTTCATGTAGTTGTATTTTTTAAAAATAAATAAATAACCTTCCTAACCTAGAATTGGGAATTGGCATGTAGTGTGGTGGGTCCCTCAACACCCCGCCTTTCAACTCCGGTAATCTATTTCTCTCTCTCTCACACACACAGACACAGTTGTAGCTGCAGTCCTTAATTTCCAGGGTGGGGAGAGGGGAGAAACTCTTCCGGAAGCTCGCTGCCTGTGATGCCTTTACATGGGGGGGGGTAAGGCCTCTCTGTAATGAAAGAAAAGCACTCTGCACGTGCTCAGGGGGCAATATTGTGCAGTCTTGCTTGATAGGTTCCTGAAAGCGATAGAAGCAGGGTTTGGACGTGACGCTAAACTTTGGTTAACTGAAATCATAGGCAAAGGCTACGTCAGAGCAGGAGGGGAAAGCACCCAACCCTAGAAGTGGCCTAGATTCATACTCGTCACGACAAATCATGGCTTATCACAAGGATGGGGACCCCTGTGTCTCTCCAGGATTTATCCTTGGACTCCAACCAGTCAGCTTTGGAGGACTACAGGTCGCCCCCCCCCCCTGTTTATCGTGATGTCCGAATGGACACTTTTGTCAGCAGGCCACCTCTGGGGTCAAGTCTTTCTGCCCCCTCTCTGCAGTGGAGCAAAGGCATGTTCCCATTAAATGCAGAGCCCGGGCCAGGAGAGCCTCAGCAGCTGAGAGGAAGGAGGAGAGGCCTGGGCAGGGGGTGAGACAGAGATGCCACAAGCGGAAGACTCCCCTCCTCCATGACCCTCACCCCTTTCCAGACGGGATTCTGTGGTTCAACAGCTGGGCTTATTTTCACAAGGTCAGCTGGGTCACTATGGACTTTTCTAGGATTTCCAGGTGACAAAGACTCAAAGCCTAGGCAGCAATGGGGGGGGGGAATGCTATTCTGGACTTTTTGGGAACGCTGACCAGGGTGACTTTCAAATATGCTGGGCCGGACCTGTGGCAATGCCTGGAAGGAACTTGTTCGGTTTAATGGAGTTCACTGAATTAAACGATCTCTGACCTACACGTGCAAGCAGGTCTCAGAATTGCCAGGTTAACTGAACATGGATTGAGTTTGGGGTTTTTGGGGGGGTAGATGTGGGGTACCGAAGCTATGCCCCATGGGCCACCAGTGGTCCGTGTTGGTTTCATTCAGATGTCTTGTGGATTTGCAGTTGAAGACGGGAGTCGGCACATCTGTCGCACTGAATATTCGTATTCATTTTTAATTGCATTTCTTGTATTTGATGGCATGACGATTCGCGTTCTGTGCAAGGACAGTGGGCACAGCAGTCTGCAGAATCGCAAAGTGGTCTGCCGAGACTCTCAGAAATGTTCAAGGGGTCTGTGGGAGAACAAAAGTCTGGGAACTCCTCAGGTAGACCTTTGTATCTGAAGACGAGTGAGAAATCGTTCATTCTCTCGCATGCACTTTTGATGCTTTTGGCTTTGGGGGCCGTGAAGCATAAAGATCGTGATTGTTGGGGCAAAGAGGTGAACGCATGCCCCTTCCGCTGGGTGCTTGTTTGGGGGTTCTGTTGGTCTTAATTACCTCTTACCCTTCAGCACAGCAGCTTGGGACATCCCGAATGCTGGGTGAGAAATGGCCAAGGACCATTGGGGTGAACTGGAATTGAACTGGACCACCTCATTCCCTAAAGGGAAGGACGCAATCGGAATCTTTTAACAAGTGACCTTCTGAAGCTCTGAGTGGAGGGCAGAGCCTCTGCTTTGCTTGCAAAAGCTCCCAGGTTCAATCCCTGGCATTTCCAGATAGAGCTGGGAGTGACGCCCTGCCTGAAACCTGGGAGAGCCGCTGCCAGTCAGTGTAGGCACTACTGAGCTAGATGGACCAATGGTCTGACTCAGTATAAGGCAGCTTTCTAGATTTGTGTGTTCCTCTATCCTGGAGCCAACAAAGATGCACAGAAGGAGAGAGGGGGGAGAAAAAGTGGAACAGGGAACTCCTGCGCTCATGAGAGAAACATACAGACATAAAACAAGCCCACCTTGTTCAGCATCACGCGTCCCATGGTGGCCAGCCCAACGGCACTTGGAAGCTGACAGCATGTAGAGTGACAGCCACATCCGCCTGGCCATCCCACATTGCCTGCCCCCAGCAACTGGTACCCCCAAAGTAGCCTGCCCCAAAGTAGCCTGCCAAAATGGAGGCTCCATTTTGCCCAGACGAAGGCCCATCCCAAGAGCCCTGCTGGATCACACCAAAGGCTTCTGCAGCCACGGAATCCTGTTTTTTCCTGCAGTGGCCAGCCCAGTGTATCTGACAAGCCCATAGGGAAGCGAGGGGCATTGTTTCCAGCCATGGCACTCAGAGGTAGACTGCCTCTAAATCTGGAGGTCCCCATGTGAGCCATCATAACTCTGAGATGTTCTTAGACCTCTATGAATTTGTCAAAGCCTCCTTTTCAAGGCATTTAAGACAGGAATTCTCACTACTTGTGGGGTCTTGGTGGGGGGGGACATGAGGCAGCATGGTTCCATGGCTTTTATTTTTTACAGTGGGAGTAATGATGTATTTGACAGAGCCTCCTTTTGTTCTGGGAAGCGAATAAGGTGATAACAAGGCTTTTGGGCTTGTGGAGAATATGGGAAATAATCAAGCAGAGAGGCTGGATGCTCCTGTCCTTTTCTTCAGTGGGGTTCCTACTTCAGGCTAGCAGTTCAGATGGTAACCCTTCTTGTTTGCATTTCTAATTACAAGCAAAAAGTTGCATTTCATCCAACTGAACATCTCTTGCTAAAGCTCAGCGTGTTTCCCAAGCTGTACCTGCATGATCAGAAGGGAGCACTGCTGAGCTCAACAGACCTGCCCCCAGGTATTGGAGGATTGCCTAACAGATTGGGTATGTTACGTTGAACTAAGAAATGTGGGTATTTGGACTTTCCTTGGGAGCATGGCTGTAAACTCTCCTTGGGATGCGGAATCTCCTGGGGGACGGCGGCTATTAATTCTTCTTGTGGATGTGGCTATGGACTTTTGGCAGTGAAAAAACTGAACTGCAAGGACAAATCCTCTGTGGACCTTTTTGCAAGGGATGAGAAGTGTAGTGTAGCAAGCAAAGAGTGTGCAAAAACTGCGCTCTGGGAAGTTAACGGTTCAAATCTCACCCGTTATATCAGAACATAAGGCTGTTAGAGCAGATCCAAAGGTCTGTTAGGGGCGGTGGAGGAGGGATCCATTTTAAGTGGATTTATGCATGGGATTTGGCAGTTCCAACCTGACTGAGTTTTGCTCTCATCAGATAAATTCTTGTGTCAAGTGTCTGGACTGCTCACACATTGTAGTCTTTTTTGAAAAAAGATCTGACTAATTAGATGCAAAATATATGCATAATAAAAGAGTCAAGTCCCAGACTGCACATTATCTGCAGCATAATTTTATATTGCATACATATTTTTATCCCGTTATATGCCTTTCTATATATATATATCCATGTGCTGGTTACTTTAGGAAAATTTGGAGTATATGTGCATATAATATACGGTGTTTGTATTATTAGCAGAAGTTGTGTGTGTGTGTAAGTAACTTACCTCTCATGGAGAGGGGGATTTTTAAAAAAAACAAATCCATGCTTAACATCAAGATTTTCAGGTAATTCTATTTGGGTTTTTTTTAATTTAGAGAAAAGGTGAATAAGAGGAGACATGATAGAGGTGTGTAAAGTTATGCATGGAAAAAGTGGATAGAGAGAAGTTCTTCTTTCCTAACACTAGAGTTTGTGGACATCCACTGAAGCTGAATACTGGAAGATTTGGGAGAAGACTAAAGAAAGTCTTCACACAGCGCAAAGTTAAACTCTGGAACTCACTCCCACAAGAGGCAGTGACGTCTACCAACTTGGATGGCTGGAACAGAGGATCAGACAAATTCATGGAGGAGAAGGCTATCAGTGGCCACTAGCCATGAGGCTGGCTATGTTGTCCCTTCATTGTCAGAGGCAATACAGTGTATGTCTCTGAATGCTGGGAATCCCATGCTGGACTATGGTCAATTTTGAGCCTGCTTTAAACAATGACCTTTCATTCATTCACCTCTCCTCCAAGACTCCCCCACTGGGGAAAAGGCAATTGCTCCGTGAAGACTGGAGGTCCTGATGCCAGAAGGGCAGTGAATCCGCTCCAGGTTTCAGTCCAGACTTTCAAGAGCCTGTCCAAGGTACTGAACCTATTTGGGGAATCGGTTTCAGCACCTCAGACAGCCCCTTGAAACCACTACACCACACCATTCTGATCATGCTGCTAGAAGCGCAAGCTGCAAATCTTTTAAACAGGCAAGGAAAATAATGAAGACAAAGCTACAGATCCATTTCTCTCTCTCTTTCTCTCTCCCGCCCAGATGATTCACACCTTTTATTTTGCTCTGTTCCAGTATATTACAAACCAACAATGGGGAAACAGGAAGGTTGGTGTGTGTGAGGGAGCAAAGGTGGAACTTTAAGCAGCTGGTCTTCATGACGATCAAAAAGCTCAGCAGAAGGGGGGAAGTGCACTTTAGCGAGCCAAGGAGGGCCAAGAAGCGAGTTGTGACAGAGGACTAGGCACACGAAGGGGAGAGATCACCATGTCTGGTACACTAGATGAGACAGAGTCTGGGGCGACCAAGGAGTGAGGCTTTGAGAGGAGAAAAACGAGCGAGGGGGCTAACACATCAGCAATGTAATCTCTGCAGAACTTGATGGTGTCCTCATCGCTCACATTCACAGCGGGCCTGGCGTTCAAGGCCTGGCGTTCTCCTCTCACAGGCTTTAAAGAAGTCCCAAGTTGCGTCTCTTTTTCCTCGCCGTTTCTGTTGGGCACCAGCTGTTCTGGGACACTGGCTCAGTCAGGAGAGGCCTGGAGTCCAGGAAGAGAGTTGAGGCTTTGGTGATGGAGGCTGGTTGGCCGCTGGTGGTGCAGATGTTCCGATGACCAGAGCCTCCTCGATAATGGCGGCTAAGGTTGACCTTTGTCTATTGCCGGGGAGGAGGTGGACAGCCCAATGTCGATGGAGAGAGCACCAATCACTGCATGAAATCCTTGAGCAGGACTCTTGGCTCATGGTGGCAGACCCACCCTGTGAGGGGGACTCCTGTAGAGATGGCCATTTTACAGCAGACCCAATCGTGGCCAGTGTTCTTCAGCCCCTCCATACATGGGCTGCCCCAAATGGTTGGAAAGACAATGGTTCTAAGAGGGATCAAATTCCAGGTCACAACAAGGGTCTTTTGGGTCCCAGGCAAAATAATAATAATAGTAAAAATTGATCATGTTGGCTGGATTAGGAAGTTTGGGAAGGAGTGCGAAGCTGTAGCGGGATTGTCTTGCAGACGGAGCAGCTATCCAAGCCAGTTTCCAAAATCTGGGTGATGCCTCGAATCACAGCCGATTTCTGTCATGTACAAACAACAGGCTGCCTTTTTTCTTTCAAGCGTCAGTGGGGTAGGATTGCATGGCGCTGGGTTTCTAATAATTTTTTTGCAATGTCCCATGTATGAAAAAGTGAATAAGGATGTTAGATAGAGGCAGAGGGGGGAAAATTGAGGCTGGCAGCTCAGTGTCATATACATTTGACTCTCCCCCCCACCAAAGTACTGCATTATATTTCCTCAGTCGCTTGAAAATAGAAATGAAGGGCAGGAACCCAATTTGGGGAGTTGCATGTAGAGTAAAAATAAAAGAATTCTAAACCTTGGAGTTTGCGTAGGACTCGGAAGGTATCCAAAGAGGCGGAGTCAAGGTGACAGATATGGGGGGAGAGGCAGTCCTGATTGGCTGTACAGTTGAGGGCGGGGCCAGGCAAGGGAGGCATCTTACATCACTGAACAGCATTTACAGCGCTGTTTCTTCGCATCGAGATCCCGGCCTGCTCCTTTGGGGTCAGTGTCATTGGCCGAGGGCTGCTCACTGCCTTGTTTCTCTTCCTTCTGGGGGAGGGCTGTCCCGGGCTCCACCATGTTGCCGTTGGGTGGGGCGTGGTCCTTCCCCATGCAATCCACCGCCGGCTTGTTCTCGGCGTCTTCGATCACCACGAGCTCCGCCTTGATTGTACCCTCCAGGCCGAGGACCTTTTTGGTCTCGTTCTCGTCTTCCACGTTCTGGTACCCCATGAAGATCATGGTGACCGGCTGGTCTTTGCTGGGCTCGCCCGGGGCCATCAGCTTGGGGCTCCCTACCACCTTAGCCTGCACGCCGGTGATATCCTTCCGGGGTGTGGCCCTCTGGCTTGGGGGGTTGCTTTTGGACCCTTGGGCATCCTTGGCCATTTCCGAGACCTCGCTCAGGATTACCTCATCAGCCTTATGGATGAGTTCGTCCACCTCTGAGGAGCTGAGCTGGTGGAGGCCGTTCTCCATGGCGCCGTCTTTGGCACGGACTGCGTGGACCACTGCAAGAGAAGACCGAGACGGTATTCAGGGAGGATACCCCTCCCGTTGAGGACATCCCACCCCTTCCCACGAAATCTTGAATTAACTCCAGTTAGGAACATACTGCTTTATAGCAAGTCAAACCATCTGTATGTCGAACTATTGTCTCCCACACCAATTCTCCTAGACTTGTTGGTCTTCTACAGGGAGCAGCAGCTCCCATCATCCGTGGCCGTTGGGGAGGCTCTCTGGTGCTGACAGGAGCTGGTGTCCAACAGCATCTGGAGGACACCACAGCGGCTACCCTTGGCTTGGACATCTAGGACCTAGCCCAAAAAACCCAGCGCGCCCCATAACAACACCCCTACTGATGAGCACAGGAGGCTTCTCCCCGGCTTGCAGACGCTCTGCTGGGCCCCCGTACCTTTCGTCTCATCCTCGTACACTTTGACCCCCTGGACCGAGTGGCCCTTGGGTAGCCTAGTGGTGCTGGACAGGACCTTGGTCTCCCCCGTGAGTTTGTCCTTTTCCACAGTAATCTCCACAGAGTACATGGCTGGGGGGCAAACAGGAGAGTGAGCAAGGAGCCTCCCCGCTTCCCCCGGCACCCCCCACACCTCCTCGCTGCGCAGAAGCAAAAAGGCGTGGCACCGGCAGGCGTGAGACCCCGAGGCAGGGGGGAGGCCTGAAGTGCAAGGGGTGCAAACAGGGAGCGGTGCTCAGGGGTGCAAGGAAAGGACAGCAAGGAGCCAGGTGAGGATCTCTCATCTATAGGGCCAAGCGCAGCCTCCTATAACAACCCTGCCACACAAGCCCCCCTCCCCGAGGGTTAATCCAGACCTTTGGATCCCCGTGACTGTGTTATCGGTACCAATGGAGCATCGCTGCATTCACACGATCTAGTTCAGGCTGGGCCAAGCTGGTGCTCTAAAGATGTTGTCGGGAAGTCCTTTCCCAGCAGCCTCAGCAAGCGGCATGGCCAAGGGAAGGATGTCAGGAGCTGGAGTGCAGCAAGGTCTAGAGGGCCACATGCGGCCCCCCATCCCTGCTTTAAGAAGCATGCAAGAGATGGATGAATGCCTCTGTTTAGAAGAGGCATTCCCTGCTGGGAGCGGAGAATGCCTCTTTCTTAGGTTAGGGAGGGGGAAACCATATTGAGGCCCATCCAGATGATTCTAGATGTCCAACTCCCATCAGCCTCAGTGGCCAACAGAGCCAATGGTTAAAGGATGATGGGAGCTGGCAGTCCAGCAGGAGGATACGAGGTTGGGGAAAGCTGATCTACGTCATGCCTTCAGAGTAGGGGATGGACAAGTCTGCCAGTTTCCGTTCTCCACAGTTCTGCAACAACGTCCAATTTTTTTCTTAACAAAAAAAAACGTCCTCATGAAAATTCACCAGCATTTTAGTTCTCCTAATAAATTAATTTTGTAAGCAGTTTTGACTAATGCACACATTTTTGGCAAGCCAGTTCCCCCAGTATAATGCATTGTTGTAGGAGAAACGGAGAGAGCCAGAACAGACAGATCCTTCTACCCTAATGGCAAGAGAAATATTTGTGTTAGACTGTTAGGTTTAAATTGCATCTGCCAGCTTAACCCAACAACAAAGCTATGTGCATGCACTCGGAGGTAAGTTCCACTGATTTCAACGGGAATTCCACATATGCGTATCTGGAATTTTAACCTGCCGTTTTTTAACCTGCCACGAAGAGCCCAGATGCAGCCGAATACACACATGTAGATATTCAGTATTTGACTCCCTTTGACATGAGATGATATAAATAGCATTTCTGCCTGGGGCATGGAAACAGACGGAGCCCTGTACTTTGCTGGGAGGGTTTTTTTTAGCATGTTATAACTCTGGTGTGGTTAATGGGTTACACCAGTTGGTCAAACCAGCCTCCTTTGGGGGCAGCTGTCTTTCCAATTTGGACTGTTCTCCGGCAGGTTGGAATGCAGGTCTGCTTGGAGGGAGGGACGAAGGGTCAATTTCGCTTTCTATCCATTCCTCATTATTTCCAAACCACAGTTCCCTATCAGCATGCAATTTTCTTTTTAAAGAAGTCCCCATGAAAATTCATCAGCCTTGTTGTTAGGTGCATTGTATGCAGTTTGGCCTAATGCACACATTTTTTGCAAGCAATTTCCCCGATTACAATATTATTGTTATTTCCATGCATATGTGAATTTCCCCCCAAATATATGTATTTTATTTTGGTCAGGGAACTGCATTGCAAAATTTGTTGAAGCCTGAATTTCAAAGGCTAGGTGTGCTTCATATTGACTCGGAAAGTGCAAATTAGTTAAGTTTGCATTAAGATGGAAAATGGACTCCGTTCCTCCCTTTTCCCTACTATGATCACATTCCCCTTCTCTGCTGACAAACTCTTGCTTCTCAAACATTCTTAAGACATGGCTGCACTCATGAGATTTAAAAGTTTAATTTGGACAGAAATCACACATGCACTTGCATGAGCACATAAAAGGGGAGTATAAAATTTTCTGTTTGAAAAAGTAGAGAAGCCGCTGATGGATCCATCTGCCATGAGATTGCCCCAGGCGCTTTTTTTTTGTAAGCCAAAGCAGCCCTGCTCTACATTTGCGGGGGGGGGGCTGAGGTGGTACAGTCATGATGTGGAAGAAAGGACTGTACCAATTTACATTTTGAACGCTCCCTTCCTGAAGACTAGCAGAGGAGGAACAGGGCTTGCTAGACCTTTTCGTCCTAGTTACGTACTTGTCAGGACTTTTTAACAGCACAGATTAAGCTTCCCAAGTGACACCTTTGCCCCTAGAGCCTG
This sequence comes from Rhineura floridana, assembly GCF_030035675.1. NCBI lineage: Eukaryota > Metazoa > Chordata > Lepidosauria > Squamata > Rhineuridae > Rhineura > Rhineura floridana. The sequence continues at coordinate 793,746 of NC_084497.1, read as the reverse complement.
AAGAGTCCATTGCCTCCTGTTGCTAGCTGCCTAGACCAGGCCTAGAGTCAGTCAATTCCAGTTGGAATCCATTATGCAAGTCTGTCTATTTCAAAATCCCCATCAGGTTCTGCAAATTAGAATAAAAGAATGCAAATCTGTTTCTCTCAAGCTGCCAATTAAATCCTGAAATTAGAATAACATCAAGCGCATCTCATTTCATTTCAAACTTCCAGTTTCTTTCTCCAACTGGAATCCTTGATGTGTATCAAAATCATATCCCTTCCAATTCTACGAGGCTAAAATAACACAAACTGATTTTATTTAGAACTTCCAATCAGAGTTCTGTAACTAGAATGAAATAAATGGAAATCTATTTAATTTATACTATATATATGCTGTTTATTAAAAAGTCCCAATTATTTTCAGCAATTAGAACAAGTGCAAATCTATTTATTTAAAACTTCCAATTAAATCCTGCAATTAGCACTCCTTAGTTTATTTAGAAAAAGAGGGAGAGGTAGCATGCTGATGCTCTAATTGACCTGGAAACTGCATTCTGTTCCCTTCCCCACACAAGACACCTCCCTCCCCCCAAAACCCTGGTGAAGGAAAAGCACTCTGCACCTCCTCAGGGGCACTGCCACCTACATTTCTGATTCAAGTTCTGAGGGAAGAACTGAGCTGCTCTGACCTCTTGCCCTGGATCTGACCGGCGAGGGGGCGGAGTGGACAGGGCTTCCTAGGGCTGCTGCTCACCAACAATCCGAAGCATTCCTGACATCAACGGACCCTTTAAGGACCTCAAAGACTGTGTGTTGGGGTCCCTTTCTGATCCCGCGGACCAACACTGATGGGTGGGCAGGACAACCTGCCTGTCAATCACCTGGCATCATTATGATTGACAAGCGCATTCTCTGGCCCACCCATCAAATTGCTTTGGGCAGCAATTTCAATGGAAAATGTTTGGTGCTATTGGAACAAGGCAGGAGGGCATGTTGTTCCAGCACAGGAATAGTTGGGAGCCCAGTTTACGCTCCTGATTCTTAGCCACACCCTTACCTGCCCCACCCTTGAGGTGTGAGGAAGGTGGGTGTGGTTTAGGGAAAACGGCTTCGGGGGCCAAACGGGAGGGCTGGGAACCCACATTTGGCCTTCAGGCTGACGATTCTCCACACCTGCTCTGAGAGCTCTTACTTGAGCTTGCTTTTCCCCTCCTCCCTCCTCCCCCCTTTTTCCTTGAGTGTCGTGTCTTTCTTTAAGATTACGAAGGCACCATCTTGGAACTAATTTCGGTAAAGCGAGAGCCTCTTTTTGTTTTCTTGATAAATGCCATCACTACCTAACCAAATAAATCCTAAGCCCTGGCATGGATAAAACAGAAGGCAAAGTTGCCTCCTGGCCCCCACGTCATTCCAGCAAGATCTATTTAAAATATGCATAGCCTGGGAGCAAGCAGCAGAGGTGTCGACGGCAGCAGCATTTTTCGAGTGCAAGATTGCGCCTTGGGTTGAAGCACAGAGCTCTCTACCCCGTTCACCGCAATGGACAAAGCTGTTCTTTTTCAAGGGGGGGTTCCCCCAGACAGTTAGCCCCCGGCGAAAGCAGGCAAAGCAACATGCTGTTATGCTCAGGCAGAAGGTTGCCCCCCTCCCAGGGGGGCACTGGACTTGAAGACATAGTCCACCTCCCTCTGAGAAGAGCAGAGCCCTCGGTCCAGCCTACCTGCTTTCATCATGCCTCCACCTTCCACCACTCTTATGGGGCTGTTGGCGCCTTTGTTGTCTGCTTCGGAACAAGAGGAAGACAAGGGGAGGGGAAGGGGAATTAAAAAGGGTGCTCTTTTGAACCACAAAGGGAAAAAAACGTGCAAACCAGCTGCAGGAAAACGTAGGCACATTAAGGACCCAAGGGAAGAGGCTGCCTGCTGGATCCAGCCCAAGGGGCCCCTCTAGTCCAGCATATCCTGTCCTCACAGTGGCCAACCATGTGCCCATCACAGGAAGCCGGCAAGCAGGACTCGAGCACAAGAGCAACTCTCCCCTCCTGCGGGTTCCGGCAAGTGGCATTCAGCGCCATCCTGCCTCTGTCAATGGAGGCAGAGCGTAGCCATTGTGGCTAGTCTCGTCTTCCAGGAATTAGCCCAATCTTTTAAAGCCATCCAAGTTGGTGGCCATCACTGCCTCTTGTGGGAGTGAATCCCAGAGTTTTAATTCTGTGCTGAGTGAAGAAATCCTTTTTGTCTGTCCTGGATCATCCAAACGTCACCTGCGTTGGATGTCCACAGGGGTCTGTGCATGCTCCAATTTCAGACTTTGTTTCCACAACCCTCCTAGATGAATCAGGATTTTAAAAGCAGGAGTGGAGACGCTCAAGCCCAGGAGCTGAATTTGGCCCTCCAAGCCTCTCTGACTGGCCCCTGGAACTCTCCCTCGAGGCCACACCCATCCTCCCCTCCCTCCAAAAATGCTGTTTCTTGGTTGGAAAGTGCCCTTGAACTCTCACTTGCCTGGATGAAGAGATATTGAGTGTGCACAGAAGAAAGGGACCTCTGGGAGGCAGTCCACGTTAGCCCTACTCAGAGAAGACCCATTGAAATTAATGGGCATGGCTAACTTTGGTTCATTAAGTTCAATGGGTCTACTCTGGGTAGGATTTAGCTGACTACAACCGTCTTAACTTTTGCAGCCGACTGCACAAAGGTTAGAATTGCAGTAGCTGCTCTGCCCATGTTTGCTGCTGCTCCCGGCATGCGGCCCCTGGGAGGTTGTTGATAAAGGAGTGTGGCCCTCAGGCTGATAAAGGTCCCCCAGCCCTGGCTTAAAAGGAGGGGAACACAGGGAAGGGGAAGGAATTGAGCGACTCTGTTCACCCCTACTTTCAGGCTGACTTATAGGAGCCCTGACAGGTGCCTGCACGTTTTTCTTTCGAAAGTTTCAAAAGAAAGACTGGTTGCTATGGACACCCCAGGCAGTTTATTCCAGAATTAGGATCAAAAATAAAATATTTTTAAAATTTTAAAATTAAATTTATATCCTGCCCTTCCTCCTAGAAGGAGCACAAGGAGGCAAACAAAAACTCTAAAACACTCTAAAACATCTTAAAAACAAAAGACTTTAAAACATATTAAAATAAAACATCTTTCAAAACATGTTTAAAAACTTCTAAAAAAGTAATTCCAACACAGACACAGACACAGACACAGACTATCTATCTATCTATCTATCTATCTATCTATCTATCTATCTATCTATCTATCTATCTATCTATCTATCTATCTATCTATCTATCTATCTATCTATCTATCTATCTATCTATCTATCTATCTATCTATCTATCTATCTATCTAATCTGGCAAAGAAATGGTACCTACCTTTGGCTGAGCCTATAGGAGTCTGTGGGAAGACAGAGCAACACATTAACAGCATGAAAACTGGCAGGAATGTTAACATGTTAAGTCTAGGACTGCTTCCTGCCCTGCAAGGGAGGAGTAAAGTGTCCATGCATGCAAAAGCAACATTTAGTTTCAATCCATGGGCTAATGTTGCATGTCAGCTGGGCTAAACCCCCACAAACAAGGACAGATTAAAATGTGCTGAGGTCCTAAACAATGCTACATTTAAGAGGCCCCCACAGCGTTACCAAAACCTTTGTGTCATTCTAACAGAAAGGACACTGAAAATAGAGGTTCTGAAATTCTGTGTTAGCATATATACCAGTATGTAGGCAAGGATGCAACTGGAAAGCGAATGAATCATTTATCTTGCAGTTGGGGATGGAAGGATCTGTCCATTTCAGTTCTTGAATTTCAAACGACGGCCGCATTTCAGTCCTCATATGGTTTTGGAAAGCGGCTTTAGATGTGAACTAAATCAAAATTCTCACCCATTTTACCTGTGCAAGTTAAGGTGCACAGTATCTAAAGTTGGCCAAGTGATTTCGGGGCCTGAGACAGAAAACCAAGTGAGCCATGGGCCTTCCCCCAGATCTGCATCGTCCAATGAAGCCAAGGTGGCCTAGGTGACAATGTCTCCTTTCATCCTCACAACAACCCTGCGAGGTTGGCCAGGTTGAGGAAGAGAGAGGGTGGTATTGCTCCTTACCTTCGGCGTATGCGGTACCTTTTCTTCCTTGGCCATCACCCTGGTCTCCTTGGCCATGCTCTCTTTGGTGGAAGAGGCGGAGAGGCTGTTTTCCAGTTGTTCTAGTTCCTTCTCCAGCCTGGAAGAGGGAAGTGTCATACAGAGAGAGGAAAGTGCCTGGGCTGAAGAGCTTCCTCGCCTGGGAAGCACATCAGCCAGCTCAGTGGTTTCTAAATGGGGATGGGGATCATCTGTGGCCCTCCAGATGTTGATGGACTCCAACCCTCAGCAGCCCCAGCAGGCAGCATGGCTGACGATCAGGGCTGATGAGTTAAGAGCCTAGCAGCATCTGGAGGGCCGGAGATGTTCCCCACTGACTGCTGATCAAAGAAGTAGCATTTCCCTGCTGCAAGCGAGAGATGGGAGAATGCCTCTATTTAGAAGAGGCATTCCCTCCTGAGAGCGGGGAATGCATCTTCTTAGATCTGGGAAGGAGAAATTTGTGCCCCCCCTGGCATTGGACTCCAAATCCCAGCAGCCAGTGTGGCCAGCGGTCAGGGATGATGGGAGTTGGATACCAGCAACATCTGGAGGGCCACAGATGTTTTCCATTTTTATGTTAAAAAGATTTTTAAAAAATTAATAAAATTGAGGGATGTTTAGTTGACACGATCTAGCAATTACCCAAACAAATTGGTATTAGTCTGTTTCATTGTTGCTTTTTTGGGATAATATATTTATTACTTAGCTTTTTTTTAAAAAAGTTTTTTTGCTATTGTTTAGGAGTGGATTTCTGTTGACATATTTGATGTTGCAAATCTAGAGAGCTGTGGTGGCCGGCTCTAAATGCAATAACAGAAAGAAGAGATTCAGAAGGGCTCATGGGGTTGCACACAATCTTCCCTTTCATCTTTCATAACAGCTCTGCAAGGTAAGTCAGGGCATGAGAGAATGAGGGTGACCAGCCTGTGTGATGCATGTTTTGGTATCTGAGCAGATATTTGAATCCAAGCATCACTGACACAAATCACCCTGGTGAATGTTTGGCAGATTTTTTTGGACAATTTGGTAATATACACATTTTTCTCGAGTTAAGGCCCAGCCCAGCATTGGAAGACTTTTTTTGGGGTTACATAATCCTTCCTTCTCTGGCCATTTAATGCCAAATCTTCCCCTTCCTTTGGCCTCTCAGATTCAGGACGGAGGTAGAGGTTAGGCTGCAGCCAAAACAAGAGAGCGTGTTCAGCTGTTGCTGGAACAGTGGCCCCCCACCCCTCCTCTCTGCTGCCAGTTACACTCTGTTCTAGAGAAAGGGGAAATTTCCCCCAGCGGAGTCTGCCACACTGAACAAATCGATACAGCGGGTGGGGTGTACGCGCACGCGGGTGGAATGTTTCTCCAGCAACTTTTTAAAGATGACAGATGAGCCTTTCGCAGGGCGTGCCAGCCTCCGCCTCGCTTTTTCCTTCCCTTTTGTTTTTCGTTTTTAACAATGGTATGAGGTATCCGTGAAGGCGATAAAACACAAAGAAATCCAGGCCGCTAGAGAAAGAGCCAGATTTTTAGATTCCCTAAGAAGTTTCGATTTCACAACAGGAGATCAAGAGCAGAAAAGAGTTTATTATCCATAAAATAAAGAGACAAAATAATCCCCAAGGGCTCCTGTTGAATCTGTAATCATAACCTCTCCCTCTCTTCATATCTTGATCGCTTTGCAAGTCCCAACAATGTATAAAACTATCCCAAAGATATACTTCCTTTCTTAATTCTCACTTGACCTTCTCTGACCTTCAGTAAGTGAGTTTTTTAACCATGTCGAGAATTCACCACATAACTTCTGAAACGGGGGTGGCCTTGGGCTCACTTGTCCATGCTGGGCCTCACCCCTACCTTCTTCCATCCTTTTAAAAAAATGATTAATTTTCATTTTGCTTACAGGGCGGCTGGTAATGCTTGAAAGTAGTCTGAGAGAGACGCCAGGCCCCCCCTGGCCATCTTAATATGCTCAGAGGCCGACATTTGCATCTCAACGTGTAAATCAGTCTGTGCAAATGCTACACGCCCCAGAGGTGGGCAGGGCAAGTGTTGGGAGTCTGCACACAATGCAGACATGCATGCAGACAGGCTCACACACACTTGCATGCATGGGTGGTTCTCTCTCTCTCTCTCTTTCTCACACACACACACACGAGTTGGTCCTCCGTCCTCAGCAGTTCATTGGCCACACCGGTTGCCTTTTCAGCACCTACTGAAGAGCTTCCTCTTGCAACAAGCCTTTTAGGTAGAGACCTTATTATCCCAGTCTGCATCATGTTGGAATTGCTTTTTGAGATGTTTTTAAAGGTGTTTTTTTTAAAAAAGATGTTTTTAGGATGTTTTGTTTTAATATGTTTCAAAGTCTTTTGTTTTTAAGATGCTTTAGTGCTTTTAGTGTTTTTGTTTGCCGCCCTGGGCTCCTTCTGGGAGGAAGGGCAGGATATAAATTTTATTATTATTATTATCATTATAATTAATAATAATAATAAAAGGTGGTGATCTTCATGGACACTCCCCCACCCTACCCCTCTTCCAAGCAAACGGCCTTATCAGAGTTTAAGGACACAATTCCTGCCAGGCAGCAACTCGCGAGGAGGGTGCAAAGCAAGACCAGGGAGGGAGTGGCCTAGGGAAGCGTGCCGAGGGCCAGAAAGCGAGTCATGGAGGGCTGCATTCCGCCTCTAGGCCTGAGGTGTCCCCACCTCTCATCTAACGAGAAAGAGCATCGAGCCCAGAGCTGAGGACTGCATCCCCGCAGCGCTGGCTGGGCCTGGGCTCAACAGCGTGCAGGGACACACATTAATCCTCACCTCTGGATGCTCTCGTCTAGCTCCTTGGCTTTCAAGTCGTCCTCCTGCATCTGCTTCTTCATGGCCTCGCTGTCCTCGGCTGTGGATGACGGGGCGCCCTCCAGCAACCATCTCTCCCTCAGAGTCTTCGACTTGGAGGCAGCGTGGAGGAAAAAGAAGAGAGGGCAGTTACCTTCTCCCACCCAAGGCCCGTTTATTTCTTTATGAAAATATTTAGATACTGCTATTCATTTTAAAAAAATGAAAGCCGTTTATAAAGACACGATTTTTAAAAAAACCGAACAGACATCTAAAACCAGAAATTAACTAACTAACTGTTGCAGAAAGACAATTGCCTACATAAGCCTGGCGACACAGAAAAGTTTCCGCAGGCGTTTAGAAGCCAGAGTGGAGGGTGCCTGCTGAATCTCTAGTGGCAGAGCGTTCCACAGGACTGGGCTGGTGATGCAAAAGGCTCGATTTCTTGTTGTTGTCAAATGGGCCTTGCCACCTCAGGGGGGTGACCGGTGATGCTCCAGCAGAGGACCCCCGGTATCCCGGGGCATCGTGCCTCCAACCAGCAGGCACGGGTCACCTTATCGCAGGAAGCTTCTGCATGTCCTACCTTTAAGTGTTGTAACTGACGCCTGTCATCTTCCAGTTGCCGCCGTTTATTCTCAATCTCCGCTTGGCGCTTTCTCTTCTCCTGAAATTGCAGAGGGGAAAGAGAAAGAAAAAAATGAACAGCAGCAAGAGAAGGCAAAGTCAAGGGGCTGTGCAAACCGTTAAGGCCGGTGGGTCATCCTTGTGTGGTGACCGTGGGTCCAATGGTGCTCACTGAGGTCTTCTCCTGGGGCCCTTGAGGTTCTTCCTCTGATTTTCCCACCCTCCCCACTGGCCACGAGGTGGTGAGGATGATTACCTCCCCCCTGAAAAGTACATAGAGCTGAAGGCAGACGTTGGGAAGAGGGGCGCTCTTTCGGACTTCCTCTTTCCGCTCTGGGGGCTTTTCAAGGCTAGAGATGGAGAGATCTGTCAGTTTTGATTCTCTCCATTTCTCATTTTTTCCAGACTTGAATTCAGGTCTCCACATTTCTGCAGCAATTTGCTTTTTATTTTTAATTTTGTTTAAAAAACCATCATGAGGATCCTTCAGCATTTCAGTGTGAATTTCTCTGTAAGAAACACGTTTTGTATGCAACTTTGACTAATGTACATATTTTTGCAAGCAATTTCACCTCATATACTGCATTTTTTCCATGTTATTTTCACATCTCATCATAGAATAGCAGAGTTGGACGGGGCCCATACGGCCACTGAGTCCAACCCCCTTCTCAGCGCAGGAATCCAAGTCAAAGCATCCCCGACAGGTGGCTGTCCAGTTGCCTCTTTAGTGCCTCCAGCGTCTGAGAGCCCAGCACTTCCCTACATCATTGATGCCATTGTTGTACCACTCTAACAGTTAGGAAGTTTTTCCTGATGTCCAGCTGAAATCTGGGACTTGAGCCCGTTATTCCATGCCCTGCACTCTGAAATGATCAAGAAGAGATCCCGGCCATCTTCTGTGTGGCAACCTTTCATGTACTTGAAGAGTGCTATCCTATCTCCCCTCAGTCTTCTTTTCTCAAGGCTAAACATGCCCTCATAGGGCTTTCTTTCCAGACCCCTGAGTAGGATAATAAACATCCTGTTCTTACAGTGGCCAATCCGATGCTCCAATGGGAAGCTCACAAGCAGGGCAAGAAGGCGCTAAGCCCACTCCTGACGTCATTCCCCAGCATCTCGCCTCCGAATCATGCAATGGCCTGGATTTTTTTTTTCAAGCAGAGGCACTCATGCTGAATGGAAACTGCTTGGCATCTTTGATCGATTGATTTGCGCTTCTTAACGCTCAGTCAACAAGGTGAGCCGCAGAGAGCGAGCGAGAGCTGTTTGAAAGGGAGGGAAACAGAAGGAACCAACAGCTGATGTGGCCAATATGACTGATGCTGTTCTGGTGGCCCCTGCTGTTATCACCATCATTATTACTCCATGCTAGCCCTAGATAGCATGCTAGCATTAGAGCTAAGAGACAGGACTCACTTAGGTTCATTTATTTCAGTGGGTCTGCCCTGAGTAGGGCTTAGCTGAATACAACCCTGAGTAACAGCAGAAGCATTGGGTTGCTTCCAACGTTAAGTCATACTCGGAGCAGGCCCATGGAAGTCAATGGGCATGGCTAACTTCAGCCTCTGCATAGAACATAGTTGGAGTCAAACAACGAGATTGTCTTCATTCAGCTACGTCCTACTCAGAGCAGGCCCACTGAAAGTGAATTAACCCAGGTTAATCGTGTCTATTAACTTCAGTGGCTCTACACTGCGTAGGGCTAGCACGGAATACAACGCAAGGGCTGTATCCAGCCAAGCCACACTCAAGAGCTGACCCAATGCCCTCAGCCCATTTATGCAGACCAGTGGAGGCTGGTCCATGAGGGCAAATGGGAATGCCCCACCAACCCTGGCCTGCCCTCAGCCAGCCCCCACCTGCCTGCCAGCCTTCTGCCAGGGGTGGCCCTGATGGTCACGTGCCTCCTCCTCCGTCTCAGTGTTGCCTCTTGCAGAACTCAGCAGGGAGGAGGAGGGTGGGAACAGAGCTAGAATTAGCATGAGTTGGCTCCGCCTCTCATTAGCTCTGGCTCCGCCTCCTGCTTGGGCTCCCTGCCTTCTGCCCCACCACCCCAAATGGGCTGCCTGCATCTCGTTGGGCCTGGGGTCCACACTGTGGCCAGGCTCCTGCTAAAATTCCACAGACACTCCTCCTGTCTGCCCAGTGGAATTTTAATTTAATTAGGGTGGCTGGAAGGAGAGGGAAAGGTGAACAAGTGCATCGCTTGTTTGCACTACATTCTTGCCCTAGTCTCGAAAGGGAAATCAAGCATGAAGCAGCTCTGAAAGGGCACTTGGCCAGAGCGACGGCTGAATTTCTCTCCCAAAGGCAAGCAACGATGCATTCTCGCAAAGGGTAGGCCTGGCTGAAGGATCGCAAAAACCCCTTGAAGAGGTTGAGGTTGAGAATCTGCTTCCTGGATTTATGCTCCTGATTGACTTTGAGCTCAAGCACAATTGCCCAGCTTAAACTCCCTCACAGGGTTGTTGTAAAGTAGGGGTGTGTGGCAGGGAGAACCTCCAGCCTGCAGGTCAATCTTGGCACACCAGCGGTTCTAGTTTGGCTCACGAGGCCATTTTCCCCAAACCACACCCAATTGTCAGTCACTTGGCGTCACTCAGAGATGTCATCTGGTGGGCAGGGGGTGGGTGGGGTTCAATTCTACACTGGCAACACAGGCCAGTTCCGTGACAAGCACGAGTACGGGCAGCCAAGACAGCAGGATTTAACCCCTGTGCACTAGCTGATGGGGGGTTAAATCCTGCTCAGTTTGTCAGGATTCAGTGGAAACCCCTTTAAGCAGGACCTTTCTGCCTGCAAGGTGCTCCAAAGTCCCTTCGAGAGGAAGGGTGGGATATAAGTTTAATAAATAAATCAATTTTATTGTGCCCCCCCCAAAAAATCTGAAACTACTTCTATTACAGCCAATCAGGCATTGTGCTAACTATGTGGGGAACAGGCCCACAGACCCACATTTGCAACATATTGGCAGATGCTCATGCTGGATAAATTCTCCAATGGATTTTCACTGCTCCTGATTCTGATTTTTTAAAAATGTGATGCATGTTTATTTGCATGCGCCACCGATTGCAATTTGTGGGAGAAGTACAAACTTAAATAAGCACACCTATGGAGATAAAACGGCCAAATTAAATTTAAAAATATGAGGCCATTTGGAACTCCAGAGAGCCTCACAGTTGCCTGCCCCTAGAAATGTTGCAGTCTTTGCTTCTGCAAAGAGAAAAGCCATGTAAGAACAAGCTGAATGCTCTGGATGAGATGATAATAATGGGGGTGACTAAGTCTTTGTGCGAATCTCTGTAGAAAGAGAAAAAGAGCAACACAGGAACCAATCCTTTAGTTCTGCCCTTATGACACAGACATATACGATTTTGGAACAGGGCCCTAAAATAATCTTCCAGGAAGTGGGGCTGAAAGTAGAAAGGGCGTGGTTCAAACTGGCTGAGCCTCCCCAGATCACCCTAAATCAATTCCTCACCATTTCCCCCCAATTAATTCCCAACAGCTCCATCTCCAAACCATTTATGGCCCCCTGCCATCTCTTAATAGCACCTTGAATTAATTTACGTTTCCCTAGAGGAATATCCTACCCAGTAACCCAGATTGCCTAATTCAATTTCCGACAAATTCATCACCTATCCAGAAACACTCAGGGCACTTAGAAAAAGATTTGGGGTGCATGCCTCACAGATGGGGCAGCTGGTGCTCACTGGGCCTGGTGGTGGGGTGGAAGGCAGACAGCCCCAAAGTAGGCGGGGCCAAAGCCAATTCTGGTTTTGTCACATGGGTCCTAAAATATATACATATTCAGGTGTAAACAGGCCAGGCTAAGGAGTTCCGTCTTCAGCACATGAGGAAAGCTATGCAATGAAAGTGTGGGAACGCAACCAAGGATGCCCTCTCCTGGTCCTCCTCCTACCCCGGACTTCGGAGAGTGGTGGAACTACCACGCAGGGATGGGCGAATCTGTCAATTTCATTTTCACCATTTCTCTCTCTTCTTTCAATCTCAAGTTCAACTCTCCACATTTCCCCTTCCATAATGCATTGTGGTATGTTATTGTCACAAGATATATGCATTTTTATGCATGCTTTACCTTAACAGATGCATTTTTTGTACCCACAACTTGGAGAACTGGATGGCAACTTTCAAAGGAGTGCGATTTTTGAAGGAGGGCTGGGATTCAGTTTCTCATTTCTTTTTTCAATGTCAAGTTTGTATTGATTTGGAACTGCAAATGAGGTCGGCTTGCCTTTAAATGCAAACTGAATCGTGTTTTTCCCCTCTCCCTACTGTCAAGGGGGGCCCCCTCCGCTGATCTTAACATCCAAGAGAGTCTGAAGGGAAGGAAGTAGCTAGCATCTGTCCAGCTTCTCATTTTTCCGATCTTAAATTTAGTTCTCCACATCTCTGCAGCAGTTTTCAATTCTTTAAAAACAAATCCTCATGAGAATTCCTCAGAGTTTTAGCGCAAGTTTCTCCTAATAAATACATCTTTGTATGCCATTTGACTAACGCCCACACTTTTATTTTGCAATCAGTCTCCTAATACAATGCAGTTTTGTATTTTAATAATTTCACTAATATAGTCATTTTAATGCACACTTTCCATTAATGTATGCATTGTTGTAACTGCACTGCAAAATTCAGAAAAGTGCACATTTCAAAGGAGGGCTGTGTTTCGGTTCTCATATTGTTACAGAAACTGCAGATTCAAATTTTTAATTTTTTTAAAATGCGGACTGAATCAAGTTTCTCCTCCATGTCTAGAGGCACCTTTTGCCACTGGTGGAAAAAATAAATCCCTTTTTCGCATTGGTGGTGGTGGTGGTTGGGACAGTGTCGTTAGACCCCAGAAATGTCTTGATTCGAGGCACAGTGTGGAAACTAGATAGCTTTTCCTTGGCAGTGGCACCTCAGTTCAGCTCCTCAAAGCCATCGACTCGCTGCCAAGTGATGATCCGCTTTTCCTTCCTTTTCGGAAAGGGCTTCCAGGCAGCAACAATCACCTCCCTCTTTCTGAACTTTACCAGACCTCGGCCGAGACTCACACGCGTTGCTGCGGTTTCTCCGAGGACTGGAGAGGAGCCGGCTCGCGTCGTTTTGTCCAAGCTGTCTCACCCATGTCCTGAGCAGTGTTCCAGCTCTTCATTGCCTCCCAAACAATCTCCTCCTTTGTGTAGGCCTGTATCAAGCGAGGAGAGTCGGAAAGCTGGCATCTGTAGAGGACGCTTCAAGGTGCAGGCATCTAGCCAAGGCTGAAGCACCGCTGGGGGGATGTGCCTGAGACCAATTCCGAGCTAGATCCACCAAGCAGCTACCACGGCGTGGGAACAGCTGCAGCTGGGTGGCAGAGCATCTGGCTTGCATGCCGAAGGCTCCAGGTTCAATCCTCAATGGCATCTCTAGGTAGGGCTGGGAAGGTCCCCTGAGTTTGAAACCCTGGACAGCCACTGCCAGCCAGTGTGGACAATACTGAGCTACACGGACCAACAACCTGACTCCATGTAAGCCAGCTTCCAAGGTTCTTATGTAAACCAGCTCTTTACTGAGAAGCATGAGGACTGGAATCTTACTTTGTAGAGGAAGGGCCACAATCACAAACCCCTACAGACCCCCCCCTTCTTGTGGATTCGCCAGCAGGGCAAAATGACATCAGCCTAACAGAGGAGCGCAGTTCTTTCCTTGGGGGTGGCGGGGTCTAGGCAAGCAGCTATCTATCTATTTATGGCCCTGTTGGGCAGTTTCCCAAACATGCCATGGATTGTAACCTTGAGAGAGTTACAAGTGCTCAGCTTTGGAGGGACAGAGTCGCTCTCCTCCTCCCGCTCCGGCAAGTCTCTCTTGAACAATAGCAGCCTTCTCTGGTCCCTGACATAGACCCCTTTCTTCTCCGCCTTTAGAAGCTGGTGAAGTTACAGCATCAGCCGGATGCCAGTGCTCCCTGGCAAAGGGTCCCTCGGTAACCTGCTTCCTCCTGTTCTACAGGCGGCTTGAGGATGGAGTTTTACAGGGCAGCTCAATTGTGGAAGCCGTGCCGGCCCAGCGGACACCCCCTTTTCATCCTCATCCTTTTCACACCTCACGTCTGGAATTCTACCATTCAACGGAAGCTGGACAGGGACAGCGGGTGCCATTTGAGAAAGTGACATCCTCAAGTGACTGAACCAGCAATGCTGCCAGGGGTCAGTGCCAAGGGTTGGCATGGCCAGCCATCTGCTGACGGCCCACATCCCACCAGAGGGTGCACTGAGCCACTTGGACCTCCTGCAATGAGAAGCTAGACTCACTGAGGGACGTGGGCATCTTCTAGAGCTGACACTTGCTCACTGCTAACACCCTCCTCCTCCTCTGGACATCTCTCTGGATTTGGGAGATCTGAGTGTGCTGCTTTTGGGTTCAAAAGGGGAACCCATCATTTAAAAAAAATCCCAAAATTTGTAACAAGCACTATTCGTCGCTTCCCGCTCCTTAAGCATATCTTGCCTGCTCCTCTGTGAGTACAACACACTGACAACACACTGCCTCCCCTCAAAGCCATCTTGGATGTGAATGTGTGCAGCAGAACCATTCGAGTGTGGTTTCAAGTTTTCAGTTTAAAAATAATAATGAAATGGAAAGTCATCTACCCAAGACTGAAGTCACTCCAACCCCAGTTGTAAGGAATTACCAAGGGCCAAAACTACACGTATATTTTCATCTATTATACGATGCTTCCTCAGAGGAAGGTGTAGCCTAGTAGCTGGCATAGCAATGGGGCTGAGAATCCGCCACATATTATGTCCCTGGCTTCAAACCTTGTCTCTCCCATGACCTCCAAAAGGAGGGTGTTCCAGATTCGGGGCAGCACTTCTGTGCTACAGCCATTTGGACCTTCCTCTCCTCCGCCTCCATGTTCATCCTGCCTGGACTGACACTCTGGTAATGTCTTTCCACCTGGTGCTCGAATTGCTCACTCTCAGCCCTTTGACTCCTGCCCTTTGGGTCTCACCCTTTGACTCCTGCCCTTTGGGTCTCACCCTTTGGCTGGTGCCCTTTGGGTCACACCCTTGCCTGCACCAGCTTTTACACAGTACTTGGGGAGGTGGCATTATTATTATTAGGATGCAAAATTACCCAGTTAAGACAAAGACTTACCGCTATAGCCTGGAGTCTCTCCTGCTGAATTATACTTGTGTCGATGATCCTGGAAGAATGAGAAGAGAATAAGCAGGTGCAGAAACTCAATGCCGCTGCCCCCCCAGCCCCCCTCAAAGGATAGAACCATAGAGTAGTAGAGTTGGAAGGGGCCTATAAGGCCATCCAGTCCAACCCCCTGCGCAGTGCAGGAATCCAAATCAAAGCATTCCCGACAGGTGGCTGTCCAGCTGCCTCTTGAAGGCCTCCAGTGTCAGAGAGCCCACTACCTCTCTAGTAATTGGTTCCATTGTCATATGGCTCTACCAGTTAGGTTTTCCTGATGTCCAGTCGTAATCTGGCTTCCTGGATATAGTGGTGTCAGTGTCCCAATCACAAGGGTGTTTTTTTTAACAAGGCTCCCACTACCTATTCTAATAGCCATTGTTTTAGAAGGAAATATGGAGGGCACCCCTACCCCTTGCCTAAAACCCTTATTACAGGGGTCACCAGCGAGTGCCGTGGGTGCCCCCCTTCTGGTCACTTCTCCCCCCCCCAACAGAGAGACAGAAAAAGATAAGCCACACACATTTTGCTTTTCCAAGCCATCTGGACAAAAGATGGTTCTAGTAGAATAAATCTGAGCCCTGTGCAACCCATAGAGCTGAAAGAAAAGTGGGAAAGAGCGTCACTCTTCCCAGCTTCCTCCTTCAGCTCCTTGTACTTCACAAGGGAGAAGAAGGGAACCACCCCCATGACCAAGGAAGCAATGGAGGGGTCAGAGAATTTGGGGACAACAGGACATGTTCTCAAGGGGCACCTGTCACAGGTGCCACTGTCATGGGAGGACTCCTGGAGGAGGAGGAATGGGGCCCGGGGGAGGGGCCCAGTGGGCTGCAGCGGGAGGGGGATGAAAGAGGAGAAGGCTTCAGCAGCTTTGACAGTGATGGCTCCGCCCCCTTAGTTCCTGTTACCACGGAAGAAGCTGGCCCTTGTCCCGCCTCTCAGTCCACCACTTGTGGAATTGGCGGCTCAGCCAGAGGCGGGTCGGAAGGGCCAGCGGATGCGCAGTAGGGAGCAGACAGCACCACTTTTCAACCTGTTTGTAGAGGAGCTTGTTTGCTCATGGAGTCCATGTCAGAGGAGCCTTCCCCATGCAAACAGAAAAGCCCGACCTGAGCCCATGTAAACGGTTTCAAGGGGCATGTCCAATTGCTGCAACAATGTCTTAGCTTGAGCAGTCATGCCTAATTATGCTCTGTAGTGATGCAGAATCCTGTGTAACTGGTAAGCTGATCTATGAAACACTAAGCTGAGATTTCACATTAAACGGAGAAAAACACAGCAAAGAGCCTGAGTTTG
This sequence comes from Rhineura floridana, assembly GCF_030035675.1. Lineage (NCBI taxonomy): Eukaryota > Metazoa > Chordata > Lepidosauria > Squamata > Rhineuridae > Rhineura > Rhineura floridana. The sequence continues at coordinate 777,713 of NC_084497.1, read as the reverse complement.
AATCCAACGAGGCTGGCCAGGACAACCACATTGGCAACCCACTCCTCTTGTAAGGAGGAGTTGTTGCCTTACAGAGGGCTCCCTCTGAGTTTACTGACATTTGAGGAGGGCTCATCGTTGCCTTTACCAGGAGTATAGGTCTGTTTGGTTGTCCAAAGACGTGGTTGGGCGCTACATTTTATTGCTTGAATTTTGTATTTTTTGTCAACCTTTGTGAGCCATGGGACTCTTTGGGGCTGAAGAGCAGCATAGAAATAGTCTGCCTATTCCCACGCCCCTTCCTTATCTTGGGTACTGAGGATGCAGTCCTGCGCAAGCTTTGGGAAAGAAGTCACCCTGGACGCAGCAGGATTCATTTCTGTGTACGTCTGCACAGGAGCGTTCTGTTAGTGGCTCTGGGAGTAGGGATGGACCAATTTGCCAGCTTGGGTTTCTCTCACTTTCGAATTTCTCCAATTTAAATTCAGTTCTCCAGTTTTCTGCAGCAATTTAAGTTTTTTTTTTAAACCCTCATGGAAATTTCTCAGCATTTTAGTGCAAACTTCTCCTAACACATTTTCGCATGCCAATTACACATTTTTGTAAGCAAGTTTCCCTAACATAAAGCAATTTTCTACAGGATGCATGTATGCATTTTATACACATTTCCCCCAATATTTTTGTACATATTGTTTGGTTGGAGAAGAGCATCGCAGAATTCCAAGAAGCGCAAATTTAGAAGGATGGCTGTGTTTCAGACTGTGTACCGATTTGCAAAGTTTGAATGAGTCTGTTTCTCATTCAAATGCAAACAAAAGAGAATTTATCCTCCACCCCTTGCATAGACCTATTTGTTTGAAATTATCATTGTAAGATTATATCATTTTGATTCTGTTCCACTTCACTCACTTCCAAGCAACCTGTTTATTGAGCATTCATCCTCGTTCGTTTGCACACAGTCTGCAAGGAGTTTAGACAACGTTGACTATTTTTTGAGCATTCTTGCATTTGTGGGGAGGTTAGACAACATTGCACCCAAACTAGGGATGTGCTAGAATTAGGCCCAATTTGGATTTGGTAGCGAATTTCCATTAATTCAGTTATTCTCAATAGTTGAGGATCGGATTTTAATGTAGTGAATTTCCATGGCTAATTTTGAAAATGGACTATTTATAAAAAAAGCCACCTCTAAAATGTCAATTTTAGAATGATTTTATCAACATTTCCTTTAAAAACATCGATATTAATACTGATATTTTTCCAAACAGGAAACCTGCAGATCTCTAAACGCAGCGGCTAGTGGATAAAGAAGAAACTCAAATTGATGCCAGCCTGTTAGGTTGATGGAACGCTTCTGCCACCAGCCGATGGATCCCATCCTTAACCCACACACATGCTCTCTCCCATTTTCCAGTGGATTTTCCCATTTTCCTCACTGCAATTTTTTTTTAAAGGAAAGAAATGGATTTGTTGCACAAGAGCACCAAATCAGCTTCAATAGTGCAAACTGAGTTTGCTGGTATATGATTGAATCCCATCCAAAAATAGCAACAGTCTGGAAGCAGCCTTTGATTTAATTTCGAGCTTGCAGACACATACAGTCACCTGACAATCCTCATAGCTTCTCAGGGTACTAGCAACACCTTAGAAAATAAAAACCAATAGGCATAGAAACATAATCAATTTCAAGGCTGCCTTGTTAGCTACCAGGCCAAGTTCAAGGTTCTAGTTTTCAGAAACTACTGCACAAATGCAGAGAACTGGAAAACTGAGAAACTCAGACAACCAACATTGGCATTCCATCCCTACTGGCAGTCTACAGACCAGGTTGGGAATCCTTGGGCGACATGCAAGCAAGGATCTGGGCTCTATGGAGGTACATGGCCCAGAACTGGCTTCTCCACTTGTTCATTTCTACAATGAAGGAACAACTACGCAGGCTTCAAACGTACATAACATTAAAACAATAGTGCTGGATTTCAAAAGCAACAATGGGACCATCATCATCTTTTGGTCGTGCAAGAATGCACAAATCCATCAATTTTGCTTCTCCCTTCTCCCAATCTTCTGCACATCTCTGCAGCAATTTGATATTTTTAATTAAAAAACCCTCATGAAAATTGCTCAGGATTTTAGCACAAATTACTCCTGACACATTCATTTTTGTGTGCCGTTTTGACACACGCACACTTTTTCGCCAGCAATTTTTCCTTAAGGCGCTACATCTCTGTATGTTACTCTCACAACTCGATGCCTTTGTAGGTAGTTTTGTACACGTCGCTTGGTTGGAGAACGGCACAGCAAACTTCAGAGATGGGCGAATTTCAAAGGATGGCTGCATTTTGGTCCTCGTTTTGGAAAGTGCAGATTGAGTAGGTCCGCCTTTAAATGTGAACTGAACCAAACTTCCCCTCCATTCCTAGCTGTACGTGCCAAGGAAAAATTGGGGAGGGGTGCGTTTCTATGAAGGAGGGGAACTCATGGTATCTGACAATTAACTGACATGGCAGGCACACAGTAAAACCCGTTTCCTTCCCTGCCTCCTGACCCCTTCTTCACATCTTGTAGCTAAAAAAAGGGCACTTCCTCCTCTGTATTCTTCATCCCTTCCTCTGCTGCCTTGTGGGGGGAAGGGCTGCAGCTGAGGGGCAGAGCATCTGTTCTGCATGCAGAAGGTCCCCCTGCCTCAAACCCTGAAGAGCTGCTGCCAGTCCGTGTAGACCATGCTGACCTAGAGACTAACCCATGGCCTGACTCAGTGTAAGGCAGCGTCCAACTGTCCCATTAAATCAGCCCTTTATTCAGAACCATGAGGACTAGAATCTTACTTTATGTTGTGGGGAAGGGCCGTTGCTCACTGGAAGAGCATCCGCTTTGCAGTTTCAGTCCCCGATGGCATCTCCAGGGAGGGCTGACAATGGCTGCATGGAACCCCTGTGTTTAAAAAGTGGCACTATGCCACGAAACACCGGGGATGCCTCCCTTGGCTTCCTTTCTGGAAGCACCTGGTTGGAAACAGAATGCTGGTTTAGATGAACCTTTGGCTTGATCTAGTGGTCCTTATGACAATTGGATCACTTTTTAAAACAACAACAGGATAACTATCCATGTCCAGAGAAAGTCTATCTCAGAGGACCAGATGTTGGAGACCTCAAGAGGGAAGGCTGTGGGCTTTGTGTCCTCAGGCTTTCCATCGAGGCCTTTGATGGGCTCCCGTGGAAAACATGCTGGATCCCACAGAGAAGGGAAGTGGACTACTAGTGGTCCTTGAGCTTAATTCAGGTGGCCTGTGGGTTTGTGGTTGCAGATGGGAGACGGCACACCCACCACGTTGAATATCCATCTAGAGTTTTAGTTGTACAGCTTCTTTTAATTTTTACATTGGATTTCATTGCATTAAGATTTGAATTCCATGGAATGACAGTGGCTGCAACAGGCAGCAAAATCATCAGGTGGTCTGCCAAGACCTTCAGCAATTTCCAAGTGGCCTGGGGGGATGAAAGGTTTGGGAGCCCCCAGCATAGACCCACCTAGTCCAATCCTGTACAATCTTAAATTCAGTCCTCCACATTTCTGCAGCAATCTGCAGATTTTTCTTTTACAAAATCTGAGGAATTTCTCCTGGTAAACACATTTTTGTATGCAGTTCTGATGGAAATACCCATATTTTGCATGTAATTTCTCTTGATATAATGCATTTTTGTACGTTGTTTTCATTACTATTAATATTAATCCCAGTCTGCATCTGTGTTGGAATTGCTTTTAACATGTTCTTAAACCTTCTTTTTAAAAATGTTTTTAATCTTATATGTTTTGAAAGCTTTTTGTTTTGCTTTAATATCTTTTAAAGTTTTTTATGATGTTTTTGATGCTTTTGTTTGCTGTCCTGGGCTCATGCTGGGAGGAAGGGCAGGATATTAATCAAATAATAATAATAATAATAATATATGCATTTTTAAATGCACACTTTCATCTAATAAGATGCATCCTTGTAGATACCGCGCTGGTTGGAGAATTGTGTCGCCTAATTTGGAGAAGGGCAGATTTCGATGCATAGCTGTGTTTGGGTTCTGATATTATTTGGAAAGTGTGAATTAGATTCGGGTTTAAACGCAAACTGAATCGCATCTCTCCCCCATTGTGAGCGCTCTCCTGTACAATACCATGTTCTGTTCAGATTTGTCCGAGGCCTGCCAGATGCATTTAGAAATTAGCTCCACCGCCCCCTTCCGCTTTAGCAGGCTTCATCCGAGCTTCAGTTTCACTCAGCCCACTGGAGAGGCGGCCGCATCAGCCCTCTTGGAGACGTGCGCCAGAACAAACGCGGCCGCCTGAGCACACGCACACGCACACACACACACACACACAACACCTATCCTGTTAGTCACACTTGGCACCTCACCCCTCTTGTTCCAGCATTACCGCATGAGCCACGCGAAACAAAACTGCCGAACCAAAACAGCGGCGCACGAAGCCAAGCTTCCTCCATCAAAGTTTCCCCCTCCAATCTGCAATCGTTTTTTCCGCTGACCTTTGGCTCGCTGCGATCGTGAGAAGGATGGTGCTGCCAAAGACTCGCCGCTTGTTTAAAAGATCGCCCAGGGAGAGTCACATCTCAACTCCCTTCTCCCAGCAGGTGGTTTTTCATAAAGCTGCCGGGGTTGAGAAATCCTCTCCCTCCACCCACGCTTAGTCATCCGCCCGGATCAAGGGCCTCCACGGATTGAGGGAAACGAGTTTCTTTTGGAGCCAAGCAGGGGAAATGAAAGGAACTAAAGGAGTGCCTGAAGACAGAAAATTCAGGAACAGGTGGAACAATGACTGCCCCCTGGGGAAGGGGAGTGCGTGCACGAGCCCTTTGCCTCCCAATGGAGAGATGGGGCAAAGAGACCCCTTTGTGAGAGATGAAACAATGGTTGTTCCCACCAGGAAAGGGTGTGTGTGCAAGAGCCCTTTTCCCCCAAGAAGAGGTGGGGAATTGGAGCCCTTTGCCCCTAGATAGAGATGGGGAGAAAAAGCCCTTTGTTCCAAGGTACAGACAGGGGAAGAGATCTCTTTGTCTCTAAGACAGATGGGAAAGAGAGGCCTTTGACCATGGGGAAGATATGAGGAAAGAGCCCTTTGCCCCAGCTCTGCTTTTGAGAAAGTGGCATAAATGCTATACGTTTGTGATATTGTCCTGGGAACCAAGGACATTGTGCTGAGGGTAAAACTTCCAGGTGTCTGTCCTTTTTGAGATTTGCATCTCCAGGATGGCCTCCTTTGTCTTCCTAATATTTTTGTATGTTATTTTCACAAATATGTTCATTTTTATGCACCTTTCTCCATAAAACACACGTTTTTGTAAAGACTTTTTGGGTAGAGAACTGCATAGGGCCTTTTCGGTGGCTGCCCCTATGCTCTGGAACTCCCTCCCTAGGGAGGCAAGAATGGCCTCCTCTGTGCAGTCTTTCCGCCGACAGCTAAAGACTTTTTTCTTCTGGCAGGCCTTTGGAACTGAAGGTTTTAAGGGTAGTGACTGAAGAGGATGCTGTATGTTATTGTTTTACTTGTATGCTCCAAAAGGGGTTGCAGTATTTTATGAGTATTTGTAATTGGTTTTAACATCTTAATAGTTTAATCCTGTTTTAATGCTGATTTTATATGTTTATATGTTTTATATTTTTAGAGGTTCTTAATGATGTGTACTTGTTTTTATCTGGAAGCCGCCTTGAGTTCCAGTTTGGAAAAAGGGCGGGGTATAAATAAAGATAATAATGATAATGATAATGATAATCACCAAATTCAGGTAAGCGCAAATTTCAAAGGATGGCTGCGTCTCTCACTTTCCGAAGCACCACAAGAACTGAATTCGGTAGGTTCACCTTTAAATGCGATCTGAATCAAGTTTCTTTCCCATCCTTAGCTGTGAGCCTGTCTAAATCACTCATTCAACAATGGCATGAACGACATCGGCAAGAGGGGGAAGGCACCTATAAGACCTGCTGCTGAGCACAGCTACGCCCACCCTCCCTCCCTCCCTCCCCTCCTCTCTGCCTTGCACCTCTGGGTGTATTTATCTGTGAGATAAGACTCATCTTCAGGCCACCTCCTTGCCGTCTCCATTCCCCCAGAGCATCCGCGTTGCCTGGCTAATCTCCGTTGCCATGGCAACATCATCTGAAGCACCCACCTCCTCGCTCTCCAGCCATTATAAATTACGGCTAAGTGGCTTCTTTGCAGAGCCGAGAAGGGGCTGGCCAGCTTCTGCCCTCCTGGTGGTGGTGGTGGTGGTGGTGTTGAGTGGGGAAATGAGAAGGAGCCTGCCTTCTGCTGCATCCAGATCCCAGCCCTGTCGACAACAGTGAGGGGGTGCATGTCTGTCTGGCACGGTGGCCAGGGAGTTGCCCACTTGGGCATATAGGGCATATGTCCACACAACATAGGAAGTGGACCTTTATTGTGGCAAGCACTGATCCTTTGGAATTCTTAGGTAACAGACAGGCGCCATCTCTGTTATCTTTCCGGCACCTACTGGAGACCGTCCTCTTTCAACGTGCCTTTTAAGCTGAGACCTTTTCCCAGTCTGCCTCTGTGCTGGAATTGCTTTTCAATTCGTTTTTAAAGAAGTTTTGTTTTAATATATTTTAAAGTCTGTTTGCCACCCTGGGCTCCTCCTGGGAGGAAGGGAGGGATATAACTTTAATAAATAATTACAACTCGCCAACCTCAGCCTGCCCTCTGCCAGCCCCCACCTGCCTGTCTTCTTACCCACAACCAAGTCCAGGGGTGGCCACAGCTGCCCTTGTCAATGGGCAACTAACAATATTGCCCTTGTCGGACTCAGCCAGGGAGGAGGAGGGGGCAAAGCTAGCCTGAGTTGGCTCCGCCTCTCACTGGCTCTGGCCCCACCTACTGTTGGGCTCCTTGCCTTCCACCCCACCAACCCCAAATGGCACCAACCACCACTGTCCACAGCGATCAGCATTGGAAAGAAGCTCTGGAAGGGATTGGTATGTTTGTTTTATCATGGACAGCTAGTTCACATGTGAAAGGGCAGGAGGAAGAGTCTACATCACAGGACAGGTGGCATTATATAGGCAGGACCCAGAACTCAAACCCAGGACCACAGTGAGGGCCTAAACCTTCCTCTTGGCTAAAAGAGGGCACTCCATGGGAACTAGCCAATGCCAGCTTTCTCCAGTCTGGTGCCCTCCCTTTGTCCCAAAGAAAACTGCATCTCCTCTGGAGCAGCATGCCCCAGAGCATGTACAGAAGGCACCCACTACCTTGCAGGGCAGAGCTTTGACAGAGCCAGCACCTCTTTCAAACAAATCCCAGAATATCTAGATGCAGCCTGAAAAAATATTTTGGTCTCTCTCCCAAAACAGACAATTCCACTCAGGTGACAAGCGAAATATTTCCCCCGAGTGCTGATGTGGGGCGTTTTATTTTTTCCCCATGATGCAAGGGAAAGGCTGAGTGACCCTTTGTCTCCACACCCCTAACGCGGAACAATAATATTTGTCTGCCTGGCTGGGGCTTTTCTCATTATATCATCTCCAGTCGTGGCGGTGGAGAGTGCCTGCTCTTGGCCCCCTTACACTCCTCACTCTCGCACTAGATCACACTCCCCATCCATCAGGCCGAAGGGAGGCTGACTGAGGCCAAGTTGCACTGGAGCCAGGCTCACCTTTGCAGGAGACGGCTAGGTGGTGTGAGGGGTGGGCGAGCGCCCATCTCACCTTCATTTAGTCTTAAGTTCAATTCCCCACATTTCCATCACCAATTTGCGGCAAACCCATCAACAAAACAATTTAACAACAAAAGAATTCTAAAGAACAGTTAGTTAAAACATTGTGTAATATTGTTACAGCTGAAAGCATTCTTTCATCTTGTGATCTCCAAGTTGCCAGGAATGGTCTCCTTCAGCCATCAAACTCCTGGGTAAACAGGAATGTTTTCAAATTCCTCCCAGAAGTCAACAATGGTGGAGACAGAGGCACCTCACCAGGGAGGGAATTCCACAAATAGAGGGCCATCACTGAAAAGGCCTTGTTGTGGATCAGCACCAACCAGGTAGCCCCAACCAGGCTGCGCATTTCTCCGTAATATGCACATTTTTCCCTCTGCAATTTTGCCTAATATGCACAGTTTTGCAAAGCACTTTCTCCCTAATATTACACACTTTTGTATGCATTGTTTATGCACACTTTATCCGAGTGCATGCATTTTTGTCCACATTACTTGCCTGGAGGACTGCATTGCAAAATTCAGGGAAGAGCTAATGTCCAACATGGCTATATTTTGGTTCATGTCTTGTTTCTAGCTCCCAGAGTGTGGACAATGTCATCATCTGCTGAAGCAAGGGGATAATTGATGGACCCTCCTTGCTCTGGCGAGTGAATGAGGTGATAATGAGGCTTTCAAGTTTGTGATAGATTAAGCCTACTACAGGAAGACAGAGAATACGGAATCTCAAAGGAGAGGGTGGGTCCTCCTTTTCCTTTGATGTGGTTCTGACATTAGGAAAAAACTGCTAGCCTAACATACCATAATGTGACAAAACAGCTGCATCGCCAAGCTCCAAGCATGTTTTCTCAGGGGCAAGTCCCAGGCTTATTCCTCAATAAGCCCTGCAGGCCCAGGGCTTGCGGAATCACCGCCTGTGCCTGGCTTTCGTGAGCAGAGGCAGAAGCGACAATGTCAGCCCTCATCTGCCACAGGAACAGCATATTTCATTCATGAATGCGGCTGGAGGGTTTTATCTGGTGGGGTGGGAAAGGATCCCAACCGGAGATCCCTCCAGTTGCCACCAAAGCATTTCGAGGAGACTCGTGAGGGCTGGGGGGAATTGCTCCTTTTCACTTCCCCCTCCAAAGAGCCTTTTTCATCATCAAATATTCATGGCATCAATTTTCTCCAGGCTTTGCCATCAACGCATCTCTCGCCTGAGTTCTGCCTTCCTCCACCTAATGCATCTTTTGCAGTTTGAAGGCCATTTGCTCTCTCTCTCTGTCTTGCTGTCTCTCCCTCCTCCCTTTCTCTTCATGGAAGCCACAGTCAGGCTGGAACATGGGACAAGCCATAGCCATCAGAGAGACAACAGCATCAAAGGCCAATGCTCACGGCAGAATCAGCTGCAGCACGACTATATTTTTAAAGCACAGAAGCTCACTGGCCCCTGTTACGTTCACTGGGACAGACCACACAGCCACGTCCACAAGGGGTGTCCAAAATGCAGGCAGTTCTGTTGATCTGCATTTTTTACAGGCGGAGAAATATAAATGTTGGGCTGCACTTGTACCCACTGCTATCTCTACTCAGAGTTAGGAATCTGAGTCAATTCGCATTTCAAGTCGAATCGATCAAATTCACGCTTTCCGAAACAAGAAGAACCAAAAGACAGCCATTCTTGGAAATTCCCACTTATCCATGGTGCAGTTCGCCAACCAAACTATGTTTACAAAAAAATGCATATGTTAGGGGAAATTCTGCATAAAAATGAATATGAATATGATATTGTTTCAGAAAGCGCAGATTAGGTAAGTTCACCTTTACATGCAAACTGAATCGAATTTCTCCTTTGCTCCCTCCCTCCACAATGTCAGCGCTGTCAAAAATTTGACTACTCTTTCTTTATGATCCATTGGGGACCTTTTTGCTTATGAAACTCAACACAGGATGAAGCACATTAATACTGTAATAAACAAACAGGGAATGTTCAGTGTTTGAATGTGACTCACCCATCTCAGGTCATGGGTCTAGGGGGCGGCGAAACGAAAAAGATCTCCTGCTGGGATCAGACTAAGGTGGGCACATCTAATGCAGCATCAGGATTCCCAGAGTGGCCAATCAGATCAATCCAGGAAGCAGGGTGTTGTCAGGGAATGCCCAGATATGCTGCCCCTTCCATCCTTTTTTGGGGTGGTATTTTTTTTTTAAGTTGCCATTAACCATTTCAGAACTGGTGCCTGAGTTTGCTCCTTCCCTTTTCCCTCCCCAGCCTTTCCCCCTTATGGTTTGCTTGTTTTTTAGATCACAAGCTTACAGGCGGAGATGGTCTTGCTTTAACTGACTGTAGGTAAGCCACTCTGGGAACCTTTGGGGCTGAACAGCTGGGGGGTGCAAACTCTAAATAAATAAATAAAGCCAATGCAATGCATGTTTGCATCATCAATCCCGCAGCGCCCCTGCTAGGAAACCCTCAACTAAATGCTTTAAAAAAAAATTCTGCTGCTTGTTGTTTGGGCTGCTCAGGCCAAATACATCCCCCTGCCCTAAATCAGCACACAACATCTACAAATACAAAGGCAGCAGCCCTTTCATGCTTGCTTGCCATCCCTACCCACCTATGCAAAGGTAGACTGCTCCTGAACATGAGCTGGAAAAGGTTCCCCTTTTTTCAAGCACCGGACTCAAACACCGGAAGGATCGCCTCGCGCTCTACCATCCCTCCCACGCCTTAAGCTCTCCAGAAGAGGAACAGCCAACGAATCCTAACTTTGCCCCCATCCTCCTCTGCCCTCCTGAGTTCTACAAGGGCAGCCCTGAGACTAAGAAGGAGGGAGATGCCAGATCGTGCCCTTCCCTGGACTGGATGTAAGAAAGAAGGCAAGGAAAGTGAGGGCTGGTTGAGGGCTGCAAGTGAGGGCTGGTTGAGGGCAGGCTGAGGTTGGCAGGGCGGTACCCCATGTGCCCTCATGGAGCAGCCTCCGCTGCTTTTGAAGTTGTTCCATTTCTCCCAAAATGGCATCGAACCAGCTCTGGATATTTCTGGACCACTCCCACCGTGCCTCACAGCACACCCACATCCAGACAGCTCCCAGGTTCAAAGTGAACAGGAAACACATCAATAATAGGAAGGGGGGGGAAGGTCCTAGTAGGGAAGCTGCCCTGCAACTATTTTGGGAACAAGGGGACGGCACATTTCAGGTTCCATCGAGGCTGGTGTCCCATTTCTCACCCTGGTCTGGTCTCAAGCTGGGCATTGAAAGCCAGAATCCTCCCATTCTGTCCCCCCCTCCTCACCTGATGGTGGCATCCAGGGGTAGACCACTTCTGGACATGGAGGTACCACTTAGCTGTCAAGGGATAATAGGCAGGCCCCTTGAAGAACACAAGGAATAGCCATACTGCATAGGTAGGCAACCTAAGGCCCTCCAGATGATGAAGCAGACAGCTTTTAAACCTGGAGGTCTAATCGCCACTGATATATTTATTTTTATACTTGTTAGTCGCTTGCTCCCCAAAGGGCTCTAAGCAGCTTACAACACATTAAAAACACAGACAAGCAGGACAAACAACCCCTGTAATAGCCGGAGGAAGCTTTTGCAGCACAGTAAAAGTAACAAAAAATCCACATCATCTCAATTTGTCAAATGCCTGGGGGGAAACAGAAGTCTTTACCTGGTGCTGAAAGCATGTTAATGAAGGCGCCTGGTGGACTTTGCTGGGGAGAGCATTCCACAAACTGGAAGCCACACCCAAAAATACTGTCTCTCCCCCCCCCCCCAGCCTCCCTCAGAGACGGGGTAGCTGGAGAATGGCCCCAGATGAATATCTAAGGGTCAGGGTAGGTTCACATAGGGACAGGCTACTGGGGTCATGAGCTGTAAAGAGCTTTATCGCCAAAACCAACCCTTTGCATACAGCAGCCAGTGTAGTTGGAACAGAATTGGTGTTTCATGATCCGTTCGCCTTGAAGCCGTCAACAGTTGAGCAGCCGCATTCTGCACTGACTGAAGCTGTTGACCCCTGTTTCTTCTCCATGAATTTGTCTAACCCGCTTTTAAAGCCCCCCAATCCCGGTGTTTTGTGGTAGCAAAACAGAGGCATATTCTCTGTTCTGCAGGGCAGCTTTGCAAAGAAGCCTGGGCAAGTTACTAGTCCACAGGAAGGTTCACTGCTCCGGTTGCTTCCTCGAGTGACTTTCAGTCAGAACTAAATACTGTTGTTATTGTCGCTCTAGCTACATTATTTTAATAGAAAAGCAGTTTATACATTCTTCAGAATTCTAAGCTCACTTACTTACTTTGAGCTGAACAGGGAATTTACAACTGAGTAGACATATTTAGGATTGCACTGTAAATACAGTAAATGGATTAAAAAAAAACTTTGGGAAGAATCATGCTTTGATCAAACAGTTCAGTTTATGTCATCAAGCAGCTGGATATGCCCTGGGATGAGCTAAGGTCTGGCAAGGGCAATGTAGTTTTGCGCTGACTTGGCAGCTGAGGTTTAGCAAATTCATCTTAGTTCACTTGGAAATTTGCTTGTGAAGTTTGAAAGGAGTTGATCTAGCCTCTTTGCTTCTTGCTACTTTTCATATTCTAATCCAGGACAAGGATTGGGGCACTTCAAGCCTGTCACTATTTTTGGGTAGGATACAATCACGTACCAGCAAATTCAGGTTGCACAATTGAAGTTGATCTGGCAATCTTACTCAACAGACATGCCCTGGCTGTATGGAGTAACTCTTGCTTGATGCAATCTCTTACAACCTCTCTGCAGCCCAATCAGGAGGAGTGCTCAATAAATAAGCCAGACTTGTCTAACAGTGAGCAAACAAATCAGGACAGATGCTCACTAAAACAGATCATGCTCAGTTTAAGCCCAGAAGCCCAGCTGTTAGAGATACACATGCACAAGAACACTAAGGAAACAGAGGACTGGGGCAGAAGCGCGGACCTGTCTTCAGTCCGAGGGCCGCATTCCTTTCTGGGGGCCACATGCCAGACAGGACAGAGGCAAAAGTGAGCAGAGCAACAAAGGCAGTTTTCCCTTGGCAAAGTAAGCTAGTTTCAACACACATTCGCACATCCCCTTCTCTGACCTTCATCAAGGCTGGCTGGCAGGCAGCATTTTCAGAGTCGGAAGACACATCCAGCCTGGATGTGAAACAAGGATGGCAGAGGGTGCGGCCTGAGGAGAGGGGGTGTGGCCTGGAGAGAGAGAGCGTGCTCTGGAGAACGCCTTGAGGGCCAGATGGAGGGCTTGCAGGGCCGCATTCAGCCCCCCATTCCCGAGATTCCCCACCCTTGGTGCACCTACAAGCAACATTCCTAAGTCACTAGCCTCTGGAGTCCAGAGACCCAGTTTTCAGACCCTGTTCTTTCCAGAAGGAGGGATGGTGGATGAGCAATTGGATCTGTTCCGGAGACAGGCTGCTGGGGCAGAAGTGTAAACACAGACACCAAGAAGATCAAGGTGAGGCTAAGCCACACAGGCTGCTGGCTCCATAGCTGAGGAGCTAGCACAACGCAACAGTTAAGACTCAAAGACGGAGGAAGTTTGTTTTCTATTGCTGGAGGAGGGGAGAGACAAGCCAATGGGTTCAAATTCCAAAACAGGAGATTTCAACTAAACATCCGGAAGACCTTCCCAATGACACAAGCTGAAGACAGACAGCCTTGGAAGATGGGAGGGTCTGTCCATTTCAGTCCTCTCAGTTTCTTATTTCTGCAGTCTGAAATTCAGACCTCGACATTTCTGAACCATTTGATTTTTTAAAAAAATCATTTAAATTCTTCAACGTTTTAGTTTCTCCCAACACACACATTTCTGTATGCAGCTTTGACTCAGGTACACATTTTTGCAAGCCACTTCTCTGCATGCAATTGTGTGGTTATCCTAATAGCATGCATTTTTTGTATGTTATTTTCACGAAGAGATTCATTGTTATGCACACTTTCCCCCACAAATGCATTTTGGCAAACATTCGTTGGAGACCTACATTGCAAAATTCAGATATGTGCAAATTTGAGGATGGCTGCATTTTGATTCTCATGGCATTTCAGAAAGCATGAATCTGATAGATTCTGAATTGAATTTCTCTGTCGCCATTTCTTTAGATAACAGGACAAACATGAACATCTGGACTCTTTACTGGCAGAATTAAAAAAAAGGCATGCCAGCTTGAGATAATAATATTTCAGGGCACATGCGATGGTCCTCAAGAAATAAATGTGGTCTCTAACGTGAAGTACCGAAAATTAGCAGCTTTGCAAATCTGTTCTCCTGCAAATCAACAAAATAAATGGTCCGCAATATACATATATATATTTTTAAAAAACACTACCCTAGAATCAGGCCACAGTGCTTGAAACCTTCATAGCTGGGAACTGTAAGAGCTCCACCTCTAGCTGATTAGAAACCGTGCTGAACTTTTTTTAAAAGCTCTTCAGTACTTGACTGTCTACACAGGCTTCTTTGTGGGAAGTCATGTGCTTTAAATGTATGGTGTGTACAAGCCTTTATCCCCACTGGAGCATATCATATTCAATGCAAATGCATCCTTACAGCCTCATTTTCCTATCTTCTTAGAGCAGGGACGAATTAAATTTAAAGCAGACTTTGGGATCCAAGGAACCCGGGATGTGCTTCTTGCTACATCACGGAATGTTCTTCAACATTATTCAGAAAACAGGCAGAGGGGGAAACTCCGACACAGAATGTTGAGAACTCCGGATCATTGCAGCTGCTGGGCACGAGCTGGAAGCGAATCCTGGCTGTGGAAATGTAATCCTGCTCTCTGGCCCATGCTGGTGTCAAGACAACTCACTGGGGTAGATCTCCCGGGAGATTCTGCTTGGCGCCAGCAATTCCTCATGGAGGCTGCTGGAGAAAGCACAATTTTGGCTCCATTGTCTGTGGTGGTCCGGGTGGGTGGGTGTTATAGGCAGCGAGGTGTCCTGGTAATCGGGGTGTGGGTGTGGGAGAGATGGAAAGCTCATAAATCATGTAGGATATAGTTATGGAAAAGCCCAACACAGCTTTGCCATCCCCTTGACCAGGAAATTCTGGAGAGCCCACATGTTTTTCATGTTTCAGGGACCTTTGAGAAGATCCTTGGTTGGTGCATGTGTGTGATGGGGCTTTTGCATCAAGCTCTTTGGCTTACAAATCCAACGGGTTGCTTTTTGTGAAACAACAAGAGACAGATCGACAGCAGGCAAAGCCAGGAGATGAAGCCGATACTTGGAGGGTTGGAGCTCCCCAGCAGAGCCTGTGCGTTGCACACAGAAGGTATCTCCAAGGTGGGGCTAGGAAGAGACTCCCTTCCTGCAATCCCAGAGAGGTGCTGCCAGCCAGGGCAGATGACACAGAGCTAGACAGGCCTGACGGCCTGACTCTGGACAATGCAGAGCCCTCCTGCATTCCTCAACAGGGTCCCTCTCCTTGAAGGAAGGTTGGGGAGAAAGCAAGCCATGCCCCACCCTGCAGGGCTGGCCCAAGACACCTTGCTGCCCGAGGCAAAATGCTGCCCCCCACCACCACTACCCCATCCTAACGACTAGACTGGCAGCTGGGTTTGCCGTCAACATTTGGTGATGTGGGTGACATCCTGAGCGGGAGGCTGGTTTAGGGGCAGCCCCACATGACAGAGTGACAGCTCTGCCCTCCAACCCCTGGCCCCCTTCCATCTTCACTCCGCCTAACAGCAGGGCCGGCCCCTGCTCTCTCTCTCTCTCTGTTGCCTTGCCCCATGGAAGACCAGCTTCTCCTCCACTAGAGCCATTTGTCAAAAACAAAACAAGAACCAGGGTTGGGCCGGCGGGAGGCAGAGAGAGGGCGAAGCCGCCGTCAAGTGCCTCTCTCGGAACCGCCTGAGTCACTGCAAGCGGAGAGGGGGGGAATGGGTGGAGGCGGTCACGCAGCGTCACACAAAAGACAACACACACACCAAAGCTTGCAACAACAGGTAAAAAAAATAGAGAGATGCATCACCCACACACCAAGATGACAAATTCACCAACACTCCCCCCCCCGGGAAGTGGGGGTGGCGCAGATCCTTGCCATCTCCCCCCTCCATGTTTGTGAGCCATGGTGGTCTTTTGGATCTCATGCGATGGGGGCCAGGGGAAAAATGTGATGTCAAAACCTGGATCCTGCCCCCACATACACACTCCCTGCAGCAGCACCAGAGCCTCAGCACAAATACTGGGAGGGAACCCCGGCCAAGATGCTTCAGCAGGGAAGGTGGAACAGCAAGCCGGAAAAAGATGCATGCTCAGAGAGAGGAAAACAATCCGTGCCGGGGCTTATATGCAGAATCCAAGAAAGGAGGAGAGCCTAAGAGCACTTACTCCATCTTCCCAGAGGCAGCCTTGCAAGGTGCAAGGAGGGAGGGCCCGTCTGGCTGGCTGAGTCTTCCTCTCTTCCTCCTCCTCCTCCTCCTCCTCCTCCTCCTCAAGAGGCCGCGAGAGAAGGTGGCGGCCTCTCACGGCTCAACATCCCATCCGCTGTCTGTGACCGTCCTGCGCTGATGGATTGTGAGAGCCCAGGATGTGAAGGGCTGCGGGCTATGTAGGAGTGTGTGCGCGATGTGTGTCTCTGTGTCTGCTCTCCAGCGCCTCAGCCCCCCCTTTCCAGCACCCCTCTTTTCCCAGCATGGCAACAGCACCTCCTGCTGGCCGACTCCAGTCATCGTCCGTCTTGTCATGAAAACCCAAGACTGTCTGCGAGGAGCGCAAGCCATGTTTCGCAGGGGATGATGTGAGACGAGCCTCACTTCTGCCAGAGCGCACCGAGGCGGGTGTGGAGTGGGGTCGGCTCCTGTTTCAAGATGAATTAATCCAGTGTGTGCCCAGTTCAGGTGCAGAGCGAGTCACACGTCTGGACACTTACACACTAGGGATGGGGGAGAGATTCGATGCAGTTTGCATTTAAAGCAGAATGTATCAAATTCACACTTTCTGTAACAATATGAGATCCGCAGCAGTGCAAAAATTCTCCAACCACTCTGGCCCCAGGGACATGGTAGAACCATCTGAGGCCCGCTGTAATGAATTTTCTGGGCACTTCCAGGATAAAACCTTTAGCATCCGCCAGGACTTAGACTCCAGTGTGATAGCAGGTGAATCAAGCGAGGTATCCAGAGCACAGCCTTGTCCCGATTTCTTGGATGAGTTTCAGTTGGTGCAGCTTGAGGACGTTGACAAGGTGCTTGGACTGGTTTGTGCAACCACTTCTGTGCTGGATCCTTGCCCGTCTTGGCTAATAAAAGCTAGCAGGGATGGAACAGCCGGCTGGGCCAGGGAGGTGATTAATGCCTCTCTGCGAGAGGGGGTGGTCCCTGGCGGCCTGAAAGAGGCAGTAGTGAGACCACTCCTGAAGAGACCCTCCCTGGACCCAGAAAATCTTAATAACTATAGGCCGGTAGCAAATGTTCCATTCCTGGGCAAGGTCCTTGAACGAGTGGTTGCGGACCAGCTCCAGACACTCTTGGATGAGACCGATTATCTGGATCCATTTCAGTTGGGTTTCAGGCCTGGTTTTGGCACAGAAACAGCCTTGGTCGCCCTGTATGATGACCTTTGTTGGGAGAGAGACAGGGGGAGTGTGACTGTGTTGATTCTCCTTGATCTCTCAGCGGCTTTCAGTACCATTGACCATGGTATCCTTGTGTGGAGACTGGCTGAGTTGGGAGTGGGAGGTACTGCATTGCAGTGGTTCCACTCCTACTTGGTGTGTCGCCTCCAGAAAGTGGTGCTTGGAGAACATTGCTTGGCACCCTGGACTCTCCCGTATGGGGTTCCTCAGGGGTCAGTTCTGTCCCCCATGCTGTTCAACATCTACATGAAACCGTTGGGTGCGGTCATCTGGAGCTTTGGAGTGCGCTGCCATCAGTATGCTGATGACACGCAGCTCTATTTCTCCTTTCCATCTTCTTCAGGTGAGGCTGTCAATGTGCTGAACCAGTGCCTGGCTGTGACAATGGACTGGATGAGGGCTAATAAACTGAGGCTCGATCCAGACAAGACTGAGATGCTGCTAGTGGGTGGCTCTTCTGACCGGATGGTGGATGTCCAACCTGTCCTGGATGGGGTTGCACTCCCCCTGAAGAAGCAGGTTCATAGCTTGGGGATTCTCCTAGAATCAAGTCTGTCATTTGAGGCTCAGGTAGCCTCAGTGGCACGGAGTGCCTTCTACCAGCTTCGGTTGGTGGCCCAACTACGTCCCTATCTGGGCAGGGATAAGCTGGCTTCAGTTGTCCATGCTCTGGTAACCTCTAAATTAGATTGCTGCAATGCACTCTACGTAGGGCTGCCTTTGAAGACGGTTTGGAAACTGCAGCTTGTGCAAAATGCAGCGGACAGATTGGTAACAGGGACCAGACAGTTCAAACATATAAAACCGATTCTGGCCCGCTTGCACTGGCTGCCTTTATGTTTCTGAGCTTGATTCAAGGTGCTGGTTTTGACCTATAAAGCCGTACATGGCTTGGGACCACAATACCTGATGGAATGCCTCTCCCGACATGAACCCACCTGTACACTACGTTCAAAATCAAAGGCCCTCCTCCGGGTGCCTACTCCGAGGGAAGTAGTTTTTAGTTGTTGTAAAGTGCCCAGAGAGCTTCAGCTATGGGGCGGTATACAAGTTTAATAAATAAAATAAATAATTAAATAAACCATACAATGGTAACAAAAATGCAAATATTAGGGGAGCGTACGAAGAAAAATAAATATAACACACAAAAAGGCTTTACAGTAGGGCCCCGCTTTACAGCGTTCCGCTAATACAGCGGTTGTGAATTGTAGAAAGGCCCCGCTTTACAGTGCTTGTTCCGCTTTACAGCAGTTTTCGCTTTACAGCGGAGATCCGGAACGTAACCTGCTGTATGAGCAGGGCCCTACTGTATATTAAGAGAAACTGCTTTCAAAAATGTCTGTGTTAGTCACACCCGCATACAAAACATGTTTAGTAGCAGCAACGCACACTAAAATGCTGAAAAGTTTCCATGAGGGTTCCCCCCCCCCAAAAAATCTGCAAAATGCTGCAGAAATGTGGACAGGGCTGGCGTTTGCAAATGCAGGCCCCAGTTGTGAACCTTATGGCGGGCACCGATTTCTGCGAAGCAGCGGAAACAGAAACAAGCGCTGCTGAGCACTAAGTGCATGGCCCGATTGAGCCCAATCTTGAATGTGGAGAACTGAATTTAAGATTGGAAAGATAAGAAACTGAGTTAATAAAAATGGATAGATCTCTCCATCCCTAACATGCGTACACGCATTTCACGGGGTAATCTTTGCAGGTCCAGAAATGAACAAGAGATCCCAGACCTGGAGGTTGAGCAACAAATTGCCAAATCCATAGCCAATTTTTAAATTTCTGAGTTAAATGTTAAGTTTTGATTCAGGGAAGAGGAGCCTGATCCCAGGTGCTGTTGGACTACAACTCCCATCAACATCTTAGGGACCGGGGCAAAATTAAATCTGGGTTGTATTTAAAGCTGAACTGATCAAATTCACATTTCTCCGGATTTCGCAGTGCAACATTCACAACAACGCATACATATATTCATAAAAACAACATACAATCGTGCATTCTGTTAGGAGAAATTGCTTGCACAAATGGGTACCTTAGACTCAAGCCTGCTGATAAAAATAGATTTAATAGGATAAATTCACACTAAAAAGCCGAAGAACTTCCACAAGAATTAAAAAAAAGATCACTAATTGCTGCAGAAACGTGGAGAACTAAATGTAAACCAATTAATAATTAAATAAAGAAATAAAGAATAAGCCTTGAGCTAGTCACTGTGTGAGCCTCGCCTATGTTGCAAAGACCAGACCTGTCCTTCCAAAATCCGACACTTATGCTATTGACCAACAAGGCTGCTCTGGCAAGTGACAAAAGTGGCCCTCATGCCACCCTGGCGGCCTGGGGCTGCACATCACTGCTCTACCATGCCTCTCCCCTAGCTGTCTTGTCCCTAGGCCAGCTTTCCCCAACCTGGCCCCCTGGACTACAGCCCCAACCAGCCCCAGCCCCAAACATCTGGAGGGGGCCAAGTTGGCAAAGGCCGCCTTAAACTCTCTTGCTTCAGGAATGGGCAGGAAAACGGAGCGATCTGATCTGGTTCCTGACATGGAGCAAGCCAGGTGCTCAACTCGCCTGGAAGGCGATCAAGAACATCCTGTCCCCACAGCTGGCGAGGCCAGACCAGGACGGGCCTCCTGGGAGGACAAAGGTGTATGATTTAGAGGCATTAAACCAGTTTCTCAGGCAACAGATCCTGCCACCTTTGAGGGAGGGCCGCTTGTCAGAGGCATTCACAAGCCATCCTTTCCAGCCCTGGATTTTTTCAAAAGCTAAATAGACTCTTCATGCCCAGGGGCAGTCTACCTTTCCATTGCTGAGAAACAATTGGAGGGCTCAAGCTTTCAGGCACTGCTGGTGGGCTTCCACCAGTGGAGACTGATCCATGTGGGGCACTGCCCCATCCACCCGAGTCTACTCTGAGCCAGCCCCCACCTGCCTGCCTACCTGCTTGCTTAAAAGTAATTTAGGGCTTAGTGCACCAAAACCGAAACCTTGAACTTGGCCCAGCAGCTAGAGTCATTCTTTCAGCAGCAGGGTGACACGTTGGCAATGTCCTCCCTCAGTGAGCAGTCGCACCTCTGCAGTTTGCCCCAGCTGCGGCTTCCAGGCCAACCTCAAGGGCAGCCTCACATAGAGTGCGTTCCGGTAATCCAGCCTGGAGATCAGCTTTCCATAGAAGCACTTCCCAGCAGAGACAGGAGTTCCAGCATAGCACAGTCCAAACAAACCACAGGGAAGCCACACAGGTCAAAACATAATCCAGAAACAAGGCCAATCTCCCCAGCCACGACACAGGGCAAACCCTCCATCTCCGTAGAAAGTGCAAAACGGAGGCCTTATATACTCTGGCCTCCTCAACCACACCTGACCACAGCTGCTGGCCGTGAAGATGCATCAGCGATTGCTTACTCATGGGGAGACCGTCAGCTCTGGGCCTGGAGACATATACTGTGTTGTTGCTCTTTGGCCCGAAGCTCTCACGGATGGGCATTTGCGGCAACTGGGCTCTGTAAAATCCTCAAGCCCTGCAGTCAGTATAGGATTGTGCCCCTAACCCACGCTTCGCCAACCTGGGGCCCTCCAGATGCAGGGACTGATGGGAGTTGCAGCCGAGGTAGGCAAAAGCCGTCTTAATCAGCCGACCCATTAAAATCCGAACAGGGACTCCCCTGGAGGTTTCTGTAATAGAGCAACGGTGCCCTGATTTTGTAACAATTTTTATAAATTTTATAACAACTTTAAACACATGTGCAGAGCTGTCTCTTTTATTTATTTTGCCACAATATTTTAAATGCCGCCGGTCAGTTTGCACAACCCGCTTTGCAGAGGAAACGCTTATGTATCAATCATAATGGAAGATACACAGACACAGAAAGACACAAATGAATTGTGCTTTGTAGCTCTCGATCTAAAGACTCCTCTCTTGCAGCTGGGAGGAGGAGCAGGGATCGAGCCCTTTCTCTACGAATCACCATGAAGACGTTGGCTCTGATTTGACTCCCTGTCTATCTATCTATCTATCTATCTATCTATCTATCTATCTATCTATCTATCTATCTATCTATCTATCTATCTATCTATCTATCTATCTATCTATCTATCTATCTATCTATCTATCTATCTATCTATCTATCTATCTATCTATCTAATCGACTGCCCTGATTCTGGAATGCACAGACAGCAGCCGCGGATAGCCCAATCGTCCGTGAATTTGTCTAATACCTTTTTAAAAGCCGTCCATAAGGACGTAAGGAGAGCTGTCCTGGGTGAGGCCAAAAGCCTGTTGAGGCTAGCGTCCTGCTCCCACAGGGGCAAAGCAGATTCCTTTAGGAAGCCTGCAAGCTGGACCTGAGCCCCACAACAACTGTCCCCTCTTGTGATCTCCCGCAACCAATAATCCAGAGGCATTTACTGCCTCCCACAGTGGAGATAGCCTTCTCCTCCTCCATGGATTTCTTCACTCCACATCTCTTCAACTATGCACCACGGGGAGAGGTCCCCCTTGTTGGCTCTCTTGAAATCCCCAACCAATCCAGCTTCATTGGATGACCCAACTGAGTTCTAGAGGATCCGTTTCATCCTTTGATCTAGACTAAAAAGCCCCAGATGCTGCAACCTGTCCTCATAGGGGAGTCGCTCCGTCCCCTCCATCATTTTTGTTGCCCTCATCTCGACTTCTTCCAGCTCTACAATATCCCATTTCAAGGTGAGGCAGCCAAAGTGCACATGGCATTCCAAGTGCGGTCACCCCACAGATTATGATATTTTTATTTACTTATTTTATTATTACATGTATATCCCATCTTTCCTCCAAGGACCTCAAGGTAGCGTACGCTCTCTCCATTTTACCCTCACAACAACCCAGTGAGGTAGATTAGGCAGAGAGTGAGTGACTGGCCCAAGATAGCTAGCACTCTGAGTGGAGATTGGGGCCCTGGTCTTCCAGATCCTAGTACATCACTCAAACCCTTGGAGTGCTCTAAAAAATGAAACGGACCGCCTTTGAGTCGATCCGGACTTATGGCGACCCTACAAATAGGGTTTTTGTGAGGGGGTTTCCCATCGCCTCCCTCTGAGACTGAGAGGCAGTGACTGGCCCAAGGTCACCCAGAGGGCTTCATGGCTGTGTGGGGATGCGAACCCTGGTCTCCCAGGTCCTAGTCCAACACCTTCACCACCTTAACCACTACACCACACCACACTCTAGGACTTGGAATACTGTGTACAGGAGGAGAAATTGGACTCTATTTGCATTTGAAGCGGAATGTATCAAATTTGTACCTTCCAAAACGATATGAGAGCCGAAACTCAGCCACCCTTTGAAATTCGCATCCCTCTTTTGCAATGCAGTTCTGTAACCAAGCAATGTTTTTAAAAATGCATATATTAGGGGTGGGGCGCATGCATAAGAATGAACCACGTTAGCAAAAACGACATACAAAACTGCAGCCTATTAGGAGAAATTGCTTGGAACAATGTGTACATCAGTCAAAACTGCATACAAAAAATTATTTATTAGGAGAGAGTCGCTGAAGAACCAGCAACTGAAATGCTGGGGAATTTTCAGGAGGATGTTTTGAAGGAAAACAACAACAGCAAATCGCTGCAGAAATTTGGAGAACTGAATGTAAGGTTGGAAAAACGAGAGAGGACTGAAAGGGAGAGATCCTCCCATCCCTGTTCTGGCTGCTTCACCCCCCCAAACGGAACCGCAGAGCTGAAAAAGGCGCAGGAAAAGGCAACCGCTGCCCCACAGCTTTCTTTCCAACCCCTTCCCTAAGGAGCCCCGGCATGGAACCCCTCGCCAGAGCTTGGAAAAGTTACTGTTTTGAACTACAACTCCCATCAGCCCAGCCAGTATGGCCACTGGATTGGGCTGATGGGAGTTGTAGTTCAAAAAAGTAACTTTTCCAAGCTCTGCACCCCCAATGTCAATGTTTCCATAGAGATCTTTTATCTACTTTTGGGGCTAAAGGGCGCTTCGCCTGGGGAGAAAACCAACCCCTTTCGCTGGCTGGCAACAGAGTCTCCGTCGGGCTTTTGAAAGGGGGGCCTGGATAGTTTCGATTCCCACAGTGCGCATCGTCCTCCTGCCGGCAGCCTTTTCTGGAAAGTCAGACGAATAACAGGAAAAGGCGAGGGAGAGCGAGCCGGAGGCGCGGAGGCGGAGGGGACGCCTTTCCTCCCGTGACTTTTTCTGCCTTTCCCTTTAGATGGGTGGGGAGGTCTCGTACGTCCGTTGCCCCGAATCCCCGGCAGATATGAAGGACGGGAAGAGCCAGAGGGCTTGTTTGACGCGGAAAAAGGTGACCTTCTGTTGCGGAGCGGCCATCGCGGCCCCCTGCGCCCTGTCGCTCCTCTTCCTGGGTTTATACCTGCACCAGATCCATTCGGAGCCGTCCGTCCAGTTGACCGAATGCCAAACGCAGCTGCGGAACGAAACCTCTCAGGCGGAAGCCTCCCTCCTGGAGCGGGAGGAGGCGAAGGCGGAGAGCGACCGGCTGCGCGCTCAGCTGGCAGCTGCCACCCAGAACCTCACCGAGGCCCGAGGGCGCTGGGACTCCTGCCAAAAGGAGATGGTAAGACCTTTGATGTCTTCTTCCGAGGGCAGGCGCTATTGTTATTATTATTGTTATTGTTATATCCCACCCTTCCTCCCAGTAGGAGCACACATGTATCTCCCACTTTTCCTCTGAGGAGCTCAGGATAGTGTGCATGCTTCTTCCCCAGTCCCTATATGTCCTGACAACAACCCTGTGAGGTAGGTTAGGCCGACAGACAGTGACTGCACCCCACTGTTGCCCAGAGAGCTTCGTGGCTGAGTGGAGATTTGAACCCAGATCTCTCAGGTCCAAGACCAACACTCTAACCACTACATCACACTCCCAGCAAATTGTGCATGTGTGTGTGTGTGTGTAAATGGGATGCATTGAGTTATGTGTGTGAGTGAATAGCGTCTGCCTGTATGAATTTGCTTGGTCCTGAACAACAAGAGGAATAATAATATCCCGCCCTTCCTTCCCTAAAATAGCCCAGGGGGACAAACAAGAAGTGATAAAACAATAGAAATCTTAAAAACCATTCCAGGCCACATGCAGACTGGGGTAAAAGTCTGTCCTTTAAAGGCTTGCTGGAAGAGGAAGACCTTGAGGAGGTGCCAAAAAGACAACAGAGACTGAGCATTGCCCCCTCGTCCCACCTCTGGAATGTAAACCCCGAGCACTTCCCCCTGAAGGAATGCAGACCCCCCCCCCCGGCTTCAAAGGGAAGACCTGAACTTAGAAGAGAGACGGAAAGGATCGGTCCATTTCAGTTCCCACCGTTGCTCATTTCTTTGGTCTGAGAAGTGCACCGCCCAGTTTGGAGAAGTGCGGATTTCAAAGGAGGGCAATGTTTCAGTCTGCACATCGTTTCTGGAAGTGCCAATTTGAGATATTCGGTTTTAAATGCAAACTGAATCGAATGCCTCTAGTAGCAGACGGGCTGGAAGGTGTCTGGAATCAGCAGGTGGCCTCTTAGGTGGGGCTGTTGCTTGAGATTTGGGGACCCCCAGGGCACGACCCAAACATGCCTGTGCCCACCTCCGTACAGTGAGTCAGACGCCTTGGTCTGACGCCAGGCTGGGGGATGTGGACCTGGTGCTCAATGGGGTACGATTGCCCCTGAAAGACCAGGTCCACAGCCTGGGGGTCATTCTTGACTCCCAGCTGTCCATGGAGGCTCAGGTCTCGGCTGTGAGCCGGGCAGCGCTGTATCAACTCCATCTGATACGGAGGCTGCGCCCCTACCTTCCCAACCATCTGCTCCCACCGGTGGTACATGCCCTGGTCACCTCTCGCCTAGACTACTGTAATACGCTCTACGTGGGGTTACCCTTGAAAACGGTCCGGAAACTGCAACTGGTACAGAATGCGGCGGCTCGTCTGATTAAAGGCAGCCGCCGGCAAGATCACATCACTCCAGTGCTGAAGGAGTTGCACTGGCTACCGGTTGTTTACCGGGCCCAATTCAAGGTGTTGGTTTTGACCTTTAAAACCCTATACGGTTTTAGCCCAGTCTATCTGAAGGAGCGCCTCCAGCATCGTCAGGGATGCCGCTCAACAAGATCAGCCTCAGAAGACCTTCTCTCGATCCCACCGGTTAAAACAGCTAGACTGGTGAGGACTAGAGAGAGGGCTTTTTCAATAGTGGCCCCCACCCTGTGGAACTCTCTCCCAAATGATCTCCGCCATGCCCCTTCTATGATAAGCTTCCGTCGGGCCTTGAAGACCTGGCTCTTCAGGCAGGCTTTTGGGGTGGGTTAGGTTTTTACTGTTATGGTTTTAAATTTTAACGTTTTAATGTATTGTTTTTTATCTTGTACGTCGCCCAGAGTGGCTGGACAACCAGCCAGATGGGCGACTAATAAATTAATTAATTAAATAAATAAATAAATTGGTCCATCCCATCTAACTCAGTACTGCCTCCACTGACTGGCAGCAGCTCTCCAAGGTTTCAGGTAGGAACCTCTCACAGGCCTGTCTGCTGACGCTGCTGGCACTTGAACCAGGAGCCATGCTCTACCACTGAGCTATGGTCTTTTCCCTAAAAGTAAGGTAAGATTCCAGTCCTCATGCTTCTGAATAAAGGGCTGTTTTAACAGGAACACCGAAAGCTGCCTTAGCATAAGACCATTGCTCCATCTAGTTTAGTATTGTCCACTGTACTAAGCTCAACATAGTGTGAGTCTCTCCGAGGCCTTCCTGGAGATACCATTGAGGACTCAATCTGGGGCCTTCTACATGCAAACAAGGGGCTCTTCCACTGAGCGACGGCAATGCATCTCCTTCCCTCAGCTTCTGGAGATCTTGCCAGTGGAGACCGGCCTCTGCTATGGACACAGACCCTCTGCCTGTTGCGTGCACTGCGCATGCTGAATGTCCAAACTGAAACGCCTGGATGCCTCAAAGGCAAAATGAGGAAAGGTAGCGAGGGTCCCTTTTACGGCTGGAGGGCCACACTTCCTTCTGAGCCACTGTCCGGGGGCTGCGTGCCACTGGCGGGCAGGTCCAGAGGCAAAGCTGGACGGAGCAAAGTATGTACGTTTGACCTTCCCACCCTTGGTTTGGGGCTTCACCCTTGGCCCACATTTCCTTTTGCTTTCTGTGTCTCCAGAAAAGTATGGAGAAAAATTTCACATCCCAGTTGACAGAAGCTGTCCACCAGGAGGAGGTGAAACGGCAGAGCGTCGAAGGTAGGGATGGAAAAGTGTTGTCCGTTTCCATTCTCTCAGTTTCTTGTTTTTCCAATCTTAAATTCAGTTCTCCAAATTTCTGAAGCCATTCTTGATGTTTTTTTTTTTTTGACTCACGTGCTGATTTTTGCAAACAATTTCTCCTAAAGTAATGGATTTCTGAATGTTATTTTCAGTCATATTCCTTTTAGGCACACTTTCCTCCAATATATGCACTTTTGAAAACATTGTTTGGTTGGTGAACTTCCTCGCAACTTTCAAAGAAGCTGTTTTGGTTTGGAAAGTGCAGGTTTGATAGATTCAGCTGGAAATGCGAACTGAATCAAATTTGTTGCTCATCCCTAGTTGAAAGTGAGGCAGTTTGGTGGAGTGCCATGGTGTCTGGAAGATAGGACACGGATCTACAGATAGGGAGATTCAAGAAGATGTCAAACGTTTTGGTGGATCATCAGGCCTGAGGTCTAATCCAGGGTTGTGGGACACCTGTAGCCCCCCAGATGTTGCTGGACTACAACTTCCAATACCCCTGATCCCTGGCCGTCTAGCTGAGGATGCTGGGAGCTGGAGTCCAGCAATATCTGGAGAGTGACTGGTTTCCCCCAACCCTGATTCGGGAACAGCCTCTTCTAAATAGAAGCATTTTTCTGTCTCTGGCATGCTGGAGGCAATGCTGATATTGCTGGACTCCCAACTCCCGTCATCCCTGGTTATAGGCCATGCTGGCTTCTGGGGCTGATGGGGGGTGCAAAACCATCCAGAGGACCACAGATATTCCTCATTCCTAGACTAGCCCAAGACCCTATCTTCCAGAGCGGCTGGCCAAATATCTCCTCGAAGCCCAGCAGTGTTGCGCTGTGTGTAGTTCTGTTGCTTAATTTTGTTTAAAAGCAGCAGCAGAGAGTAACAGCAGATGCTGAAATGCGGGTGTGCCAGCGTGTGCTTTTGCCTAAGAAAGCAGGCTTTTACCCTGCATCAGCATCACTGAGACTGGAGACTTAGTAAAATAAGAAAAGCTACTTTATTTATAGAAATACATAGTAGATAGAAAAGGCATACCTAGCTCTAACTAGCTAAATTGGAGGCGTAATGCCCAGGTGCGGGAGTGAGCCCCATGCTCGGAGAGAGCAGAGACAAGGGGATGCCTCCTCTCCTCTCTCCCGGACAGTCAGAGAAGGAAGGAAGCGGAAAGGGCGGAAGGAGGAGGCGTCACAGTCTAGCGACAGAAGGAAGTCAGTCAGAGCATCACAGCTAAAAGGTAAACAAGGCTGTCCACCTGGAGGAGCCTAGCCCTATCTTCCCTCTGGAGCTTAAACAAAAGAAGAAAACAGGAGTTGCTCTTGCCCCACTGCCAACAAGGAGGAGGGCGTGAAGGCAGCGTGTTTGTGTGGTACAGCTTTCATGCCCTCCTCCCCCCTAAAACTACCAAGTACCGAGACCTACATCGCCTCTGAACCTAGGGCTTCCGTATGACTAGCTGATAATGCAAAAGTGAAGGGGGATATTTGGTCCAGCCTTACACCAAAAACTCTGCGCACTTGTGGATGCAATGGAAGGGATCTCCAAAGGGGGGGGGAGATGGGATTTGTAGAGAGGGATGCTCTGGCGCTGCGTGGTGTGAGGAGGGGAAGGGAAGGGGCGTCCAGATGAAATGAGCCATGGGTATTCTAACTGGCCTTTGCTTTCCTGTCTTAGAGGAATGCAAACGGCTTAAGCAGCTGCTCTCTGACAAATCACGGGCCTTGGAGGATGCCCAGCGGAAAAGGTAAGAACAGCAAGGTTAGGGTTAGGGTTAGGGTTAGAATTCTGCCTTTGCAGAAGAAGGTGAGATCCTCTTGGCTGGCAGCATGTCACCCCCCCCCCAACTGCTCTAGAAACCTCTTTCCAGCAATATGTAGCGGAGCAAAAAGTTGGCAATCCTCCTGTTTTTGCCTTATTTTTAAGCATATGCTATTCCTCGGAGGACTATTGCCTCTGGATGGGGAGGCTGTGTTCTTCACTACCTTGGCTAAATGCCCTCAGCAGCCTTGCCTTCTGTCCATTGCTCTTTTGGGTTTTCGTGGGTCATCGTCACGCACTTGTGGCAGTGAGTTCTACCTAAGCACAGAGATCACTGCATGAGATCAAGGCAATCGCATCCACGGCCCAGTACCTTGTTTCCAACAGCAGGCAGCCAGATTCCCCCAAAGCCCACAAGCACGAAGGCGATAGCCCTGCCTTGCTCGTCCTGGCACCTTACAGTCACAGACCGACTCCTAATTCATCGGTGTTTTTGTTTCCCCAGAGATCAAAGCCAAGAAGAAATCCGGCAGCTGCAGAATCAGCTCAAGGGCCAACATTCGATGCATTCCGATGGGGTCGGTCTGGGTGGTCCCATCACGGCCTTCCTCCTGCCCATCTTGCCTGGGCTCTTCCTCCTCTAGCCCCTTTGGAGCCTGCTGCCCGGGAGAACATATGTTTGCCTTATTTGGCGGGGGAGCATCGAGCTTCTTCCCGCTTCATCTGCATACTCACGCCTCCTCCTTCCGCACAAACACTTCTGAGATCTCTGTGTGTGTTTGTCTGCCACTTTGAGAGCCACGACAGCTGTTGCGGTGTACCTGTCCCACGACTGAAAACACAGTTGTCGCCTTAACCTAAATCATGTTACGCTTCTAGCCAAAGGTTACGATTCTCCCTCTCTATTAAACATGTTTTTAACGCTTCTGTGTCTTTTTTTATGTCAAATATGGACAACTCGTTTCACTTTCTGATGCATCGGGTGGATTCCCAGGTGAGAATACTCAGAATTATGAGGCCCGGACATCCATAGAAAACAATAGATTCAGTCCCAGGTGTCTCCTGTTCAAAAAGCATCAGGTCGCAGCTGATGGCAAAGACCTCTTTCTACCCGAGGCCCAGGACGGCCAAACTTGACAACATTGGGAATGAACAGTGCCCCTCTAGATGTTGCTAGACTACAACTCCCATCAGTCATCACAGTTGATCAACCCGGTTCTCCATTTTTAACATCACCGTTCCTTACAAGTGCATGCTGAACATGGAGGTGGGCTCCATGAGAGGGTGAAGCTGGATTAATGCAGGTTTAAACCTGGGGGGGGGATAAGAGTGTCTTACTCCCAGGGGGAGAGGGGAAGGGGAGGGGGAACATGCATGCTTAAATCCGGGGTGTGTGTGCTGTGAGAGATTAAAGTGGAGCCTGGGATTGGGAGTGGGGTGTGGCACAAGCTACAGCATGGAGCGTATTTCAGATTTGAGCTCCAGCTGTTCCAAATTCTG
Organism: Rhineura floridana; assembly: GCF_030035675.1. Classification (NCBI taxonomy): domain Eukaryota; kingdom Metazoa; phylum Chordata; class Lepidosauria; order Squamata; family Rhineuridae; genus Rhineura; species Rhineura floridana. The sequence goes on along the minus strand of NC_084497.1, from coordinate 747,916 downwards.
GAGGTGAGGTCTACCCATCCATAGAGCTGACAGGTAGATCAGGGCGCTCCCCACAATAACCGGGCGGCCAGGTCTACCCATCGAACCGTGTTGAAGTTCCTACCACCAGGTCTACTCATTGAAATGGTTTCTCCAGTCGCCAGGTCTACACGTTGAAACAGCTAGGGTTTGTGTTGGAAGTGGGGCAAGAGTGACCCACGCTTTGTTCTTTTCTTTGTGCTGCAGAAGGGAGATAGAGCTAGGGTCCTCCAGGTGGATAGGCTTTGTTAACCTTTCACCTGTGAGGCTCCGACGACCTCTTGAATTCTTCATAACTAGGACTGAGCCATGTATTTAGAGTGTGGTGCGAACCTGTTACTTATGTCTAATTTGATCAAAAGTATTTTTTTCTTGTATCTATTCGATGAATCCACTTGTGTCGCTTAGCCTCAGTGCAAGTATTCATTTTTTATTTCAAGATAAATAAATAAATAAATTTATTATTTCTGTGTTGAGTTTCACTTAAGTGTTGTCCTGTGCTATTTCAACACTAATAATGTTGGTTTATTTGTTTATTATTTAATTTGCATCCAGCCCTTCCTCCCAGCAGGAGCCCAGGGCAGCAAACTTTAAACGTCATAAAAATAGATCTTAAAATAGATTAAAACAAAACAGCGTTAAAAACATTATTAAAAAAACATATTAAGCAGTTCTAACACAGACACAGACTGGGATAGGTCTCAACCTAAAAGGCTTGTTGAAAGAGGAAAGTCTTCAAAAGGCGCTTAAAAGATAGCAGAGATGGCGCCTGCCTAATATTCAAAGGGAAGGAATTCCACAGAGTAGGTGCCACCACACTAAAGGTCCGCTTCCTCTGTTGTGCAGAACGAACCTCCTGATAAGATGGTATCTGCAGGAGGCCCTCACCTGCAGAGCGCAGGGATCAACTGGATATATAAGGGGTAAGACCAGGTATCCTGGTCCCGAGCTGTACAGGGCTTTGTATGCCAAAACTAGAACCTTGAACTTGGCCCGGTAGCCATTGCAATTCTTTCAGCAGCGGGGTGACATGTTGGCGATACCCTGCCCCAGTCTCGCCGCCACATTTTGCCCCAGCTGCAGCTTCCAGAGCAACCTCAAGGGCAGCACCACATAGAGCACATTACAGTAATCCAGCCTGGAGGTTACCAGTGCGTGGACAACAGTGGTCAGGCTATCCCGGTCCGACCCCATCTGAAGCAGGCAACTGACCCATTATCCGAACTCGGGAACCACCAACCCGCAGCGCCTCCATCTCGCTAGGATTCAGAGTCAGTTTATCGGCCCTCATCCAGCCCACCACCGAGTCCAGGCAGCGGTCCGGGGCTTGCACAGCATCTCTTGATTCAGATGTTGTGGAGAAATAGAGCTGGGTATCATCAGCATACTGCTGACACCCCCCTCAACCCAAAGCTCCTGATGACCGCTCCCAAGGGCTTCATATAGATGTTAAACAGCATGGGGGACAAGACGGTACCCTGCGGCACCCCACAGCTCAGCTGCCAGGGGGCCGAAAGACAGTCACCCAATGCTATTCTCTGAGAGCGACCTTGGAGATTGGATTGTAACCGCTGTAAAACAGTGCTCACCAAATACCCAGCTCACCAAGTCGGCCCAGAAGGATACCATGGTCAATGGTATCAAAAGCCGCTGAGAGATCCAGTAAGTACAACAGGGTCGCACTCCCCCTGTCCTTCTCCCAATAAAGGTCATCCATCAGGGTGACCCAGGCCAATTCAGTTCCATAACCAGGCCTGAACCCAGCCTGGGATGGGTCAAGATAATCTGTTTTATCCAAGAGCACCTGCAGCCGCTGCGCCACCACCCTCTCAATCACCTTCCCTAAAAAGGGGGTATTTGCAACCGGTCAGTAGTTGTCACAAACCAATGGGTCCAGGGTGGGCTTTTTCAGGAGCGGTCGAATCACCACCTCTTTCAAGGCGGCTGGAACCACTCCCTCCAGCAACGATGCATTGACCACATCCTGGATCCACTCCAAGGTGCACATGTTGCCGTACACGTCACGTTGCTGTACATACGGAAGTCCTCATGGAATTACAGGCTTCTGTAGTCTTGTTTCTGTAAAAGCTGAATTTGTAAAACTGCACCTGTGCATTGACATCTTAATGCCTGACTTGTTTAGTTTGCCAAAAAGAGGAGGGGTGGGGGAAGCCTTATTTCAGGCTGGTGAAGTGGCCAACTTTAGCTGCAACTAAGCTATCAAGGGAAACGGGTGAAAACAGTGGAAAGTTACCTTCAGCCCAGTAATATTTGTAAAAATTAAAATCCTGACGGTCATGGCAAGAAGAAAGGTAGCGTAAGACTAGGTATGCAAACCTTGTTGCATGTCTAAGCAATTATGTGCTCAAGCCACCGGATCGGAAACAAAAGAATCCCATATCACAGCGGTATAGCTCCATGGCCACTTCCATGATTTTGTCGTAGATGAGGGCCTGGGGGAAGCCAGGCCAGAGGCACCCCAAAAGTAGACTCTTACTTCCCAATTGTTCCTCTTCAACTAGAACTGCATAATTGCTGGAGTGCTGGCCTGGGGAACTGTCCATCCTTGTTTTTTCAGCCACATTTGCCTGTCCTTGCATTTCTTCAGCTGCAATAGGCATGAATCGATGCTGATAAAGTGAAAGGCCAATATATACATCATGCACCAAACACCTAGCATGATGCCACTTGAACCCTGAGATTGTGTTGATGTCCAAAGTGACAATGTTCACGTGAGTGGTAGATTTGAGGCAATAAAGCTGGCCAAATACATGGTAAGAGCAGCCCTCTTTGAACTAGCGTTAGTCTTCAACGCAAGTTGGATATTGTTACTATTGGCTACTCACTGCAGTGGCTCGCGACAGAAGTTTGAAGGAAGAAGGGCATAGGGCAAGAGGAACGATGAAGTGAAGGGAAATGCTGCTCCAGCTTCCCACAGTTACGCTCTAATGCAAGGTTGAGGAACTTGCATCTTTGCAGATGTTTTTGTATGACAGCTCCCATCATCCCTGTGGGCTGGGCTAGTAGGAGTCGATTGTGAACATTTTAAGAAAACTATTTGGTGTGATATGTGGTAGGATAAAAATGCAGTTGGACTTGATATGATTTTAATATCGGTTTATTTCCCTGTGACCTGACTTGTGACCTTCCAGTGGCTCTTGATTAATAAAAGCCTATTTCAGCTGGATTTCATTTCCCCCCCTGTATCTATATGCATAGTAGTAAAGTGGCCCATATAAAGTTGCCATGTAGTATCACAAAAGCATTCGTGTATTTGATTCATATGCTTATAGGCCTTGACACACATATCCCTACAAGTGTAAAGTTGTAACTTGAGTGATCTTTCTGATTTAATGGCCCTGCCTGTAGTTATTCCTCCCACATTATCTGTTTCTGTGTTCTCTCCTGACTGCACTGCTTATCTCAAGGTTGCATACTTATGCAAACCCCTAGCTAAGAAGAAACCAAGATGTGCCTTTCTTTGTTATTCTAAAGCACCCCTTTCCTCCTATCTATACTGTTACTTTGTCTAGTAGAAACCCGAATGTCTGAGAGCTTTCTTATCTCAAGCACCCCAATTCTAATGTTTTGATATTACAATGACTAGCAGTTTTCTTGAATGTAGTGACGCATAAACTCCCCAGTTTATTATATTTGGGGAAACTATATAACTCTCTGCTCTTTCAATAAACGGGGTTCCCACTTCTGAAAAGTATCTTGCTTGAAGGTACTGGATCCCCTTTGCAAAGGTAAATATTGCGTGTGTGTATTATTGTTATAGCCTCTGGCAGTGGATCATTGCGCTCAACTCCGCACCTTCCCGGGTGTTTGCAAGCTGAGAAAGACAGTGACAGCTCGCGTGTTGGGCTTGGACCTAACAAATTGGGGGCTCATCCAGTATTGCCATTGCACCCCTTTATTTTGACAACAGGCACCACAAGAGAGTTTTCTTGGTTGTCAAGGAAAGCGGGTTGATTGGCAGTGCAGGGATAAAGCACAGTTGAGGAGATCTCTGCCAGACGCTATGGGTCAAAAAGGGAGCGTACCGGTAAAGGACGGCCCCTTGGGAATAATGTGCAAACTCTGGGAAGAGAAGGAGTTGCCATTATTGAAAGGAATGAAAAAGAAACAGATGATTGAGCTCTGTGCGGTAGTATGGCCACGGGTTACTGCAGTGTTGGCACCTGGTGAACAGTGGCCGAAGGAGGGCTCCTTTGAATCCATTCCTTTAAGGAGAGTAAGGGAGCAGATTGAGGTGACCCATCCGGATCAATTGAATTTCTGGCTCCTATGGAAGATGGGAGCACAGAAATTAAAGGGTTTTACAATGATGGCAGTGAGATCTTTGACCAGTGAGGACCCCCATCCAAATTATTTTTCTGAGGATGACTCAGATAGAGGAATGATTTTAAGTCGTTTCATTATACCTCTCTGGGCTTGCAGCACTACCGCTAGAACCACGGCAGGGAGGCGTCCAACCCGCCTGAACACTGGCCGAAGCCAGCCCGCAGGGGCCCTTCCAGACGTTCTCTTTCCTTGCCGCACTGGCGCCAGAACCTCGGACGAGGCTGCTCCATAGCGGTCTTCCACTCCCCTCCACACCGAGTCACCTCGGCAGACAGACCTGGAATTAGTCGGAGGATCTTTGCGGTTCTCTGCGTCTTGAAAACCCATTCACCATAAATCCCCTCAGGGACGTCTTGGCAATTGCCGTTAATCTGGACATGAAGCCGGACTAGGACTCTCCCCAAAATCTACAGCGATCTCCTGGAGCCTATTTCGCAGAAGCTCTGCGGATCCGGCCCCATCATGACTTCTGTTGGGCTTCTTCCTCCAGGTCTACCCATCTCTGTCCACCAGCGGTAGACTAGGGCTCCCCTAGGGATTTGGCCGTTCCCCTCCACACCTTTCATAGATCTGTCTCTGGGTCTATCCGCGTGGGGGGGGGCAGAGGCCTCCTGATCTACCAAGTGCAATGAAAGGTAGACCAGGGCTCCCCTAGGGACTTTGCCGGACGGAGAGGGGAAGGGCAGTGGAGAAGAGGCAGGCTTAAACCCAGTGGGAGACAGATGCAGGCTTAATCCGGGGGTGAGAGGAGAAGGAGAGGGAGGAAGAGGCAGTATTAAATCCGGGGAGTGGGGGCAGATACAGGCTTAATCGTGGAGGGAAGGGGAGGGTGGAAGATGCAGGCTTAATCGTGGAGGGAAGGGGAGGGTGGAAGATGCAGGTTTAAACCCGGTGGGAGCGGGGAAGTCTGTATGATCGCACAAGTACAGTACTCGTGGGATCGTGTAAACTTGTAGGAAATTCTCTTTTTGAGTTGGTTTCAATTTAGCTTTCCGTATTTCTGATTCTTCAGATTTTGCAATGCAATTCTCCGGCCCTGTCATGCATGCAAAAATGCACGTACCAAGGCTAAAGTATGCATAAAAATGCATATATTAGTAAAGGTAACTTACAAAAATGCATTATATTGGGGGAATTGTTTTGCCAAAAAAATATGCAGTTCAGGTAAAACTGCATGCTAACATGTGTATATTAGAAGAAATTGCTGAAAGAATTTTCATGAGGAGTTAAAAAACATTGCAGACTGAATGCTGAAATGTGAGGAACCGATTATTGGAAACTTGAGCAACTGAAGGACACTGGAACGGACGGATTCACCCATGCCTCATCCTAACTCCCTTTCCATCAAGTCCACCATCTCAAAGTCAAATAAGATGACTTCTATGGTTCCTTTTTTGTCTCCTTTTTAAAGCCAATTTTAGATTGTAAGCCTGGAAGGGCAGCCACTTGCTCCTTTTTAAGCCTCCACACAGTACCTAGTAATTTCGGCAAGCGTGATGGCAAACAGATGTCCCAAACCATGCACCGGTCTGTATTTGGAAATGCCAAACCCTGCACCGAACAGTAGCCAGGCTGGATCAGACCACAGGTTCACAGACAGGCATGATCCTATGCCTGTTTACTTGGAAGCAAATTCCTCTTTGTTTTAAGGGAATTGCTGTTTTGTTTCATTTAGTAGCCACTGATAATCTTCTTCTCCATGAATGTGTCTAACCCTCTTTAAAGCCATCCAAGCTGGTGGCCATCACTGCCTCTTGTGGGAGTGAGTTCCATAGTTTAACTTTGCGCTGCGCAAACAAGTCCTTTCTTTTGTCTGTCCCAAATATTCCGGCATTTGGCTTCCTCGGATGTCCATGAGTTCTAGCATCGTGCGAGAGGGAGAAAAACTTGTTCTCTGTCCGCTCTCTCCATGTTTTGCATCGTTTTATACCCTTTTGTCATGTTGCCTCCGGCTCAACTTTTTCTCTCAACTAAAAAGCCCCAAATAGATTGTAGAAACAGTTGTAAAGCAAGGAACTGCAGAAGGAGGGGACAGAAGAAAAGAGAAACATTAATTGTGCACTTCGCAACTAAAGGAATGCACATGGCTGTGTAGTGGCAAATTCAGAAGTGCAGGGCCTCTTCACGTTACTCACAGCCACATGCCCCTTTTTCGCTGCTGGGTTCACAATGAGATCCTTGTTAATTCCTTCACCCACTATGACATGTATATGCCCAGGAGCCAATAAGCACGAAATGGGAGTCTTAGCTGCTAAGAAGAGTCTTCTCAGTAGCTGACTCACCTCCTTTCTACTCTGACTGGCTCCAATCAGCAGGAAAGGACAAGGAAGCATGTTAGAAGACTCTTCTGGGTGGCTAACACACTCCCCTTTCATGATGATTGTCTTATAGGATGCTGGAGACAAAGGGACCCTGCTCTCAAAAAAGTAAGGGGTCTAAGATCCCCTGAGACCCTGGGCAACTAAAGGGGGCACTCTAAGACAATTAAGTCTAAGGCAGGGTTTTGCAAGACAGACTGCTGTCATACCTGCCCCTTGGCACCAGGGCTTTATTTTATTTTGAAAGCCACATTCCTGCAATTGGTGGGCCCTTCGGGAAGACAGACGTGCCGCCTGAAATGAACTCCTTCCTCTTTTCTTTCCTCCGCCCCATCCTTTTCCTCTTTACATCTTTTCCTTCATCCCTTTCTCTTCCCTTCCTTCCTCTCACTCTCCCCACCCCCAGGGGTGTAGTAGTCCAGCGTCTTGGGGGGTCTTAGACCCCTTACTTTATGGAGAGCCAGGTCCCAGCCAGGACCCTATGTCTCCAGCATCCTACGAGCCAATCAGTGTGAAAGAGGAGAGTGTTGGCCACTGAGAAGAGTCTTCTAACCTGCATCCTTGTCCTTTCCTGCTGAATGGAGACAATCTGGGCAGAGAGACACTCCCTGTTCTACAGGTGTGTTGCCACCTCTCTCTCTTCTGAAAACAGGGGCATGCAATGGTAAACCACGCACACCCTTTTTTACTGCAAAACCTGTGATGCTAAATGCTGACACAATGTGACATTAAATGCTGATACAATGTGACATTAAATGCTGATACAATGTGATACTGAAGGCTAATACGATCAGAGATGGTGATACAATCAAGAGATGGTGATACAATCATAAGTGTTGCAACAAGGACACAGCCCTTGAACAAATATGCAGTGTCAATTACTTACCTTAGGCAATCTCCATGCCCGAAATGGAACAGATAAGCCCTCGCCTGGAAGAAAAACAAACAAACATGTATCATCCAAACCTTTAAAAGCATGACATGTAAAGAGGAACGTCAGAGTCAGCCCGCGCCTGCCGCTCTCCGTTTGCAAACGTGCAATAAACCTGCTGGCATATTTTCTATCCTCGTCTCGTCTCCAAGGTTATTGACTCGAACTTGGGGAGCACGAACCCAGCCCCCGGTTGGGCGTAACACTTCCCTCTCCCGTCTCTCCATCCCGCCTCTCCCCTCCTCCTGCTCTTTCCTCTTCTCCCCCCGCCTTTTCCTCTTTCGCTTTCCCTCCCTCCCTCCCTCCTTTCTTTCCCGGCCGGCAGAGGCGGGGAGCAGCCGGGCGCCTCCGCAGTAGGGGCGGCGCAAAGGAAGGCGCCGGGCGGCGAGGAGAAAGGGGCGAGCCAGGACCAGGGCAGCCATGGCCGCAGGTACCGCCAGGGGGGCGTCGGGGCCGGCTGGGAGAGGCGGGTGCGCGGCCCCTTCTTTAGCAGCGATCCGGCCCCCTCTGTCTTTCCAGCCCTTTCCTCCCTTCTCCCCCTCCTCTCCACGTACGAATGGCTCTCTGTCTCCCCGGGGGAGGCTGCAAGTGCCAGGCGCTTTCTCCTCGGGGAGAAAGCAAGAGTCCCTCTGAGCATGTACATCTCCTGCCCCGGGTGGGGTGGTGGGGAAGCTTAACAGGGGAGGTTGAGGGCTGTGTACCTCCAGCATCTATCCGTCTGTTTATCTGTCTGCCTGCCTGTCTGATCTATTTGTCTAGCTAAGTATTTTATTATTTAATTTATTTAAATCAATAAATTTAAATGAATGAATGGATTTAGAATGTTTCTCTCCTGCCGTTCTACCCTGCAGTGGCGGAGCCAGGGCAGCTCTCTGTCTATCTATGTCTTTATGCATAAGTTGCTTCCTTATTATATGTGCTGTTGTTGTTATGTGCCTTCAAGTCGATTATGACTTATGGCGACCCTATGAATGAGTGACCTCCAAGAGCACCTGTCATGAAGCACCCTGTTCAGATCTTGCAAGTTCAGGTCTGTGGCTTCCTTTATGCAATCAATCCGTCTCTTGTTTGGCCTTCCTCTTTTTCTACTCCCTGCTGTTTTTCCCAGCGTTATTGTCTTTTCTAATGTATCATGTCTTCTCATTATGTGTTCAAAGTAGGATAACCTCAGTTTCACCATTTTAGCTTCTAGTGATAGTTCTATATATTCATTATATTATATTATATTGATAATCTGTCATATTCCTCAGGAGGAGGCAGTTTGAAAGAAAGAATAAGGTCGCTCTGGGTGTTTAATGCACCTTGAGAGCCCAGAGTGTCCCCCACCCCTTGCCCAAAGAATGCTGGGAATTGTAGTTTTGTGAAGGGCCTGGAAAGATTTGCAAAGCACAGATGCTCCCTGCATAGAACTGGGTCATCTGGTACAAAATTCATCCAATAACCTCAGAGGAACCTGCCTTATATCGAGTCATACCTTGGGCCACCTAGCTCAGTTTTGTCTACACTGACTGGCAGCATCTTGCCAGGATCTTTTAGACAGGAGTCTCTCCCAGCCGTACCTGGGGATGCTGCATGGGACTGAACGTGAGACCCTCCGCATGCAGCGCAGATGCGCTAACCACTGAGCTGTTGGCCTTCCCCTAAAAAATAAAGGCAGGATTCCAGTCCTCATGGTTGTGGATAAAGGGCTGAGTCAAACAGGAACATAGTAAGCGGACTGATACTAAGTCAGACTGTTAGTCCACCTAGCTCAGTTTTGTCTACACTGACTGGCAGCAGCTCCATAGGATTTCAGACAGAGTAGTCCTACATGGAGGTGGCCCTGGGGATTGAAACGGGGACCTCCTGCACGCAAAGCAGGTGCTCTCCCAGTGAGCTTCGGCCCTTTTCAAATTTAATCCTGACTCCCCAAATTGCAATATCGAACCGGGACTGGATTCCTGCAGTCCAGGCTTTTGCTGTTATCTGGGTTTTTTTTAAAAAAACTGCCCAGCCGCCACTGAGCAAACCCATCAATCAAATGTAAAATACAATATTAAGAATTTATCTCGCCCCAATGAACTTTTTTTTTTGCTCACGCTAATCGTTTTGTTTTCACTTTGCATTGAACAAATGGATTTCTTGCTGCGACAGGCCAGTTTGCGCAGACATATTGTTACTGTTATTAATATGAGACAGGCGCCATCTCTGTTGTCTTTTCGGCGCCTGCTGAAGACCTTCCCCTTTCAACAAGCCTTTTAAGTAGAGATCTTAACCCAGTCTTACGTCTGTGCTGGAATTATTTCTTAAGATGTTTTTAAAGCTTTAAAAAAAATATACTTTTAAAGATGTTTTGTTGTAATGCATTTTAAAGGGTATTTTTATGTTGTTTTATAGTGTTTTTAGAGCTTTTGTTTGCCGCCCTGGGCTCCTACTGGGAGGAAGGGCGGGATATAAATCTAATAAACAAACAAACAAGTCAATTATTATTAGTACATTTCTATCCCACCTGTCCTCCTTGGCACCCAAACATGGCATACAAACTTGGTTCTCCCCCTCCTGATTTTATCCTCACACAACAACCCCGTGAGGTAGGTTAGACTGAGAGACAGCAATTGGCCCAAGGTTGCCCAGTGAGCTTCATGGCTGAGCGGGGATTCAAACTCTGGTCTGCCAGGTCCCAGTCCGATGCTCTAACTGCTACACCACCGCCGGCTCTGTACACTAGCCTGCTTTTGTCTCTGCTGCCTCCTTTGTCACTCCTGTTGTGTTTACTTCCTCAGCCCTGGATGCAGAATCCCTCGGCGGAGACGAGTGCATAGAAGAGGATGAAGAGGAACTGGAGACGGGCCTTGAGGACCATGAGAGCGTGGGGAAAGCATTCATCCCGGGGGGACGCGGCTGCTGCATCCTGACCCGCCGCGGGATCACGTTGCGTGTGCTTCTCAAAGACGGGCTGATTGAGCCTGGAGAAGGCGTGCTGTCCATTTACTACCTGGTAAGTGGCACTTACAGCTCGGGATGTCCAGTCTCTTGTGGGGTTTGGCAAAGCTGGCTCTCTTGTGTCCCTGTTGTGCAGGGCTGCGTATTCCCCATATCTGCACGCACAACTTCCCGGGTGCCAACAAGTGAGGCCCTGGATGAGGCTCTGGAGAGCTGCTGCCTGTCAGAGCAGACAACACTGTGCTAGGCAGGCTAGTGGCTTGACTTTGTAGAAGGCAGCTCCTCTATTCAGGGCAGCGGCTAAGGACAGGGTGAGCTTTTATGGTCATGAACGAGATTGTTTGTTAGAAACGGCTCAGGAAGGAAAGAATGCAGAGTGTCCAGATTTTTTAAAATTGTGTATTGAAATGCACCCATGTGGTGTAGTAGTTAGAGCATCAGACTGGGGCCCAGGAGACCCGGGTTCAAATCCCCACTCAGCCGTGAAACTCACTGGCTGTCCTTGGGCCAGTCACAGCCCACCTCACAGGGTTGTTATCAGGAATAAATGAGGAGAGGGAGAGCCTCCTGTGGCTTCCAGTGACTGGTTTTCAGAAGCATCGTGCCTCTGATCGTGGTGGCAGCCATCGTGACTAGTAGCCACGGATAGCCTTCATGAATTTGCCGAATACTCTTTGAAAGCCATCCATGTTGGTGGCCTTTGCTGCCTCCTGTGGGAGCCAATTTTAGCTATGAGCCGCATGAAAGAAGTCTTCTCTTTTCCCTGCCTCAAATCTTCCAATGTTCGTTCAGCCTCTTCTCTCTCACCTGCCCCCAGGGAAAGAAGTTCTTGGGTGACCTGCTGACGGACGGCAAGATTGTGTGGCAGGAGACGGGTCAAGTGTTCAACTCACCCAGCGCTTGGGCGACCTACTGTAAAAAGCTCGTCAACCCAGCCAAAAAGTCCGGCTGCGGCTGGGCCTCGGTCAAGTACAAGGGACAGAAGTTAGACCAGTATAAGGCTGTATGGTTGAAGAAGTACCAGCCCAACACCCCCCCTGCAGAGGAGGTGAGCTGCCCAATTTATGTTTCACTGACCTGTTATTATTTACATGGACAGTTTACATACCTCTTATATTGAAAGGAAACAGTTTATGGCGGCGTAAGTTAAAGCACTTTCAATAAACAGCAAATACGAAAATAAATGCCAGGGAATTGCTGCATTCTGTAAAACACAATTAGCAGCTAAATACAGCATCCTTTTCAGTGTCAAAATAAACATTATGCATAAAGATCAGTTACAAACATTCATTAGAATCTCAGTAGACAACTAAACAAAATAACGCTGAGCCATCAGGAATTACAATTGGGCAAAGAAAACAAGTAAAAAGTATAAATGCACGCTTTTCCAATTTGGCAAAAGAAAATCAGCTCACTTCTCAACCACTGTCCATCAGATCAATTGCACCATTGAACAAATCAATCCAATGAAATTCCCACCACCCTTAATTTAACTGCAGCTGGAAATATTTGCTAGTGGAGAGACCAAGGCCAGGTTTATGCACAAGCCAAGTAGCTCAGGGCCTCAAATTTGAGGAGCCTCTAAATAAAACAAAATAAAGGAAACTGGAAAGACAGACTATACTTATTTATTTTATTTTTACTTATTTATTTTATTTTCACTTATTTACTTATTTTATTTTTATGTATTAAATTTATACCTTCCCTTTCTCCCAAAAGGAGCCTAGGGCAGCAAACAAGAAGTGCTAAATACTAAAAAAAAAATCTTAAAAACAAAATACGTTATGACAAAAAAACCCGCAATGGCTACCCAGTTATTTGCCGAATTGTGTTTATAAATCTATGCAAAAATAGCTGTGAAGTAAAAAATCATGAAAGTATTGTCATTTACAGGCATTTCACATGCAAACAGGCTTATTGCAAGATAGATGCATAGTTATAGTTGCATCCTTGCCTATGCAGCAGTATGTACGCAAATATAAAAGTTTATTACTTTCATTTTCATTCATCTGTTAGAATAATACACATTTGTGTGTGTGTGTGTGTAATGCTACGAGGCCTCTTAAACCTGACATAGTTTAGGGCCTCAGCGTGTCTTAATCCGACCCTGGGAGACACAGGTCCTTATTCAGCACCATGAGGGCTAGAATCTTATTTTCTCTTTTAAAGTTTTAAACCAGCAATGGGGAACCTGTGGGCCTCCAGATGTTGCTGGACCCCAACCAGCAATTGCCCTTACTAGTTCAGGATGGTGGGAGTAGTAGTCTGAGCTTTGGCACAAATGAAGCTGGGGTAGAATGGTAGAATTCTAGAGTTGGTAGGAACCCCAGAGGACATCTAGATCATCCCCTTGATCAATCCAGGATCTACAACGTAGGATGCAACTGCAGGATCCTCCCCCAGCAGTCTTTTCAACCATCAAACAGCTGTCAATGTTTATCTGAAACCTGTCCCGCTGTTGTTTCCACCCTTCCGTTCTCATCCTGCTGTCTGGAGCAACGGAGAGCCAGTCTGCTTTGGGTGACATCTCCTGTAGTGTAGGGCAAGGATGCATTGGAGAGATGATAATCTCAGACGGCATTTGTGACTCTTTCCTCCCCCCCCCAGAGTTTGGTGAGCGAAGGGGAAGAAGATGAGCTTGTCGAGGAGGAGGAAGAAGAAGCCAAGCGAGTGAAGACTGCTGTCCCGGAGTCCATGCTAGCAAAGAAATTGGAGGAGAAGAAGCAACAGCAAGCCAAATGCCCTGCAGAACTGCACAGCACAGGTACATCATTACTGCTATGTCTCTGTTGTCTTCCTCTTTCAAAAAGCCTTTTAAGTAGAGACCTTGTCCCAGTCTGCGTCTGTATTGGAATTACATTTTAAGATGTTTTTAAAAGATGTTTTTACATTTTTCAAAAGAAGTTTTGTTTTTAACATTTTTTAAAAATACATTTTGTTTTAAATATGTTTTTGAAGTTGTTTTGAGTGTGTTATTGCTTGTCTTTTGCCGCCCTGGGCTCCTTCTGGGAGGGGTGGCATATTCAGTCAGTTGAAAAAGACGGCTTGTGCGTGACGCTCTACCCACTCGTCAGTATCAGAGGAGGGTTGGGTGGCTGTATGACCTCTTCCCATGTGGGTCCTTACGGGGCTTGTTTGGAACAAAACAGACCTTCTGCATCAGCGTGGCGCCCTCCAGATCTTTTGGATTACAACTCCCATCGATCCTGACCAGCGCAACTAGAGAGAATGCATTTTGCCTCTCCTCTCCTGGTAAAGATAAAATTTCTGCGCTAGCATAGGGCCCTTGCAGTCTCCCTTACATTGAGTCGGACCATTGCTCCATCTAGCTTAGTGTTGTCTGCACTGACTGGCAGAGACATTCCCAGCCCTCCCTGGCGATGCCATTGGGGACTCAACTTAGAACCCCTTCTGCATTCAAAGTAGGTGCTCTGCCACTACCCTATGGCCTAAAAATAAAGTAAGGTTCCAGTCCTCATGGCTCTAGTTAAGGGACTAATTTAAACAGGAACTTAGGAAGTGACAGTAATATACGTGAGTCAGACTGCTGGTCCACTTAGATCAGTGTTGTCTAAATAGACTGGCAGCATTTCTCAGGATTTCAGACAGGGTTATCTCCTGGCCTTCGTGGAGATGCCATTGAGGCTTGAACCTGGGACCTTCTGCATATGCAAAGCAGATGTTCTAACCACTGAGCTTTGGCCCCTTCTGCAGCAGTTTTCCTGCTTAGCTGACCTCTGAATGGCCTGCAGAGGGTTTTTTTCCCATGTTGCATTTGGGACAAGAACTTGGTTAAGATACGTCTGATCTCAAGTTTAATTTCACGTTACTGGTTTTAGTTATAGGTGCCTGTCTGCTTAGAAGGTGTCCACTACTGTTATAGTGGTTAGAGTGTTGTACTAGGACCTGGGAGACCAGGGGTTCGAAACCTCAGCCATGAAGGCCATTGGATGACCTTGGGGGCCAGTCACAGTCTCTCAGCCTAACCTACCTCACAGGGTTGTTGTGAGGATAAAATGGAGAGGGAGGAGAACCATGTATGTACACCACCGTGAGCTCCTTGGAGAAAAGGTGGGGTAGAAATGTAATAATAATAATAATAATAATAATAATAATAATAATAAATGTGCAAACTGGTGTGCTGCAGCAAGAAATCCATTTGTTCATGCAAAGTGAATACAAAATAATTAGCGGCAAGCAAAAAAAAAGTTAACTGGGGTGAGGGAAAGCCTTAGTGTTTTATTTTGCATTTGATGGGTCGATGGCTGGCCGGTTGTTTTTAAACCCCCAGATAAGAGCAAAAGGCTGGACTGCAGGAATCGAGTCCCGGTTCGGTACTGCAGTTTGGGAAGTCGGGATTCTGCCAGGTATTTTTATCCTATATATTACCCTCTCAGCAGCCAGAGCGGCAGTTGTGCTCAAGCATGGGAGTGGGAATTGAGTGCTGCATGCTGACAACTTTGGTGATTATTATTAAAAATAAAAAAAGGTTCTAGTCCTCAAGGCAAAAAACAGACGTGAGAGTGTACGAGTGTGATGGTTTGAGCGGGGAGAAATCAGAGGAGCTAGGGAAAATAGTTTACTGACATGTGCCCCACGCTGTAAAAAAAAAAAAATATTATCTGTGGCTGGGATTCAGAACTATTTCTGCATGCAAACTTTAGACTTGTGTTTCTCGGAGAGGCGTAAAGTTTTTGAAACTGATGGGGTGTTCAAAGGCACAAATTTCCCTCGGACTCTGATAGTGCCTCTTGGAGAACAGAGACGGGAGTGTGTATAACAACTGGCCTACTGTTCAAAGGTAAAATGTACATTTCTTGCTTTGTCCACCCCTGCCTTGTGTCCCCTGGAATGTGGCCCTCTCGCTGAGAAAGGATTTCCCCACCTTTGCAATCGCCGTTCAGAAAAATAGTAATAAAATAAAATAGCACAAATGCATCCAAGCTCGGACGTGTGTCTACAGCAGTACTGTGTAAACAGCTATTCAGAAGCAAGAACTTAAAAAAATGTTGCTCTGTTTAGCAGGCTTCGGAACGGGTTTTCCACAAGCATGAGATGACTCCCCAAATGTATCATTTGCTCATCTTGAAAAGCCTTTTTTTTTAATACAAAAATGCTACTAGTCCTTGTCTGTCTTTAGGAATCCCCACACCTTGGTGGAAGTGACGTCTTTCACAGCCCTTAACAAATTCCAGCCCTTTAACGTCGCAATCTCTAGCAACGTCCTTCTGTTACTGGTACGTACCACTCAGTGAAAAGGAAGCCCAGCCATCCACAGGGCCCACCAGCACATACTTTTTAGGGACACACTCAAACCAAAAGTAGCTGTTCTGTGGCATGATTTGGCGGTGGCCTGTGAGAGGGCCTTCTTGGTGGTGGCTCCCCTGTTTGTGAAATGCCCTCGCTAGTGAAGTGTGTCCATCTCCCTTGCAATTAACCTGTAGGAGAAATTTTAAAACGTTCCTGTTTACCCAGGCAGTTTGAGTACTGAAAGTCCTGTCCCTGGTGACTGAAATTATAAGCTTTTAGGAGTTTTTGAAACTGTTTTAATTTTTTAAAAAACTTTTCAGACCTTTTAATTGTATTGTTTTAGTGTTGATATGTTTGCTACCCTGGAAGGCGAAGGAAGGTGTGGGACAGATCCTTGATAGATAATGATGCCAATCCAAAGGAAGCGCAGGAGAGCTGGCATTGAAATCTTTGCCATTTGGGGAGGGAAATATCCAAGATTGTAAAATCAGGTGGCCAGTGGGGAGCCTGTGCACTTCCAGATATTGTTGGCCTCTAGCTCTCATCCCCCTCTGCAGCCAGCATGTCCCGTGGTCAGGGATGATGGGAGTTAGAGTCCAGCAATACCTTGGGGAGGGGGCCACAGGTAATAGAAGTTTACCGTGGCTCCCGAATATTGGCTAAGCTTGTCAGTTTCTTTTTTCCCCTCGTCTTAGGACTTCCACAGTCACTTAACGAAGAGCGAGGTGGTTGGCTATTTAGGTGGCCGATGGGACATCAACAGCCAGCGTAAGTTCTTTTGGGGTAACCAGAGTGAAATTTGTAAATGTCAATTTTTTTAAAAAAAAATTTGATTACAAGACACTTAAGAAAGTACATTTAAACATAAGATTTGTCTCGACATGTAGATGGCAGATAATGGTGCTGATTGTTATTATTGTTTTATATAGCACCATCAGATACACCTGGCACTGTACTGAAAATAAAACAATGAAAACAAGTCCCTGCCCCAAAAGGTGTACAATCTAAGTAAAATAAAATGAAGACAACAAAGGAAGAGAGGGGAAATTATAAGCGAGGACTTCACATACTCTAAAGTACAGATAATTTTTAAAAACCCTAAGCTGAAATTCCAAAAGCTTTGGAAATAAAGGAAGGTTTTTAAATAAGACTTAAAAGCTGAAATTGAGGGAGCAGCCTGCAAGTGCTCTGAGAGACGATCCCGGGAATGTGGAGCAGCGACAGAAAATGAAGTCAATCTGAAGAGCAGGGACGCAACCTGTTCCACTGGGTCAAAACCTCAGGCAGTGTTGCACATTGAATCTCCCGTGTCTGAAACCCTGCAAACCTGCTGCCGGTCAGAGTAAAAACTAGATTAGACCCATGCCCTGACTAGATATAGGGCAGCTTGCTATGGCCCTAAACCCTTGGAGGAGAGAGTTAGCTAGGGCAGCTAAATAGAGCCTCCATTTTCAAAGGCAGTCTATCTCACAGTGCCAACCACCTAATGTTTAAAAAGCAGGAAAGGCTTTCTTAGCCAACCCTTTCTCAGCCAGTGACCCTTTCACTTCTCTTTCAGTGTTAACCGTGCTGAGGGCATTTCCGTGCCGATCGCGCCTTGGAGATGTCGAATTAGCAGCTGCTGTGGAAGAAGAGGTAAAAAGAGTATGGAGGCAGCCTTGCAGGATGGGCGTGCGAGGGGGGAGTTGGAGGAGTTAGCACAGTGTCTGCCCTGGGGATCATTAGTGGACTGCTAACTCGGCTCTTGCAGAGTCCCGACACAACAGTAATAATTTTATTTTACAACATTTATATATCTCTCAATTGTAGAAAACCTCTAAGCAGCTTACAAAAAGCATTAAAATTATATTGAAAAATTATGTAGATAGAATAGGGAGTAGAAAAAGAGGAAGGCCAAACAAAAGATGGATGGATTCCGTAAAGGAAACCACAGACCAGAACTGACAAGATCTGAACAGGGTGGTTCATGACAGATATATATATATATAAATGATCAAGCAGACCCCCTCCAACTGTTTTAACGTAAGATGATTGTCTTCTCCCCGACAGATCTGCCAACACCTCTTTATGCGTGGGCTGTCCCTGGTGGGCTGGTACCACAGCCACCCTTTTAGCCACGCCCTCCCATCTCTGCAGGACATTGACACTCAAATGGATTACCAGCTGAAGCTCCAGGGAACCAGCAACAGTTTTCAGCCTTGCTTGGCTCTCATCTGCGGTAAGCTGGAAAGGTAGCTTATTTCTAAAAGGAAAAAAAAATCCTGCTGTCTTTGCAACCATGAGGACTAGAAACTTGTAGGCACTTCTTCCAGTGTTTCTCCTTTTTGGATTGCTTGAACTCTGAAGCTATAGAGAACCAACCACCATTTTCTGAGTAATCTGTGGCAACAGCACCCTCTATTGGGGGGGCACATGGAAATGGAGTGACCAGGTATCAAAAGATAATCCTGGGAACTGTAGCTTGTATCAGGGTGTTGAGAGTTGTCAGGAGATCCCCTCTTCCCCTCACAGAGCTACACTTCCCAGAGTTCCCTGGGAAGAGGGACTGACTGTTAAACCACCCTGGGAATTGCAGCTCTGCGAGAGGAATACGGGTCTTTGAATAACTCTCAGCACCCTGAACAAACTACAGTTCCCAGGATTCTTTGGGGGAGGCCACGTCTGTTTAAAGTGGCATGATGCCACTGTAACTGTATACGTGTAGATGGGGCCCCTAATGGCAGAGAGGCAAGGGTGTACCAGTTACCCATTTCAGGCACGGAAATTGTTTGGATGGACCTTGGTTATTTATCAGACCTCTCTCCTCTTGCCTGCTCAGGTCCTTATTTCCACGGCAACCAGGGTGTGGAGTCTAAGATTGCGCCCTTCTGGGTCATGCCCCCTCCAGAGGTACGTTCTGCAACGCCCCATAAAGGGGCTCTTCAGGAGAACGGATAGAGAGCCAGTGTGGTGTAGTGGTTAGAGTGCTGTACTACGACCTGGGAGACCAGAGTTTGAATCCCCACCCAGCCACAAAGCTCCCTGGGTGACCTTGGGCCAGTCACTGCCTCTCAGTCTCAGAGGGAGGCCATGGTAAACCCCCTCTGAATACCGCTTACCACGAAAACCCTCTTCATAGGGATCAACTTGAAGGCAGTATATTTCCATTTTCAAAGCATTTTAAACGTTGCCACAAGAGGGCACACTTTCGCTGCCTTGGCATGTTTTTTAGCCTCCTAAAGTTTTAAAAGTTGATGCCACAGGAGGGTGCCCTTTAGCTGCCTTGGCATGTTTTCTAGCCCCCCCCAATTAATACCGCTTACCATGAAAACCCTATTCATAGGGTCGCCGTAAGTCAGGATCGACTTGGAGGCAGTCCATTTACATTTTCAGGAGAACGGAGAAAGGAAGGCACCTTATCCCGAAGGAAACCATCACTGCCAGCCGCTCTCCACAGTTTCAGACCAGGAGTCTGTATTCCAGCCTTATCTGGGAGATGTTGGGAATTGAACCCAGGACCATTTGCATGCAAAGTGGGTGCTCTGCCACTTTGCTATAGCCCTTCCCCCTGAAAATAAGGCCCCAGTCCTCATGGCTCTGAATAAAAAGGGACTAATTTAAATTGGAATATAGGAAGCTCTTATGCTGAGACAGACTGAGGGCTGTCTGCAGCAGCACTCTGGGATTTCAGACTGGGGGACATTCCCAACCCTAACACTGGAGATGTCGGGGATTGAACCTGGGAGCTTCTGTGTGCAAATCTCTACCCACTGAGTGATGACCCTTTCCTAATATAACCTAAGAATCACCTAGAACAGGTAGGCCATCCCAGTAGCTCTGAGCGGAAGGGGGGGGGTCTCCTACCAACTTTCTGCACCCTTTTACAAACGACAGGTCCCAGGGTTCTTTGGGGGAAACTGTCGCTGTTTAAAGTGACATGACGCTGCTTTAAATGCAGAGTGTGGAGGGGTGCCAGTGTGTTGTGTTTTAAGGTGGTTCAAGGTCCATGCACTTCCATCCGAGCACCACTGGAGGGTGGACAAGTCCTCAATGTGTTCCTGATAGGAATTTGAGGGCGGGGGAAAAAAAAGGTCTTGAAGCTGTTACATGTTTCACATTTTTCTTTTTCTTCGATCAGCAAAGACCATACGACTATGGCATCCCCATTGAAGTGGAGCTCACCTATGTCCAAGACGGATTTTTAACCAACGACGTTCTCCATGAGATGGTAACTTTTGCTTTTCCGAATTTTGCATCCGCTTGCGGAGCGAGCGTCGGATTGCATTATCAAAATGCACTTTGTCTCCAAATGCAAGGCTGTGATGCTCTAAAGGCAGGGCACTATTCACAACAGGATTCGTGGTGAGGGCAAAGCAACATCTTTATTTGATCCCACGGGCATTCAGAATGCCAGCTTTGACGTCACACTGCAGTCTTCCTTAAGCTAGTTTTTGTTTTTTTAAAAAATGTGCATGTTGTTAAGAACATAAGAAGAGCCTGCTGGATCAGGCCAGTGGCCCATCTAGTCCAGCATCCTGTTCTCACAGTGGCCAACCAGGTGCCTGGGGGAAGCCCGCAAGCAGGACCCGAGTGCAAGCTCTCCCCTCCTGAGGCTTCCAGCAACTGGCTTTCAGAAGCATACTGCCTCTGAAGATAGGAGATAGGAGATGATTTCCTCTTTAGGGAAGGTTAATCTGCACATTCTCCACAAGGTCTGGGGAGTGTGCACAATAGCCGGCTTTTATGCAGATTAACCGCTCAATTTACATTCAATTCACAATTCAGTTTTCACTCAATTTACATTCCCCTTAACATATATAACATTTACACGTAGTTCTTCCCTCCTGAGACACTTGAGTCAGCTAACATGGAACCTCCCCATTTTATCCTCATGACAACCCTGCAAGTTAGGCAGAGTGTGTGACTCCTGCTGCCTTTTATTCTCTAGATGCTCCTGGTGGAGTTCTACAAAGGAGCACCCGACGTCGTGAAGTTTCAAGAGATGTGGAGCCAGGAGCAGACCTATTTGGATAAACTCAAGGTAAGGAAAAACAGAGGGACTGGGTGGTGGGCAACAGACTTCCAAATTTTGCTGTGAGCCACTTTTTGTGAGGTTTTTTTTTTAAAAAAATAGCAAATTCTTGCAGAAATGTGGAGAACTTAATCCCAGCCATTTCAAGTCCTGCACTGAGCAGGGGGGTGGACCTGATGGCCTTATAGGCCCCTTCCAACTCTACTCTTCTACGATTGCTTCGGAGAGAAATGGGCAGGTCCTTCTGTTCCTACAGGTTTCCCACTTGGAGTTAATGGCTCTAATTTTTGTTGGGCTGTATAGCAACCCCTATAAGACCCAGAACCGTACAGTGAAGGCGTTTCACCCTTCCTCTGCTGAAGCCCAGCTGAAATCCCTTCCCCACCCAAGGTACTAACAGATCCAAGAAGGAAACTGTTGTGTTGACATCTGTGGAAGTTTCCTTTCCTGAATGAATGGCAGTATTAATTCAGTATTAATTTACAAAGCCCTGAACAGTTTGGGTCCAGGGTAACTTAGGGACTGGCTGAAGCCTCATATCCCAGCTCGATAACTGAGGAGCGGTGCTGATTGTCCCCCGAGTTGGTGAGGCTCGTTTAACATCGACACGAAATCGAGCGTTCAGAGTCATTGGCTCACCTCTCTGCAACACTCTGCCAACAGAGATTCAGCAGGCGCCTTCTGCTTTAACCTATAAACACCTGCTGAAAACCCCCGTTAACACCAGGCTTAGGTGGGCAGTTAAGATGCTGCCTTTGCACACCGTCTGTGAAAAACACTTTGCTGTTTGAATTCTCTGGAATTCTAATTATAAAACCGTAACATACAAGATAAGAAATAAAAAGCAGCCACAAAAATTCAATTAAAAACCATACAGCATCCGTATCGTGCAGAACATAGCAATGGCTGTGACGGACAGAAAAGATAGGATCATGAAGGGGTCTGCCAAGATCCTCAGTCCTTTTCGAGCAGTCTGTGTGTGGGGGGGGGAAATGGTTAGGAACCACTGCTCTAAGGCGCCAGCCTGCACTGGTTTTGCGGGTGGATGGGTTTCACCAGGACCGCAGCAGGAAAAGACTGCACTGCCTTTGCATTCCCAAATCCTGCTTGCAGTCGTGAGGGGTCAGAGGAGCAATTTACATGTACAGGCCTATGTGCATTAAGGTGCAATAATGCTGGGAAAAACAGAAGGGAGCAGAAAAAGAGGAAGGCCAAACAAGAGACGGATTGATTCCATTAAGGAAGCCACAGACCTGAACTTGCAAGATCTGAACAGGGAGGCTCATGACAGATGCTCTTGGAGGTGGCTGATTCTTAGGGTCGCCATAAATCGTGATTGACTTGAAGGCACATAACATCAACAAATGTGCATTTAGCACAATGATGGGACGTATTCTCTCCTTGCAGGGCTCCTTGGCTTCCAGAACGCCGAAGGACCAAGGGTTCGGACACATCCTGGAACAAGTGTACAGCGTCCTCAAACACAACAGCTAAAAACAGCAGGAGAAACTCTTAAAGGAACTGTCACTTTCACATTCTGGACAGGCATTTGCGGGAGAAGCTTCTCCCGGCCCCCGTACTCAGATCTGTGGGTGGAGGGGGCAACGGAGGCTGTGTGTGTGTGTGTTTTAAGACACATAGTTTTCATGAATCAAAAGGCAGGTGTGGGGAAACTGTGGCCCTCCGGACATTGCAGAACTGCAGCTCACATCACCCCACCCTGAATGAAAATCCTACATTTTGTTAATCCTAGTGTAGGAGACCTTTGGCCCCTCCAGATGTTCCTGAAATACAGCTCTCATCCAGTCCTGGCAAGCATGACCCAACGGCCTGGGGTGACGGGGGCTGTAGTTCAGCAGCATCTGGAAGGGCGACGGTTCCCCCGCACCTGGTCTACGGGGCCACAGGCTCCTCGCTCCTCTTCTACATACTAGCAAGGTCTGTGTGCATGTGAGAAGTCACACAAAAAATACCCTCCACTTCCAAACATTTAATACTTTTTTTTATTTCAAGGATACAAGGTTTTTCTTTTATTATTCCAAAACAGAAGGGGGAAGCAGGGAGTAACGGCAAACCCATGAACAAGAACAAAGTAAGGGTTTTCCCCCCCACCCCCAAAATAAAACTGCCCAGACTAAGTTAGGGGGGGAGAGAGAGAGACTTGCTTCACTCCAACGGAACAGGCGCCAGACCATACACTCTGGCATGACACAGCTACATATCAGGAAGCCGGTATTTACAAAAGCCCTCCCTCCAGCAAGAAAGTAGTATGTCTGTGGTTTGCTCCTCCTATGGTCCTGAGAAATATTGGAGGTTTGCGGCCGGGGGTCCAAAACAGCTGCATCCAGCTGCAACGACCCTCTCTCTTTCTCACACGCACACACACACAAGATCAGGTTTGCAACCCAAACGTTATTGGTTCTTTGTGAATGTACTGTGTGCGTGTGTGTTGGGGAGGGGGGATAAGAGGTTCAGAACAGGCGGACCATCAAACCTTAGGAGTCACGTCAGGGATCGAATAGACGAGAGAGCTACCATGTGAACGTGTCTGGGGTTTTGCTTTTTAAAAGGGAGTTTTGCAACAATATCTAAAGATACTGAGCAAAGGGCAAGGTTGATAAAAAAATTGAAGCGGCCTGTAGGAGAGAGATGATTACAGGAAAAATCCCCCCCTCGCTCTCCCCCCCCCAAACATCCCAAAGACTTGCTGGGCGAGGAGGGGCCATTAACTACAAATAAGTTGAGTCAAGATATATCTATATAAATAGTACGTGTACAGAAAATACTTTGGGGGTGTGACAACTGGAAAGAAAGGAACTGTGGTACTGTAGCAAAAAAAAAAAAGTGGGTATTTCTGAGAATCATACCTTGCCCTCCATTGGTAAAAACTGGGAGGGAGGAATTTTTGGGACGTGAGGGGGAAGAGAAGCAAATTGCAAGACTGTCGTGCATACAGCCCCCACCAGCAAAAAAAGAAAGTAAAAGCCAATTGAACCTTGCAGTGTTTCGTCCCTCTGCCTGCAGTGGGAGAATGTAATGACATTAGTTTTTTTTTTTTTTGGGGGGGGGAGGCAGAATTATTGAAAGGGTTCGTAGACTGTCTGAAGTATTCCCACTGAAAATCAAGCCCTCTACAGATCTCCCATGCCTGGTGCATACGGCTGCATTTGGAAGAAAAGAACAGATTTAGTTACCTCTAGAAAGAGAAAAAATTGGGGTGGGGCAGAGGTGAGGATTTAAGCCACACAGCTAGTCTGCTCGGTCTAAGCTGGCACTGGGTTCAAACCCCATGTGGAACATTCAACATTGAATGGGGGCAGAAAGAATTAGAGCCATGTCTTGTCACTGTTTTGAGGGATGTGTGCAAGTTGCAACTAGAAGTAGATGAGAAATCATCTGTTTGCAGCCCCCACCAAAAAGAAAATCCCGGCAACGTTGCAAGATATCGCCCCAGCAACACAAAAATGAGCTGCGACAGTCTGCCAACGTCCAGACTAGCAGGACAAATTGTGAATCTTGGACTTCTGCCACCAAACTGCGTTTTTTGGGGGGAGGGAGGTAGTTCTGAATTGTATTTGTTAAAAAAAATCCCTGTCTGTAGAAAGCTTGCACATCAGGGAGTGGGGGGGAAAAAGATGACAGGAGCCTGTCCCTCGTGCCCTCCTTTCTCTATATATCAAAAAAGATACCTCCATGATCACTCCCGTTTTGCAATCTGCAGTCGCCTGCTTGATGGCATGAAACCGGGCACAAAACAGCCCCCCCTCCCTGGCTGTCAGCCAGTCACGGTGGGCCAGTTGTAGCCAAACCATGCGGGTCTGGGGGAGCGGAGGTATGCATCAGGAGCTCTTGCATTCCTCTCAGGAAAAAGCTAAACGGGGCAGGAGAGGCACTGCCCAGTGCTGGCGCACAGGCAGCATGTCTGAGTTCTCCTCCCAAGCCAAAACTTTAGGACACTCCCCCAGTATGGGGTGCAGAAAAACTGAGCTGGAGACGGGGGGGGAGAGAAGGACCACCTCTCCCCCCAAAGATTGCTTAATTAAACAAAAGAAGTCCTTTCGTTGCTAAATGGTGCAAGTGAGAAAGATTGCTGAGTTGTACCTAAACGGGTGATACCTTCTCAGAGTCAAACCCGATTTAACGGACCCACGCCAGACTTGCGCGCTGATTTCAATGGGTCTGTTTGGAGGTAGACCAGCATTGCGCACAACACTCTGGTAGTGTTTAATAGAAGCCAGGCAGGCGGCCGCTATTCCTGCTGAGCTGTGCTTCCTGTGTGCATGTACAAGTGTGTGCTCTCTCAGACACTCACTCCCTGGCTCAAAAGGGCTGGTCTCCAGGCCAGCCCAGTGATACCTGCCCCCCCTTCACAAACCCACAAGGAAGACAGCTCAGAGAATCACAGTAGCGTGCTCCCCAAATCCCCCCCATCTCCAGGCAGCATGCTTCACACCCATAAGAGCTTGATCCCCTACCATAAAATGGGACACTTAACAGTGTACAAAAGCACACACACACACCCCTCCCCAATTTGGCTCAAGATGTCTTTAACTCAAGCACTAGAAGAGAACCGGGTGGGTAGGTAGGGAGAGAGGTGGGAGAGGAGACGGGGTTCAGTTCCAGGCCCCCTTTGTGCTCTGCCTTCCCTCCCAATGGGCTTGGCTCTCCTGCTCCACATTGCTGGTACGATCACACTTTTCCCCAATGTAAAACGGTTCCCACTCATCGGATGGGGAATTAGTGTTTGGTATATCACATGGAATGTAAGGGGGGGCGGTAAAAGAAGCAATCCCTCCCCTCCACCTCTCTTTTTTCACTCCCTCTTGGCTTGCATCAACAAGTGTGTATGTGAGACGAGGAATGCAGAGGGAAGGGAGAAGAGGTCAAAATAACAATAAAAGAGGCCACCTGGGAGGGAAGCTGAGAGAGGGAGGTGGGCAGGCGGAGGCCCTTTCACTGAGGTAGCGGGACCAGCACTTCCACGTAGTTGAGGGGGAAGAAGCCCGACTGGCCGTTGATCATGCCCTCATACCAGTTCTCATCGATCTGATTGGTCAGGGTGATGATGTCGCCTTCCTTGAAGCCCAGCTCGCCGTCATTCTCCGGCTCGAAGTCATACAAGGCCTTGCAACAGGGCTGGTCCAAGTGAGCTGCCGAGGAATTCAAAGGGGATTTTTTTTTTTGGGTGGGGAGAGAATGGATGTTAGGGAGAGGGCGCATTGCATCTTCTTTGACCACCTTCCCCCTCCGCATGATGGGTCACTTTTCCCCCCACCCCCCTAACCGTCCCCATGAAGTGAAGACGGTTCCCAGAAGCGATCAGGGTTATTGGCCACTGCGTTGTACAAGCAGTATCATACCGCTTTATTTTATTTATTTATTAAAATATTTGTAAGCCACTCTTTTCATTAAAAAAAGAATACATCAAGGCGGCGTTATAGCGTATAAAAACGTGACAGAATGAATAAACCAATTCAAAACTTCGTTCAAAACAGTAATAGCAGAATCTGTTAAGTGCTGCATTGGTTGGAAAAGAAAATTCATACAACAAGGCCTGTTTAAAAAGTTCAGATTTCAGGCGATGCCTGGAAGAAAGAAAGCGATGGCTGCTGCTGTCAGCCGTGGCTTACCCACCCGACCCGACCCCACGACTCCTGGGAACTGTGGCCTGTGAAGGGTGCTAAGGATTGTGAGCCGACTACAATTCCCAGAGCTTGGGACCTTCTGCAAGCCTTTTCGCTTGGTAAGAGAGAGAAGCTGCCGTCTACCCGGTGAGACTACTGGTCCTTCTAGCTGCATCATCTCTACTCTGACTGGCAGCAGCTCTCTGTTGTGGTCTCAGGCAAAAAAAACACTTGCCTCCCAATCTTTTGAATGCCAAGGACGGAACTCGGGAATTTCTGCATGGAAGAGCAAACAGGCGCTCTTAGAGGTGGGCTCGCCCCCACCCTGCTTGGCTTCCGAGATTTCAGCATTTCCTTCCACAGCCATAAGGACTAGGAACTTGGTTTCCAAAAGGAAGAGTTCTGCAGCTAGTACTAAAACCCACACGTGCAGTGAGTTACTTGCAAAGATTCAAACCAGACAGAATACAGCCCCAAGTGAGAGATCATGTTTGGGGGTGTGTGTGTGATGTCAGTCTCAAGACAGGAACATCAGCAACAGTTAGATGAGGCAAAAGAACAGAGGAAGGAAGCAGAAGCGTCAAGTTCCATGCAGGGGGTGGCGGCGGCGGAGAAGGAGGCAGGGTTGGGAACTCACAAAAAGTCCTGCTGGGGGTCCGGGATGTTTTTTCGGATCGAAAAGAGGAAGAAGCTGCTTCCAAAATGGAAAAAAACAAAAAGAACAGACATGCTTACAAACACCCATGAACATTTCATACAAGTGTCTTCGCGAGACATGAAAAACAAGTTAGGGGAGTGGGTTGGGAGGTCCATTAGTGAGGAGGCATAAGGGGGGGGACATTTAAAATTAAAACACTGGGGCAGCGATGGAAACAGGACAGCCACAGAAACAAGGGGTTACAGGATGCGAGACCTCTTCTTTCCATACACCCCCCCCCCAGCTTGCAACAGGATGGAGGAGGTGGTCACGGCTGCATGGGAAGTCTTGCAAGGGGGGATTGGACACAGGCATCCTGGCACGGGTCCAAAGAAGCTGTGGGGGCAGGCCATCCCTCTTCCTCGCCCCCCCACCCATTGTTTCAGGCCAAACAGGATTGTCCTGCAGGAGAGCAACTCCCTCCGGTTACTAGAAGTAGGTTTATTTTGCACTATCCTCGCTTTGCAATTTAAAAACCACGGCAATATCTAAGAACAGGCCCCTTTTCCCCCTGGAAACTTGCAGCAATCTGAATGACCCCCCCCCAAAAAAAGGGTAAAAAGGCACCAGCATGATCACAGATCCCCTTTGTGAAGGGAACAGCCGGGGTCCCGCTCACAGCTTTGGATCGCTGGCATACCAGCCCGTTGCTCTCATTTTTGTGTGCTGCCCTGGGCTCCTTCTAGGAGGAAATTTAATAAATAATAATGAGGACCCCCCCCCAACCCTTGCATGACCCCAACCCTACATCCAGATCGGCTGAATTTTCAACCCTACTTCTCAGCCAAAAATGGCCTTCCAAGTGTGGCTGAAAACCAATTAAAATGACAGACAAAAAATGGTAGATTTGAGGGGCAGGGGTCCTAGAATCTTGGTCCAGGCACGATGGAAGACGGGGGTCACGCTAGCTGCTCCCCGCCTCCATCCAATGACCCTTCATTTATTTACTTTATTATTAAATTGAATTTATATCCCACCCTTCCTCCCAAAGAACCCTGGGAACTGTAGTTTGTTAAGGGTGCTGAGAGCTGTTGGAGATTCCTCTATCCCCCTCACAGAGCTACAATTCCTAGAGGGGTTTAAGAGTCAGCCCCTATTCCCAGGGAAACTCTGGGAACTGTAGCTCAGAGATGGGAACAACAACTCTCAGCGCCCTTCACAAACTACAGTTCCCAGGATTTTTTACGGCGGAGCCCCTATTCCCCTCACAGAGCTAGAATTCCCAGAGCCAACTGATTGTTAAACCACTCTGGGAATTGTAGCTCTGTGAGATAGCAAAAAGGAGGTCTGCTAGCAGCTCACCAGCTGGACAGCCACCCGCCGGGGATGCTTTGAGTTTGATTCCCGCATTGAGCAACAAGGGGGTTGATGGCCTTATCGGCCCCTTCCAACTCTGTGATTCTATTGGCTATGTCAGAGGCAGGGGCGGGGAGGTTTGGCCCTCCAGACGTTGCTGAACTACAACTCCCATCGGCCTCGTCGGGCATGGCCATCAAGCAGGAACGATGGGAGGTGTAGTCCAGCAATACTCAGAGGGCCACGCTGAGCATTCCTTTCCTATGCATTTTGGGCCTCATTTGAAACTATCTGCCTGTCTTGCCTCTGGCATCCCAGAATGTCTCCAGCCGGCCGCTTACCCTCCCAAGCGTCTCGGCTCCAGACGGGAGTGCTCCTGACCCGGCCCTTACCTGAGACTTTGGGGGCAGGGTTGCAGGAAAAGCCGCCGTTGGACTGGTCGCTCTCTCCAAACTCATAGGATTCTCTGGGCTTTGGTTTATACTCTCGCTTGGGGCGCGAGGAAGTCTCCCTCACTCTGGGGACAGGAAGGAGATTCGTCAACTCGCAGGCGAATTCAACAGACTTTCAAATACGTTCAGTGAGGAAGAGAAGCTCCCCCAATTAGAAAAAACAACCCTGACATACTAAAAAGAAAACACTAAAAAAAAAATAAATACAAAGACACCACCTTTGGTTAAAGTAATTTCATTTTAAAATCAACTATATGCTGACTTTTAATCCTGCTCTCTGCACGGGTCTCCTTCGCCAGCGTCTTTCCCTCGCAGCAGACGTGCACCAAGTGGGGCTGACCGTCAGCTGATTGACGGGGGTGTGCGGCTTGGGGGAAATGGCCTTACGGGCCAAAACTCAGAGACTGAGATGGGCCCGAGGGCCGGAGGTTCCCCACACCCGCAATAAGGGGGAAATGGCAAGGAAGCAGATTGTGGCTGAACAGTAAGAGCTGCTCAAGAGGGGGAACAGGCGGCTTTGGCAGTGGTGGACTCCTCCTCCGCTGAAGGGATGCTGCAGTTACATCTAGAGAGGTGAAGGCCTGGAAAAACTGGGAAAAACAACAACCACCGCTTTCTCCCTCTTTTCTCTGAAGCCTTTTTGTTTTTTGGAAAAAAGGGATTTTTTTTTTAAAAAAAAATTGGAACATTTTCCCTGCAAAGTTTTCTCATTCCCCCCGCCAGGCCTTCACACCTCTAGATACACCCTTCATTTCACAGAGCAGGGAGGGGGGTTGGACTAGATGACCTCCCAACTCTACGATTATGTACTGCCTGCCAAATCGTGCATTCTGCAGCATGACAGTGACATTTTATGTCATTTTTCCCACGCAGAGAACCACACACACACACGAATTACCTGCGCTTGAGTTTATCTGCGAGCTCATCGAGGATCTGCACGGCTTGCCTGTGATAATCCAGCTGAGCGTCTACTAGTGCCGACAGCTGGCTGACTTGCTCAATCTGCAATAAAAAAACCCACGAAAGATGCTGTTTAAAAAAATAATTCTTGCGGATACAATCACATGAGCGTGTGATCTAGCGCACAGAGAATATGTGCCTGGGCCTGGGTTCAAATCATACTCTTACCAAGGACATTCAGTGACTTGGGGACAAGTCATGATCTCTCTGGCCACATTCACACTGTACATTCATTCCACTTTAAGCTGCCATGGCTTGCCCCAAAGAATCCTGGGAAGCGTAGTCTGTTTAGGGTGCTCAGAGTTGTTAGGAGACCCCTATTCTCCTCAGAGAGCTACAATTGTCAGTCCCTTTCCCCACTGAACTCTGGGAATTGTAGCTCTATGAGGAGAACAGGAGCCTCCTAACAACTCTTGGCACCCTTCACAAACTACACTTCCCAGGATTCTTTGGGGGAAGCCATGGTGGAATAATAGTGGAATAAATGTGCAGTGTGAAGGTGGACTCCCTCAGCCTAAGCTCACCACTGGTAAAAATGAGAAAGAAGGAGCAGCCTACCTCGCAGGTCCGTCGCAAGGGCGAAAAGCACCAAGTGGGAAGAGTGCTGTTGCAACTGGCTTTCCACTGATCATCCGGTTGGCCACGGTGGGAACAGGATGCCCCCTCTGGCCTGATCCAGTAGCCAGGCTCCTCTTGTGTTCTAACGTAGCCAAACCGGTGCCCCTCCAGATGTTTTGAAAGTAAGATCATAAGAGCCTGGCTGCTGGATCGGGCCAGTGGCCCTTCTAGTCCAGCAACCTGTCCTCGTAGTGGCCAGCTAGAAGCTTCTTCTGGGAAGCCCACAAGCAGGACTTGAGCGCAACTCCTCTTGCCTGCGGTTTCCAGCGACTGGGATTGGGAAGCATCCTGCCTCCGGCCAAGGAGGAACAGCATAGCCATCATGGCTTGTAGTAGCCAGTGATAACCTTTGTTGTTGCTATATGCCTTATTTATTTATTTAATTTATTAGTCGCCCATCTGGCTGGTTGTCCAGCCACTCTGGGCGACGTACAAGATAAAAAACAATACATTAAAACGTTAAAATTTAAAACCATAACAGTAAAAACCTAACCCATCCCAAAGGCCTGCCTGAAGAGCCAGGTCTTCAAGGCCCGGCGGAAGCTTATCATAGAAGGGGCATGGCGGAGATCATTTGGGAGAGAGTTCCACAGGGTGGGGGCCACTATTGAAAAAGCCCTCTCTCTAGTCCTCACCAGTCTAGCTGTTTTAACCGGTGGGATCGAGAGAAGGTCTTCTGAGGCTGATCTTGTTGAGCGGCATCCCTGACGATGCTGGAGGCGCTCCTTCAGATAGACTGGGCTAAAACCGTATAGGGTTTTAAAGGTCAAAACCAACACCTTGAATTGGGCCCGGTAAACAACCGGTAGCCAGTGCAACTCCTTCAGCACTGGAGTGATGTGATCTTGCCGGCGGCTGCCTTTAATCAGACGAGCCGCCGCATTCTGTACCAGTTGCAGCTTCCGGAGCGTTTTCAAGGGTAACCCCACGTAGAGCGCATTACAGTAGTCTAGGCGAGAGGTGACCAGGGCATGTACTACCGGTGGGAGCAGATGGTTGGGAAGGTAGGGGCGCAGCCTTCACATTGATTATGACTTATGGCGACCCTATGAATCTTTTTTGGCTATATATTCATAGGGTTTTCACGGTAAGAGCAGAGCTTGGAAAAGTTACTTTAATTGAACTACAACTCCCATCAGCCCCAGCCAGCATGGCCACTGGATTGGGCTGATGGGAGTTGTAGTTCAAAAAAGTAACGTTTCCAAGCTCTGGGTAAGAGGTATTCAGAGGCGGTGTACCATTGCCTTCCTCTAAGCCAACGGCACCCTGTGTTCCCAGGCAGTCTCCCATCCAAGAACTAGCTAAGCCTGACCCTGCTTAGCTTCTGAGATCAGGCGTGTTCAGGGCAGTATGGCCGTAGACTGATAACCTTATCCTCCATATATTTATCTATGCATCTTTTAAAGCCATTGTATGGGAGCAGACAGGAGTTGTAGTCCAAAAAAATCTGGTTGGCGAAGGCTGTTGGGAACATGTTGAGAAATTTACTGTTTCGTTTAATTCTTTTTAAAAAAATCCCTACATTTCCTGGATGGAAGGCTGCTGCTGTTGCTTTAGGCGCTCAGCCCCCCACGGACACACTCACGTCTGTCTCCAAGAGGTTGTGCATGCTTGTCTCTGCCACTTCCTTGGACTCCTCAAACTTCTCCAGGGCTTGACGAAGCTCCTCGTCCGGGATCTTCCCCTGCCGCTTCTTCTTGTAGTCGAAGTCCAGGCGCCGGCCCTCCAGCTTCTTCAGATGGTGCTGGGAGATGAGGAAACAGGGGTGAGGGGCCACAGAGATGGAGAGGAAGGAAAAAAGTGAATCTGCCCCCACCCCTCCAAAAAAAGCATAAACAGGGATGCTTTGGGTATGAACCCTGCCCAAATCCATAAGGATATTCACAGGGCGTGTAGTGCATGAATAAAGGCTCGTCTAGAAGACCTCCAAAGGTCCCATCTGCACTGTATGCTTAAAGCAGCATCAGACCACTTTAAACAGCTGTGGCTTCTCCCCCCCTGCCCCCCCCCCGAATACTGGGAACCATAGTTTGCTAAGGGTGCTGAGAGTTCTTGGGAAACCCCTCCTGCTCCTCTCCACAGGGCTACCGCTTCCAGAGCGGTTTTTAACAATCCATCCTTCTTCCCAGTAAACTCTATCCAAACTAGCTTTTTATTCAGGACCACTGAGGACCAGAATCTGTCTTTAGATCTGAGGGCTGTAGCTCAAGCAGCAGAGCATCTGCTCTGAATTCAGAAGACCCCAAGTTCAACCCCTGGAAGCATCTCCAGGTACGGCTGGGAACGTCTCCTTGCCTGAAACCCTGGCGAGCTGCTGAAAGTCGGCATACACGATGCGGACCTAGGCCGGACGACGGTCTTCCTAACCAAGGAGCCTCCCTCGTGGTTTACCTGGATCTCTTTCAAGTCCTTGTCGCACAGGTTCTGAAGTGGGTCGATGAAGTTCTGTTTGACTTCGATATCCAGAGAGTCCTTCACTTCGGCCAGGCGCTTCATAGACTCGCCCGCGTCAAGGAGCGCATCGCCTGCGAGCGTGAGGGAAAGGAGAGAACATTGCCGGGGGCGGGGAGGAAGGAAGAGACAAGATAGCTGGTTAAAGGAAATAACAATAATAAAAAAAGTCTGGGGGGGGGAACTTCACACAAAGCATTCCTGGCAAAGGGTTCCTCCCCCCAGGGAGGAGTTGGAAAAACCACCATGGTTATGCTGTGCCTTGGAGGGAGCATGCTTCTGAATACCAGCTGCTTAAAACCGCAGGAGGAGAGATCCAGCAGGGCGCTTATGTTCTGGTGCAGTGAAGAAACAAGGCAGGCTAGGCATTTCAGCACCACCGATAGCTCTTAGCAAGCAAGTGGCTCCATAAGAACATCAGAAGAGCCTGCTGGATCAGGCCAGTGGCCCATCTAGTCCAGCATTCTGTTCTCACAGTGGCCAACCAGGTGCCTGGGGGAAGCCCGCAAGCAGGACCCGAGTGCAAGAACACTCTCCCCTCCTGAGGCTTCCGGCAACTGGTTTTCAGAAGCATGCTGCCTCTGACTAGGGTGGCAGAGCACAGCCATCATGGCTAGTAGCCATTGATAGCCCTGTCCTCCATGAATTTGTCTAATCTTCTTTTAAAGCCATCCAAGCTGGTGGCCATTACTGCATCTTGTGGGAGCAAATTCCATAGTTTAACTATGCGCTGAGTAAAGAAGTACTTCCTTTTGTCTGTCCTGAATCTTCCAACATTCAGCTTCTTTGAATGTCCACGAGTTCTAGTATTATGAGAGAGGGAGAAGAACTTTTCTCTATCCACTTTCTCAATGCCATGCATAATTTTATACACTTCTATCATGTCTCCTCTGACCCGCCTTTTCTCTAAACTAAAAAGCCCCAAATGCTGCAACCTTTCCTCATAAGGGAGTCACTCCATCCCCTTGATCATTCTGGTTGCCCTCTTCTGAACCTTTTCCAACTCTATAATATCCTTTTTGAGATGAGACGACCAGAACTGTACACAGTATTCCAAATGCGGCAGCACCATAGATTTATACAACGGCATTATGATATCGGCTGTTTTATTTTCAATACCTTTCCTAATTATCACTAGCATGGAATTTGCCTTTTTCACAGCTGCTGCACACTGGGTCGACATTTTCATCGTTGTGTCCACTACAACCCCGAGGTCTCTCTCCTGGTCGGTCACCGCCAGTTCAGACCCCATGAGCGTATATGTGAAATTCAGATTTTTTGCTCCAATATGCATAATATTACACTTGTTTATATTGCATTTGCCATTTTTCCGCCCATTCACTCAGTTTGGAAAGGTCTTTTTGGAGCTCTTCGCAATCCCTTTTTGTTTTAACAACCCTGAACAATTTAGTGTCGTCAGCAAACTTGGCCACTTCACTGCTCACTCCAAGGCATTTCAGCACCGCGGATAGCTCCTAGCGAGCAAGTGGCTCCAATACTGGGCTAGATTGGTCTTTGGCCTGTCCCAGCAGACGGGCTCTTCTGGTGTTCTCAGAAACACAGCATTTGGTTTGCACGGGGAAGGTCAGACAGACGAAGCAGTCTGACTCAGCCCAAGGCTGATTCCTAAGGTTTGGCAGAGGACTGTAACTCAGTAGCAGAGCACCTCCCTTGCACGCGGATGGTCCCTGGTGCCTCCAGTAAAAGGATCACAGGAGCAAAGGCAGCTGCCTTTTACTGAGTCAGACCCACTGGGCCATCTAGGTCCACACTGACCGGCAGGGGCTCTCCTGAGTTTCAGGCACAGCCCTGCTTGGAGACGCCATTGGGGATTGAACCTGGGACCTTCTGCATGCAAGGCAGATGTTCTGCCACTGAGCTATGGTCCTTCCCCAGGTTGCAGACCAGGCACAAGGCATTGTTGGCCCTCAGATGTTGCTGAACAACTCACATCATCTCTGGCTGTTGGCTTTGCTAGCTGCTGGGGCTGATGGGAGTTGTAGTTCAGGAACTTTTGGAGGGCCAAAGGTTCCCCACACCTGGTGTAGGAGATGGAGAAGACTGGGGTCTTTTCTCTTTGCCCGAGACCTCGGGGAGCTGTTGCCACTCAAGAGTGGACTAAATGGACAGGATTGCATCTAACAAGCTTGGGAAAATTAACAAAACAACAACAAGGTCTCTGCCAGTGCTTCACATCCTAAGGGCTTCTTGCTTTTAAACAGACTTTTTAAAAAAGTAAGAAAAAGCAGTAATTGAGATGATCAAAATGAATTTTGTACTCCTTTCCCAAGCCTAACATTGCAGGATCACAAGATACAAGAGACGCATGGCTACAGAAGGTATTGCTGTGCTAGTAGCCAAGGACCTTTGGCGTCTCAACCTGGCTAGAGCCCTATTTTGGCAGCATCTGTACAAAGAGCAGCAATCAGAATTGGGACTAGAGAGAGAGAGTGCGTCTTACCCTTTAACACTCGTCATATAGACTTTTAATAGGATGCACAAGTGTGGCCTGCAACAAAATGTTGAAGTACAGAGAGCTCCCGTTCAAGAATCCAGCAAGCCATGCCTGAGGACTGTCGTTTGTTAAAAGTGCCGTTTAATCCTTCTTTGAGCGGTTTAACCATCAATCTCTCTTCCCAGGGGTTTCTGGGAACTGTAGTTCTGTGAGGGGGAAACAGGGGTTCCCCTAATCACTCTCCTCATCCTTCACAAACTACAGTCCCCAGCATTCTTTGGGGGAAGCCATGAGTGTTTAAACTTGTATAATAGGGCTTTAAATGTATACAGCGGATGGGGCCTAGGACTTAGTTGGACCCAATGCAATGTTTATTTCTTTATTTCTTATTACATTTATATCCCACTTTTCCTCTAAGGAGCTCAAAGTGGCGTAACAAACGTGGGGCCCCCCTCCCCATTTTATCCCCACAACAACCCTATGGGGTAGGTTAGGCTGAGCGAGACCAGTGACTTGGCCCAAGGTCATCCAGCAAGCTTCATGGCCAAGAGGAGATTCGAACCCAGGTCTCCCGGCTCCCAGCCTGACGCTTTAACCACTAGGCCACACTGGCTCTTGATCTTATGTATTGGTATGTTGAAATTCTGAAATAGGAACCGCAAGAACAGCAGCATACAGAAAGGGGAGGGGAGACCACTCACCAAAGTTAGACTCGTCGCCCAGCTCTTTGCCATACCGGATCATGGTCTCGCCAAGCAGCCCTTCCGACTGCGGGTAGCCCGGGTTCTTCACTTGCCCTCGGATCTTGGACATCGTGTTCAGCATCGTCAGCTTGGCCCGGGACGCTGGGGTGGAAAAGGAAAAACGGCAGTCACATTTAGAATTTCCATTAGATAGCTTTGCCAACAAGTCTGGCGATTGCCAATAATGAAAAAACTATTAAAAAAAAAAGAGGGAGAGATTGTCTCGCTGGCCAAGGAAAATCTATTGTCTGAAGCTACCCAGAAATATCTCTTGCAGGACTGTTTTCCAAGACCGCAGGCAGAAAATAGTTTAGTCTGATCCTTGCCAAACAAACAATCAAAAAGTGGTGTGTGTATGTGAAACCTATGAATTCCCTGAACCTGTGGTCAGCTCCCAATTAATCCCTGGAGAGCTCTCTTCAGAAATGGTTACGGGAAGCTTGCTGGAATGTATGTAGGCTGGTTCCAAGAACTGACAGCAGGACACAAGCATTGCCACGCGGGCTTGAGCAGGACTGCCGTTCGGTGGCAGAGCACTGGATGAGCATGTCGAAGGCGTACAGTGGTCACCCAGGTGCCCATTATGGGAAGCCTACACTACAAGCAGCGCCTGAGCGCAAACACAACTCTCCCCTCCTGCGCCTTCCAGCAGCTGGTATTTGGAAGCATGCTGCCTCCAACCATGGAGAATTATGATTATTATTTATTTCATTTCTAAACCACCCATAGCTAATAGCTCTCTGGGCGGTGTACAAAACAAGATTAAAATACAATATTAGAATAAAATCAGTAACAAAAAGCAACAAAATTAAACTAAAACATTAAACATAGTCATCATGGCTAGCAGCCACTGACAGCCCGATCCTCCATGAATTCATCTCATCTTCTTTGAAAGCCACCTCTGCCTTCTGTGAGAGCAAATTGCATAGTTTAACTCTGCACTGCAGGAAGAGGTCCCTTCTTTTATCTGTCCTGGACCCTCCAACAGTCAGTCTCTCCCTTAAGATGGGCATGACAGCAAGTGTGGCGTAGCGGTTAAGGTGTTGGACTACAACCTGGGAGACCAGGGTTCAAATCCCCACCTAGCCATGAAGCTCACTGGGCGACTGTGGGCCAGTCACTGCCTCTCAGCCTCATGAAAACCCTGTTAATAGGGTTGCCATAAGTCAGAATCGACTTGAAGGCAGTACACATTTATTTATTTATGATTCGATTTCTATCCCACCCTTCCTCCCAGCAGGAGCCCAGTTGGATGTCCACAGGTTCTAGTGTTAGGAGAGAGGGAAAAAATCTTCTCTCTGTCCATGACACGCGTAATTTCGTAAGACAAGCGTCGTGCCTTTTCGTTTGGAAAAGACAGCCAATATGTGTCTACAATGACAAACAATTTACAAAAAGCTTAGCTGCTCCGGCGTGGACCTTACCAGGATTAGGCTGGAGGTATTCTGTGGTCCTAGCCAACACTTCAGTGACCGCCTTGCTGGTGAGATCCACTTTCTGCAGAAATGGAAGAAATGCATTGAGAGGAGGAACAGCTAACCTTGATTTGTAGGAGACAGCATCGAGTTTGAGAAGACTAACCCCTTTTGGGTGGATATGTACATCCAGAACATATTTTAATGAACAGCAAGACCCCCCTCTAGGATGCACACCTTAACCTAGTGAGGGGGTTTGAGAGTGTTGTAGAAGCTGAGAGCAATGCTGTCAGGAGTCTAGATCAAGAGGCTTGACTCTTAGCAGGGGCACCCAAGGCAGAATGGTCAAAGCTGAGACACCAGACTAAGATGCATCCAGACTCAGAGGAAGGCAATGGTAAACCACCTCTGAATACCTCTTACCACGAAAACCCCATGAACAGAGTATCCAAAATGCAACACGAGATAGTGCTGGCTGGCAACAGATGCTATAGGAAGTCGCCGATTCATAGAGTCGCCATGAGTCGTAATCGACTTGAAGGCACATAACAACAACAAGACCTAATTAATATAGAACGGCATTTCCCCCTTACACTCAAGACCAAAGGAGTGGGTCAACCCTAGGCTGAGCCCAGTTGCTAGAGGATTCATAAGGATGTCACATACATGCATGCACCCATCTCCTTGCCTGCGCACCCTCTTGCTATGTCACTCGTCTCCACTCACCTTCTCCATTTCTTTGAAGTCTTCATCCAGCTTCGTTCCCTCGGCCCCTCCAACCTTCTCGCTGACCAGCTTTTGAAAAACAAACACAAAGTACATTTCAGCAGGCACGGCTAAGCATCAACATGCAAGAGCAGTGGCGCCTCGGGGCTTCCCAAACTCTGGTCTACGGACCACCAGGGATCTGCGACCTTCATTCAAGTGGTCTGCAGCAGGCCTGAGGATCTGTGGTTGCTGGTGGGAGACGGCACATCCATCACATTAAATACCCACATTGATTCGTCAAAAGAATCAATTTTATTGCCCCTTTTATTTCTTAATGTCGCTCTATGGAATTGCAATGGCTACAACAGGCAGAAAAATCATTAAGCTGTCCACCAAGACCCTCCGTGATTTTTGAGGGGTCTGTGGAAGGGGGTGGAGAGAGGAGGGCTTGGGAACCACTGGATTAAATCATAAAGAATCTTCACCAATACGGGTGTTAAAAGTGGGGTGGGGGCAAAGAATAGACGCTGGGCTTTCTCTCTCTTAAAAAAAAGCAAAGAAGTGGGTGTACGTTTGCTCAGAAAAAAATTGCAGCCTTGGATGGCTTTAAAAGAAGGTTAGACAAATACATGGAGGATAAAAGCTATCAATGGCAACTAACCACGATGGCTGTCCTCTGCCTCCACAACTGGAGGCAGGGTGCTTCGGAATACCAGTTGCCGGAAACTGCAGGAGAGGAGAGTTGCTCTTGCCCCCAGGGCCTGCTTGTGGACTTCCCATAAAGGGCATCTGGTTGGTCACTGTGAGAACAGGGCGCTGGATTAGGCGGGCCACTGACCTAATCCAGCAGCCAGGCTCCACCAGCGTGGCACCTGTGGCTTTATCCCGGAGGAGAGGCAACTGTGCATAGATGCAAGGGAGAAACTGACCTCCCGCAGCTAGACATCGGGGGTCTCAAAGTCAAGGAGGACAAGGCACGCCCTCCCCTGTGCCCCACTTCCGCAGAGGGCAGCCTGACGTTCTGATGCATGCAGTGTCAGGCGAGGATGACACGTCTGGCTACCTGCACAAGGCACCAGAAGGTCTGCACTGCTGCCAATATGCTACCAGGCCTCCCCCACCCCGCAGAAAGACCTGCCCGGTCATTAATTTTTTTAATTTTTAATTTTTATAATTTTTAATTTATTTTTAATATATTATTGCATATCACATATCATCGCATATTACATCTCACATCTCACCACATCTCACATCTTTTTATTTTAATTTTTTTAATTTTGTTTTTGTTTTTATTTCTTTATTTTTATATTTATTTTTATATTTATTTTTAATTTTAATTTTTTTATTTTAATTTTTATTTTAAATTTTTTTAATTTTATTTTTTTTAATTGTTTAATTTTAATTTTAATTTTTTTATTTTTTAATTTTAATTAATTAATTTATTTTAATTTTTAATTTTTTTAAATTTTTTAATTTTATTTTTATTTTTTTAATTTTAATTTTTTATTTTTTTATTTTTATTTTTTAATTTTTTTAATTTTTATTTTAATTTTTTAAAATTTAATTTTTTAAAAATTTTAATTTTTAAAATTTATTTTTTTTAATTTTAATTTTTTTTAATTTTAATTTTTTTTAATTTTAATTTTTTAATTTTTTTTAATTTTAATTTTAATTTTTTTAATTTTTAATTTTTATAATTTTTAATTTATTTTTAATATATCATTGCATATGATATATTATTGCATATTACATATCACATTTCACCACATCTCACATCTTCTCACATCTTTTTATTTTTATTTTATTTTTATTTTTATTTTTTTTAATTTTGTTTTTATTTTTATTTTTTTAATTTTTATTTTATTTTTTTATTAATTTTATTTTTTTAATTTTATTTTTTTAATTTTTAATTTTTAAATTTTTATTTTTGTAATTTTAATTTTTTTAATTTTATTTTTTTAATTTAATTTTTTTTAATTTTAATTTTTATTTTTTTTAATTTTATTTTTTTTAATTTTTAATTTTTTTATTTCTTTATTTTTTAATTTTTAATTTTTTATTTCTTTATTTTTTTAATTTTGTTAATTTTTAATTTTGTTAATTTTTAATTTTTTTAATTTAATTTTTTTAATTTTTAATTTTAATTTTTATTATTTTTAATAATAATAATAATAATAATAATAATAATAATAATAATAATAATAATAGAAACCTTGATACCAGATCTGAATTGGGTGGAATTTTAGAACATCCTAATCTGAAACAGTAAGAGCGAGAGCCAACTAAACAAGGGGAGGAGGTTGTTGCTTTTCTGATGACATTCAGAAGGCAACAGCAGAAAGGGAGCCGGATGTACAGATAGCTGTTTTTGTTCTTGTCTGGTTTCTGATTATACAGACAATTCTTCTTTAGCTTCCCCCTCTAACATTTTTTGTAATTGTATAAAAACCAAACGAGTAGGGATGATGCGCAGCGGTTGCTCCGTTGTGCAAGACTGAGACATCTGCTGCACTATCCGTAAGCAAGCTAAACCCAGGGATGGGGGACTGGTGGTCCTCCACACGCTAGGGTTAATGTTTCGGCACTGGCCTCTAAAGCCCACCTTGGACTGGGTTGTTGGAGGAAACGCCTCCCCCCCCCCCCGCAGAAGGACCTGCCAGGTCACTACGATCTGCTGCCAATATCCATCCTGCTTGTCAAAATACATAAATGTTCTCAGGGTGATTACACAATCAATGTACAGCAAATATCATTACTAGAAAAAGCACAACATCCCAGCCTATAAAAACTGGAGATGAAAAACGACGCGGTTTTAACAGTTTGATTAAAAGAAATGAAAAAGTGCTGAAGAGCCAAGAACGCAGACGCTTTTAAGATTCCATAAGTGAAGCTGACCTACTGTTGTCTGCACTGACTGGCAGCCACTCTCCAGGGTCTCAGACAGGGGGACGTTCCCAGCCCTACCTGGAGGAGCCACCGGGGAATGAAACGGGGACTTCTGCATGCAAGGCAGATGTTCTAACAGCTGTGCTATGGCCCTTCCCCCACGGAGAAGGCCCTCTCTCCAGTTACATCCTCCCCCACACAGACACACGTCACTTCTGATGGCACAGCAAGGCCGCACCGGCAGGTCAGCGGGAGGGCAGGCACTCCTTCAGAGACGCTGATAATTCCCCCCCCTCCTTCCGCGTCCTCTCACTCCCACTTCTCTTTGTGCAAGGGCATCCCTGGCTCGCCACCCGCTCCTACGAGGAAGGATTGCCCTTGGGGAGATGCTACTGCCGTGGAGACGAGCCCTTTCGATCGGCCGAGCGCAACGGAGGCCATCGCCCGTCCCTTCGGAACGGCGCTCGCCTATCTCTTAGGACCGACTGACCCATGTTCAACTGCTGTTCACATGGAACCCTTCTCCACTTCGGCCTTCAAAGTTCTCGTTTGAATATTTGCTACTGCCACCAAGATCTGCACCTGCGGCGGCTCCACCCGGGCCCGCGCCCTAGGCTTCAAGGCGCACCGCAGCGGCCCTCCTACTCGTCACGGCGTAGCCCCCGCGGCACGCATCGCCGGCGACGGCCGGGTATGGGCGCAACGCTTCAGCGCCATCCATTTTCAGGGCTAGTTGATTCGGCAGGTGAGTGTGCTGGACTGCAGATAAAAACCAGGCCTATCTGCACAGCTGTGCATGCCACGGTCTCCCTCTGACCTGTTCACTCAGGAGTCGTTACGCCCAAGCTATTGCAAAAGGCTCCAAGCTCCTCCACATCCCAGAGCTCAGGGCGGAGCACACATTTTGCAGGCAGAAGGCCCCCAGGTTCAGTTCCCGGGCTGTGACACGCTCCTGCCTGTAACCCTGGAGATCGGCTACCAATCACTGTGGACGACACTGAGCTGAACGGACTTGGCATTAAGGCAGCTTTCCCTCTTCTTCAAAGTCTCGGTAGGCCAGAGTAGACAGACCAGATCTTTGCTGCTCACTGGCCATCGACACATCGAACAAGACACATTTTGCTTTTAGCGATGCAAGATGGCCCAGAGGGCCTCCTGCTCTTGGCGTGCTCCACAGATGTGCGAAATGGAAGCCCAAACCTTTGAGAATGTACAACCATCTAGTCCAGAATCGTCTTCTCACAGTGGCCAGCCGGATGCTTCCATGGGAAGTTCGCAAGCAGGAACCGAGCGCAAGAGCAACTCTCTCCTGCTGTGGCTTCCAGCAACTGGGATCCGTGGAGGGGCACCTTAGCCATCGGGGTCAGTTACCAAACCGCTACCACCGCGTATCCTAATTATTTGTGAAGTACCATCAGTGCAGGTGGCACATGACAAGCGAGGACGATGGGTGCCCACACCTCGGAGGAGTTTGCCATCTAAAGTTTGACAGGAGACCTCAGGACGGCGGAGATTTGGAGGAAGGGGCTCCCGAGGGCAAAAAGCTGTTGCTTCCACTTGCAGCTGTTTTCATTCTGCAACAGGTATGGAATCGTACGCCGGCATCCAGGAATCTGACAGAAGATTCCTGTTGCTGCGGTGGAGTGAAGGTCAACCCTCACGGGAGTGATCCTGGAAGGAAGGCAACAAGGGTCCATGGAGGACCCCAATGATTGCCCCACACCCCCTCTCTCCATTTATATCATGGCAGCTTCTTCTTAGCACAACCCACTCACCAGGGACGGAGGACTTTAAAGCAGATGTGGGGGACCTTTGGCCCGCCAGATGTTGCTGAATGACACCTCCCGTTAGCCTTGGCAAGCATGGCCAGGAATGATGGGAACTGATGTTCAGCAAAATCTAGAGGGATACCAGCTCCTGCTTTAAACCAATGTAAGGGCCGCTGTTTCCATACAGACATTTTTACATGGGCCTGTTTTATCCCCCAATCTGATCTTGGATTAAAATGATGACAACGGCACATGGCTTCGTGGGAATTTTCCTGTGCAACACCGATTGCATCAGATGCCACATGCAAATAAAATGGATCCTGCCCGAAAGGTTGTCAAAGCCAGGAGAGGTCAGCATGGGAGCGATTAAGGCACACCTAGGCTGACCTCAAAATGTTCCCCATAGCGACTGTGTGCAAGCCGGAAGGTTAGGCAACCAGGAAGACGTGGCTAAACAAGGCTTTTACGTTGAGACCT
Organism: Rhineura floridana; assembly: GCF_030035675.1. NCBI lineage: Eukaryota > Metazoa > Chordata > Lepidosauria > Squamata > Rhineuridae > Rhineura > Rhineura floridana. The sequence goes on along the minus strand of NC_084497.1, from coordinate 704,568 downwards.
CATCCCAGTCTGTTCTAGAACTGCCTTTTAAGAAGTTTTAATATATATATATATTTAAAAAAATGTTTTTAAGATGTATTATTTTAAAGATGTTTTTAGTGTCTTGTCTGCTGCCCTGGGCTCCTTTGTGGAGGAAGGGCGGGATAGAAATTTAATAAATGATGATAAGCCGGCCCACAAGGAGGGACAGAAGGCAAATGCAATACAATTCTACTGCTGGAGGTATTGCAGGTTTGGCCCTGGAGGTTACCTGAATGGGAGGCAGCCTGGAGACCACCTAGGAGACTGCCTTGGTGCACCTACCTTTGTATTGTTACACTGACGGGCAGCAACTCTCCGGGGTTTCCAACAAGATTTTCTCCCAGCCCGATGCTATGGATTGAACTCAGGACCTTCTGCGTGCAAAACGGAGGCTCTACCCATTAAGCTATTGTCTTCCCCCCCCAAAAAAAATAAGGTTCTAGTCCTCATGATCCCGAAGGAAGGGCATAGGAAGCCGTCTTTTACAGAGTCAGACCATTGATGTGTCTAGCTCAAGTATGGCCTACGCTGACTGGCAGAAGCACTCCAGGGCTTTAGGCAGGCAGTCTCTCCCAGCCTGATCTGGAGATGCCCATTGGGGGATTGAACTCGGGACCTTCTACATGCAAGGCAGATGCTCTACCACTGAGCTAGGGCCCTTTCCTAACGCTGTGGATTTTGCAGTTTATTACACCCCAACAAGGCTGCCTTTGCTTCTCAACTGAATTGCACGCCAGTAAAATCCAGACAACATTCTGCAGGCAGATCCATTCCTTCCTTGCTGCCAATGCAAAGACCCTCCCCGAACTGAAGGCCGGTCCAAGTGTGTCAAGGGGGGGGGGAAATCACTCCCCCCTCCCTGCATTCCAGACCTTGAACGGGTTTGGCTCAGTGTCTGCTGGCCGCAACTGCACGGGAGGCTTCCTGCTCCACGTACCAACTCAGAGGCATAAAAATGTCATTTTCAAGCTCCTCTGGCGAGCTCTATGCGTCTTGGAAGCCGCCTGTGCCAAATTTTAGCATTCTGTCTGTTGCAGTGGTGAAATTAAAGTGGATAAACCCTCCACCCGCTTTCTTCAGTAAGGAAGACAATACAATTTCAAAGAAAATGAAACCTATTCAAAGATAATGAAAACCGGCCAAAAACAATTAAGAAACCATCTGAAAACATTCAGAAGCCAAGTAAAAACCGTTTTTAAATAAATAAATCGTAAAAAAAAAATCAGAGTTGGAAGGAACATCATAAGGTCACTTAGTCCAGCTCAGTGCAGGAATCTTGCAACCACAACAGCCCTGACAGGGCTGCCCAGCCTCTGCTTACATTCTCTGGTGGAGGAGAACTTTCCCTGTCCTGAGGAAGGCCATTCCACTGTCAAAACTGTGTGTGTGTGTGGGGGAACCTTTCTCTAACCCTGCGGCATGTTCTCTCTTGTAGGAACAAAACCAGCATTTGAGTGGACAAACGGCAGGAGGGAAACGGGTTAAGCAGACCCACCTCCCTCCCAACACTTTTCAACAGAAACTGGCACACTCTCACAGCCACTGGAAAAAAAATATGATGAAAAATTGGGCAAGGCCAAAGCAATGAGTGGACAGGACCCTCACCCCTTCATTCATGCATCATTCATTTGCTCTGGGCTTGGGAGGCTGAACTGAAGGTGGTGGGTGGCCACTGTGTACCCGTGGCTGACAATGACTGGAAGGGGCTCTGCAGTGGTTTCAGAGGCAAGGTCTCCTGCAGCCCTGCCTGCAAATACCAGGCCTTCTGATTGCAAAACAGGTGCTGGGCCAGCGAGCCACAGGGCCACCCTCTCGTACATTTCCAAAAAGCGCTACTCTCCAGAGCTGGCTGCGGTACAGGGGAAAAGGGCCTCCTGATCCTATGTCCCTTGGGGACTGGCCACGCCAACTTAGCTGGATCGGTCCGCTTCCTGTCAACAAGAGCCAGCCGCAGAAAGTGATGGGCTTGCAGTTTGATGGGATGCGGTGAAGGAAACCGTATGTGAAAAGGAGGATGTGTGGTTTAAAAAAAAAAATTAAAGAGGAAAGAGGAGCCCTACAGAGGCTGAGAAGAGGCAAAAACCCACGTTCAAAGAGCATCCTGGAGGCCACGCGGAATGGCGAGAGGGAGAGCTCCACACAGGAGCTGGCTGCCTCAATCCCGCCTGCCTAAAGCCCGCAGCACCCTCTTTACAGGGACTAGCTGAGGTCAAGGGATGGAGCATTGCTCAGTGGTTAGAGCCCCTGCTTTGCATGCAGAAGATCCCAGGGTTCAATCCCCGATGGCGGCATCTCCGGGTAGGGCTGGGAGAGGCTCCCTGCCTGAAAGGCATAACGCCCGTTCCTCACTTGTAAGGAACTGATCTTTTAGTGCGGCACTGCCTACTCTCTGGAACTCCCTGCCCATTGACCATGAGACAGGAAGCTTTCCGGTATTCTTTTTGGCGCCTGCTAAGAACCTTTGTGTTTAGGCAAGCCCACGCTGTTGGGTAAAGCCAATGTGTATTTTAATCCACAATTTTAGCTTGTGATGTATACTTTTAAGTGTTGAATTTAGTTGATTTATTAAAAGAGCTTTTTTATAAATTTGTGGTTTTTTTTAAAAAAATGTTGATTTTCATGGACTGTTTAAATGTACATTTTACAGGCCCCACGAGCACTATACGTTTAAAGTATTATACCACTTTAAAGAATCATAGAAAAAAGCGGATAAGAGAAAAATCAACTCATTTGAAATGTGGTGTTGGAGGAGAGCTTTGCGGATACCATGGACTGCGAAAAAGACAAGTAATTGGGTGTTAGAACAAATTAAACCAGAACTATCACTAGAAGCTAAAATGATGGAACTGAGGTTATCATACTTTGGACACATAATGAGAAGACACGATTCACTAGAAAAGACAATAATGCTGGGAAAAACAGAAGGGAGTAGAAAAAGAGGAAGGCCAAACAAGAGATGGATTGATTCCATAAAGGAAGCCACAGACCTGAACTCACAAGATCTGAGCAGGGTGGTTCACGACAGATGCTGTTGGAGGTCGCTGATTCATAGGGTCACCAGAAGTCGTAGTTGACTTGGAGACACATAACAACAACAACAAATCATCCTGGGAAGTGTAGTTTGTGAAGGGTGCCGAGAGTTGTTAGGAGACCCCCTATTCCCCTCCCAGAGCTACAATTTCCAGAGTGGATACCAAATTGTAGGCTCTGTCAGCCATCCAGGCAATGTCTTTAACTTTATATGGTCGCCTATTAATAGACTAAAGCAAAGATTACATATGAAATGCCCAAGTGTGGGCTCTGAAACGAATGCAGGCACATTTTCCTTTATTAAATTTGTATCTTGCTCCTCCTTGCAAAAAAGGAGCCCAGGGCAGCAAAATGATGTGTTTATTTATAAAGAAATTATGGCGGCAGCGGGGGCAGATGTCGTGTTGTGGAATATTTCCCACCCCACATGACCAAACCGGGCGCCAACCCAAGACCGCATCTGCTTAGGTTCAGCAAAGTTGCTGTCACCAAGTGCCTTTGGCCTACACCCGGGAATGCTAGGAGGAGGGATGAAGGGAGCATCTGCAAAAGGCTTCTTTTGTGCAGCTTGCAAGACAAGGTCTCTGGCTAAGACGAGGGAGGCAACGCAAGGAACGCCCACATCGGCAATCCACTCTGCATGATATATATATTTCCAGGGCTGGGCCCTGGCTCATATTAAGCCAATTTCAGCGACAATGTTGGCATCTTAAGTCCTCTCCGCCTCCCACAGCTGCTGACACACAGTTTTTAAGAGAGGCTTAATCGGACGCAGGGGGACAACAAACTCTGGCAGGCAACAGCCCTTCCACCGGGGGCGAGGACACAATTTTGAAATTTACACCGAGAGAGTTGGGGAGCAGAGAAGTTAATTAGGCGGAGTCATTCGTCATGCGCAAAAGCACGGGGGGGGGGGGGAGGCAGGCAATGTTTACCTCATTGATTATTAACAGAAAGGAGTTCTGGAGATGGCAGAGGAAATCTACAAGTGCAAAGAAAACAGAAGCCGGGGTTCAGCATAAAGCAAATCTGCCTGCTCGCCTATGGCGAATAAGATAAGCTTCCAGGCGAGGAAGGGTCGATTTAATAGCAATGGCTGTTTATGAGCATCCGGTCGGGCACTGTGAGAACAGGATGCTGGACTAAATGGGGCCCCATTTGACCTGATCCAGCAGCCAGGCTCATCAGATGTTCTTATGCGGCCTGCAGTTGAGTCACTGCAGAGTTGGAAGCTGCCTCTTACTGAGTCAGACCGTTGGTCCATCTGGCCCAGTATTGCCCACACAGACTGGCAGTGGCTCTCCAGGGTTTCAGGCAGGGAGCCTTTTCCCAGCCCTACCTAGAGGACTGGACATGGGGCCTTCTGCACGGAAAGCAGATGCTCTACCACTGAGCTACGGCCCGTCCCCTATTTCCCTCCCCCCCATTCACCTGTTTCTGAGAAAGAACCGGCTCAGCAAGGTCCAGTTGGGTCAGTGTGATTCAGGCCACAGCAGGTTCAGCCTGCTTGGAGCAGAGGACCTTTGAGACGCGTTCCTTTGCACACAGCTTCCTTGCTTTTCCCCTGGCACCAACCGGCACCCGTCTTTCCCCTCGGACTATCTAGCCCTCCAACCACAGTATAAATTGTCCAGGGAATAACAGAGATCTTTCTTTCTTTCTTTCTTTCTTTCTTTCTTTCTTTCTTTCTTTCTTTCTTTCTTTCTTTCTTTCTTTCTAAACCTCTTTTAGATTATCACACCTTGGACAGGCCTGAAAGCGTCAAAAAGCTCCCCGCCCCCTCAGGTTCCAGTGAGGAATCAGATGGCGCGTGAATCAGCCTCGAAGATTTCCTAGAATCCGGAGCTGCAGGTACTCGGGGAGAGAAGTAGGTGCCTGCTGCCTCTGAAATGAGCCGATACCAGAGGCACGCCTCGGGAGTCCAGACGGTAGCGTCCTCCCCTGTTCTGAAGAGCCGCTCCACCCAGGCGGGGCCGGGGCTGCCTGCCTTGCAGGGGGAATTCCTTCTCCCGCTCCCTCTCCTCGCCAAGGGAATCGCGGCACCCAACATCCAGCTGGAAGAATGTGTTCGCCTAGGCCTGGTTTATTTATCATAGGAAATGGGCCTGCTGAAAGGGAAATGGCCCCCTTCCTCACTCGCCCTTGCCACGAAATGCATTCCTGGAAAAGAGAAGGGAAGGTCCAGTCACAGAAGGATGAACCTTGAAAGCTGCCTTAGGCCAGCCCTGACTCTTTTGTCCGAAAGTACTCTCTCCTCTAAGGAGCCAGGCCAAGTCTCCAGGAGACAAATCTTTCCCTGGTTCTTTTAAGTGGGGATGAAAGGACTGAACCCAGCGGTCCTGCTTGTGGCCTTGTCACTGGGTCATCTAGTTGGCCACTGTGAGGACAGGATGGTGGATAAGAGGGACCATTAGCCTCATCCAGCTGCGGGCCCTGCTGATATTCTCAAGCCTTGAATAAAAGGAGAGAGTTCTGGGTGACCCTGGTTCAGTTGCTGTCTCTTAGCCCAGCCTACCTCACAGGGTTGTTGTGAGGCTAAAAAAAACATCAGGATGGGGAGGACCATGTTTCTATGCCACCTTCAGCTCCTTGGAGGAAAGAGGTGGGATATAAATGTCACAATACATAAAGAAAAGAAGTAAGTGCCACTCTGCAGAAAGGAACTCAACGCAACCTGGATATTTTGAGGTGAGGGGGAGCGGCGGAAAAGGGAAGGTCAGGACATTAGATGTTGCCCTGAATGTTTTATATTGCTCTGACCGGAAACCCCACTTAAACAAAACAGGGTGAATACTGAAGCTTGTACATACACCCACGCACCTGGGGGGGGGGGAAGGGGACCGTTGACATTCCTTTGCAAGCTCTGGTTACTCATTGCGGCTGCCTCCTGCCCTGGTTTTTAAAAGAGAGTCCTTCAACACACGTTGGAGAAGCCGCCTCCAGCTTCTCCAGAAGTGGAGGGGGGGGGGACAGCCTCGTGAGAGTTTGTACACCCCTCCCTCCCTAGGGCTGCTGTTATGAGCAAAGAAATGAGGGAGGGAGAGTGGGCCCAGAATTCCTACACAGGACAGCTTTTTTCCCTCCTCTCGTCTGTCATCACTTGGGAACCCTTCCGCAGGATCGAATCTCTCCCCTCGCCCCGAAAAGTAAACTCAGCAACGGAAAGAAAAAGGACAACTGCTCGGCTTCTCTCATCTATTTATATCATGCTATTTGTGGCTGCAAATATTAATAAAAACACAACACTCGCCCCAAAACAATTTTACAAAAGCTTTTCCATCTGGTCGCCTCTGGGCGACTCTCACTCGGTGCAAGCGAGTGGGTGTTTACGAGCCTGCCTTACCGCAAAGACGAATAGCTCACACCTGAATTTCAACGGGATGCCATTCTAGCCCGCGTGGATGCCCACAGCACAGAGAAAACCTTACAAGGCTGTGTACCCATGGCGTTTATTTATTTATTTTTAAAGGAAAATGGAGTGTAACTCTAACAAATTAAAAAAAACGTTTCACAGTTTTGAACTATTAGTATTCATCACATTTAGATCTGCCCCAAACAAGAGAAAGGCAGAATACATGGTTCATCCCCTCTCCAACCCTGTAAGGTAGGTCAGGCTGAAAGCAACAGGCCTAGCTACTTTCGGAAGGGCTGCAAGAGAGCATCTACTTTGCTTGCAGGAGGAACTCAGGCTGATCCCTCAATGGCATCTCTAGTTAGGATTGGGAGAGACTCCCTGTCTGAAACCTTGGACAGCCGCTGCCAGTCAGGGTAGACAATCATGGGCTGATGGCCTGACTCAGTATACGGCCGCTTCCTATGTTCCTATTTAAATCAGCCCTTTATTTAGAACCATGAGGACTGGAACCTTGCTTTACTTCTTAGGGAATTTGTTTGTGCTCCAAGGTCACCCAAGTGAGCGCTTCATGGCTGAATGGTGGGATCCAAACCCGTACAGCACATTTGCACTATTAATGTCCGTGCAAGAACTCCCTTTTCTAGCATTTTAAAAGCAGCTTCATGCAACAGAAAAAGACTCCTTCCCCTCCAAATCTTTCCATCAATGCTCTGCAGGGACTTGAGGAAGTGGTGTGGGGTGAGGTGGGGGAAGAGCATTTGCTGCGTAATTGCTCTGAAAGGTCGACCACGGGCACAACCAATTGCTAAATGCTAAGCAGCGGCTTCGAGCAGAGTGAGACAGCATCATCTTTTCCAAAGCACGAAGGCGCTCCCGGGCTTCAAAGCTCACACCTGTCTCCAAAAGGTCTCAAGAGGTCCACCCATTCTTGGATTAATAAGTAATTCAGGAATAATATCTTCCAACACCCTGACTGCAATTCCTAAAGCGTCCACTTCCTGCAGTGCAAGAAAGGGGGGGGGGGAGATGAATCACAGCTAAGCAGCAATTCGGCTCTGACACATATACAGAAAACCACTAAATCCTGCCCAGATGCAGGGATTTCTGGAACAGCAGCTACAGATCAGGGGAAACGGCCGTAGTTCAGCCAGAGTCCCAGGTTCACTGAAGGCTGGGAATGGCCCCTGGGTCTGAAACCCTGGAGGGACGCTACCAGCCAGTGTGCGCCAGGGATTCCCAAATTTCCCCTCCCACAGATCCCATGAAAATTGATTCGGGTCTTGGCAAACCACGAAATGATTCTTCCCCCCCCCCCCCCACACACACACAGCAATTGTAAGGTGTGCTCGACGCCGTATGTAGTTGTATTGCTTCTTGTATTTCTGACACTGTGTTTTAAGGCAGCGGGTCCCAAACATCCCTCCCCACGGACTCAGGTTTCCACCGTTCGTGCCTAACGGGGCTGCGCTTTCATGACGACAAGGCCACGCAGTCCTGTCTCTGTGTGGCTTGCAAACAGATGAGGAGAAACGGCTCTTCCCTCCCCCACACATACGCCACTGCCTTCCTCGCATCTCCTCTCAGTGCAGCGATGTCGACACTTGCTCAGGGTTTGGAGCCACAAATACCTGCAAGCGCTTTTCCGCGGGGCTGGGAAACTGCCCAAGAAACCTTGCCCTGAAGCAGCACGAATGCAAGGTGGGCGTCCTGAGAGCCACACACACACCCCAGGCGCCCCCAAATCGACACAGGCGCTCTCGGGTAGCCTGTTGGGTTTTAAACAGGCACAGACGACCGAACAATGAAAAAGTTCCCGGCGCTGAGAGAAGGGACAGATGGGTTGAAGAGACGCCCGCACATAGCGCAAAGCGGAGGGCAGGTGCCAAAACAACAACAAGCAGCCATCTGCTCCATCTCTGGAGAGGGCCGAGGAAAATGTGGGTAAGACGCAGGGCGCAAGGGGCCCGTAGCTCAGTGGCTCTACGGCACACGGAAGGCCCCTGGTTCAATCCCCACTGGCAACTCTGGGCAGGGCGAGATTCCATGCCTGGAACCTCGGAGAGCTGCTGCCAGTTTGTGGGCAACACTGAGCCAGACAGATGAGCATTCTGACTCAGAAAAACGCCGTTTCCTAGGCAGCCTAGCAGTTAGGAGCAGGGAGAGTGGATTTCTCCACGGCCATCAGCCACGGCAAGACCCAGAGCAAGTTTCACAGTGGATGCAGAAAGCTCTTCGGGCTCTCAAGGCCTCCCCCACCAACCCAGTATCATCTCCTCTGTCTCCCAGGGTCTCTACCCTCCTGTTCCTTGGGGTCATGGAATCAAGCCTAAGCGCACTCACACAGCACCACTGAGGCCCCATCCGCGCCATGCATTTAAAGCGGTATGGTGCCACTTTTAACAGTCATGGCTTCCCCGCCAAGGAATCCTGGGAACCGTAGTTTGTGAAGGAGACTCCCTATTCCCCCTCACAGAGCTAAATTCCCAGAGTTCCCTGGGAAGAGGGAATTGTCACTCTATGAGGGGAACAGGGATGTCTCCTAGCAACTCTCAGCATTCTCCACAAACGACAGTTCCCAGGATTCTTTGGGGGAAGAAGCCACGACTGTTTGAAGTGGCACGATCCTGCTTGAAATGTGCAGTGCGGAGGGGACCTGAGCAATGGACTCTGCCCAGTCCATATCTGCTATACTTTACACAAATATTAAGGGTGTGTCCATACCAAACGAAGTACTATTCAAAGCCACTCAGTTACCAAGTGCAATATATTAGTATATGATTCCTGGGGATTTGGCTTGAGTTTTGTTGAAAAGAGGCGGCTAATTGCAAACACATCCTACCTCGGCAATTAAAACACGGCTTAATTTATATGGTGGGCAGGGTGTGTGTAAGGATGAGGAATTAATCGCCTTTGCTATGAATCAGATTCAAGACCAAAATAGCCAGCGATGTTTAGCTGCACAAAGATGATAGTTGTTTCTTGGCTATGCATTTGGATGCCTCTTAAGATAGCATAAGAAAAATTTGCATGACAATTCGCAAAATCAAGGAGCAGTTTTTTTTGGTCTGCGTTTGAATACAATTGGGTGCCTTTTTAAAAATCAAGACGGGGGACTAAACCTTTTAAAACTACACTGGTTTTAAAACTGTACAGATTTTTATTTTGTTTCTTAGTGTTCCTAACCAACACTGGATATGAGGCTGCTAATATACATATTTTTAGTAAAGCCATGGTACCAAAACGGAGCCCCCAAGCCTAGGGGCAGTCTATCTCAGCAAAACAAAAGCAGGTGATTAATTTCTTCCCCTCTCCAAACCACCACAACTCAGAATCATCCTTTGAAATTAATCTGGAGAAGGTTTAAGGCAGACCACAAGGAAGTATTTCTTTACGGATCACGCTACAGAACTCAAAAGATGTGCAATGGCCACTACCTGGCCCCAGCATTGTAAGCAGATTCCGGGGTGTGTGTGTCCCGATTTCAGCCCTTGATTTCCAACACAACTGGATGACCACACTTGGTGAAGGGGACGCTCTTACCTTCCATCCCAAATGTGTGGCAGAACTAGAGTTGCCTTCTCCATGCTGAGGGAATTACGTTCTGTATATGCTCAGAGTCCCTTTTGCTTTGGCAACAGCTGCTGCTACAGTGTTCCAGGGCTAAGTCCTACTCTGGAGAATCGAGTTTTTGCAAATGCATCACATTCCCCCCCCCCAAATACTTCCACTGTTCGGTTTGATTTGTGTTGCTTTTAATGTTCTCCAGGTTTTTGCAAATGTCCTGATTGCACACGGACCCACGATTATTTCTCCGGCAAACAATGCCTTCTTGTATCCCCACGCAGCCATTGCACAAACATGTCAAAGCTTCTGATTAAAACCTCAGCCTTTTTGCTGTCATAAGGGCCCAGCTTTGCTAGATGCCGTTTTTGGCCAGCTGCCTTTACCAAATGCAACACAGCCCCCGTCCCAACACTCTTACGATTGAGCCTGAATGGGACGCTGCCTGCTAATTTAGAAGGAGGGAGGGGGATGAGAAGCAAAGCAGTGGCCACAATTGCACAACAGGGATTAAGCATTAGCTAAACCCACAAAGCCTCCCTAGAGGTTAAGGGCCCAGCAAAATGTCTCTTGGGATGAAACAGGAATCTCAAGAAAGTCCCCAAGGGGGTTCTGGTTCCTAGAGGGGGTTCACGCAGATCCTGGTGATGCCAGCGGAGAGCTCATAACTGGCAACGCAAACGTGCAGGGTTAACAAGAGCAGATCTGAACTCCAACCTTTGCCACATTCTCAGGGAAGCGTCAGCAACGGACAGAATTTACTGCATGTCATGGGGCCTATTTAAAACAAGGAGGCAGCCTTGCTGCTGCTAGGATTGCCAGGTCTAAATAGCTGAGTGGGGTTTTTTTAGCTTAGAGAAAAGGCAAGTACCAGGAGACATGACAGAGGTGCATAAGATTATGCATGGTACAGCGGAAGTGGACAGATGAACGTTTTTCTCCCTCTCTCCTAACACTAGAACTCGGAGATGTCCAGATGCCCAGAGAGCTGTTTGCTAGTCGGGCGGGATATAAGCTGAATAAAATAAATAAATAAAATAAATAAATGAAGCCGAACGTTGGGAGATTCAGGACAGACAAAAGGAAATCCTTCTTCATGCAGGGCAGAGTTAAACTATGGGACTCACACCCACAAGAGGCAGTGGTGGCCACCAACCTGGATGGCTTTAAAAGAAGATTCATGGAGGATCGGGCTGTCAATGGCTACTAGCCACAATGGCTGTGCTCTGCCTCCATGGTTGGGGGCTATATCGCTCTGAATCCCAGGCGCTGGGAATCACAAGTGGGGAGAATGCTCTGGCATTCAGACCCTGCTTGCGGGGTTCCCACAGGCATCTGGCCTGATCCAGCAGTCAGGCTCTTAGGAAACAAGACTTCTGTTGAATCGCTTCTGTTTCTCCTGGTTTTCCATTTGTCACCTCCCACAACAGTTAGCCAGTCTTCTGTGGCCACTGAGCACTCACTGAGTCATTGTTAAGTCTTTTTCCCCAAAGACTTCCCCCCCAAACTTCAGGATCCCCCTAAACTTGTCAACACCCCTCTCTTGAGCTGGAGTGGCACCCTCTGATGGCCACCAACTTGGATGACTTTAAAACAGGGTTAGACAAATTTGTGGAGGATAAGGCTACTAGCCACAGTGGCTATTGCTCTGTCTGTGAATGCCAGTTGCTGGAGCAGCAGGAGGAGGTCCTGCTTGCGGGCTTCCCATAATGGGCATCTGGTTGGCCACTGTGAAAACAGGATGCCAGACTAGATGGGCCACTGGCCTGATCCAGCAGCCAGGCTCTTCTTGGATTCTTATCTACCTCAACACACTCCTGTTTATCAAGGCTGAAGGAGACTGTTCCTGACAGCCTGAAGATCACTGATGAAAGAATGTTGCTTTTTCTGAATGTTTGTTTTTCAGTATTTTCAATCCAACAATCAATGCAGAATGACTGATGAAATAATGTTTTTAAGCTATGTTTTAACTGTGTTTCACAATATTTTTCAATGTGTTTTAGAATGTTAACTGTTACTGTGTTTTGGAAGGTTTTTAACTGTCTTCAGGATGTTTTTCCTTTTCTAGTTACATTGTTTTATGTTTACTATCGCTGGGCTCCTCCAGGAGAAAGGGCGGGATACACATTCAATAAATAACAACATTTGGAGCTGAGAACTACAGGGAACAGTTTAATCTAGAAGCTTGCCCCCAGGCAGCATTCAACATAAAGTTGTCGCTTTTAAAAAAAAACACACCTTAGAACAACCCTGTGAGGTAGGCTGGGTTACCCAGTGAAGTGGTGCAGCCGAACATGGCTTCAAACCCAGGGCTCACCATTCCAAGTTTGCATCAATAAAAAAATGTTTTTGGGGTGGTGGTGGTGCTACTTTTCTGTCCTAAACAGAAGAACAAATAATATATCGAGCAGCAGCTTGGAGGAGAAGGTTGCAAGCTTCTCCGCTGGCTCGCTGTAACAGTGGTGTCATTTCTCAGCTGAGCTTGGGTTTGACAGGAGCATTCTCAAAAGGGCTTTTTGATTCCTCACTGCGCATTCTGGGCCGTTTGCTCACAACGTTCTGTCTGGCCTGCTCCCCAGGGCTGTGGAGTCGGAAGCAATTTTGGGTGCAGTCGGAGTCGGCAGAAATGTACCGACTCTGGCTTCAAAATAAATTTTGATTGACAAATTTTTTAAAATATAAATTCACAATGTCAAAGAAGCTTCCCATGAAGTCAGCTGTAGTTGAGCATTTCACCATAACTCAAGATGGAAAACATTTTGTGTGTCAGTGAATGACACAGGACCCAGATGCAGATAAACGCTGTGATGCCAAGATCAGCGCATATTCAGGCAGCGATAAAAATGCTCCTATGAGAGCTTCCAATTTAAAAAGACATTTACAGCCCTTTTCAGGGCTGTGGAGTCGGAAGCAATTTTGGGTGGAGTCGGAGTCGAAGGTTTGGCGTACCGACTCCACAGCCCTGCTGCTCCCCCAGTTTACAACCCAGAAGGAGGGGGCCTTCTCCCGCAACGCCTAAAAGTGTGGATGGATTTAAACTACGATAAACCTCCGCCTTTTAATTCAATTTGTATTAATAACTATGGGAATGAGGCCAGTACAATACAAATGGCCATTATTTCCACCCCCACCCCCAATGCAAACACGCAGATGTGATACACAGGCCCATTTAGTTACTTATAACAATAGCTACCCAGCAGAACTTGGCGGGGGGGGGGAGAACTCACATATATTATGAGAGGGAGCTACAACAAAATGTTGCAGTATATCTCCAGCCTCAAATAGGAGAACTGTAAGCCATCAGGGCTTAAGCAGGACAGTCCCCAACTCCCTCACTGACATTTCCAATGTCCCGTGGATCCAGAAGGCCACTGAACATGTTCACTCTTCATCGGACTGGGGCGTGGATTCCTTGCTGTTCATTTACAAGTTTATACACCTCTGCATATCTTATGGAGTTCCCAAGTAGGCAGAAACCTCTCCCACGTTTTTGGGCGGCCCTGTTTCGCTTCTGAACAAATGAAGTATCGAACTCAAACTAATTAGAAAACTGAGTTCAGGGGAGGTTAGGGGAAGGCCTCGTAGCTCAGAGGTGGAGCATCTATCCCTGCGCGCAGAAGGACCCGTGTTCAAACCCCCCCCGTGGCACCTCCAGGCAGGGCTAGGTGAGAATCCTGTCTGAAACCCTGGAGAGAGCTGCTGCCAGTCAGTGTAAACAGTACAGAGGAGGGTCTCATCCCTGAAACCACCACAGAGACAGACGTTCATAAAAACAACACAGAATCTAGAAATGTGCACATTAAAAAACTCTCCAACAACCTTGCTTTCCCCCCCAGTTGAGTTCAGTTGAGTACACAACTCAACAAAAGGGACAAGCCTATTTACTAAACCACCCGCATGTAACTTTACGCCCTTGCTGCCTAGTCACCTACAGGTGACGGCTAATCGCCCGACCAGCCGAGCAAGTGGCTGCCACATATATACACCTATTTGTCTAACTAGTTGCCTACTGATAATGCTTCCTCGCCAGACCAGCCAAGCAAGCAAAGTGAGACATGCAACAATCTGGTTAACTTTATGCCAAGCAAGCCACTCAGTTACCCGCCAGCTTTCTTGGGCCCAAAGGCTGCAACATTCACTTTACATGCAGATTTTGGAACCCAAACTGATCCAGCTGCACTGGTCCAACAGTGGTTGCATTTATAAGGACAGGGGTGAGCTTAGTGCAACCACTGCTCCCTCTGTCATGTCGTTCCCCTCGTGTTCAACCAGTGAGAGGCCGCTACGCCAACATAGTTGCAGCCCCCAAGCGTGATGCAACACAGCACCACACAGCACAACTTTGGTGACCAAGTCCATGCACCTTCCCCGGACCACTTTTAGAGCAAACCTGCAGGTCAGAGTCGCACACGCTGAGGCTGGCTCAAAACTCAAGAGTTTTCAAAGTCGGATTGTTAGCAATGGCTGGTATTTAACGGTATTCAGAAGAAACCCCCCTGAACTTCAGAGACATGACTACCTTCGGTTCATTCATTTCCATGGGTCTACTCTGCGCAGGGCTTCTTTGAATAGAACCCAATCGCTCAAAAGGCCGAACAAAAGTGGCCAAACTCTTCTGACGTTCAAAGGAAGGCTGAATCAAGGATCACGACTGAAGACAGTTGGAGTCCAAGGGTACCTACTGTTTTCTGCGTAGACAGACAGGGTTATCTATTCTCACCTGGCTTGCTTTGTAGAACTGCTTCTTTAGACCGGCCACGGACATGGTGCCTTCTTGCGGATGCTGAAACTAGCTCACCGAGACAGAGAAAATAACCAGGGGACAGGGCAAGGGGAGCAGGCAGGCGTACCAGGACCCCGATTTGCAGCAAGGAGAGTCTAACCTGAGGAACAGAGTCACATTTGAAACAGTTGGGGGAGAGGGGAAGAAGGGGGCAGACCCCAACTCTTGAAATAAGAAGCCCACAGGTAGGTAGGCAAGCGGGCAGAGACAGAGATGGGTCAGGAAAAGCTACTGGGCAGGGGCCGAGATGCAGAGGATCAAAACAGGAAGGGTTCTCAACTTGGGGGGGGGGAGCAGTCTGTGCCTAACAGAGAGAGGTTGAGAGAGATCCCCCTCAAAAAAGGGCAAAGTGTTTGTACTACAGAAGGACAAACAAAGCAGCCCTCCCAAAACAACAACGCACACAGACACTTAGAAGAGAAAAAGGTGTATTCTTCCCCCCAGACCAGAAATAAAGACAGAGACAGACCACCACCCCAAATTGACACAAGGCCAGCCTAGATAAGGCTGGGCAGCTCTACCCCTGCCAATAGCAACTGAGTGGGCAGCTTTTTGCAGCCTAAAGAGGCTAGTCCTCAGTGAAGCAAAGGGAGGGCAGGCAAAGTAGTCCCTGAGGAAGAAAAGCGAGAGAAGGCCAGCCCAGCGTGTGCTCTTTTTTACAAAGGTGGGGAGGAGGGACAGGCTGGGAGAGACAGAAAGGGGGACAACGACTGACAGATAAGACTGACTGGGGAGACGGAGGGATACACAAAGCAGTCCCCTCTCCTCCCAAAGCGGGGCGGACAGACAGCCAGGAAAGAGACAGAGAGGGAGACGGGACAAACAGCCACAGCAGCCAGGCTCGAGCTGAGCTCAGAGCTCAGCCCCGATCGCCCTCCAGGTCCCTCAGGATGTTAGTCACTTCCGCTCCCTCCCTGATGCGCAGGCGCAGATAAAGAGAGAGAGAGCGATAGCCTCTCGCCCAGCGGAGGGATACGCACGCACGCCTCTCAGCCTCCTCCGAGTATTGGAGAAAAACAAGAGGGGAGGAGGAAAAGATCCGGCCTCTCCACGCTTCATACCATAGAGTGCGCGAGTGATAGAGAGCCGGCGCGCAGACGCAGTCACGTCCTTCCCACTCTTCAGGAGAAGAGCATAAAGAGTGGAGCTAGAACAGCCCCCTCTCCCTTTCAAGTCTCCAGATGTAAAGGCCTCTTCCTCCCCCAGATGGGAAATCATCCCCTGCTTTTCATCGCATCTGGGTCTCAAAGCAGCTGGTAGGAAGGACGGAATATAAATGTAATAAACGAATAAATAATTGTGATTTCTCTTTCATTCCTTCTTTTATTTCTCGTGCATTATTGCATTTTGTTGTGTTTTATTTATTTATTTATTGCATTTGTATACCACCCTATAGCCAAAGCTCTCTGGGAGGTTTACAACAATTAAAAACATTAAAAACAAATATACAAATTTAAAAACACATTTTTTAAAAAGCAACTTAAAAACACATGCTAAAATGCCTGGGATAAGAGGAAAGTCTTTTGACCTGTCGCAGAAAAGATAACAGTGTTGGTGCCAGGCGCACCTTGTCAGAGAGATCGTTCCATAATTTGGGGGCCACCACTGAGAAGGCCCTCTCTCTTGTTGCCAGTCTCGCAGCTTCCCTCACAGTAGGCACCCGGAGGAGGGCCTTGGATGTTGACCGTAGTGTTTTCTCGTATTACAGTCTGAATTCCATGAGAATTCATTTTTAAAAAACTAATAATAATGTGGACATTATTAAATGTGCTGCCTCCCATCTTTTAGGCACAAGTCCACAGACGTGCCCTCCAGACCAACAGAATGAATGGGAGGGGACGCATCAGTCTTGTGCGCATGCGTCTTTTCGCTTCTCTTCACGTTTCGTGTCGCGAGAGCAAACCCCCAGCGCGCCTTTCCTCTCACCCGCCCCTATCTCTACGGAGAAGAAGGATGGAGCAGGAGAAAGAAACGAGCCGTGTGCGCATGCGTCCTCCTCTTCCCGTTTAGTTGTCGCGAGAACTCTCATTCATGAGAGCGAGAACAGGGCTGGTTTTGTCACATGGGCTTGCAGCATCCCGCCCAATCAGGGTGCCGGAGCGCGAAGGCCCGCCCGAACTCCCGCCAAATACGAGCGCGAAGGAAAGCGGACTCGGAGGACAGGGAGCGAGAAGGGACGAAAAAGCGGGGCGCCCGTCCCGTCCTTTCCCCCTTTCCCTGTCCCCTCCCCGCCCCGGGTTCTTGTGAGGAGAGAGCCCGTCTGTCAGTCAGGCGGTCATTCGTTAGGTCGGCCGGTCAGTCAGTGGAGCGAGCGGAGGAGGAGGAGGAGGAGGGTCTCTTTACGTGGCAGGTGAGGAGGAAGGCAGGCAAGGAAGAGGAGCGGGGTGAGGAAGAGCGAGTTGTGTCCGTGAGGGGGGAAACTGAGGCAGGGGGGAGAGAGAGAGATGGATCTGGAGAGACAGGTGGGGAGGGGGAGATATTTGGGGGGGAGATGCTGTGTGCAGGGGAGAGGGGGATGCTTTTGCGGATGAAGGGAAACTGAGGCAGGGAGTTGTCGTAGTGGGGGGGCAGAAAGAGATGTGGGGTGGATATATTTGGGTGCCTAGGGGGGGCGGGTGCAGATGTTGTGTGTGGTCCTGGAGAGGGAAATGCTGGGATGCAGGAAGGTCCCAGGTTCAGTCCTGGCAACTCGGGGTAGGGCTGGGGAAGAAGACTCCTTTGTGAAACTCTGGAGAGCTCCTGCCAGATGGGCAGGGCTGAATTTCACGGACCTAAGTTAGTTACCTCTGTCGCTTTCGCTGGACCTGCTCTGAGCAGGACTAGCATTAAATACCACCTGTTGCATTTTGGGTTTTGTTTGGTAAATCTCTTTGAGCACAAATGTTGTTTATAGGAAAATGCAGTACATCATTAAAACTGACTTGGCTAAACTGGTTGTCTTCTGTTGGCAGCTATGGAGTGTCGAGATAAATCAGCAGCCCCAACCCGGAAACTAATACAAGGTAACTTGTTCTGCATAAAAACGGATCCTCCTTTTGATGAGGTATATATTCACTACTACAGCATCTCTGATTGCTGGCCATCTAGCCTCTCCGTAAAAATCTCCACTACCTTCTGGGGCTGTCTGCTTCATTGCCACGGCAGCTTTTATACTGTCTGGAAGTTCTTCTTAATGTTTAGTCTAAACCGGGGGTTCCTGAACTGCGGTCCATGGGCTGGCTGCCAGTAGTCTGCGAGCTTCACACAGGTGGTCTGTTGCATGTCAGCATTAAATATTCTTATTGATTTTAATGGTTTCTTTATTGCTTCTTACCGTTTATTGTATTGTATGACAATTTGAAATCTATGGAATGTGCAGAATTCAGGAAACACAAATACAAACCCATGGTCATTGCCCTCTCTCTTATCCATATGACAACCTTGTGAGGTAAGTTAGACTGAGAGGGGAGCCTGAAGAAGACCTCTTTGGTTGTGGTCATCGGAACCTATTTCTTCCCAGTCTTAGTCTATCCGTTACACCTGGGTGGGGGACTTGTGTCCCACCAGATGTTTCCATAGTCCCTGACCGTTGGCCATGCCTCCTGGGTCTGACAAGGGTTGAGAGTCCAACAACATCTGTGGGGACACAGGTCCCCCTCTTCCCCGTCCCTCCACTGAACCACACTGTTGCATGTACAGAATAGATTTGTTCTCTGTTGCCCCACAGGGTAGGGCTGGAGCTAATGGGGGGAAATGACAATGAAACTGATTTTGGTTAAACATTGGAAAGAACTTCCTAACAATATGATCTGCCTTGGGAGATGGTGGGCTCTTCTTTGCTGGAAGTATTTAAGCAGAGGTTGGAGAGCCATCTATCAGGTATGCTGGAAGTTGTGCTGGGGTTTGGGCTACATTACCTCCAAAGTCCCTTCCAACGCACCATTCCCCTTCCCCCAATGGGAGTTATTTAGCAAGCTTGGGTGCATAGGTCCAACTTTTGAGAAATTTATTTTTATTAGGATAATTTGAGATAAGGTTTTTACCTCCTATTTATCTTGCACAAAATTGTAAACTACTTATGTTTCTCATTTTAATTTTTTCTGTTTCAGCTCGATTGCCTTTCAAGCGTCTGAATCCCATACCAAAGGAGAAGCTTGGTGTAAGCCCAGGAATCAAAAAAGCCAAGAACTCTCAAAATGTCCTTGATCAAAACTCACCTTGTCCTGCTTTGTCACATCTGTTACCGGACAACGTGGAGAATACCTGCCAGGTGGAAACAGAAACACAACTTGTTAACGGCAAGGGTCCGTTAGATAACTTTGTGCAGAAAAGCACAAAAAATAACACAAGCCAGTTGCTCTTAATAGACTTGACAGAGGATTCTAACCACAGACTGAGTGATAACATAGACCACAGCAAATCAAACAAAGTAGCAGCGTCTGTGGAGAATACTCATAAGGAGGTAGAAACTGAGCCTGGTCCACAAAAATCCATTTGTAACACCCACGTGGATGTTCTGATGACAGCTTTCCCAGCTACAGCAGATGAGGGTGAATTGTCAAATATGGTGTCAACCCAGATAGAAACCGATAGTCCAAAGGGAAGCAAACTCAAAAATGTCATATTTGAAAGGAAAATGCCTGTTGTTGTCCTGGAGGATATCATGATGGCCAAATCTCCCCAAGGTGCACCTTTGGAAAGGAGCCTGTCTTCCGGAAACGAAACAATCGAGTCTTGTTCTGAAGACGACAAGGAATGTACAGATTCCTCGTTAAGTTCTGCCTCCCTCACCAGCTCACCTGAATCCGTGCCTACACAGGGATGTAAGGACAATGTTAGTCCGATAGCTGCTTCAACGCCCGTTGGAAAGGTTAGTGTCTGTTAATAGAGAAGCAGTAAAGACGGTAAATGTTCCTTGGCAAATGAGCAACTTTTATTTCTATCCCACCAAATACTTTGAAGGCTCTGACCTCCTCTTTTCCCAGCTTCCTGGTACTCCCTTGTTCGCATGTCCATCCCTCAGGTGTCTTCCTCAGTTTTGCATTTTGCTCCAACCTCGGTGCCTCTATGTTCCTGGTCTGCCATCTCTCCTACCTCTTCCCCTATCATAGGGGAAGGGAGCCATGTTGGCTTCCGTGGAGGAGGGGGCAGAACTTTATATGGCTCCATCCTGTGGGCCAACTTTGAAGGGAAGGCGTCACAACCCACAGGTCAATCACATGCCGTCATTGTGTTGTAACGTGACTGACAGGCAAGTTGTCCTGCCCGCCAGTCAAAATCCCTTGTGCTGGGATTGCAAAGGGACAGGGAGGGGGAGAAAGAAAGGTGCACTTTGCAAGCAAAGACAGCAGGCAGGGCAAAAGGTGATGCTCACAAAAGGAGACTTTGTTTCTGCTTGATGTGGCTGTGCCCTGCTCATCAACGGACAAGCGGGAACTAAATCTTGTTTTGGCTGCAAGTGCCTGTTTGTGGTGGTGAGGCAGAATTGAACCGTGCCCATTGACAGGTGGGCTTGATTTGTGGAAAATTGACTCACGGACCAAACTGGACCCCCTGGTGGGTCAAGATTAGCCCACGGGCTGGAGTTTCCCCATGCCTGCCCTACCAGATTCAGTCCCTCAGGCTTTCAGTTTCCAGCGCCTCTACTTTTCACGTATATTATATGGTGCCTTTGCTCCTAAAATCTGTGTTGTCATTTTTCTTCCTTTTTTCACGGGGAGGGAGTCAGCATTCTGTTTTGGCTGCATATATCCTGAGCAGTTGGAATCTTCTGAACATTCTGTGACATCACAACAACCTAGCGGTTTTGTTAATAGGGGGTTGTAAGCAGCTTGGCTTGATTCTCTCTTTCAAGTATTCTTTAGGTGAACATAACATGTGGCACGGAGTACATTTTTAATGTTATAATTAACCTGTTTGCCATATGATATTTCATCAGTGATGAGGGTTTTCCAGAACAGTTTCTAGTGCTATGCATCTTGAAGGTTTTTCCAGTAGTCTACCACAGTTGAACTGGTGGTTCTTTGGAGAGCCACTGCTTGCTGAACTTAAGGGGTGGGGGAGTCAGTGAAAAGGTTTAATGTGCTAGTTTCATTAGATCCAAGTATCATCTGTGGAAATGGTCCAATTAGATGACTTAAGTATTTTCCAGTAACTCTGGCCAGCATAAGATTATATCCATAGACTAGTAGAGTTGGAATGGGCCTATAAGGCCATCAATGTTAGTTCTACTCAGAGTAGAAATGGATTCCGACTTATGGCGACCCTATGAATAGGGTTTCATGGTAAGTGGCATTCAGAGGTGGTTTACCATTGCTTTCCTGTAAGGCTGAGAGGCAGTGACTGGCCCAAGATCACCCAGGGAGCTTCATGGCTGTGTGGGGATTCGAATCCTGGTCTCCCAGGTCGTAGTCCAACACCTTAACCACTACACCACACTAAGTGACTCAGTTAGGTCCATTGATTTCAGTGGGTCTGCTCATGAGTAACTGAGGTGGATACAGCTCATAACTTGCAACTCCTAGCCAGCCTCAAAAGTCTAGGCCACCAGGTGTAAAACTATCAGCAGAAAAAATGAGTAGGAGGCAGGGCATCATAATTTATGTAAAAACAAAAGACCTTGGCTTGAAGACGGAATCTTCTCTCATTTTGTAGAGACAGTAGAGTAGACTTACTAAAATGAAAAGTGGGCATCCATTCATTGTTGCTTGTAAACTTACGAAATGGAAATTTTTCTGCAGAACAATTAAAAGCCCTGGAAAACTTTCTGCTCCACATCACTGTACAGGAGGAAACTCTTCTTCCAAGATGGGTGTCTGTTGTGATATATGTTAGTGGAGGGGGGGGGTTGGCACGTGTGTGTGGCCTTCTGCTGTCTTGTGGCCTAGCCTACCTCACAGGGCTGTTGCAAAGTTAAAGTTGGATAATCTCCCGTGCGTGCAGCTTCTCTGAGTAACTCCAAGATGGGAGGCAAAAAGAAAAGTGAGCCTGAATAATGGAGTACGCCACAGATCTTCCCTTAAGTTCAATGGTAGAATATCTGCCTTGCATGCAGAAGGTCCCAGAGTTTAATCTCCAATGGCATCTCCTGGTAGAGCTGGGAGAGAACTCTGCTTGAAATCCTGGAGAACCGCTGCCAGTCGGTGTAGACAGCACTGAGCTGGATGGACCAATGGTCTGCATCAGTTATAAGGCAGATTCCTATGTGTGACTGTAACTGGAATCTTTTTATTCTGCAATTTCAGGACAGGGTCTGGATGGCAACGTGCACCCTTTAATTTGGATTAATTTGGACAGATATTAACACAGTGCATACTGTCAAATGTCAGCTCTGTTCGGCAGCTGCTGTACATTTGGAGCACAGTCTCTTTTCAGGCCCCACTGAAATTTAATGGGATGTAGGTGAAAGTGTTGCTCCGGCCTCCTCAGCTCTTTTCATACTTTAAGCGGCTGCTTCGATTGTTTGTGATTTCAAATATGCATCATTTTCAGTTGATGCGCAAGGTGGAGGAGTCCAAGGAAAGCAAGGATCAAGAGGAGTTTTGGGGAGAGACTAAGCTGTACAAAGGCCTTCCTGCCACCATCAGGGGCCCTCCTCTCAGCAAGACTAACATTGGATACATCTCTACTTATCCAACGTGTTTGGCGCTGCCAAAAGCCTGAAAATGTTCTAACATAGTAGAGCCTTGCTGTTGAATCAGGTCAGCGGCCTATCTAGTCCAGCACTCTCAGTAGCCATGGAATGCTGGTGTGAGGGTCGGGTGATGGAGGAATGGAGTGTCCTGAATAAGGGTTTGGTTGTCATTCCATACTGCTGACCTGGGCTTATTAAGGAAGATGGACAGGATAGAAATAGAATAAATACTGGAGCATTCCAGCCTGCAACATTTTACTATAAGTTTCACTTGCCAGTTAAGGTGTTGGACTACAACCTGGGAGACCAGGGTTCGAATCCTCACATAGCCATGGAGCTCACTGGGTGACCTTGGGCCAGTCACTGTCTCTCAGCCTCATAAAAACCCTATTCATAGGGTCGCCATAAGTCGGAATCGTCTTGAGGGTAGTACGTTTCCTTTTTTTTAAGATGATTTATAGGATATTTTTCAAAAACTTGGGTTTGAGCTGCACACCTACTTTGACACACCAAACTTCCCTTTGTTTTCTTAAAGGATGCCTGAGGGATTCAGGTTTCTATGTTGTAACAAATCCATTGGGGTTGCAACCTGCTAAGTTCTACTCAAGAGTAGATTGTTTGAAATTAATGGATCCTAGTTAACCATGTCCATCGGTGGCTATTTGTCTAACACTGGATACAGCTAGCATGGGGGAGAAGTTTGCATTTAATTTAAAGCTGAATTTTAAATATTCGCACTTACCAAAACAATGCAGGAACCAAAACATCAGCCATCCTTTGCAATTTTGGGATGCAGTTTTGCAACCACCCAGTGTTTACAAAATACATCTAGTAGGGAGAGAGTGCATAAAAAAGAATGCATTCGTTAAAATGACATACAGGAACGCATTATGAGAAATTGCTTGCAAAAATGTGTACGTTGGTCAAAACTACGTACCAGAATGTGTTTAGGAGGCGACATCTCACCATTCTCGTGAGGATTTTTTTAAAAAAATCGCTAATTGATGCAGAAATGTGAACTGAATTTCAGACTGGAAAAATGAAAACCTGGGAGAACTGAAACTGACAGATTTTTCTATCCCTAGATAGAGCCCATTATCTCTAGTGCCACAACTTATTTTGTTGCAGTTGCGTAAAGGAACGTTATCATATGCACATCTCTGTCCTCTCTATTCCAGACGTCACAGAAAATTCACCAGAGTTCTGAAGAGAAGGAGAAGCTTAAGCTGCAGAGGGTAAGGCATTTCCCCCCCACCGACCTAGTTTATTTGTTCGCTTTTGGCAATGAGTAGCAACTGTATCCCTTTTCCGTCCCCCCCCCTATTTATTTTAGAACTTTATGGGAAAGGGCGATAGCTCCACAGAGGAGCACCTGTTGAAGGTCCCAGATTCAATCCCTGGCCTCTCCAGCCAGGGATGCAAAATACCCCTGTCTGGAAACCCCAGACAGCTAATGCCAGCTGAGCTAGGTGGACTGATGATCTGTCTCGATATAAGACAGCTTCTCTGTTCCAAGCTTTTCAGGTGTATATGGCCAATGAAATGTCCCTTTGCCCATCTCTCCGCAGTGTAGCTTCCTACCCCATCATTTAGCCTTACACGGCTTGGGACCCCAATACCTAATGGAACGCCTCTCCAGACACGAACCCACCCGTATGCTATGCTCAACATCCAGGGCCCTCCTCCGGGTGCTTACTCCGAGGGAAGCTTGGAGGATGGCAACAAGGGAGAGGGCCTTCTCAGTGGTGGCCCCCAAATTATGGAATGATGTTCGTGACGAGGTGCGCCTGGCGCCAACACTGTTATTTTTTCGGCACCAAGTTAAGATCTTCCTCTTCTCCCAGGCATTTTAGCATGTGTTTTTAAATTATTTTTAAGAATCTGTTTTTAAATTTGTATATTTGTTTCTAATGTTTTTAATTGTTGTGAACCGCCCAGAGAGCTTCGGCTATGGGGCGGTATACAAATGAAATAAATAAATAAATAAATAAATTTACAATTTAGATGACGGTATTCCAGCATCATCTGCAATACTAGATTTTGGCTGTCAAAATGTCAGTGCCCTTACCAACTGTTAAGTCCTTGGAGAGCAGAAATAATTATATTCTTGAATTGTCTGTTCTTGCTTGGCCAGCCCTCCCGGCTTGTTGTAGGTTCTGTCTCCTATCTTCTCCTTCTGTCTTGATCTTTCACCTTCTACCGCTCCAATTCAGGGTCCGGGAAACTCCAGGCCCCTCCTGTGTGGCTTTCAGAGCAGCTTACATACTGTAAATTGAAGGAGGACTGTAAGCCTGTGGGCAGAGACTATCTTAAGAACACAGACACACACACAGAGCAAAGGGGGCAGGGAGGGTAGAGGAAAAAAGCAAGAGTAGGCACCAGCTCTTAAATAGTAGTTCTTATTATGATGACCAGCTCTCGTGGAAACAATTCAGGGATAGAAGGTTCCTGACGATGTGGCTGGCCTTTCAGTGAGCTGACACGATGAACCCTGCTTCTCTTCTCTCCCACTGAGGCAGCCTGTTGTTGTTGTTGTCCTTTTTGCAACCCAGGATCAAGAACGCGCAGACAAACTTCAGAAGCTGCAAGCGAAACGGGAGGAGAAGGGGAGGCTGAAAGAGGAGGCGAAGGCCACGAAAGAGCGTGCCCGGGAGGAGGCGAAGAGGAAGAGAGAGGAAGAGAGAGAGCTGAAGGACAAGGAAAGGAAGGAAAAGAAGGAGAAAGATGAGAGAGAGAAGGCCGAAAAGCTGCGGGTGAAGGAGGAGAAACGGAAGGAGAAGCAGGAGGCTCTGGAGTAAGTCGCGCTCTTTCCGCAAGAAGCAGGTGCAACTCACTGACACAGCGTCAGGGTTGTCTGTCTTGAGTTTCCGCTTGTTTTCAGGGGTGTAGTTGTCCAGGGTCTCGGGGGGTCTTAAACCCCTTACTTTGCTGGGGAACAGGTCCCCTATGTCTCCAGCATCCTACGGGCCGATCAGCATGAAAGGGGAGTGTGTTTGCCACTGAGAAGAGTCTTCCAATGAGCTTCCTTGTCCTTTCCTGCTGATTGGAGCCAATCGGAGTGAAAGGAGATGGGTCAGCCACTGAGAAGACTCTTCTCGGTAGCTGACACTCCTCTCTCATGCTTATTGGCCCCTAGGGACGTCTGTTCTTGCGGAGGAAGGCATTAACAAGTATCTCATTCTCAACTCAGAAGCAAAAAAGGGGGAAGGGTGTGGCTGTGACTGTCACGAAGGGTCCCTGCACTCTTGCATTTGCTTATCTGAATGCATGCCCTTCCAACTTCCCACATTTCAACTGTGCGCTGGGTGAACAAGTTCTTTGACTCTCCTGACTCTTGCAACATTTAGCTGCGTTGGATGTCCACCTGGTCTAGTGTTATGAGAAAGGGAGAACATTTTTCCTCTGCTTCTGTATTGCTGTTTGTACTGGCTCTGCTGAGGACATTCGTTTTTAGGGGTGGGATTGTTGGCTTGGAATGGCACGGGTCTCCCGAGGCTTCCGGAGGGCATTGAGCACCTTCGGGATGGTGCCTCCTACTGGAGCCAGCAGGCAGAACCCAAACCGACTTCTTCTTGGGGGAGTTTGCCGCTTTTCCTGCTTTTTCTTTTTTTGAAACTATTTCAGTTTTCACTAGCCCTGAACTTTCACCTTTCAATGAGGTCCCGAGGTGACTCTTCCTGCGGTTACATGCGTGGCTGCCCACTTTGCTGGTCTAGCGGGCTCGTGTGTGGCAGGAGTGGAATGTTGCAGAAGTCCAGCTGCTGCTGAACTCCAACTCCCATCAGCCCCGGCAAGCGTGGCCAATGGCGATGGGAGTTGTGGTCCTGCGACATCTGGAGGGCCAAAGGTTCCCCATACCCGGCCTACGTGAATCACGGTTGAATGGGCGTGTGGGTTTGCTTGGTTTCCTTTTCTTGAAACTAAGCTTTTGTTTTTGAAGGGCAAAACAAGAAGAGAAGAGAAAGAAAGAAGAGGAGAAACGGTTGAAAGAGGAAGAAAAGGTAACGCTCGACTGCGATTGGTCTTTCTCAGCCTTCTCCAGCCAAGTGCCACCCAGCTGGACTACAACTCCCATCAGCCCCAGCCAGCATGGCCAGTGGTCCAAAATTATGGGAACTGTTGTCCGGCAACATCTGGGGACCCAAAGAGGTTGGGAAAGGCTGATCTAGCTGATGCCCAGGGACTGCATAGCTGAAAGTAAGGGCACTCTGGCCTTTGGAGGAGGCTGCACTCCCTGCCTCCCAGTCAGAACATCTGGGGAAAGGGAAGGCTGCCCTGCCGCCCCCCCATACCATCCATTGGCCAGAGGGAACCAGGGAAGGGCCATGGCTCAGTGGTTAGAGCATCTGCTTTGCATGCAGAAGGTCCCAGTTTCAATCCCCAACGGCGTCTGCTGGCAGGGCTGGGAGAGACCCCCCTGTCTGAAACCCTGGAGGGCGGCTGCCAGTCAGCGCAGACAACACTGAGCCAGATGGACCCTAGGGACTTTACTTGGTATGAGGCAGCTTCCTCTGTTCACCCACACCCTGCCTGAAAGAATAATATTTGCTAATCTCTGTCCAGACTGTAGGTGTTTTATAAGTGATTATTAATACTATTATTAATAGATTGGAGGAGCTAGAATTTGCAATGGTGTTTTCGATTATTCTGAGTGGGGGGGTATTTTTTCACAGAAATGTTTTTTTTAATCTAAATTATTGTATTTTTGTCTTGTCCACATTTCAACTTCCTGATTCTAGCGTATTAAAGCAGAGAAGGCAGAAATTACCAGGTTCTTCCAAAAACCAAAGACCCAGCCTGCTCCAAAGGTGAGGATTTGGGGGACTTTTTTGGATTTGGGGACTTCTGCAGGTGTACCAGGAGAGCGGGCTCTGGTGTCTGAACGGACTTAAAGCAAGTATGGGGTGCCTTCTGGCTTTCCAGATGTTGCTGAACTACAACTTGCATCAGCCCCAGCAGCAAGCATGACTCAAGGTCAGGGATGATGGGAGTTGTAGTCCAGAAACATCTGGAGGGCCAAGGGTTCCTCACATACCTGGCTTAAAGTATTGACGTTCGCCAAGGTGGGGTTTGGTTCACCGCAGCAAATTGTCTTGGGCTATCACTGCAAAGAAAGAAGGTAAATGTGAAGTATCCAGCTCTTTCTCAGGGTTTATCGGTCAAAACCACACCTTGCATTATATACAAAGAAGAGAATAGGAAGCCAGTGCTTGCGGTGAAGTTGATGTTCAGCCAAAACTCAGACCAACAAGAGGTTGCGTAAAATTCTTCCTCTTGATTTCAGACACTGGCTGGCTGGTGTGGCAAATTTGCTCCCTTTGAAATCAAGGAGAACATGTTTCTCGCTCCGCTCTGCCGAGTTGCCGTCGACCAGGACCTTTTGGATCGGTTAGACTGCCTCCTGCAAGGTCAGAGCTATGATGCTTCTTTCCTGGGAGAACTGAAGAGCCGAGCGCCGTGTACAACTGGACCCGCCCTCACCTGCAGCCATGGCGCTGACGTCGTCAACAGGTTAGCTCCTCTTGGAAGAGGGAGACAGTAAGACAGCTATTTTTTTTAATCTCATGCCAGTGTTCTCTGCACCATGCGGCGACATCCGTGGGCAGACGCCTGGCAGCCGATGTGGCCACCCCATACCAAGAAGACTATTGTGTAGCCCACAATGAACTAAGGACTGGCAGGAGATTCAGGACAGACAAAAAAGGAAGAAAGTTGCACAGCACAGAAGTAGAACCACACAATCCACTACTGCAAGATATGGTGATGGGCACCAACTTTTGCAGCCTTTTAAAAGGGGATTAGAGACACTTGTGAAGAATGATGTCATTCATTCATTGGCGATCCCTCGTGGCCGAGTAAGATCGTCTTCCAAGATAAGGTCTTTAACGGTGGGTCCGTAAGTGACTGTGGAGGGTGATTCTGGATCCACACAGCCTCCCACAGTGAGGACATGCTTCCAGATGGAAGACGGTCGCGATGAGGATTTGCTTGATGTGCCTTCCGCTTAGCTCGTTTGTCCCGTTCGCCCTGTATTCATCCTCCTTCAAAGTCCACAGCACCTTTGATAATAGCTGAATACTAATAGAATGATGTACTACCTCCGGGATCAGAGGAGCCACGCCTCTGCATTCCAGTTCATGATGGGCAGTGATGCCAGGTGGCTGTCGCCTCCACGTCCTGCGTATAAGCTTACCAAGGGGTGTCTGGTCACTGGGAAACAAGACTTGCAGGGATGCTCTTACATTCCACGCATCATTTCCAAAATAAGTGCTGGCAATGAGGCCTGCCTGACGCTTTCCCAGGCGTTCAGGACTAGTTGGCTGATGTTAGAAATCCCTAAGAAGAACCCTCTTGGATCAGGCCAAAGTGCTGGTTCTCACGGTGGCCAACCGGAGGCCCATTATGGGAAGCCTGCAAGCAGGACCCGAGTGCAAGAGCAACTCTCCCTCTTGTGATTCTCAGCAGCTAGTGCTGAAAGACATACTGCCTCCAACAGGGGAAGGAAGACATAGCCACCCTGACTAGTAGCCACTGATAGCCTTTACCCTCCGTGAGTTTGCTTAGTCTTCTTTTAAAGCCGCCCAGGCTCATGGCCATCCCTGCTTCTTGTGGGAGTGGATTCCGTAGTTCAGCTCAGGTTGGCAGCCACACACACTGGATGTGTTGACAAGCGCCAGTCTCGATGGCCATTTCACCTGTGAGCTCTGGCGCCAAAAGGGGGCTGCTCACGATCTTCTGCAGTGCTCAGGTCTTAAACTCTGGCTTGCCTCGGTCCAGGTTCTTACCTTAAGGACTTTCCTTCTCTTTTGAGTTTCTTCCTTGCAGGAGACTGTCCATTGTAGTTGCCTTAATCTATGGCCCTCCTTCTAAAACAAAACAAAAAAGTCTCCTCAGTTGCGTGCCTGACATTTTGAATGTCTGGTATTTATTTATTTGATTTATATCCCGCCCTTCCTCCCAGCAGGAGCCCAGGGCGATGTTGAAAGGTCTTGGTTCATTCTCTCCCTCCTTGCCTCCCCCCATTTCCTCTGTCATTACTTTGCATCATCAAATAGATGGAATTATGAGAGTTAGAAATTTGGGGGGGGCAGTACAGTTTCCTAGCATTTCTTTCATATTTGCTTTAATTACGTTGTAACTCAGGTCAGTTTAGTTTAATTTGAAGGCCTTGCATAGCGGGGAGGAGAGCCTGGCTGGGAGTCCAGAGTCTGAGTTCAAGTCCCTGCTCGTGTCTCCTGGGTGTCAAGGGCCAGCTAAAGATCACCCCCACAGGAAGTGGCTCCGGGGTTACGTGCCCTGCCACCTGTGCAGCCGTGGCCAAGCTGCATAGTCCCAAGGAGCCCAGTTGCCCCCCAGCTGGCAGTTGCGGAGAAGGAAGGGGGTGGCTTGTGCAGCTGTGGCAAGCTGAGCAGGCCCTGGCCAGCTGGGGAGGACTAGCCTCAGAGGGAGGCAATGGGAAACCCCCTCTGAATACCGCTTACCATGAACACCCTATTCATAGAGTAGCCAGAAGTCGGGATCGACTTGAAGGCAGTCTGTTTCATTTTTGGGGTGGGTGGCCGTCTTTAGGATTGCTTCAACCCCCCCTTTTCAATGGAAAGCAGGGGGTATAAGGGAGCCTTTCAGGGGGGTGCCAGTGGTCTTTTTGTCTCTGGCTTGCAACCCCGGGTGGACACTCCAGTGACCTACTACGGTGTGTTTTTTCCTTATCTTTCAACAGTGACGTGGTCATTGTGGGCAGCAGCCAGGCTGGAGATGTGCCAGAAAGGAAGAAGTTTGGCAGGCAGAAACTCCTGCAGTTCTGTGAGAATCACCGGCCTGCCTACTGGGGCACGTGGAACAGGGAATCCTCAGCCATACGGCCGAGAAACCCTTGGTCAAAAGATGAGGTAAGTCCCAGGATATTGTAGGGTCTCTCTTTCAGCTGAAGGGACTCAGTGGCGAGCCTCGACCTTTTCTTAAGTGCTAACAGGGAGCAGCATGCATCACCAACCTTTCAAAATTTCAAGAGAGTGCCGTCGGTGCCAGTCACAACATGGCTGCTGGGGGGGGGGAAATAGGGAACATTTCTGGCCCTCCAGATGTAGTTGGACTCCAGCTCTCCAGCTTCTCTAAGCTGCAGGCGTCTCATCCTGGGGTGGCTAACCTTTTTCGGCCCTGAGAACCACGTTACCTCATTGCAATCCCTCTGGGGGATGCATCCAGTTGTGGTCAAAAAGTGGCATGGCTACCTCACATCTGGTATGTGCCCAAATTACGTGCATGCACACAGACCCACACGCACACACCCCGAAGCAGGGTGTGCGTGTAGGGGCGGTGGTGGTAAATGTCCTGCCCCGTGTTGCCGTCTTCCTCTCTGCTCTTTGGATTGCTCTCTGAAGAGCAGAGGGTGTTTTTCTTTTCCTCCCCATCACAGCTTCCTCTCTGGCCAGGCTGGTACCACATTGTTTCTGTCGTCTAGCTTCTGATTTCTTCTTCAGTGCCGTCTGTGAGGTCTGCCATGCGTTACAAGACCAAGCGATCCTTAGTAGTCCTCTTTCTTTCTTTGCAGAAGCTGCTGGACTACGAAGTAGAGAGTGATGAAGAGTGGGAGGAAGAGGAGCCAGGGGAGAGTCTCTCTCATAGCGAAGGGGTAAGGCCGAGTTGCCGTCCTCTCCCTAAGAATGAGGTTTGCGTATTCAGAGACTTCTGCGAGAAAGGAGCCACAGGAGTTCCGGTATCTGCAACAAAACACTGCAGCGTGGGTTGCTCTTGTTCACTGATGCAACCAGCCACACCTTCATATTCTGCAGCCACTGAGCATGCTCAGACCTCAGTGGGAAGGCTTTTTCGGTGGGAGGAAGCCCATGATGTCAGAGCTGCTAGCCACCATGTAGATATTCCCCATTAAAGTTCTGCAGAGTGTTGAAGTCTTTATAGAACTCTCCTCGGGGCAGATTGGGGGTGGAGAGAAATCACCTCTGTGTGGCAGAGCAGGACAGCTGCCTCCGCCACTCTTGCAGTGATGCCTTTCCATACAAGGGCAAAGCTGCCGTTGCATGCAGACATCTCCCTTTCTACTGAGTTGCAGCTGACCCCAATGTTTTTCACACTGCGGTATTACTGACTGATTTTTTTATGTATGTGTTAACTGTAAATGATGAAACTGAGGTTATCATACTTTGGACACATCATGAGAAGACCTGATTCACTAGAAAAGACAATAATGCTGGGAAAAACAGAAGGGAGTAGAAAAAGAGGAAGGCCAAACAAGAGATGGACTGATTCCATAAAGGAAGCCACAGCCCTGAACTTGCAAGATCTGAGCAGGGTGGTTCACGACAGATGCTCTTGGAGGTCGCTGATTCATAAGGTCGCCATAAGTTGTAATTGACTTGAAGGCACATAACAACAACATAAATGTATTATCTATTTTATGAGTATACTCTAATGTGCCTCGGGTGGGCTCCCCCCCCCCCGGTGGTTTTTATATTGGCCTCCTTCCGGGAGGAAGGGAGGGGTATAAGTTTAATAAATAAACATTTACAATGTTTTATTTTAATATCTATAAACTGAATATCGTTTCCCTTCCCTCTGGTCTGACAATGCTGCATTTTTTTCAACAGTTTCCAGAGGGTTAGCCATGTTGGTCTGCTGCCTCAGTCTCGTGGCACCTTAAAGATTAACACGTTCATTATGGCATGAGCTTAAATTCCAGTCCACAAAAGTTTACGCCATTATGAATCGAGTTGGTGAGGCTCATTTAACACCAGCATGAAATTGAGCCTTCAGTATTATCGGTCCAGTTCTCTGCAAAGCACTGCCGGCAGAGATTCAGCAGGTACCTTCTGTTTTAACTTTTAAGGACCTGCTGAAAACCTTTCTGTGCCACCAGGCTTATGCGGGCAATTCAGAAGATGCATTTTTGTTGTTGTTGCAACAGTTGTCCTTTGTTTTCGTTGCTTTTTTAATGTTTTCATTCCGTAGTGGTTGTGTTTTTCTAATGTGGTAAACTGCTTTGATATTTCTGACAAAGTAGCAACATACAATTGTTGAAAAATCAATCAGTCAGTCGGGCCAATGAGAATCTTTTGTCGTTTTGTTTTAACGGCTTGACTTGGGGCTGTTTACAACTTCCCTTCCCAATGCTTCTTTATAAAAATGTGTCTTCATTTAAATCTCTCAGGATGACGACGATGATGGGGCAGAGGAGGAAGAGGAGGACGACGGCTTCTTCGTGCCACACGGGTACCTCTCGGAGGACGAAGGCGTGACTGAAGTAAGCTGCAGAGCCCTAGTACAGCCACCCTCGAAAGAGATTGGCAAACAGTTACCTCTGTAGGAGAATTTAACCTACCCAACCTGGACAAATAAAACTCTGCTTATGAGTCCTAGAATTTTAAAACATTCTTCTTGCCTTAGCTAGCTAAACTGAGGCATGTGTTACTTGCAGCAAAGCTGTAGAACCTTTTTTTTAATTATTTTTCCCCAGTCAGAGGGACACATTTCCTCTTTGGCCATCCATGCCCTTCCTGGGCGTGTCCAAAGTGTTTGTGGCTACTCCCCAAGTGCATGCTCCTCCTCCCAGACCAGTGCAGGGAGGGAAGGAGATTCCCAGAATGGGATCTTCAAACCTCCTCATGATGAAGGGGCAGATCAGTGAAGAGGGGGCTGCCCCATTAGGAACTGCCGCTGCTTGAGAGAAGACCATGTTCTCCTGTTTACTAGCCTGCATTCCCATGCTGGCTATAAAGGAGGGAACTTCCTCTCCTCTGTGGCCAATTTGTTTATTTTATTTATTAAATTTGTTAGATGCCCATCTGGCAGGGGTTATCCTGCCACTCTGGGCGACATACAATGAAATGCAAATACATTCCATAAAAACAATAAGCAGAAAAATTAAAACCACCCCTAGAACTGCAATCTAACAACCTAAACCCCCTCCTCAGCCTGGTTGAAGAGCCAACCTCCTCGCAGGGTTGTTTCAAGGACAAGAATGGAGAGGGAGGAGAATCAAGTATGCCACCTTGAGCTCCTTGGAGAAAAGGTGTGGAATAAATGCAATCAATAGAAATAAACTAAGTCCTACTCGGGGCAAACCCATTGAAATTAATGAGCCTAAGTTAATCATGCCTATCGGATCCAGTGGGTCTTCTCTGAGTAGAACTAGCACTGAATACCACCCTTGGCCAAGTAGTCTCTTACCAGGCTAGTAAAAATATTTGCAGGCTGCTTAAAAAATATTTCAACAGCAAATCGGCCATACCTTTTTCTTTTGGCTTGTTAAATAAACACCCAGCCTTTTATTTATTTATTTTATTTATTTATTGGATTTCTTAGGCGCACAACTGGCTGGCTAACCAGTCACTCTGGGCAACGTACAAAATAAGCAAACTAGCATAAAATGACACATCAATACAGTAACATTAAAGTCTAAAAGCAGTGATGTTAAAATCTAGCCCACCCCAAAGGCCTGCCTGAAGAGCCAGGTCTTCACGGCCCGGCGGAAACTCATTTGAGCCGTTCTACAGTCATGGGAGTAAATCCTTGTTTCCCTTCCAGGAATGCGACCCCGAGAACCATAAAGCTCGCCAAAAGCTGAAAGCGAAGGAGTGGGACGAGCTGATCACCAAGGGGAAGAGATTCCGCGTCCTTCAGCTCACAAAGATCGGCTGCGTCTGGGAAGGCAACGAGAATGGCCATGGCACAGACGGAGAGCTGCGGTTCCTGCAGCAGTTTGCAGCGTCTATCTTGGACTCGACGATTGCTGACGAGGACCAGATAGAGAAGAGCAACAAAAAGAAAATGAAAGACCGGCAGAGTAAGCTGTGGGTTGGACAAGTAAATAGTGCCCTGTGCCTGCAATTGCGGGGTAGGGGTGGTAGGGCCATAGCGCAACCCAGTTCCAACAGAACTCCAGTTTTGATTTGTCTCCGGCACAGCGCTTTGAATGCAAACAGCTTCGTCCTACTGGAGCAAGTCATGCTCCCACCACCCCACCAGCTGAAGGGCAGTGAGACCGAGACCGCTGGATTGGCTGTGCAACCAAGTTCTCTGTGGGGAACGTGATCACGCGGCTGATCTGTGTGGAAAGCAGGCTTGGTGTGGCTTCACAGGTGGCGAGTTCAAGCCCCCTGGAAACCGCTTTGCCAGCCCTATGCTCGGGGCTTGGTGAGGGTCTTTTGACAGGTGGGCGAGGCAACCCAGCTGTCAGTCAGACTAGATCAGCCTTTCCCAACTAGTGGGCCACCAGATGTTGTTAGACTACAACTCCCATCAGCCTCAGCCAGCGTTGCCAATGGTCAGGAAAGATGGGAATTGTGGACCAACAACATCTGGTGGCCCACTAGTTGGGAAAGAGTGGACTAGCTCCTTATGCCTTGACTGTCACATTCCAACACTCACCTTCTTTGTTTCGTTTTTCCTTCCCAGTCTTGGGACAGCTGCTTCCCCTCCTCCACGGGAATGTTAACGGAAGCAAAGTCATCATCCAAGAATTCCAGGAGTGCTGTCGAATGGGCTTGCTGCTGGGCGGCAACAGCTCCGTCTCTGCTGTGGAGAGCGTGGACATGAGCCCTGCCAGCCCCAAAGCCTCCTGGGCCCAGACGCCTGCCCACGACGGGAGCACCGTGCCTTCCAAGGCCAGGCTAAAGCAAATCATCTCCGAGAACTCCGTCTACGAGAAGAGGCCTGACCACCGGATGTGTTGGTATGTGCAGCCCGAGGTTCTGAAGAGCTACGGGCAAGAGAACCTGCCTGTTCCTTGCCAGTGGAGCTACGTCACACAAGTGACTTCAGTGGCCAAGGAAGACGCTGGCAACGGGCCAGGAGGGGTTGCTGCGCAGACCACCCCAGTCTCGGCAAAGCGCAAGTCGACAGGGAGCATGTCGATCACAAAGTTCATGAAGAGGCCTCAGGTGAGATTCCTTCCAGGTAGTCTTTTTTTTCCCCCTGTATGGATTCGTCTCCCCCCCTTAGCATTGCCGTGGGGTCCATTGCCTACCTTGCTGGGGCTGATGGGAATTGTAGTTCAGCAACACCTGAAGGCCCAAAGGTTTCCCAGCCCTGCTTTACTTGAAGACTTCCTCATTCTTTCCTCAGCAATTTTCCTTCTTCCCGCTGTTTTGCCTCCAGCCCTCAATCTTATCGCCGATTTTATTTTTCTTTCTTTGGCCATTGCATTTTCTGAGTTTTTAATGTAACTTAAATTTATTTAGGGTTGGCTCAATTAACATGTGTATTGGTCAGAGATGTCTGACAGTGCGTTTTTTTGGTTTGTTCGAAGGTTGAAGCCACAGAGACGGATGGATTTCAAGCAGACACAGAAGAGGAGGATGACGACGACTGTGTAATCATGGACATGGAGCAAAGCAAAGGTGAGAGAACCAGTCCAGGTAGTTGGCCACCTGCTCACAGGTACCCTATTAACACCCTCCTGCCCCCATAAACTGTCCTGGTGTCTCTTTTTTTTCATGGGTTCTTCTGAGACTGCTTAACACATTTTCTTTTTTACTTTAAACGATTCCAGCCCTTGTGGCAGGAGTTAGAAGATGCAATGGCAAAAAAATAATAAAGGATTGAAAAAATAAGCACACCACTGGCTCCTGACCCTCCCCCCCTCCCCATCACTCCAGTGGTGACAGGATGAGCTGTCCTTGTTGTCTTTTGGATGGCCAAGAGAGGCCAAATATGGGTGGGGGGGAGTTGTCGTGTGTGTTGAGTAAAGTGAGCCATGAAAACACTTCCTGACACACTTATGTAGAAATGTAGACCCACCGTGTGAGTAAAACGTCGTGTCTTCACAGCACCTGCGTTGAGGACCCCCGAACCCCCTTCAGAGATGGATCAAGCTGCTGCAGTCAACTCCTCTCACGCTGTTTGATATGCACAGTCCCCTCCTGTTACTGCTCTGTATGTATGTAGAATTCTTTAGAATATTTTTAAACTCTTGTGTATCTTTTTTTTTTTTTTTGTATAAGATACTTGAACGTACTCTGTATTCCTTGTAAAGAGAAGACAGCACTTTGTTCTGCTTCAGATTGGTGGAAGCACGAGGCATAATTTTTTAGAGGCTTAGTGGGGAGGGGGGGCGCTAGATGAAGAAAGAATACCACATATAATCTCTCCAATAAAAGCATTATTGACCTTTTCGATGGGACCCCGTACAAAAGGTGTCAGTTTCGGGGGGGGTTGCGTTTGACCAGCGGAGTAGTGGAGGCTCAAAAGTATTCCACGACACGCTTGGGTGGAAATGTTACATTAGGAGACCCCTATTCCCCCCACGCCCCAGTTGTTAGGAGTTCCCTCGGAAAGAGGGACTGACTGTTAAACCGCTCTGAGAATTCTAGCTCTGTGAGGGGCAGGGGTGTAGCAGTCCAGGGTCTCAGAGGGTCTTGCACCCCTTACTTTTTTGGGAGCAGGGTTTCTTTCCAGCGTCCAATGAGCCAATCAGCGTGAAAGGAGAGTGTGTTAGGCACTGAGAAGAGTCTTCCAGCATGCTTCCTTGTCCTTGTTTGCTGATTGGAGCCAGTCGAAGTGAAAGGTGAGTCAGCCACTCTTCTCAGTAGCTAACACTCTCCCCCTTTCATGCTTATCGGCTCCTAGAGATGTCTGTTTTTATGGGAGAAGGCATTAATCGACCCAGCAGCAAAGAAAAGTGTGTGTGTGTGTCTGTGACTATCGAGAAGGGACCCTACGCTTCTGAAATTGCCACTCACTACTGGCAAGGGAAAGAGGGGGGTCTCCCAGCAACTCCCAGCACCCTCCACAAACTACTGGTCCTGGAATCCCTGTTTAGAGTGATATGATACTAGTGTGGATGGGGGTTTTAAAATGGGGGGCTACAGCAGGAGTATGTCACTGCTTCAGTCAAGCTGTCATCCCCCTGCAGTGAAGTTATACACACACATCCAGATTAATACAAAAAGGCACTTTAGACATGGGTCCAGAGCACACTATGGGTCTCCCGGCTGCTCTGGCATTGACTAAAGTAGGTGTGGGGGAACCTTTGGCCCTCCAGATGTCGCTGAACTCCAACTCTCATCATCACTGGCCGTTGGTCATGCTTGCTGGGACCGACGGGAGGTGTAGTTCAACAACATACGGAGGGCACAGCTCTGGGATTTCAGAGAGGGGTCTTTCCCAGCCGTGCCTCGAGATGCCATTGGGGATTGAAGCTGGGACCTTCTGCCCACTGGATTGTGACTCCCTTGTTTCCTCCCGCTGCACCAACTTTGAAACCTTTCCTCACTTTGCAATGTTCATCACTCTCTCCTCACAATCTGCCGCTCAGGAAGACAAAACACCCTCAGTGGCTGCGGCAGTGTTGTCTTCCTTTAATGAAGCTAACAGTTTCTGACAGGTTGCAAGTGACAAACGCAAGAGCTTCCTTCTGGCCCAGGGATTAGGTAGGAACAAAGTTTGTGTAAGCAGATGCAGAAAGGAAGCCCTTGTAGCCCTCCAAACTCTGCCAAGCAGCAGGGCTCCGCAGGGGCTGATCAGTGGCACTGCTATGCAGTTTGCTACAATATGGGCAAGGTAACGCTTTAATCTTTTCCCAGCAAAACCGTGCGTGTGTTTTTTGAGGCTAGAAAGAGGTTAAAATCTCTTTGAGGGCAGCTGTGGATGAAACTTTATGCAGAATATAAATAGAAAAAGCAGCACTGTAAAAAATAATCTCTCTTGATCTGACACATTTTTTAAACCAGTTCAAGTCCTCAACACGCAAGGCAACCCCAACCATTCTTTCCGTGGCTAACTCCAGTTCCAGACTTCTAACATACTAAAAACCAAACAAACCCAGCAGCGTTTTCTTTCTGTAGTGTTCACACGAGAGTAGTTAACGGGAGTGTCTGAAGCAGCTTCCGTTTGACACATAGGAGAAGGGTGACCACACGGGGTGGGACTGGAGCAGACCACGGCCTGCTTTTATTTTCAGGAGAGTGCCTGCACAGCCAGCAGCAGCTCCGGCTTCAGCACGCTGCCCACGTGCTCGCCCCCTGAAGCCTTTATGTCCGCCATGACATCAGCATCCCATACAAACGTCAGAAGGGCAGAAGGCACCTTTAAGAAAGGAATTTTAAAAAGCACTTGTTAGGACTGTAGCACCTAACAGAGTGTTCATTTGCAGGAAGGGGATTCCGCACGCTTACCAGCCCATGCTCATTGAGTGCCACGCTCTCGTCGGTCAGTTTGTGGCCTCCGGGAACCAGCAGCTCAAAGGGGAGCCAGTCTGTCTGCAGTGTCTCCCGCACAAACTGGTAAAGGGACGAGACGGGCTCTCGGGCGTAGAATGTCCCTGGAACAGAGGAGGAGAAAAATAAATCCTCCTGCCCTCTCTAGTGCTTTGTGTAGATTCAGAAACAGATTTCAAACTCCCCTCCACGACACCTTAATATGTAAACTCCTAGGAGCCAGCAAAAAATAGTTCCTGGAAGGGAGCATTCATGTCAGGGAACAGAAGGAATCCTGTTCTTGCTGATATACTCTGGTTGGCCGCTTGTTTCTCTCGTATACCCTTATTTCCCACCCACCCATCTTCCAGAACAGGCCTTAATACTGGGAGGGCGAACTCTGGGTTCGGAACAGTCCTTGACTAAGCACCCCCTAGCAGGCCTCCTCTTATGACAGTGGCTCCACCCCGAGGGGCTTATTTTGCTGCAGCCAGCTGTCAGCACTCTCAACTCTGATCGGTGCGCAGCTACACAACTGTTCTGTCCCACAACCCCTCCGACGTCATGTTGCTGTGTGGCATAAACGCAATGGCTCCGATACTCAGACACCATGGCGGGCATCGGCAGTGAGCCCCTACAATGGCCAGAGGATGCTGCCAGGCATGGAATTCAAGCTTAACCTGGAAATCAGAGCCTCCGACGGGGAGGCCGATTTCCTACTGAGCAGCTGCCAGTTAGATTTTGGGGACTGCGTCAGTTGAGAGGTAGCAGCCGCCAAATCCCACAGACAGCAGCTTACTTTTTTGGGAGGAGGGGGGTGTAAAAAGAAAGCAGCCTCTTTCCCGACTCAGATGGAGACCCCCCCTCCCCATCTGCTAGGGACCCACTGAGGAAGGGCTGTGGCTTTGCATGCAGAAGGTCTCAGCTTCAGTGGGAGTGCTGGAACACCACCCTGCCTGAACCCTGGCACAGCTGCTGCTGGTAAGTGGAGGCTGTATCCAATGCTGCGCATGGACAGTTCCACTCACATAATGAGACTCCCCCCCACATACACACGTCCCTCAAAACTGGCTTCGGAGAGTCCTCCGACCCCCTGGAGCAGATTTTGAGGGTACACACGGAGAGGAGGTGTGCGTAAGCGGAAGTCTGCTAGCGCTAGTGGAACGCCTAGCGTTCGCCCGCAGGAGGCAGCAAAGGGGCACCAACTGGGACGGGTTTAAAACAGGATTGGACAGATCCGTGGAGAGGAAGGTATCGGTAGCTACTAGCCACGGCAGCTCTGCTCCTCCTCTGCCGTTGAAGGCAGTGTGCCTCTGAATATCAGTTGCGGGGAGCTACAAGGGGGGGGAGTTATTGTTAAGCTACTTGCGGGCTTCCCATAGGTAACTGGGTGACCGCTGTGAGAACACGATGCTGGGTGGGCTGCTGCTGGGAGGAACGGTGAGATAGAAATATAATGAAATAATAACATAAGCCTCTGGTCTGATCCAGCAGGCCTCTTCTAATGTTCTTAGCAGGGTTGAGTACGGCCTCGAAGGCCGCTTGTTGCGTGACCAGGCGCAGTGACGGGGCTGGCTCTGGTTCGCCTTCAAGGCTTCCCCATTTACCTTGTAAGATATACCCGTCAGGAAAGCGGACCCGCAGGAGCGCATAGTTGTACTTCCTCCGCTCCCTCTGCTCGTCCTTCTCCCTCATGGCCTTTGTTCTCAGCATGGAGGCCTTCTCGACAGCTTCTGTCCTTCAGAGGCACAATAAATAGCATAAAGGATAGCAACAGCGGAACGGAGAGCAAACAAGCAGGAGGAAGCGAGAAAGATGGCGGCATTATTTATTATATTTATTTATTTTTAAAACTTATATACCGCCCGACTA
Organism: Rhineura floridana; assembly: GCF_030035675.1. Classification (NCBI taxonomy): domain Eukaryota; kingdom Metazoa; phylum Chordata; class Lepidosauria; order Squamata; family Rhineuridae; genus Rhineura; species Rhineura floridana. Next base: position 664,183 of record NC_084497.1, on the reverse strand, counting down.
GCAATAGCTCTCTGGGCGGTGAACATAGATACAATAAAATACAATATAATACAAAAACATCAGTCTAAAATCAAATTTCATGCAAAGGCTAAAATCAAATTACAAACATTACAATCATTAACAAAAAATTAAAATGCCTCGGAGTAGAGAAAGGTTTTAACCTGGCGCCGAAAGGATGATAGTGTCGGCGCCAGGCGAAACTCCTCGGGGAGACTATTCCATAGTTCGGGGGCCACCACTGAGAAGGCCCTTGATCTTGTCACTGCCCTCCGGGCCTCCCTATGAGTCGGGACCCGGAGGAGGGCCTTCGTAGCAGACCGTAGTGTACGAGCCGGTTCATAGCAGGAGAGGCGTTCCGACAGATATCGAGGTCCCGCGCCGTATAAGGCTTTATAGGTTAATACCAACACTTTGAATTGGCATTGTCTGTGCAGACTGGCAGCGGGGTCTTTCAGATTCTTCCCCTGCCCTTCCGGATGATGTTGAGGACTAAACCTTCGTGCCAAACCGGTGGTCTGCTACTAAGCTTGCCCCTAGAAATCAAGTAAGATTCCTGTCCTCATGGCTTATTTAAACGGGAACATTGGACGCTGCCTTACGCTGAACTGAACCAAGGGTCTGTCTAGCTGAGCACTTGACCGGCAGTCAGCGGTTGGAGCAATCTACGGTTTGGCACGATGTCTCCATTAACAAGCCACAGTTGCGGCTCACAGTTCCCGTTCAGCAGAGGCAGGAGTCGACTTACGAAAGCCAGCCCCAAGCAGATGGGGACCAGGAGCCAGCAAGCTGTGCTACGCCACGCTGGAAGCGGCCTTATACCGACTCAGGCTGCTGGGTCCATCTAGCCCCGTAGACCACCAGCAGCTCCCCAGGGCTTCAGACAGGAGGCACTGGGGACTGCATGGCCTCCTGTGTACAGAGCCTGCAGCTGCGGGGAGGGGCCAGAGCGTAAGGAATTGCATGTCTTTGGAATCACCCGCGAAATGGCTCTTGGGAAGTAGATTTGGGAGATTACCCCATTTCCCCGAGATCATACAAGAACCACTAAGGAAACATCCCTCCCAATCCTCCTTTCCTTTTGTGTTGCGTTGTTTAGATTGTAAGCCTTTTTAAAGAAAATTATTTTTGGCTGGAAAGTGGGGATCACACACACACCCCCTTGGTACAAGGCTCTTGCGCTCTAGCCAATGCAGCCACTCACCGGAGCCTCTGCTCTCGCCTGAGCTCCTCGGCGGTGAGATTGAAGAAGTCGCTGGGCAGCTCAAAACGGGAGGCCTGGGGGGACGGCTTGAAAATGCGGAGCTGGCGGTCCAGCTGGGCCCTCACCGGCTCCCCGCTCATCAGCTTCTCCTTGTGCTCTTTGAGGTCCCCCAGTTTCCCCAAGGCGTCCTCCTTCAGCACGTAGAAGTCCTCTGTGGTGTCTTCTGGCAGAATGGAAGGAAGAAAAGGCACCGGTTTTAAGCACTGTTCCGACAGCTCCATCGTGTCACCTCAAAGGCGGCTGAATGAAGTCAACTGGCCATGACGCATCCTCTGCAGGAACTTTTGGCAGCCGGCGCAGGGGAGTTAACATGCCTCCTGTCAGCTAGAGAGCCCAAAGGAGGAGATGGAGACTGACAGACATTAAAATAAATAAAAAAAACACCTCCAGAGCTCTGGGGAATAACGAAGAATAAAGGCATCCAATAGGGGATGTAAATATGTCATGAAAAGGGCTCAGAGAACCTCTCAGATCCGATCTAGTCTAAACCACTCTAATCATAGCATTTTATACTTTCAAGTGTTCCAAGGGCTTCTCGTCAGAACATAAGGACAGCCTGGCTTCTAGATCAGGCCAGTGGCCCATCTAGTCCAGTGTCCTGTTCTCGCAGTCCAACCAGGTGCCTCAATGGGAAGGAGCGCGCAAGAACGACCTGATCTTGTAATCGTCTTGCAATCTTTACCCTTATCAGCCCCCTATCGAACATTGCGGGGAGGCGACAGGGTCTGAAACCCTACGCAGGTTGCCCAGGTCCACCGAGCGAGTTCATGAGGCCTTCCTGTTCTTGACTTTACGCCTTACCTTGTCCCAGAACACTGAGGGTGGTCTTTTCGAATCCTATTGCCTGGAAAAACTTGTGCGTCCCCTCCAAACAGTGGATCCTTTCCTATAGGAAGGAAGCCAAATTAATTAATCCTGGTTGTCCTTTGCCTGCAAGCCCTCCCCAATGTCCCACGCTACTCCCAGCGCCAAACGGAGTCAACCCCCTTTCTCTGTTCAGCTGTCTTTGAGGCTGGTTAATTCATTTTTAGCTTTCAGTTGCTAAAGGCTTATTAATACAAACCAACGAGAACATGACAATTTAAGCAGACCAGCTTAGGGCCGAAACAGACACACATATACCCCTTCCATGCACTGAAGAAATGTGCAGAGGGGTTCATCTCCTCCTCTGAACGTCTGTCTTCATGTCCCCCCCCCCTTCTGATCCCCTTTATACGAAGAGCACAGGTACGCTTAGGGCAGGGGTTGCCAATCTACTGCAGACTGGAGAAACTGCCATGGACACCACATTGAAACCACACCCAAACCCACGCTGGAATCCATTCTGCTGCTACAACAGAGTGCCTCTTTCAATCCTAATTTCCGTGAAGGGGGGACCTTCGCTGCAGAAAATTGCCCTCCACTGAAAAGAGACGCACCTGGAACACTTTGTTCTGAAGTTTGATTTTCCGGTACTTCTCTTCCTCTGGGTGGAGGCAGATGTTGTCGAGGTACCTGGGGGGGGGGGGGGAACCAGTGCTGTGTCACGCCACACTTGAGCTTGGGCACTAGTACATCCTCATCCTGTGCGAGTTTGCTCAAACGGAAGTACTGCCAAGTTAAACAGGGTGTTCTGTCCCCACCCAAAAAAGGACTGCAGCCCCAACTTTGGAAATCAAATCAACTCTCTAGCCCAGCACTGACTACCCCGAGGGCTGCATTCCTTTCTGGACAACCTTCCAAGGCCCACGTGTCAGGGGTGAGCCGGGCCAGAAACAAAATCAGGCACAGCGATGAATACGAATTGTACCTCTAGGATAGTTTCTACGCACGCTCACACCCCCACGCCCTCTCTCTGTCCTCCATCCAAGCAAGCCAAGGCACAACGAGAGTACACACATCCCAGCCAGGCAAAGACTCTCAAGGGTGTGAAATAGAACCGGTGAGGGGGTGTGGCCTGAGCAAGAGTCCCAAGGGCCTGACAGAAGGCTTTGGAGGGCCACAGCACACTGGGTCCCCGGGCCTGTGGTTCCCCAACCCTGATCAACTCAAATTAGCAGCAGATCCCCGAGGCCTTGAGAGAAGAGATGCAGCTGGCTGGTTACACCTACTTCGCGATGGTCTCCACGCCGAGCCTGACTTTCTCCCGGTCTCTGTTGAAGGTGTGGATGCCCATTATGGAGGCGGCCACTGGGTCTTTGTCAGCATGCTGGGGAAAATGAGCCAAGGAAAAGGTTCGGGAAACAGCAGAGGTCCTCTCCACGCCAACCCCACGCACAAACACGAGCTTACCTCCAGGATCGCCTTTTTGACCTGCGCCTCTTTTTGGTCTTTCCGGACAGTGGCCCCAGTTAAAGGGCAAGTGAAGTAGACTCCCGAGACCGACAGCATGTTTGGGTCTTCTTCAAGAGCGGGTAAGGAATTCTAAAGGATAGGGGAGAGTTAAGACAGACTTCCCATTGGGAGGGCAGGGCGGGGAGAAAATCCCACCAGTTGGAAGCCTGCGGCCCTCCCGGTGTTACCGGACTCTCAGCTCCCATCGGCATCAGGGTGAAGGAAAGCTGGCCGTCAGAGTCCAGCAACATCCCTGAACTAAGGGTTCTGCAGCTGCTGAGGCTCCTCCCCCATAACAGCACCTGCGCTCCTCAACAAAGTTTCCTAAATCAGGAGTTCATAGCATACCCACACCTGGGCAACGTTGCATCAGACCCCAGATTATGTCGTAGCCAGCCATCTCTCACTTTCTATGTATTTTCTAGCAGCACAGAAGTCAGATGAGATCTAAGCCAGTCTTGTCTGCTCTGACTGGTGGCCGATCTCCAGGGTGTCATGCAGAATAGGATCTGGCCTCATCCCCTGCACTTCCTCCCCCCCCCCAAAAAAAAATCTGCTGGAGACTGAATCCCAGACAGTCTGCCTGCAAAGCGGGCATTTAAAATGTCAGTGGGCCCTTATGCCCAAACTGCCGCTCAGCCTACGACGATGGGGTTAACCGAAGTAAACGATTTACGCGTGCTTGCTTAATTGTTATCATAATGATGTGTTGATTCGCATTTTTGTTTTCGTGCTGCTGTGAGCTGCTTTGAGCACGTTGATACCAAAAAGGGCCACCACGCACATTTAAATAATAAATAAAACAGAACCTTTTGAAGAAATACTAGAAGGGCAAGTCAGACCTCCCATGACGAAATGGTGAGGTGACAGGCCTGGACGCTGTACCCCGTTATTTTAAGCAGCTTCTCGCCCGTCTTCCTACCTTCTGCTCCAGAGGTGCTCCCTTATCACTTGCCGCCGCCTCAGCTATAAGCTCTTTTTTCACTAAAATAATAAGAATAAAGAAGAGAGATGCACATCCAGAAGGACATTGGAGGAGAAGAGTCACAACGTTTTCAGGATCTATATCCGCGGGATGCGTGGCAGTGAAAAATTAAACTAAAACCCTGTTCATGTTGGCAGAGTCTTCCCCCCTCTCAGCCTACCTGTCCATCTCTCTTCACCATGTATAATTTACCACGGTGTTCCTGGTCCTGGGGTCAAGAATCAAATTAGGACCCAGAACCAACCCACCGCTACCTGCTGGAGGTTTTACTCAACCACTTGCTTCTGGGCTTCTGAGATTTCAACAGGCATTGCCCGCTCACATTCCAAGAATTGTTTTTTTTTGGTTGCAGCCTTAAGGACTAGTAACTTGAGGTTCTATCCAGTGTGAGTCCTATTCAGAGTAGACCCACTGAACACACTGAACACAACTAACTTAGATCCGGTCATTTTAATGCATCCGCTATGAACAGAACTTAAGCAGAGACAATATTTGGCTTCCTCCCCCCCTTTTTAATTGGCGTGTTCAGGAAAGCCAGAGTTTGCAGGAAAGGCAGTTCGACACCCAAAAACCCACACATTGTACTTTTCCTCAGTTATCACAGAATCACCGCAGGACCACAGAGCCGCCCTGGATATAAAATGACCTCCACAAAAAAACCCCACAAGAGCTATAATTAAGATATGCAGGCCACCAGTTCTTCCCCCTTACCCTGATTTCGGATGGCATCTTGGGATGAGGGGGGACGAGGTTTGGGCTTCTGCTCCAGCCGGGCCAAGGCTGCAGCTGCCGCCATCTGAGCTTCATTGGTCGGCCCTTTGCGACACTTGGGAGGGTCAGCTTTGGCCTTCTCTTTAGGTACTCTTTCTCTGTTGGGAAAAGAAGGATGCTTGAAGGTAGAACATCCGGGGCATGTTCACCCATCCAAGGATACAGGTGTCGGTGAGCTTGGCAACTTGAAATTTCATCGCAAGACAACATTAGGAACCAAGAGGGCCTTCATTACGGGTCTCCAAGGGCCAGCCCCTTCCAAGTGACAGCCGCAAACAGCTGGCATCACTGGACATCTGCTGCAGCCTTCCAAACAACCCTGACCTAATCCTGAGCGGGGCCCAAGCTCTGGTGCAAGATGGGGAGTGTTGTCAAATTGACCCACAGTGCATCAAACTCAAAATATACGTATGTGGAAAGTTACACAGGAACTCCAATGGGGTCACAGTGGATATCTAAACTTCTCAAAAATGGGAAGATTTGTTGAAAAGGAAGAGTCACAAGGGTCAAACTTTGCAAAGAAAACCTGCAGCTTATTTAAAAATACAACTGTATAAAAGTTCAGGCTTAACGTCTATGACCGGCTGAGGGAATGCACAAAGGATGCCAACGTGCCGAGTCAAGAAAGCTACAAAAAGGATCCTTTAAGGGACAAACAAGTTCAAGAGAAAGCCAGTGTAGTTAGCAAGTAGTAAGGCTTCCTTTAACTGGCCAAAGATTTGCTCGGGAACAAAAAGTATTCCTTGACCATTTGCCTACCAATTTCAAGTTGCAATCCTGCCCCTTCAATTTCACGTTTCCCAGGAGGGTCACAGACCCTCTTTTGGTAGAAGACAGCCACAGTAGGAACAGGGCACATCTGCCTTTTCTTTGTCATCTGTTATATTTAACAGCGCCGGGCGGCGCTGTATCAACTCCATCTGATACGGAGGCTGCGCCCCTACCTTCCCAACCATCTGCTCCCACCGGTGGTACATGCCCTGGTCACCTCTTGCCTAGACTACTGTAATGCGCTCTACGTGGGGTTACCCTTGAAAACGCTCCGGAAGCTGCAACTGGTACAGAATGCGGCGGCTCGTCTGATTAAAGGCAGCCGCCGGCAAGATCACATCACTCCAGTGCTGAAGGAGTTGCACTGGCTACCGGTTGTTTACCGGGCCCAATTCAAGGTGTTGGTTTTGACCTTTAAAACCCTATACGGTTTTAGCCCAGTCTATCTGAAGGAGCGCCTCCAGCATCGTCAGGGATGCCGCTCAACAAGATCAGCCTCAGAAGACCTTCTCTCGATCCCACCGGTTAAAACAGCTAGACTGGTGAGGACTAGAGAGAGGGCTTTTTCAATAGTGGCCCCCACCCTGTGGAACTCTCTCCCAAATGATCTCCGCCATGCCCCTTCTATGATAAGCTTCCGCCGGGCCTTGAAGACCTGGCTCTTCAGGCAGGCCTTTGGGATGGGTTAGGTTTTTACTGTTATGGTTTTAAATTTTAACGTTTTAATGTATTGTTTTTTATCTTGTACGTCGCCCAGAGTGGCTGGACAACCAGCCAGATGGGCGACTAATAAATTAAATAAATAAATAAATAATAATAATAATAATAAATAAATACCCTCATCGCCTAGCCCACAGTTACCCGGAACATCCCTGACGTGGCCAGAATTGGAGTTTCTAGTCCCTCGCAGCTCTCAGGACAGGACAGGCTGCCCTCAATTTGCCCAGCCAACACCAGTAAAACCAACAGGGAGGTACACACCTATTCATATAGAGCAAGTAATTCCAGGTGGAACAGAGAACAGCACCCAGCAGAAAATACAGGCTGATATAGTGAAGCGGGTACATGTACCACAGGGTGTGGGGTGTTCAGCTCATCCTGGCAAACCCAGGCTGAGCAAAGAAGCCAAGGCAGTGTGGCCCCTGAAAAGCCACCTCTGCCCCCAGATGTGTCACCACGTCATCACAAAGGGGCCTGGAGGGTCAGTCAAGAGACCTACCAAAACCAGTTCAGTGTCAAAACTCCTGTAGTGATGTGGGATGGAAAACATTCTACTGCTTAATGGGGGGGGGGGGGAGAGAATACGTTCCATTTTGAGAACGGCTTGGCTTCATAAAACTAAATCAGTAAACGCCATAAATGAATGGAAGGCGAGTTGATGGAGCCAACCGGGATGGATACAATCCCAGTCGCAGATACAATTAAAGCTGGAATACACTTTTTCAGTGTGGCTATTGCAGGAACATAGAAAGCTGCCTTGTAGTGAGTCAGGCTGTTGGTCTATCTAGCTCAGCACTGTCTACACGGACTGGCAGCAGCTGTCCAGGGCTTCAAGCAGGGAGAGTCCCTTCCAGCCTTACCTGGCGATGCCACTGGGGACTGAACCTGCAAAGCAGATGCTTGACCTCTGAGCTCTGTCCCTCCCCCTTGGAAGCACATGTGCGCAGAACTCTTCGGGGATGCTAAACTTAGGCACATAAGAAGCTGTGTTGTACTGAGTCAGAGTTTTGCGTCCATCTACCTCAGCGCTGTCTATGCTGACTGGCTGCCATTTTCCTAGCCCTACCTGGAGATGTCATTGGGGATGGAACCTGGGACCTTCTGCCTTACACCTCTGACCTACAGCCCATTTCCCAGCCTGCCTCACAGGGTTGCTGCGACAACAGGGAGGGACAGGCAAGTTCCAAGATGGGCAAGGGCTCTAGCTCAGTGCTTTGAGCATCTGCTTTGCATGTAGAAAGTCCCAGGTTTCAAACCGCACATGCCTTCATTTCAATCCCCCATCATCGTTTCAATGCTGTCAACCCCCCCAGACAATGAGTTCAATGATTTCAACTCCCCACCTTGGTTTTAACCCCCACACCATTATTTCAATCACTTGAACCCCAATTCTGTTTCCAAACCCCCCACAGACAATGAGTTCAATGATTTCAAATCTCCACACCATTGCAATGATTTCAAGACCCCCACCATGTCAATTTCACACTCCATGTCAATTTCAACCCCAACCATGATTGCAAACCCCATCATGTCAATTTCTACCCCACCCATCTAGGGGTGGCTTTTACCTGGGTGTCTCGTTGAGCTTCTGGCCTGGCCCAGCCCCCTTGAACTGCAACTCAGCTTTGATATCCTGGAAGAATTTCTTCATGGCCTGCTTTTGGCTCACGAAAACCAAAACATATCAAACCCTCCCCACCCCCAACCACTAAACCCTCTTTTCTTTTTTCCGGCGACGCTAGAGCGGAAACAGGAAGCTGAAGCCAGCTGGGACTAAAGGAGAGCAACAAACAAGCCGTTTCCGGTCACGTGTCTTGAGTCAGGAGAAAGAGGGCGGCTGATCCCTAACCCTGATTTTATGCCTTCTATGTTAATTTTTACCCCAGTAGTCCCTTCAGTACCACTCCCTATATATGTGTGCATGTGTATATATATTATTTTATGTATTTTAATTGCATTGTATGTATTTTAATTTAATGTTTTTGTTATTTTTATTGTGTACAATTTTATTATGTACGTGCTCGATTTTATTGTAACCCACCCTAAGGGCCTTATTATAGGGTGGAAAGGAGGAATAGAAATATTTTAAATAAATAAAAATAAATAACCCGATGGGGGAATCAAAGGAGCAGCAACGTTTGGGCGGAAGTGAGCGCTGGAAGGCGTCAAAAGGAGCCGGAAGTGGAGCTAGCCGGCCATCTGGAACTCTAAGACTCTCCGGGGGCCAGATCCAACTGAACTCCTACTCAAGAGTAGACCCGTTGGATCAATGGAACTAAGTTAGGCACGCCCATTTATTTCAATGGGCCTACTCTGAGTAAGAGTTAGTTGGAAGCAAACCCTCTGACTGAGAGCTGGGAGGCCTACGTATACAGGCCAGAGCCTATATAAATAGCCACATCTGCACCATATTCAAAACACGTGCTTCACCACCACCACGAATCCTGGGAACTATAGTTTGTGAAGAATGATGGGGATAGTAGCTTTGTGGGGGTAAACTACAGTTCCCAGGGGGGAGCCACAAGCTTTTAAAATGTGCTTTACATAGATGGGGTGCATGCACCCAACCCTGTGGCCAGTGGCTGTGGTCACTTAACAAAATGAGGTCATGCACTCTAGTTACATCCACCCCATGCATTTAAAGCATGTAGATCACCCCCAAAGAATCCTAGCAACTGTAGCATGCCCAGGTACAGTTCCCAGCACCCTTAACAAACTACCGTTCCCAGGACTTTTTAGGGAAGAAGGTATGTGCTTTAAATGGATGGGGTGGATGTGACTGACAATGATTTGGGGGGGGGGTGTTTTTAAAAAAACCTTTGAGATGTTAATACACCTTTGTGGCAGAAAATAAGCAAATTCTACCTGCCCCTGAACTGGCATCACATACACTGAAGGGGAAACGGCCTTGCAAGCCAGACAGAGAAGGCTGGAGGGCCAAATTTAGGCCGGAGGTAACCCACCGACCCCCATGTGTGAAAAAGAGAGATCTGGGAGAGAGGCATTTGTAATGCAGATGGCCCGTACAGGCTTGATATTACTAGGCTGGTCCTTTTAAGAATCATGTGTGAAAACTTGGAAACTCCCTTCCACTTGACATTGGGCGCCTCGGGCAACCCGCACAAGATGGGGTGTGGTTGCTGAGAAAGTGGTGCCAACTTTGTGCCCCCAGGCACCACAAGCTGCTCATTAGCTACTTGTACACCAGGCAATAGCCTCCCCTTTAGGGCATTTTTCCTGCTTCTGTCTTTTTTTCTGCTCCCTGTAATCTCCATAATTTGCCCTTCTGTTCCCCCTAGCCACCCAGATGCACCTTTCCTGTGCTGGGTTCGCCTGTGATCAGGTAGTGCCTAGAAGTTATTTTCTACAAATGCCGCTACACAGAAAGTGTGGGTGAATGTGAAAGACTCCCCCTCCCTCCAAAAGCAAATGTGAACCCTTTGCAACCCAAGGCTAGGCCTACTTAATGTAAAGCCATCAAAATGAGAGGCCAGGACTGCCTAACATGCATTTATTCCAATGAATGGATGTTTCTATACGTTTTTATTCATTTGCTGCCCTGGGCTCCTGCTGGGAGGACAGGCGGGATATAGATCAAATAATAATAAAAGAAAAAATAAATCTATTATTTTTTTCCTTTATAGTGCCATGTGCATTGATGGCGCTGTATAAATAATAATAAATATATATTAATATTTATAATTATAAATATTTATAATATTTAAATAAATTAAAGTGTTATTATTATTATATTAATAAATTATTAATAAAATATTTGTTTAAATAATATAGCTTATTATATGTTTAGCTCCGAGTAGAATTTTGTTGGCGGCGAGCCCAGAGTTCTCCAGAGCATGTGCAGAGCGTTCCCTCTTGCCATCCCTCCGAGCTGCTTCCCTCCTCCTCCTTTTCCTCCCTAGCCCCGCCCAGTCCCTCCTCCCCTGCTAGCCCCTCCCCTTTTGGCCCCCTGCCGAATCCCTTCTCTTCTTCTCCCCTCCCCAGTCCCGCCTCCCTCGAGCTCCGGTTGGGCAGGAGGCGAGGAGCGCGCGCGCCAGAAAGAGGGAGAGAGGAGGAGAGAGATAAGCGCCCCCCGCCGCCAGCCAATGAGCCGCGAGAGCCCGCCCCCAGAGGAGAGGCAGGCTGCGGGGCCAATCGGCTGCGCCCTCCCATTTTACCTTCGGCCTCCCTTCCCTCCCCCTGCGAGGCCGGCGGCCACGCCCCCTCCCGGTTGCCTGGCGAAGCCTGAGGCCTGGCTGGGGCCTGCTCGCCACTTGCCGCCTGCCGAGATGCCGCACGGCTTCAAGGCCGGAGACCTCGTCTTCGCCAAGATGAAGGGGTACCCGCACTGGCCCGCCCGGGTAGGTCTGTGAGAGAGATCAAAAGAGCGGGGGGGGCACGCAGGGAGGGAGGGAGGAAGAGCGCTCCTTGTCGCCTGGCAACCACGCCCCTCCCTCCCCGATCGTGGCGCGCGCCGGCGCGCGCTCCTGTGCCTCCGCTCCCCACGTCTTTCTGTCCCACTCCCCACGTGACCTGGGGGTCTTTTGGGGTGCGGCGGGGGTGTGATTTTGGACGGGGCATTTCTGGGGCGTCCTCTGGCGGAGGTGGAGCCAGCAGCATCTTTTGCAAAATATGGAGGGGAAATGACCCTCTCTCCTTCCTTCTTCCTTCCCAAGACCTTGTCAAGAAACGAATACATCAATATATAATAGCTGTTATCGTTGCTGTTATTATGCCTCCCCACCCCCACAAGGTTCTTTTGCAAAACGGGGAGGGGGCAACCCTCCTTCCCAAGGCCTTGCAGATAAATAAATAATAATTATTATTATTTAGCATCGCCACCCCCAAAAGCCTTTGCAACATGGGCATCTCTGCAACATGGGGGGTCCCCTCCCGCCTTCCCAAGGCCTCGTAAGTAAATAAATTATTATTGTGATTAAGCCGTTCCACCCCCCCCCGAGGCTTTGCAATTGCAGCATCTTTGCAGCATGGGGGGTCCCCTCCCTCCTTTCCCTAGCCCCCTCCTTCCCAAGGCCTTGTGAATAAGTAACAATTATTATTATTGTTATTATTGTTTGCCGCCCTGGGTTCCTGCTGGGAGGAAGGGCAGGATATAAATCAAATAATAAAAAATACAAATAATAACATTATTTAGCATCACCACCCACCCTCCATGGCTTTACAGTAGCATCTCTTGCCAAATGGGGGGACACGCTCCCTCCCCCCTTGTTGCCACTGGCCCTTCCTTCCCAAGGCCTTGTAAATAAATAGTAACTGTTTTTAGTATTAGTTGGCCTTGCCCCCACTCACCAGCACCCCAAAAAAACCTTTCCAGTAGTAAATGTTGGGGTGGCGGTAGGAAGAGAGAAGGTGGTGTGCATCTCCCCCCCATTTGGGCCCCAATGTACATAATGCATGACACGTATGTGCTTTGTACATGCCTACCTATATATGTGAATGTAATAAATATTATATGTGAGGTGTGGGTTTGTGCATGGGTAAGGGCTTTGCGGCATCGGGGAGAAATCGGGAGGTTCCCTTTGAGGGTGTAGTTCAAGGTTTGGCATGAGGAGTTTGAGGCTGTAAAGACAGACAGACACATAGTGCATGTGTATGTGGTGAGGCTACATGCATGCAGAAATGTGCATGTGCGCGTGGATGAGGATGGTGTAAGGGCAGCATTGGAGAGAAATGGGGAGGCTGCCCTTAAATGCATCTCGGAGGAATTTGGGCCCATATAGCTAGAGAGATGTGTGGGCATGCGTTCATGTGTGGAACCAAGGCTTCCCAATAGAAATCTGGTGAAAAACGAGGCATGTGCTATTGACTGCACTCTGTGAGGCCCAGGAAGGAGTTTGGGCCTTATGTGTGTTTGAGATAGATAGATAGATGTATCAGAGTAGACCCACTGCAGTTAATAGACAAGGCTAACTTAGGTTCGCTAATTTCAGTGGATCACTTCTGAGGACGTCTTAGCTGAATGCAACCCATTCTTGTGCGTGCCATCATTTTGGTTCCTTTTGTGTCCCTGCAAGGTTGTGCGACGTGTAGGGACAGCACTTTTGTACAGTGGAGAGAGAGAGAGATAAGAGGTGTGTGTTCCTGTATTCCAGGAGTTTAGCTGGTCTTATATGCATGCTGTCATCATACAGTAGGGCAACTTAAGGTATTTGGCACTCTGTTCCACCAGCTTTGGCAAATCAAGGGGGCACTTCCCGTCCCCTCCAAATTCACATGGAGTTGGCCATCTATATGTAAAACAGAGGAGGTACCGTACCTGTTTGGTTTCATATTTTAATTGTGTTTTAAAACTGTTGTAACCTGCCCTGGGACCTCTGGGTGAAGGGGGGAAATAAATTCTAATAATTATAATCCTTTCCGAACATCGGGACAGAAGAGAATGGACTGTCTAGGTCAGTCCAGCACGCTTGCCATGCATGGGAGAAGTCCCCAGGTTTAATTCCTAGTATTTTTGGTTCTGAAAGGTTTGGGTTGCAGGTCTTGCCTGAAGACCCTGCCAGTCAGCGTAGGCGAGATCTGGGCTAGAGGGGTCTAACTTGGCAGAATGCGCTCTGCCTTCCGCATTCTGAAACATTTGGCAAACCCTAGTTCAGAGGGAACCTGGTTTTCTTTTCCGTTGCATCCAAGAATCTGTGGTGAGGGTTGGGCTTCTGTATCTCTCTAATAGGAGCAAGGGAAAAAATCTTGTCCTTGCGCATTGCTGTGCGGGGGGGGGGATGAACAGTTTTTTCTTGACAGTAAGAGCTGCCTACGGAGGTGTTGGTGGGCTCAGCTTTCCTGGAGATTTTGAAGCATCCTGGCTACCTGATTCCTGCATTGGGCAGTGGGTTGGACTAGATGACCTCCCAAGGTCTCTTCCAGGTGTATGGTTCTGTGAGAATGTTCAAAAAAGAGAGAATTCCCCATGGAGCCTGCACCCTGTGTTTCTCTGTGAGAGTTGCTGTTAAGGGGGTGGGACATACCTCCTGATTGAGAGGACGTCAGTGGTGAGTCATAATGGAGATGTGACGGGCGGCCCCCTCTGAGGACTAGGATAATCCTGCTTTTGTAATAGGAGTGGCTCGGTGTTCTCGGTGCAGAGTCACGGAGATGCTCCATGTCTGAGCGGGGATTTTATATCAAAGGATATTGTAACCAAACAGGCCAGTGAGGAAGGCTACAAATGCAAAACATGCTTGGCATGTATCTGTCCAGAAAATATCCTGAGAAATAACCTATGCGGCCACATCGGATGTGCAAACAATATCACAACCATTACATTTTTAACTGCTACCGATAAGGCCTTATACACATTTGATTCCTATACAGTTCTTGTCTACGGTTCAGTTTGTCAGAGATTTAGCTTTTGCTCCTCTCTCTTTAGATATTATATATATATCATATTGTATATTTTCTGTTCATGTTGTGCAACGTGTGTTTCTACCCTCAGGTGATGTTCTGTTTGTAGACTTTGTGGGATTTCCAACCCTATTTGGCATTCTTGTAAGGTGTTTGTGTGTCTTTAGTGCTTTACCATCTCTTCACCACTCTAGGCTCCCTTTGGGAGGAAGGTCTGAATATCTATGTAACAAGCAATAATACCAATATTTAATTCATTTATTTTCCTTCCTCCCAGCAGGAGCCCCAGGGCGGCATATGCCAAGCTGGTTCTGGGTGCAGCTACTCAGCTGCCCCTCTGATTGCATCTGTCTCGCTTTTCTTTCCAGATCGATGATATAATCGACGGGGCCGTCAAACCCCCACCCAACAAGTACCCCATTTTCTTCTTTGGGACCCATGAGACGTAAGTTCCAATCTGAAGGGGTGGGGGCGTGCCTTTGCCGGCGGGGTGAGAGTCAGGGCATGTTTTCCATCGGGCTCTAATCTTTGGCTTTCCTTCCCCACCCCAGGGCCTTTTTGGGTCCCAAAGACCTCTTCCCTTACGAGAAGTACAGGGACAAATACGGGAAGCCCAACAAGCGGAAAGGCTTCAACGAAGGGTTGTGGGAGATCCAGAACAACCCTCACGCGAGCTACAGCGCGCCACCGGTCAGTGGTGTAAAGAACAGCCTTGTGGGATCTGTAATCGTTCGTTTTGTATCCTCTCTCTTCCAAGACAGTCGGGACAGCTCACATTCTGCACATGCACCCTATCAGTTATTTATTTTATTTATTCATTATATCCCGCCCTTCCTCGCAGCAGGAGCCCAGGACGGCAACCATTTCCAGACTGGTAGCGTCTGTTGCTGCCAAAGCAGCAAGCCAGTTCTGTGGCACCTTAAAAGGCTAACCAGTTTATTGTGGCGGATGCTTTTCTGGGCTATGGCCTGCTGCGCCAGATGTGTAAGACCATCCGAAGGAAAGCCCTTGTCCTCCTGGGTCAGGCCACTGGCCCATCTAGTCCAGCCCCCTGTTCTCGCAGTGGCCGACCAGGTGCCCATTAGGGGAAGCCCCCAAGCAGGACCTGAGCCCATGAATGCTCCCCCCACTTGCGGTTTCCAGCAACTGAAGCATCCTGCCTGTGACTGTGGAGGCAGAGCATAGCCATTGTGGCTAGTAGCCACTGACAGCCTTATTCTCCTCCATTAATTGATCTACTCTTTTAAAGCCATCCACGTTGGTGGCAACCACTGCCTCTTTCCATAGTTTAATGCTGGACTGCGCAAAGAAGCACTTTCTTTTGCCTGCCCTAATCTTCTAGTGTTTAGCATCATTGGATATCCCCCAGAGAGTGAGACGTGGTGCGTATATACACGGTTTGGGTGGGATTGTAAACAGTGAGGTTAGAAGGAAAAGAAATGCAAAAAGTACAGATGGTACAGATGTTAACAGCGGCCATTCACCAAGGAAACTTGTTGTTGATGATGTAGACATCTTGGCATTGGGAAGCCAATTAACACACGTGGCTAGGCGAGTTCACCAACACCCTTTTGAGGTAGGTTAGCCCTCGAGATAGTGACACTAACCTCAAGGTTTGTGGCTGAGTGAGGAAGCTGCGTCTCCCAAGTCCCTAGTATGATACTCTTAACAACTACATCACACTAGCACTCCTGATAGCATTCTGCGAGCTGCTTACAC
Source organism: Rhineura floridana (assembly GCF_030035675.1). NCBI lineage: Eukaryota > Metazoa > Chordata > Lepidosauria > Squamata > Rhineuridae > Rhineura > Rhineura floridana. Next base: position 648,287 of record NC_084497.1, on the reverse strand, counting down.
ACACACACACACACACACACACACTGGTTCTTTGTGGAATTGTGCATTTGAGGATTACTACAAAAGGTGCGTAGGTAAAAATGACTTACCGTTTGCCTCTCCTCTCGTCCCTCTCCCCGACAGCCTGTGAGCTCCTCCGATAGCGAAGTGGCCGACGTCGACCCCATCGGTGGAGGCGGAGGAAGTGATGCTGTGGAGGAGGAAGAGTCTGCCCCGGCGGCAGCGGTCGGCGCCCCAGGAGTGGCTGTGGAGAAGGTGCATAGCGACTCCGACTCCGACAAAGGAAGCGATCGCAGTGGTGTGAAGCGGAAATCGTTAGCCATGAAAGTGAGTACACTTGGGGGGGGGGGTTAGAGAAGAAATCTGTTAGCAATTGGTTAGCGGCAAGTGTTTCCAAACACACACACCCCAGCCGCGTTCTGCAAGTGGCCGGTTTGGGCAATGGAATGTCTTTGCTTGGCGTAAGAGCCCAGAGCTGGAACGGACCAAAGGCCCGTCTCGTTTCCCACAGTGGAAACTTTACCGAGTCACGCCCTTGGTCCCTCTAGCTCAGTGTTGCCTGACTGGCAGCAGCTCCTTCCCGCGTTTCAGGCAGGGGTCTCTCCCTGGCCTACCTGGAGACGCCGTTGGTGGCTGGACCTGGGACCTGCCGCAATGCAAGGCAGATGCTGTAACCGCTCAGCTGCAGCCCTTCCCGGAGATGCCTCCAGGGAGCCAGAAGCAGGCTGTGAGCGCGACAGCCCATCACCTGCTGTTGCTGCCCAGGGACCAGTATTCAGAGGCAGCATCGTGGAGACAGTGCATGCCCACCGCGGCCAGTGGCCACCGATAGCCTTACCCGTCCATGAATGTGTCTCACTCCCCTTTTAAAGTAGTCCAAGCTGGTGGCTGTCGGCTTCTTCTTGTGGGAGTGGGCGCCATCGTTTCACTGTGCAGTGTGTGAAGAGGCCCTTCCTCTTCCCCTCTGCCAGCTTTGTTGGATGACCTGTTGGGTTCTAGTAGTATATATATGACAGAGAGAGAGAAACATCTCTGCCTACTTGCCCACTTTCTCCACAAACTCCTCTCATATCCCCCACCACCCCGGTGACTTGTCCTTTTTCTGAACTGAAAAGCCCCCGAGTGTTGTCATCGGAGAGTTGCTCCGGCCCCCTTAATCGCTTTGGCTGTCCTTTTCTTCGCATTCAGCAGTCTACAATATGACATGATAGTATGGCTATGGCTGCTGTAGACCAGAGTTTGGGGTGGGGGGTGGGAATGAGGTTCTGGCAACATTTTGCCAGCCTTGGCAGAGATGTTTGCAGCAGCTGCGAGCTCAAAAGATTTGGGCATCTGCTTTGGCGAAGCTCCGCTTTCAGAGATGGCGTGTTGCTGAATACCAGCTTTTAGGAAGTGCAGGATTGGGAGAGCGCTCTTGTGTTCAGGTCCTGCTCGTGGGCATCCCACAGTGGGCATCTGATTGGCTACTGTGAGAACAGGATGCTGGGTTAGATGGGCGATGGCCTGATCCAGTAGGGGTCTTCTGGTGTTCTTAAACTTCTTTTCCCCTAAGCTTTTCTGCCTGATTACCTGGAGCCGATTCCTAGTCGCTACAGGTGACCAAGGGAGACTCGGTTATTCCCCCCCCCCGCAATTGGCGCAGACAAGGCTTTACCTGTGTCGCCACCCCAGCCTAACACATAACGCCTGCTCTTTGCATTTTCCCGGCTTTAGATGCCAGCAGCCAAGCGGCCACGGAAACCATCGAGCGACCTTGACCAGGCCACTCCATCTCCATCAGAGGAAGAGGAGAACTCTGAAAGCTCTTCAGAGTCTGAGAAGTACAGCGACCAGGTGAGTTTGGACCGATTGCGGGTGTCTAGGTGACATTTTTGGCAGATCTGTTTTTGGGGGGGGGATGGAGGGATTTTTGACATTACATGTGGTTTTGAAGATGGAGGGATGGAGCCGCATTTAAGGTCCTGCATATAAAGCCCTGAACAACTTAGGACTGGGTTACTTCTGGCAATGCCTTGTCTTGTGCATCCCTGCCTGGCCCATAAAGAGGAAGGGCCCGTGGCTCAGGGGCAGAGCAGTTGCGTTGCATGCAGAGCTTAGGAAGCAAGCCTTTAGGGTGGTGGCCCCTACCCTTTGGAATTCCCTCCGCTGGAATATGAGAGAGGTGCCACCTCTGTTATCTTTTCGGTGCTTACTGAAGACTTGCTTCCAACAAGCCTTTTAGGTAGAGACCTTTATCCCAGTCTTCATCTGTGTTGGAATTGCTTTTAAGATGCATTTTAAAAAGATGTTCTTAAGTATTTTTAAAAATACTTTTAAAAGATCTTTTGTTTTTAAGATGTTTTTAGTTGTTTATCCCTTGCTTGCTGCCCTGGGCTTCTTCTGGGAGGAAGGGTGGGATATACATTAATCAATAAATATTATTTCATAGTAGCAGTAGCGTTTAACAAATTTATACACCTCTTCATAGCATAAAAGCATCCACATGGTGTACGAGATAACAACAGAATTAAAAAAGAATACTTCTACAAACAGCAAAATCATTGCAACAAACTCTTCAAAAAAGTATCTGCAAATTCTAAAAACAATAAAGCTATTTCTTTGTTGCAAAAATGACTGGGTTACACCTCAGGGGTGACCCAGTCACAGCTCCCTACATGAACCTGTCCAGGATTTGAGATCTTCAGGTGAGGCCCTTCTTGTGTTCCCCACACCTTCGCAAGCACATATGACGCGGACACGAGATAGGGCCTTTTTGGTGGCCGCCCCTAGGCTGTAGAACTCCCTTCCGAGTGAGGTGCGATCAGCTCCCTCCTTGCCGTCTTTCCGGCGACAAGTAAAGACTGTTTTATTTCAACGGGCATTTGGGATAGAGAACGGCCAGGATTAAGTGTCATAGGTTTGGTGACTACATTATATGATTTTATTATTTTAAATTGTCCGCTGTTTTTAACCTATATTTTATGGTTTTAATTTTTCTCATAGTTTAATTCTTTTTTAATAATATACTCTGTATGTTTTAATGGTGTTGTTTTTAGTTGTAAGCCGCTCTGAGTCCTATTGGAAAAAGGGCGGGGTAGAAATAAAGTTTATTATTATTATTATTAAAGATGTCATTAAACAAACCAAATGTATTCAATAGGTGCCTAAAATGTATATACTACTGCCCTATGCTCCGATTGTCTTATCAGCTCAGGGCCTTTAGTGTGGCAGCCCCTGTCCTTTGGGATTGCACTTCCCGGGAACAACAGGCAGGCATCGATAGTGTTGGTTTCCATCAACTGCTAATCAGAAGTGTACTGCCTCTGGTCGTGGAGGCAGAGCATAGCTGTCATTTCTGATCGTTCTGTGAAACCTGGTGCCACAGTTAATTCAGGTGCTCTTCTCCTTAAAATATTCCATGCAGGCTATTTTTTTTAAGGTTCTGCCCTGACAGGCAGGGTTCTGTATCTAAAAGTAAAGGGGAGGAGTCTCTCCCACAGGGCTGTGGAGTCGGTACGCCAAACCTTCGACTCCGACTCCTCTATTTTTCTACTGTCCGACTCCGACTCCTTCATAAATGGCAAATGTATATTAACTAGCTATAACAAATTTACTGTAGTAAAATGGTAGCACAAGGCATTTCATCACCACCACGTGAATCATCAGGCTAGATTGATAGAACATAAAATATATTTATTTAATTAAAATTTCTGAACAAGAAAACTTTCCTGAATTCTTATGTAAGTTTTTATTTTGAAGTCGGAGTCGGTGCATTTCTACTGACTCCGACTCCACCCCAAATGGCTTCTGACTCCACAGCCCTGCTCTCCCACGTGACTATCTGTCTCTCCCTCTATAGGACTTCACTCCGGAGAAGAAGCCTCCACCGAGGGCTTCCCGGCGAGCTGCTGCCGGCGGGTGGAAGAAAAAGGTAAGAGCCCTTTAAATATAAAGGCTCCATATGCTTACAATTCCTCCTTCCTTTGGCCACAGCAGCTTTAACTGTCTTCCGCCCAGAATGGCCTCTTTTTCGCCTTGCGGGCAAGGAAAAGCCAGAGGTAGCTTTTGATCTCTCTGATGCACGCTGGTTGCTGTGGGGCATAATAATCATAATAATATAATAGCCAGGCCTCAGGTTTGCTACTGAGCGATGGCAAGTCGGTTCTGTTGCTCCCATGCCCTGTTTGTGGGCCAGAAGACACATGCCTGGCTGTTGACCGATGCCAGCAGGTCTGGTCTGGGGCTCTTGTTGCTCTCCTTGCCCAACGAGGCTTGTCTGCGTTGCGTTTTGGCAGAAGATCGAATCGGGCTCTGACTCGGAGGCCAAGGCTGACTCTGAGGAAGAGGAGGAGGAGGAGGAGGAGGAAGACGACGAGGACAGAGAGGACACCAAGGCTCCCACACCCAAGTCGGATTCTGACTCCAACTCGGACGAGTCTGTCAAGAAGCCTTCCCGGGGACGGAAGCCTGGTAAGCCCTTTGTTTGCTTGTTTTTCTCCCTGTATCTGGGCCCGTTGATGGGTCTGTCCTTGCTTGTTTTTCACCTGAAGGGCGGGTTCACGCCTACCTTGGGCATGCAGCAGTTACTACTTCGACTTGGAGGGGAAGGGAGGCCGAGCGAAGCAGGCGCTCTTTCTGAGCTAGCCGATTTCTTAATAGCCGCCAGCCGGAATGGCAAAAGAGTTCAAGGAGAGGGGGAGCCAAAGCTGCCGTTCTCATGGCAGAGCCGATGGAGTGGCCCTGCTTCTCTTCTGCCCCCTTCCTTTTAGCCCAGCGTTCCTGTGTTGCTGCTACCCTTCTCTGCCGCTTTTGCCATTGGGCGGGGTTGCCTTGCTTTAGGAATATGGGGCTGGGGTGGTTGTGCATTGCTACTTCCCACATAGCTAATTCTCTATATTTGCGTCTCTTCCTCCCAACCCCGGCCCTCCATAGCGGCAGAAAAGCCACCCCCGAAGCCTCGTGGGAGGAAGCCCAAGCCAGAGAGGCTTCCCAGCAGCTCCAGCAGCGACAGGTGAGCAAAGGTGGGGCCTCCGTAAACAGTGCCGCCTGTCCCACCGTAATATATAATAGCCAGAGCAGGCGGCCTACTTGGACAAGCAGGCACAAAGCCCCCCTCCTCAGCCTAAATGGTCTGGTCTGAGACCACAATCCAGCAAGCAGGCACGTCTTGAATTTTGAGAAGTGCTGTGGGTGTGCTGGCCACAAATAGCTGCAATGGGGGGTGGCGGCATAACATAACATGACTGTGGTGTTGGGGGGGGAGATAGTGCAGTTAATGCTGCCCCCGCCCCTCGGTACAGCCTCCTGCTGGCCATGGGAAGCTGCCCATGTCGTTCTGATCCTGATTGTGAAGATTATTTGCATGCCAATGCCGTTGCAGGGAATTTTCAGGCTCAGTGGTTAGAGCCTCTGCCTTGCACTGCAGAATGCCCCGGGTTCAATCCCTAATGGTATCTCCAGCCTCGCTGCCTGCAGCCCTGGAGAGAGTGGCTGCCAGTCAGTGTAGACATGAGCCAGGTGGAGCAATGGTCTGACTTGGTGTAAGTGTTGCTTGCTAGTAACAGCGTGTTCAGTATTCAAGGTGGCCAACCCCTCTCTCTCACACACACCACGCGCACAGACCACAGACCCCATCTGTCTTGTGCACACACGTTTCACGTATGCACAGCGACACGCATGTGTGTTTTCTCTCGCTTCCCAAGCGCATCTCTTTTTCTCGCACTCACAGCCTCTTCGAGCCCACACACACACATGCCTGCACACATTCAGAGAAGCCCCTCCGTGGGTGCAGGACATGAGCTAGAGCCTGAATAGCAGGCACAAGTCGGCAGTCTTTGCCCAGAGGACGGGCGAGTCCACAGTGGTAGTGGTTTGAACGTGGCGCATCCAGTGATGCAGCTTGCCCGTGACTCTGTGCAAAATTAAATGGGTGTAGCCCAGTGGGGAGGAGAGCCTGGCTGGGAGTCCAGAGTCTGTGAGTTCAAATTCCCGCTCATGTCTCCTGGGTGTCAAGGGTCAGCTAAAGATCACCCCACAGCGAGTGGCTCCGGCCTACGTGCAGCCGTGGGCAAGCTGCAGAGTCCCAGGGAGCCCAGTTGCCCCCCAGCTGGCAGTTGCAGACCAGGAAGGGGCTGGCTTGTGCAGCTGTGGCAAGCTGAGCAAGCCCTAGCCAGCTGGGGAGGACTAGCCTCAGAGGGAGGCAATCGTAACCCCCTCTGAATACCGTTTACCATGAACTCCCTATGCATGGGTCGCCATAAGTCGAGATTGACTTGAAGGCCGTCCACTTCCTGTTCACTTCCTCTTGCTTTCTCTGCACCCCCCCCCCGCAGTGACAGCGACAGCGACGTGGACCGCATCAGCGAATGGAAGCGGCGCGACGAGGAGCGCCGGCGGGAGCTGGAGGAGAAGCGGAAGCGGGAGCAGGAGGAGGAGCTCCGGCGCCTGCGAGAACAGGAGCGGGAGGAGAAAGAGCGGAAGAAAGAGAGGGCCGAGAAGGGGGAGGCGGAGCGCTCGGACAGCGGGAGCAGCAGGGACAACGAGGTCCCCAGGAGAGGCAGGAAGGGGGGGCGGCCCAAGGCGGCCCCGTCCTCCTCTGACTCGGAAGCGGAGAAAGAGGTGAGCTGGCAAAGCAACGGGCCGAAATGCGCTCAACATATAAAGCGGCACCGTGCCACTTTATGAACAGTCGTGGCTTCCCCTCCCAAAGCATCCTGGGAAAACATAGTGCCAAGACCTCTCCGGAGACCCCCCCCCCCGTTCCCCTCCCAGAGCTACAACTCCAAGAATCCCTGCGGAAGAGGCATTGATTGTTAAAACTGCTCTGGGAATTGTAGATCAGTGAGGGAGTCTCCTAACAGCTCCTAGCACCCTTTGCAAACTACGGTTCCCAGGATTCTTTAAGGGAGCCCACGGCTGTTGCAAGTGGCTTGTAAATGTATAGTGCAGATGAGGTGTAGCCCAGATATAAACGATAACAGATGCAGACTTGAGGCCCCATCCTCTTTCAACAAGCCTTTTAAGTTGAGATCTATCCCAGTCTGTGTTTTTTAATAATGTTTTTAACCCTTTTTTATAGTTTTTTTTTGTTTAAAATGTTTTTAACACTGTTTTGTTTTAATGTATTTTAAGATCTGTTTTTATGATGTTTTAGGGTATTTTCAGCGCTTTGCTTGCCACCCTGGGCTCCTGCTGGGAGGAAGGGCGGGATACAATTGAAGTAATAAATAAAATAAATGAAGCCGCGCTACATATATTTAAAGCAGCATGATGCCACTTTGAACAGCCACGGCATCTCCAAAGAACCGTAGTTGATTAAGGGTGCTGAGAGGAGAGCCTGGTTTCCCTTCACGGAGCTACACTTCCCAGAGTCCCCTGGGAAGAGGGTTGAGGGTTAGGGTTTCCTTCATTTTGCCCAACCCTTAACGCTCTTTAAGCTTCCCGGCCCATAGAGTCAAAAACGCCCGCAAGAGCACACAGGTGAAGGAGAAATCATGACTCACAGTTCTACCCCAAGGTGGGCATCGTTCACTCCCAGGTCCCATCATTGCTGGCTGGGGAGCTGGAGTCCAGCGAGGTTTGGAGGGGCCCAGACGGAAGCAGCTGTTTGAACGTGGCCACGTGTGGCCCAAATTGGGGGGCTGGGAAGTTCTTCCCCCCCCCCACCTCTCTGAAATGCGACCGCCTCATAGAACCATAGAATAGTAGAGTTGGAAGGGGCCTGTGAGGCCATCCAGTCCAACCCCCTGCTCAGTGCAGGAATCCAAGTCAAAGCATGCCCAAGAGATGGCTGTCCAGCTGCCTCTTGAAGGCCTCCAGTGTCGTAGAGCCCACTACCTTTCTAGGTAATTGGTTCCATTGTCGTGTGGCTCTAACAGGACATTTTTTCCTGATGTCCAGTCGAAATCTGGCTTCCTGCAACTTGAGCCCATTATTCCGTGTCCTGCACTCTGGGACGATCAAGAAGAGATCCCGGCCCTCCTCTATGTGACAACCTTTCATGTACTTGAAGAGTGCTGTCGTATCTCCCCTCAGGCTTCTCTTCTCCGGGCTAAACATGCTCAGTTCTTTCAGTCTGTCCCCATAGGGGTTGGTTTCCAGTCCTCTTTGTGGCATCTCGTCGTCTTTCTTTCTCCCCCATCCCCTTATAGGTGAAAAAGCCTCTAAAGAAGCAGCCGTCTTCGGAGCTCTCGAAGAAGCAGAATCAAAAGGAGAAGAGGGGCCAAGGGGACGAGAAGCTGCGGAACAAGTTAGGGTCCAGGTTATCTTGTGGATAAAATACCCCTGCCTTGGCTGTTTGCAAAGTGGTGGCGTCGTGTGTGTGTGTGTTTTAAGCAAGTAGATTAGACATTCAGTGGCCCTCCTGCCAGATGGATAACACAAGGCTGCGTGTGCCACGGTTCTGCCAGAGTGCAGAATGCTGTATTAGGCATTGGGTTTTTTCTTTTTAAAAAAGTTGCTAGTCCTTAAGGGAATGAAGACGTACCTTGAAAGTGTGTGGTCGGCACCTGCTGAAATCTCTAGTGCCAGATACGAGGGAGGTGATTTAAGATACCTTCTGTTTGTGGGCTGGCGGGTCAAAGCCTTGCAGAGCTTCCCCCACCCCTCCAGCTAGCTAGCAAGGGCATGGAAAACTTGCACAAAAGGAAGCCCTTCAGAGTGTAAGAGGAGCCTGCTGGATCAGGCCAGAGGGGGCCCATCTAGTAAAGGGTCCTGTCCTCATAGCAAGCAGCGAATGCTTATGGGAAGCCCGCAGGCATCACCTGAGGGCGGTTCACACTAACTGCTCTTCAGAAGCACCGTGGAGGTAGAAGATGGCCACCATGGCTAGTAGCCATAGCCTTGTCCGCCATTTCTTCGGCAGGAGTTTGCTTGAAATGCCTGGAGCACTGATTCTTTTTGTAGAGTTCTCTTCCTTCCCTAGGACAGCCCCCACCCCCGAGCAATTCAGGGCCTTAAAGATCAGCCCCAGCACCTTGCGTCGGGCTCTGAAACAAACTGGTAGCCAGTAAGTCCTTTTGTTGAGAGCCTTGCTGCCCCATTCTGTGTCGGCTCCGGTCTCTGAAGCGCCTTCAAGGGCATCCCCACGTATGGCACACTGCAGTAGTCTAACCAAGTAGCTCCAGGCCTCGGCCATTTAAGGGGTGTTGGGGTTGCCTGTTTGGCAGGTTTTTCACTAGGTATGTCTGTGGCATCAATTCTGCGTCTTCCCCACTGGAGTGGGGATTCTGACCCTCTTCTCTCCCTCTCTCCCTCTAGAGCTTTGAAAGCGGAACGAGGCAGGAAAAAACCTGACCTGCTCCCCGAAAGGAGGGTGGAGAAGAAGAAAGGTAAAAACGGGGTGTGTGTGTATGGGAGGGCTGGGGACATGGAAGAAGAGAGAAGGAGACATGTAACTGGCGCACGGGTTTGGTTTGGGGATGAGGCAGACAGCGGGGGTGGAAGCCTTGTTTTCCCTGCAGAGTGTTGTTCGTTTGGCTTCAAACCTTTGTGCTTTTTGCAGAGCCCACAATCGAGGAGAAGCTCCAGAAGTTGCACAGCGAGATCAAGTTTGCTCTGAAAGTGGACAATCCGGTAAGCAGGAACCTCTTGCTGGAGCCTGGGCTTTCGAAGCTGTCCGTGCAAGTCCTGGACGTCTACGTCTCTTTGCTTGCCGTTTCTGTTCTCTTGGAGAGCCCCCTGCTGTGGGGAACCTGCTGCCTTCTACGTGTTGCAGGGACTCCAGCCCCTGTTGTCGCCTGACGATTGGCTGTGCCGGCTGCGGTTGGTGGAAGTTGGAGTCCCACAACGCGTGGAGGGTCACAGCTTCCCCCATCACCGGAGGCAAGAGCTTTGCCATTTTTCCTTTCCCAAACCCAACATAAATGGGGAGGGGGCAGATTCTTCAGCATCAAACATCCACAGTGCTCCCAAACGTCCTCCCTGTCTGCATCAGTTGGCGAAATAGCCCCTGGCTTGTTGGCCGTAGAATCTCTCTGCTCCTTCAGATAGAGATGGTCTGGGACCTTGTTTCCCTTTTTGGCACGCACTCTGTTCATGCCCTATGTTAAAGCAGAGTGTGCCTGTCGCTCCCCTGGCCGTTACAAGGCAAGATCAGGGAGGGGTGGCAACGCAGCTCTCTACCAGGGTCACTTCTCCTCTTGGACAGTCAGCTCTACAGACTCAGGTTTTCCGCAACGAGCCAAAAGGAGCGGGCAGAGCTTTCTGGGAGCCGTGCGTCTCTTTGGGGGACGGGGAGCAGACGTTGCATACTTGAAGCACGTTTCCCCATGACAACATGCTGCGGCAAAGGCGTCCTCCTCCCTTTGTCCTGCAGGTGCAGCAGTTCATTTGTTTCGTTTCATTTCGGTTTAGTTTTCAGCAAACGTTTCGCGTAATCTCTTTCAAAAGAATTAAAAAGGCAAAGAACTTTGGATCTGGAATGTGCAAGATTACTGAGCTGAACATACGAACCATAAACTACATGCAAAGTAAACACAAAACTACCAGTTCTTTGATCTTGTTTTGTGACATTTTTATGCTGACGTCAGATTCCAAGGCCGTGCGCAACAGCAATGTTGATAATAACGCATTATTTCAAATAGTAAAATGCAAAACGAAAGAGAGTGGATAAAGAATCCAAGGCAAGCTGAGGGATTATACCTTTGGCCCACCAGCTGCTGCTAATCTACTCCTCCCATCAGCCCTTCCAAATGTGGCCGATGGCCAAAGATGATGAGAGTTGTCATTCAGCAACATGTGGAAGGCCAAAGGATCCCCCACGCCTGCTGCAGATATTTCTCCTCACCACCACCACCACCGGCATGGGAGCATCCTGATGTACAACTCCCTCTTTTCCCCCTGCAGTGTGAATTGACAATAGTCTGGGGGGGGGACCATCCCCAAGGGGTGGTTCTGGTGAGATAACCCCCCTCCCTGCTTTGTGTTCGGCTCTGGTGGGCCCAATGGTCACTTCGCCAAATCCTTGTTTCTCCAGGACATCAAGAGGTGTCTGAGCGCTCTGGAAGAGCTGGGCAGCCTACAGGTCACCTCTCAGATCCTCCAGAAGCACACGGATGTTGTGGCCACTCTGAAGAAGGTAAAAGCTGCGGGGAGGCCCTCGGTTTGCGCAGAGCCTTCCTTGTGTGGCCTCGTCTGCCTGTTTGGAATTGCCTAGCGTGTCACTTGGATGTGCCCGTGTTTTTGTCTCCAACTTTGTTCTTTCTGCTGTGCTAACTGTCAGTGCCTGGAATAGCCTCTTCCTCATAGAATTATAGAATAGTGGAGTTGGAAGGGCCCAGTCCAACCCCCTGCTCAATGCAGGAATCCAAATCGAAGCATTCCCGACAGATGGCTGTCCAGCTGCCTCTTGAAGGCCTCCAGTGTCGGAGAGCCCACTACCTCTCTAGGTCATTGGTTCCATTGTCGTATGGCTCTAACAGTTAGGAAGTTTTTCCTGGTGTCCAGTCGAAATCTGGCTCCCTGCAACTTGAGCCCATTATTCCGTCTCCTGCACTCTGGGACGATCAAGAAGAGATCCCGGCCCTCCTCTGTGTGTACTTGAAGAGTCTTCCTCCTTCCTCTTTGGCAAGCCACCTCCCTCTCCTCCAAGATCCAAAGAATGTAAGAAGAGCCTGCCGCCCATCATGGGTCAGCCCCAGTCTGGCATGTCCCAGTTGCACCACCACTGCCCACAGGGCCATACTTCCTCTTGTACCTCTCCTTTGTGATTCTTCTATTCTGCGTGAGCTTATCCCTTTGACCCCTTCCCCTGTGCCTTCCCTTTCTACGCTGGCTCCTCAAGCTTCTAGTCCTCATGTGCTTACAGCCAGGGCCTGGTTTAAGACGTGCTGAGGCCCTAAGCCAAGTTTATAGGCTCCAGAGGGGAAAAGGAAGTATTCTACGAGAAAGGACAATGTAAATAGAAATATGAAACTTTGTTTCTTCGGAGTGCTAGGAATTGTAGCTCTGTGAGGGGTATACTACAGTTACCAGGATTCTGGAGGGGGGGGAAGCCATGTGCTTTAAGTCTGTAGTGTGGATAGGACTTATGTGGGGCCACTGCACGCTATTGACTCGGCATGCCTCACAATAGCTGCCCGTGTAAATAAACACACACCCAAGTACAACTTTGAATTTGTTTTGAATGTAACATTTAAGCCACGTTATCACTGCAGTCCTGTTCATGTCTACTCAGAAGTCCCACTGAGTGCAGTGGTACTTATTCCAGGGTAACTACACAAGGGTCCACCCTCAAGGAATGAGTGCACTGGATGATACCAACACTAGTCCCAACTCGGAGCAGACCCACTGAAAGGAACGCCTGTGACTAACTTAGGCCCACTGATTTCATTGGGCCTACTCGGAGTAGAACTTGGTTAGATGCCACCCGTAGAATGACAGCTCCTGCAACTGATCAGAGTAAATGTCCTTAATTGGTGGATGGCCCTAGCAGGAACCCTTCGTGCCCCTGTCATTTTGAATTCTCCCGAGGCAGAGCTTCCACCTGTTCTTTTCTGGGCCACCTTGCACAATGTAGAAGAGTCGATCACTGTGTGTCCGTGTCCCCTAAGATTCGGCGTTACAAGGCGAACAAGGAAGTGATGGAGAAGGCGGCCGAGGTCTACACGTGCCTGAAGTCCCGTGTCCTGGGTCCAAAAGTCGGGGCGAACCAGAAAGTCAACCGGACCGACAAGGACAAGGGGGACGTGGAGAAAGGCAGAGAGAAGCTGCCTGAAGAAGAAGTGGAGAATTACAGAGGCGAGGAAGAGACGAGCGCTGGTAAGGGCAGGGTAGTGCTGGGGGTCCAGATGGGACCCTCTCTGGGTAGGGTTGGCTGGTCAGGACAGAAGGGAGGGGACCCTCTTGAGATCATCCCCCCCCTTCAATCAAAGAGCATAAGCATCCCCATATTCTGCACAGCCAGGTAACCACCATCCCAGGGGGGCAGTGAGATGTTTGACTAGTGCAGCGGTTCTCAAACTTCACCCCCTCCCATGGACCACTTGAAAATGACTGGTGGTCTTGGTGGGCCCCTTAATGATCCCCCCCCATTGTAGCAATTGTAACGTTCTGTGCTAGGTGCTGTATGGTTTTTAAGTACAATGTTGTGGCTCCTTTTGTTTCTTGTCCGCGACTGTATTACAATTGGCACTCCGTCGAATTCAGTTTGTTAAAAATAAAATACAAGAAACAAAGGGAGCAAATAAACGACAATTAAACCTCAATATGAACATTTAACGCAGACATGCCTCGAACTACAGACCACTCGTGGTCTACGGGCCACCGTTTGGGATCCTCTACATTAGGATAGAGCAACGTTTCCTTACGACAAAGGTTTACAGCATTTGAGGCTTTTTACTTTAAAGGCAAGTAAGAGGCACATACAATTACACATAGCATATAGAGGAAGTGGATAGAGAAATGTTTTCCTCTCTCATAAGACTAGGACTAAAGGCCATCTGGTAAAGCTGAATGCTGGAAGATTCAGGACAGAGAAAAGAAAGTGCTTCATGCAGCGCAGAGCTAAGCTATGGAACTCTCTCCCTGAGGAGGTAGTGATAGCCACCAACTTGGATGGCTTTAAATGAGGATCAGACAGATTAATGCAAGAGAAAGCTTTCAGTGGCTACTAACCACGTGGCTGTGCTCTGCCTCCACGTTCAGAGGCAGCATGTTTCTGAAGACCAGTTGCTGGAAACCGCAGGAGGGCAGAGTTGCTCTTGCGCTCAGGTCCTGCTTGAAGTCTTCTCATGGGCATCTGGTTGGCCACTGTGAGAACAGGATGGTGGACTAGGTGCGCCACTGGCCTGATCCAGCAGGTCTCATCTTATGTTCTCATTCAGCACCATGGATAGCTCCTAGTGAGCATGTTGCTCCATAGAACTGGAGGGGCCATTGGCCTGATCTAGCAGCCAGGAATTTTTGGACAGGCTGCTCCTTCCTGCCTCTTGCCTTGGCGCTTAACCTCTTTTCTCTTCCCCAGACCTCCCAGCTCCTGTCAACGGAGAGTCGGTGGTCCAGAAAGAGGAAGGTGCAGCAGAGAAAAAGGACAGGGATCAGGATTGGACCTCTGGCGATACCAAGAGAGGGGCATCCCCCAAAGACACCCACAACGAGTAGGGATTGTTTCTGGCTTCTGCTTTGGGGCTGGGTTCAGTCAGGGCAACGAGGAGATCTAGGGTGCCCTCCTCCACGCTCCAGAGGCAGCCAGTTCAAGCTTGCAGAGATGAAGCCCGTTAGGGGCAATTCCTGTTGTTGTTTTTTTTTTTTAAATTAAACATAGAAGTCTAATTTTGGCAGCTGGAATTGGGCAGGTTTGCACATCCTATTAGGAAGCTTCCTATAGGGCGTTGGTCCTTTGAGCTTAATACTGTCTGCCCTGACTGGCAGCAGCTCTCTACAGTTTCAGAAAGGCTTTTCCAGGCCTACCTAGAGGTGCCCAGAGACTGAACCTGGGACCTTCTGCATGCAAAGGAGGTGCTTCAAAGGCCTGTCCGGATAGCACAGTTTCCAATTCAGCTGGCACGACTCCTGCGGAGCCTCTACTGCAGGTGTGGGGATCAACCCCTGGCCGTTTGGGACGTGCTTGCTGAGGCTGATGGGAGTTGTAGCTCAGCAACAGCCAAGGGGCCAAAGGTTCCTCTGCGCCTGCTCTGCCGGCAGGGACTTCCACACTAAAGTCTCGGTCCCTAGCAAAGGCCAGCCAAATCTCCGTGACGATGTGGGGAACCACCAGAAGAGTCCCGTCAGAGGTGCTTCCGTTTCCCATCAGCTCCGGGGAGAGTGTCGGGTGGGGACTGTCGGCAGCTGTAGCACAGCATGTGAAGGGTTCCCCCAGCCCTGCTCCAAAACATCTGTTTTCTGCACGATTCCACCCGTGTTTCCTTCTTGTCTCTCCACCCGCTCTTCCTCCTCTGTGCCCTCGCAGAGCGCAAGACTATCCCGCGACGGACCGAGCAGGGGCGGAACGGGAGAGGATCCCGGCGGAGTCGGACTCCGCGGACGAAGACGACGGGAGCTGAAGCCCCCGCATCGTTGCGACGCCTCTGCTTTGCCGAGATGCTTTTCCAAGCTGCACCGTAGATGACCGCCTGGGTCGGCCTTCCCCCACCTGGTACCCTCCAGGTGTTCTCGCGTTGCTGGGTTTTGTTTGTCTTTGGAAGACTGCACCTCCCATCTTCCCTGGCCATTGGCCATGCTGGCTGGGGCTTGTGGGAGTTGTAGTCCCCAAACAGCTGGAAGACACCAGGTTAGGGAAGCTTGTTCTAGGTCATGTTCCTCCTCCCTGAGCCCTGCACCCCCCCACCCTACCTTTCTCGCCTCCCTCCCCTCCCCTGAGCCCCTTGGAGGATTATGAACTTCTGGGGCCGCCCCACACCGCTATACGTTTGTATGGGCCCCCATGTTTTTGCTTTCTTCCCCCCCTGCTCCTTCCAACGCTCCCGACCCCCCTGTTACCTTTTACTCTTGTGATTTGAACAGATGTGAAATGAATATATAAAGGGTTGTTTTTTAATGAAAGAAAATGCCATTTACCTTTGTCAAATTTCTTCGTTTTCTTCCCCTCTTCTCCCCCCCCTTTTTTTGGTGAGGAGCGAGAGGGGTGTGGGAAAACAATTGAGCTCAAAAGAACCCCAGCTTTGAGGTCTTCTGTGGCCCTTATTTTAAGGGTACCACCTGTCCCATTTCCGCAAGATCAGCGTTCTCTGCTTAGCCGGGGCCGGTTTGCACCTCAAAGAGACATGTGGGCATGTTGCCGAACAACAGCTCCCATCATCCCTGGCGCATTCGCCATGCTTGCTAGGGCTGATGGGACTTGTAGTGCAGCAGCACCCGGACGGCCAAAGGTTCCCCACTGCCGGTCTAAAATCCAGCCTGGCTTCTCCTGTGAAGTTGTGCAGCTCAGCTTTGAGACGCTCCCCTTTCCGTTGTGTCCTTGAGTCCATGGCTGACTTTGTAAGCCTCTGGCTCTTTTTATCACCACTGCCTCCCTCTTCCCCCACTCCTGGCTCTCCTCCCCATTACCCTGCTGCTTAGGGTAGTTGCTGGCATGCCACCCTCTCAAGTCAGGCTAGAGAGAGACCCTTCAAGTGTTATTCTGCTGCTGCCGTGTGATTCTCCCACGTGTCGCTGTAAGAGCGTCAGAGTCCCAGCTGGGAGGTTATAGTGTCATCCCAGTTCCTGAGCCGGAGAGAGGGGGAAATATCTGATGACAAGCAGTGTGGAACATCCCAGCCGCCGGTACCTCTTTTAGACTGCCAAAACGCCTGCCTCAGATACTGAGCCATGCAGAGGTGTGGGCATGTGGGATGTCTTGGTGTAGCAAAATCTCCTGTCTCGGGCTGTGCCTCCAGGATGCGGTCCATCTCGTTCTGCGTAATACAAGACCGGTCCACGTCGGGAGTGAATGAGAGGCTACAGAAGGGGTCTAAGTGGGTAGTTGCATTGTTAAAAAAAAATTCTCTGTTACATGGATGCTGCCGGTTGGGTTTCTTCCTCCCTCCCCCCCCCCCACTTTTTTAAAGCCTCCCTGCAAGTAGAAAAATAGCAACTAAGAGAGCAGGCTTAACTTAGCAGGGGAGAAGAATTCAAAGCAGCTTCAAGCCAGTGCAAACACCCAGGGTGGTCTCGGTGCCAGCAACTACCTTGAGTGGTGGCTGAGTGCAAACCTACAGAGAAGTCCTGAAGAAGTAGATCAAGAGGTGTTCCAGCCTCTCCCCCATTTAGGCTCTCTGCCCCCGTACCCCGACTGGGCAATATGTACTGTATATCTCTGCTTTCCCAAGGCACTGCTATGATGCATTTGTCAAATCAGGCTGCGGGGGAAGATACTATGTACTTTTGGTGGTCATAGCAAGCCAGTTGCGGGTGCAAGGACATCCATGCTGCTGTCCTGTTGATTTCCACCATTTCCCCATCCATTCACTACCCCTTGTTTCCATGTCAAGCAGCCTTTGCCAACCTGGTGCTCTTCAGGCTTTTGGGGACCGCAACCATCCAGGCTGTCGGGGGCCAGTGAGAGTCGTACAGTTCCCAAAATGTCCAGAGGGCACAAAGTTGGCAAAAGCTGGGGTTTTTTAAACCCTACTGGATTCTCTGCCTGGCAGCTCCCAGAATGCAGCAGGGCACTCTGTGAGTGCCGATTGTGTGATGGGTCACGCTTTTGCATCAAACTTGAGAAACTGGGTGTTTCTGCAAGTCTCTCCTTAGGTTAGTGGAAGAGGTGGCGGGGGGGGGGCTGTTGGCTTTTTAAGGCATAGTAGGGGGCTCCTTTGTGAATTTCAGATTCCTAAAAAAACCAAAAACTGAAGCAGACTTAATTCCAAACTGCTTTATCCAGGAGGGATCGAGATAAAGGAGGAAACTGTCAAAATAGCGATAATGTTTCAGATCCTTCCATGAATCTTATTTTGGGGTTTTTCTTTTTTTTTGGTGATAACCATGAAATAAAGATATTCCTGTCTGAGAAGAAAGAGGAGTGTTTGACTGTCAGTCACAGGTGAAAGAAATATCAATGCATGCGTTGACAATAATGTATTTTATCTCTCCCCGCTTTTTTTGCCTCAGATCCATAATTGCAAAATTTGGCATTGCGAGTGGGATTTAAAAAAAAATTCAAAGGCATCTACAAAATTGGCAGCCAACTTATGAGTGGTGCTTGCTTTTGCCCCTGGCATTACTTTACACCCACGTGCATAAATGGGAAAAAAGAAAGGAAATCGTTTCCCAAAAATGTAGTTTGGCAGATGGTCTCTTCCCCCCCCACCCCAAAAATGCACCAGTTGCAGCCAAAATGGGAGAGTTATTAGGATAAGAGTCTACCTTGCAGGGTTACGAGAATAAAATGGGGCTAACTTCCTGTAAATCATCTAGTCTGAACCACCCCAGGCATAGGGAGCTTTTGGCCCTCCAGATGTTGCTGAACTACATCTCCCATTTGCCCCAGCAAGCATAGCCAATGGCAAGGGATGACGGAAGTTATAGTTCAGCAACTTCTGGAGGGCCAAGGGTTCCCGTCACATGCTCGACCCCCCCAGACTTAAATTCCACCCATCATGCAATTAGAAAGTCTCTCTTGCAAGCGAGCTCACAAGGTAGTTTTAAAGGCGGAAACCACAACGCATGGATGCTGGCCAGTATGGCCCTAGACCCTCGGTGAGAAAGGGAACGCACAAGCAAAACACAGCCACTGTTGAAATGATGTTCCAAATCATCTCTCTTATTTCACTGAGCCCCAAATCTCTCTCTTGGTGATGGAATACCCCAGGCGAGCCTTTGAAGTGAAATTCACAGCAGTCCCCCAGCGTAGTGGGTTCCAAAGCATGCATCCCTGCCCATACCGTGTCCTTGCTTTATTTGTCTTCTTCAGTGCAGCCTTTTGGGTCGTAGGCTTGCTGGATTTCCACTATGTTATACCTCTCCGCACTCCATTTGCCAAGCTGCGGGCCCGCCTCCTCTTTATGGCTAGAGTCGTCATCACAACCTTTTGGGTCATAAGCCTGTTGGATTTTCAGAATGTGCCACCCTTCCATTTCCTGTCTTCCAGAAGGTTGGGCCTCATCCTTCCCGGTAGAGGCTTCACCATCACAACCTTTTGGGTCATAGGCCTGTTGGATTTTCAGAATGTCCCACTCCTTCCCTTCCTTTTTGCCAGACAGTGGAGTCATCACCACAGCCTCCACCTCCTCCCTGCAGGGAGGTGCTTCGTCATCAGAAAATGTAGGCGCGTATGCTTGCAGGACTTTCAATATGCTCCATTCCCTCGCTTCCTGTTTGCTGGGCGGTGGGATCACTTCCTTCTCTCCTCTAGGAGGTGGTTGCTCATCACAACCTTCAGGAACATAGACATGCTGCATTTTCAGGATGTTCTCCACCTCTTTGTCAGAAGGTTGGACCACTACCTCCTCCTTGCCCATAGAGCCTTCGTTGTCGCAACCTCTTGGGTCATAGGCCTGCTGGATTTTCAGGATGTTCACCACTTCTTTGTCGGAAGGTTGGACCACCTCATCCTCCTTGCTGGAAGATGCATCCTCATCACAACCTTTTGGGTCATAGGCCTGTTGGATTTTCAGGATGTTCCACCCCTCTCTCTCCCATTCGCCAGAAAGTTGGCCCTCCTCTTTGTCCTTATTGGTAGAGGCTTCCTCGTCACAACCTTTCGGGTCGTAGGCCTGCTGGACCTTCAATATGTCCCACCCTTTCATCTCCTCCATGCCAGAAGATGGGATCTCCACCTCTGCCTCCCTGTTGGAAGGTGGTTCTTCATCAGAAAATTTTGGCGTGTAAGCCTGCAGGATTTTCAGTATGTTCCACTCCCTCGCTTCCTGTTTGTTGGAAGGTGGGACCTCTTCCTTCTCTTGTCTAGAAGGCACTTCCTCGTCACAACCTTTTGGGTCAAAGGCCTGCTGGATTTTCAAGATGTCCTCCTCCTTGCCAGAAGGTTGGACCACCTCCTCTTTCTCCTCCTTGACAGCCTCATCATCACAACCTTTTGGATCGTAGGCCTGCTGGATTTTCAAGATGTTCTCCATTTCCTGCCCGTAAGGGCGGCCCACCGCCCCCTCTGCCTTATCAGCAGCAGCTTCGTCATCGCAACCTTTGGGATCGTAGGTCTGCTGGATTTTTAATATGTTCCGCTCCTGCAGCTCCTGTTTGCCAGAAAGCCAGACCTCCTTTCCTGAAGGCGTTTCCTCGTCACAACCTTTTGGGTCGTAGGCCTTCTGGATGTTCAAGATGTTCCACTCCTCTGCCACCTGTTTGCCGGAAGGTGGGGCCTCCTCTTCCTTCTTTCTGGAAGCTGGAGCCTCCTCTACCTGTTCTTCCTTGGTGGGAAGCAGGCCTTTCTCCTTGAGGAACATCTCCCCTTCCGCCTTCAATTCTGGGGTTGGCAGGTGGTCTTTCAACCACAGGAGCGCTTCGGGGCTTTGCAAAGCATACTCCATGAGTTCATCCATGGAGCCCTGAGCTTCAGCCATCATCTCAAAGCTCTTGTTCAAGAGATCGCCAGAGAGGTCCCCAAGATGGTGGGCCGAGGCAAAATCGGCATGCAGCTCAGCCATATTCCGGCAAGTGTGGTACAGCTTGTTCCGCAGATTTTCCGGGAGGTCTTTCAGGTTTGCCAGGAGGTTCTCGTACGTTCCCTGGAGATTTTCGGTCAGGTTTAGGGACATTGCCAACGTTTTGGCTTCTATCTGTCAAAATAAAAGGATATCCTTTCAGATCTACAGTTCACCACCACCACCTCTGTCCACAAGGACTCTGCCATCAGCCACACCAAATAGAACTCCGTCCAGCTAAAAAATATTCTCACACACCCTGGGGGGGTCAAACGCCAGCCCTAACAGGCGGGCTGTACATTGCTTCTACAAGATGCTCAAGTTGGCACTTTGGAGGCTCTCCAAGCAGGAAGAAAATCCCATACTGGAGAGCTCCCTGTAAGGATGTCGCTCTTGGTACGCCTGATGTTTCAGCCTGACATTCAGGGCCCAAACAGATGGGGGGACAGAAACATCAGGTGTCTCTGATTTTTGACTAGGGCAGCTGCAGACTGAGGGGGTCTCACAAAAGCTGCTACAGTGCCGAATAGAAGTTTGCATCATGTTCATGTTCTCCCCCATTGGGGAATGATTTTGGTCGAGAAAATGGAACGACAAGCAGTGAAATCCCCTTCTTGAGCTGTCTGCTCTGATCAAAATGTCGAGCTATATTCTGCTAACAAATCCTGTCACTGCAAGGATGACCGCTAGGGTTAGGGTTACTTCTCTGGGGAGTTGGGGAAAGCTCTATAAAAGGTTCATGGGCTATGCAGGGGGAGAAGGCAGCCTACTTCCCTGTTGTGCTAGCGGTAATCCTAGCACTGATGGGCCCCCGACTTAGCACTATGTTAGATACAACCTGTTGCCTCCATGGGTGTTTCTCAGACAAAAGGGGGAAGGCTACCTCTGCAGTGTCCCTTAGCGGGTTTTGGAGGTCACAACTGGGTCCACCGGACAAGGCAGCCCCAAAGCTATTTTAGGCCTTAAAGAAAGAAAGAAAGAAAGAAAACATCTCTTCTCCCTACATCAAAAACTCCTCCATGCAGACAGCTAGCTCTTCAGAAAGCTTGCATAGCTTAGCATTCCCCTTGATATGCTAGCTTTCCCTAGGCAAGGAGTGGCTTTCCTTAACTAACCTCTCAAGTGTTGTTAAAATTGTGCAGAGGGAGCCCTTTTGTTCGATAACTCTATTTCCCAAGATTCAGATTTAAGGGTTCTTTTCCTCCCCAAATTAAAATTGGAGGGACACTACATTCTTATGCTAGAAAAGGGTTACTTTTCAGAGAATCTGAGGGTTATCTCATCAGTGAGCGTGTCTCTGTAGGAGTTACTGTTCTGGGAAGTGCCCACGACTGGAAGTCGATATCAGTGACTCATAGAGAGGCAGTAAACTTAGGGCTCACAGGCAATTTGAATGTTCCAATTGGTATCTCACGGCACAGTAGTACGCCAGGGGCACAGTTTAAGAATTTTTGGGAGAGCCCTAGGACTTAAGAAGGCAACACAACGGCTTTGAATTCCATGAAAAAGTTACTTCAGAGACAGGGCTGTCGTCGTCCTCTTTCTGCGCTCGCATCCTTAGAGTGATCTCGTCCTCCTCGTCGCAACCCGGTGCCGTTAGTGTGATGTTAGCCACATCTCTGTGGATGAGGTCTGTGGGCGGCTTCTCTACCTTCTCTGGCCGGCTGATTGGTGTGGGCGGCTTCTTGACCTTCTCTGGCCGGCTGATTGGTGTGGGCGGCTTCTCTACCTTCTCTGGCCGGCTGATTGGTGTGGGCGGCTTCTCGACCTTCTCTGGCTGGCTGATTGGTGTGGGCGGCTTCTCGACCTCTGGATGGCTGATTGGTGCAGGTGCCATCTCGACCTTCTCTGGACGGCTGATCGGTGCAGGTGCCATCTCGACCTTCTCTGGACGGCTGATCGGTGCAGGTGCCATCTCAACCTTCTCTGGACGGCTGATTGGTGCAGGTGCCATCTCGACCTCTGGGAGGCTGATCTCTGCAGGTGTCTCTGCCATCTCTAGCCGGCTGATCTCTGGAGGAGGTGTCTCGGCTTTCTCTGGGCGGCAGACCTCTGTGGGAGGCACCTTTGCTGTCTCTATCATGGTGCTCTGCGCAAGGGGCTTCCCGATTTCCTCTCTCTCAATCATGCTGCTCTGCGCAAGGGGCATCCCAATGTGCTCTGGCTTGAAATCTTGCTTTTCCCTGATAAAACTCTGCCCCTGTCTCTGACAATACTGCACAGACAGCACGCTCATTTGTGCATAATGTGATCCAGTATCTGGGTCCGCACCTTGCTGCACCTGTTCAATCTGGGGTTAGCCATACAAATGGGGAGGGGAAGGTGGGAAGAGAACAGAATAAAAAATTACTCATCGGGTGCTAAACAAAAATGCACAGCACAGAATCCACGGCACCATGAAGAGCCCTGCTGGACAGTGGAGACTCCAGTGTCAGTGGGGCAGTAAATCCACTATGGGTTTTCGTCCGAACTTTTAAGGAGTTGTCCAAGGTGGACCTCCTTGAAAGTCGACTAAAACCTCACTGGCATCAGAGGCACCAGTCTCCACCGCTGCCAGCTCAGGCCAGTGGCCAATGTAGGCCAGCACCGTGTTCTTACAGGGAGCCTTTGGGAAGCCCATAAGGCAGATGCGACTGCAACAGCGACACTCCCCGCTTAGGAGGCTGACAGGGCACATGTCTTCCACCCTGGCTGAGCCCTGCACTGGGGAGAAATAACGCACAGCAGTTTTCTTGTGAATGCTCTTTTAACACTTCTTTGCAAGCTTCTCCACCCTCCAGTTGAAATTTTGGAAAGGTGGAATAGAGAGCACCAGCAAAGCTGGAATGGATCTTGTTGCAGGGGCTTCCACCCACACCGAGAGTCGACTGGTTTTCTGGCATTCCCTGGGGAGGTTATAGAACATCCATCCTTGAAGGTTTTCCAAGGAAGGGTGGAGATTCATTGAAAGGGGGAAGCTTTTTACAGCAGGTGCAGGGAACCTTTGACCCTCCAGATGTTTGTTATTTGATTTCTATCCCGCCCTCCTCCCAGCAGGAGCCCAGGGCGGCAAACAAAAGCAATAAAGACACTTTAAAAGATCATAAGCACAGACCTTAAAATACATTAAAACAAAACAACTTTAAACACATTTTTTAAAAGCTTTGAAGACATCTTTAAAAAAAAGGTTAAAAAAATATATTTTTTAAAGGTTTTAAAACATATTAAAAAGCAATTCCAACAGACACAGACTGGGATAGGTCTATTTCAAAGGCTTATTGAAAGAGGAAGGTTTTCAGCAGGCGCCACAGAGATAACAGAGATGGTGCCTGTCTGATATTTAAGGGGAGGGAATTTAGTGCTATAACACTAAAGGTCCGCTTCCTACGTTGTGCAGAATGGACCTCCTGATAAGATGGTGTCTGCAGGAGGCGTTCCTCTGCAGAGCCCAGTGATCGATTGGGTATATAAGCGATAAGACAGTCAGGTATCCTGGTCCCAAGCTGTATAGGGCTTTGTACACCAAAACTAGAACCTTGACCTTGGATGTTGAACTACACTTCCCATCTGGGAACTCTAGCCCTGTGAGGAGGAATAGGGTCTCCTAGCAACTCAGCACCCTTACAAACTGCAGTTCCTAGGATTCTTTGGGGAAACTGTGGCTGTTTAAAGTGGCACGCCACCATTCTGAATTTATACTGCAGAGGGGCCCAAGACTCAGATATTAGATATATTAGATATCAAATATTAAAGCAGCCTTTCCCAACCTGTGAGTCCCCAGATATAGCTGATCTACAGTTCTGGTGATTCCTGACTGTTGGCCCTGCTGGTTTGGGCTGATGTGGATTGTAGTTCACCAACATCAGGGGACCAAAAGGTTGGGAAAGGTGGTCTAGGGACCACCATGGTGGACGTGGAACTCTGACAAAAGGGTAATCCAGCCCCCTTTAGCAACCTCTGAAGAAGACATTCCCCCCACCACAGACGGAGGTCATGTAAGGAAGATTTGGGCATACCAAATCCAACGTCTCGTGGAGCTGGCAGAGGCTCTGCTGGGTATTCCGCCTGGCCAGCCGCAGCTTGCTCAACGCCATCATGTAGGCCCGTTGGCGGAGTTTGCTGGACAAATCGCTGATCCTCACTAGGCACGCTTGTATCTGGTGGTCTGTGCCGGAATCATCTATCTCCTCAACAGCCCTCTTCAGATTGCCTTGCGCCAGGCAGGAGATAACGAGGAGAGAGTATGAGAGCCAGAGCAACACTCCCCCCTCTCCCAAGCACCTCCTCTCCAGGTGACCCAGCCACAGCTTTACCTATCTCCTCCTCGGTAAGGGGAAGGTAATGATCCATGAGTTCCTCCGATTTGTCTAGCAGCCTGTCCACAGTGCGAACAAACAGCTGGCACACCCTGCAGTTCATGATGCTGTGCGGCTCGTCCAAATCGCAGCAGGCATCCTCTTCAAGGCTCTCTTTCAATTCTCTAGCAAGGATGCTCACTTCTGCTTCCGCCTCCGTCAAGATATTGGCTCTCATTTCTCCCAGAACCTAAAGACGAGAGACAGAAGCGATGGATGCATTTTCAATCAATCAATTGGCTTGTTTAACAATTATTATTAGAGTTATGAGTTGCTCGTTACCTAAAAAAACCCTCAGAGCAATTTACACTTAAAAACAAACACATTAGACCCCAAACTATGGTCCACGGACCATAACCGGTTCACAAGTGGTCCGCAGCATGTCTGAATTTGTGGCTGATGTACGGAATTTTCATACTGATTCTCAGTGGCGTCGTCGTTGCTTCTTAGATTATATTTTCTTCTGTTACCATCTGAATGTTATGGAATGCAAATTGTGCGCAGTTCCCTGCACCCAAACCCAGTTCAGATGCATGCCTGAATCAAGCCGGACTGACCTTCCTGCACATCAGCTGATGCGCAGTAGGTCAATCTTGGTCTTCTCCATGCATCAGAAGCTCTCAACAACCAGCTGTTTTGGATGCTGTGCAAGGGGGCTTTGCAAGTGCTTTTTGGCCAGGTTTTGCCTTTACTTGCCCCTACTTGATGCAATGTGCAACACCAAACACGGTGGGCAGGTGGGCATAGCTGGCCCCAAACGGCCTGGCAGGCCAGACGGTGACTTGTCTGGCTTGTGGAGCAGAGGTTTTCTACCCCCGATTTAGTCTTAGTTGCAAGGCTGAATTTTTTGGGGGCAGGGGAGTGCTTGATCCATGGTTCCCCACCTGTGGAATGCAGTCCATAGTGATGTCCACCTGGTGCCTTCATTGACATCCTTTTGGTGTCAGGTCAAGATGTTTCATTTTTCCCAGGCGTTTGACAGACTAAGATGTTTGGGTTTTTTGTATTCGCGTGCTGCCAAAGCTTTCTGTGGCTATCTGGGGGTGTTTTATTGTTTTGTTTATGTGGTACAGTATATTTACTTTGCTTTTTAACAATGTCATAAGTCCCTTGGAGACCTTCGGGTAAACAAGCGACAACAAATCCAAATAATCATACAGCCTGGCGATTATACAATGGATGGATTCGCGTTCTGAGCCCTTGGTAGGGGTGTACTCGAATCCCGCCCAATTTTGGATTGGTACCAAATTTTCCATTAATTTGCTTATTCGCTATCGTTGCGGATCAGATTTTTATGTAGCGATATTCCGTGGCTATTTTCAAATATGGATTTTTTAAAAAGCCAGTGTGGTGTAGTGGTTAAGGTGCTGGACTACGACCTGGGAGACCAGGGTTCAAACCCCCACACAGCCATGAAGCTCCCTGGGTGACCTTGGGCCAGTCACTGCCCCTCAGCCTCAGAGGAAGGCCATGGTAAACCCCTCTGAATCCCACTAACCATGAAAACCCTCTTCATAAGGTCACCATGAGTCAGAATCGACTTGAAGGCAGTCCATGTCATTTTCAAGCTATCAATATTAAGAACGATAATTTCATCACTGCTTCCCTTCATTTATTGATATTTTCCTTTCAAAATATTAATATGTTTGATAATAATATCAAAATGTTAATGTATTAACACCAATATTTTCACAAGGGAGAAAAACTGATTGGTAAAAGCAACGGCTAGTGGACAAAGAACGAGCTCCCTAGCCTTTTGCTTGGTCAAGTGTCCTGTGGGGGACCTGCTTGGCACGATGGCAGCAATAGCAGTGTTCCAGTACCACTGCCATTTGAGTTTCCCACAATGCACCAGAGCAATGCTACGTGGGAAATGAACATGGCAGTCACTCCGCAGCACTCACACTACTAGAGGACCAGTTATTGGTAGGTGGAGGGCCAGTTGTTCAAGCCTGCCACATATTGACACTGGGCTTGTGCCGGATTGCAGCCTTTAAAAGGTTGCAGCTGAAATGCAGAAACTAAGCTTCCCCTGAGGAATTTCTGCATGGCTGGAGACCATTAAAGGCACAGGATTAGGGCCTGGGTGTGGGTGGACGGACTTTGCAACCCTCTGTCCATTCCACACACCCCAGCTTCTGAACTCCTTCAGCGCCTTCAAAGCAACACTTCAGGATCCCAAAGAAGACGGCAACGGAACATTTTTTTTGGCCTTGGTCACAAGTGACTCGCGGAGCCAACCTACCCGCTCGATTGCAAAATTGGCCTCATCCGTCAGGTTGTTTGGGGACATCCCTTCCAGAGACGGTGGAGGGACGGTCAGGTCTCCAGGGATCCTCTCTGAAAAGATCTGCTCCGTCCTAATTTCTGGAATTATCATGGATGATGCTGGCGATGGCTCTTCAGAATTCCATGCAACCTCCTCCAGTATCACATCTTCTCTGCTGCTATCCTTGGAAGGCAAACTAACTGTTGGGGAAAGTGGCATTTCAGTGCACCTTGAAACACAAGCAATGCTTGTTTCCGTGAGTAACATCTTTTTTAAAAAAGCATTGGCAGATCGAGGTGGGCCCTACCACACCCACCCATTCTCCATTAGGGACGGATGGATACTTCTGTTTTGGTACTTGTGGTCCCTTGTTTTTCCAGTCTTAAATACAGCGCTCCATGTTTCTGCAGCAATTGGCAATTTTTAAAAAATCCCACCAGCATTTCTCCTAATGGACCACTTTTTTCCTATGCAGTTTTGACTCTCCAAAAAGCAATTTCCCCTAATCTAGTGCATTCCTGTCTGTTACTTTCACCAACATGTTCTTCATTACGTGTGCTTTCTCCTTAACACACACATTCTTGTCAGTACTGTTTGGTTTATTTCCTTGCTGGCAGAGGTGACAGTATGGAGGACAAGTTGCTGTGCTTTATAGTCTTGCCAGGATGCTTGACTAGATGGGCTGTTGGGTTTGTGTTCTTAGGCTCAGGGCTGTAGTCATGCAGGGTTGTAGAGGGGGGCTCATAGACCCATACTTTTGGGGGGAGAAGGGTCCCAGCAGGGTCCTTATGTACAAACCAATCAGAATGAAAGGGGAGTGTGGTAGCCACTCAGAAGAATGGCTTGGCTAACAACATGCTTCCTGGTCCTTTTGTGCTGATTGGAGCCAATCAGAGTGAAAGGAGGTCAGTCGGTCATTGAGAAGACTCTTCTCAGTAGCTAGTACACACCTCCCCCTTTCATGCTGATGGGCTCCTAGGATAAATGAGAAACGAGGGTCACGGCAAGGTACCTTGGTCCCCCAAATCCAAGACCCACACTCAGCTTCATTCCAGAATTCTTAAAAATCAAAACATTTCTGGCAATGTTTAGCCCTCAGAGACTGAGAGAGATTGAGCAGGGGGAGAGAAGCCTAGGCCCTCAGCAGTTTCAGTTTGGTCCCACAATCCTGTAATTGCAGAAGAGAGAGTGAATCCAGCAGGCGTGGTGTGACTATCAGAAAGGGACCTGGCCTTTCTGAATTTGCAACTGATCTGGCAACTGTGGGGAACAATGGTCGCCCAGCATTTTGATTTGGGGAAAACCCACAGACCCTGCCTGCTCTCATGCCCCACTCTGCCCCCTTCTTCTTACTCACACTCTTGCTCCAGGTCTTCCTGGTCCAGAGAGAGGATGCTGGAGTCCTCATCCTTTAAAGACACCAAGTCCCCGGTGAGGCTGTCAGCTTCCCTCTCGCTAAGCTAAGAAAGACAAGTAATGGATGTATTAGGAGATGTCTACATGGCAGTAGAGACAGGTGGCTCTGATGCCTGTGGGGTAGTGAATCCACTCTGGTTTTAGTCTGAACTTCCAAGGGGCTGTTCCAGGTGTTGAAGCCCTTGGACATCTCCCTGAAAGGCCAGCTTTCAGCACTGGGACAGTTCCTTGGAAGGTTGGTCTAAAACCCAGA